>NW_025422005.1:59943333-60593750 GCF_011764305.1 Mustela putorius furo | reverse complement strand
ATTCTTAGAAGAATTATTTTATGTAACAAAGTTATCTTTTATTCTTTCTTTTGTTGCTGTTCCCTTGGATTTGCACAAAAATAATGTAAGATATATATATGTGTATATATATATATAAGATATATATATATAATGCTGTATATACAAATCTACCTATCACCTATGTTTGTATGTATGTATGTATCTATTTATCTGTCATCTATCAATCTACATAATGTTTAGCCTTTTACCTATCTTCTCCACATTCTGGTCTAGGACAAAGTGCTTCCACCATCTATCACATAATTGGTAAATGATTATTTATGTCTGATTGCTCCCAGGGGGTGGTTTCCTTTTAGAGATTCCTTTTTTTTTTTTTTTTAAGATTTATTTATTTAAGAGAGGGAGGTAGAGAGAGAAAGAGAGAAGAGCAGAGGGACAAAGGAAGAGGGAGAGAGATAATGTCAAACAGACACCCTGCTGAATACAGAGCCCAAGGAAGGGCTCAAGCCTACAACCCTGAGAACATAACCTGAGCTGAAAGCAAGAGTCAGACTTAACTAACTAAGCCACCCAGGTGCCCCTACAAATTCCTTTAAAACAATCTCCTATTCCTGAAACATGCAGCTTTTTACATTTTTATCTGCCTATGTTCGGACCTAGCCTCATTTTTCAATTTTGGCTATGATAGTGGAATTCTGTTCTTTTCATTTTCACTCTCCAAAATGTTGTCTTCTTTTAAATAAGGGAGTGAGAATACAATCTTTGTAGTTTTTCTGTAGTCTCATCTTTGTTTTAATCTAAAAAATACTTGCAGTCATTCAGATTTTTTACCTTTTTCATATCTTTGCTGATCATCCCTTGAGAATCTGAATGTGAATCAGATTCTATAGTAATTTAGTAGATGGAAAATCAGCTTTTAATTCTTCAGTGATTTTCTTTAATTTTTAAAGTGAATGTGTATGTGTATATGTATATCAAATTGCCATACTGTGCACTTCAAATATCTCATAATTTTATTTGTCAATTATACTTCAGTAAAGCTGGAAAAAATAAAGAACATCTATCTAACCCAATCTATTTCTCTACTTACCAAAGTACAAAATAAAGTAATAGTTTTTTGTCTCATCTTTGCATGTAGTAGACAATTGGATATACTCTGCTCTGGTTCTCTTTTCTCATAAATCTCAGATTTTTAAATAATAAAACCACACTACTTTTATGTATTTTAAAGAATCATGACTAGTACTAGGGAATTAGAATCTTTACTTAGCTTTTTTAGATAGTTGTATAAGTGTGAAATTTTCTGGGTATCAAATACTTTCGCCTGCATTTAGAATTTGTCTTCCCACAGGCTTGTTGCTATTGTTTTTTACCATTACCTTCATCCTTTTTCTTTACATCTTCCTCATTATCATTATATTTGATATGATTGATTTTACTTCTGTTGTTCTTTTTTCTTCCTCTTGAATCTATCATCTTAGATGGGATTTATATTCATTGTTCTTATTTATCACCTTTATTCTTAGAATTTTAGTTTCTTTCTTTCTTGTTCTGTTTTTTCTTCCCCTTAAATTTTAATAGAGTTTTTGTGTTTCCAAATCATCAGTTTTCTAATAGTCTCTCTAATCCTTATCTACGTCTTATATGTAAAATGTATATTACATTAAAATACATATACATTGGGTGCCTGGGTGGCTCAGTGGGTTAAGCCTCTGCCTTCAGCTCAGGCCATGATCTCAGGGTCTTGGATCGAGTCCCCCATCGAGCTCCAGCAGGGAGCCTGCTTCCTCCTCTCTCTCAGACTGACTCTCTGCCTACTTGTGATCTCTTTCTCTCTATCAAATAAATAAATAAAATCTTTAAAAAGAAATACACATACATTAAATCTTGGTATTGCACTTTGAGTGCCTTGAAAGATTTCCCATTTTCTATAATCTTCCTTTGCACCATTATTTTAATATTATCTTTATATCCAACTATGCCCTTTTGTAGAAGCTATTCTTTCTAAGTTCTTCTTTTCCACCCCACCCTCCAGGATAATGAACTGGTGTTTTATTAAATTTCACTTTTTTAATAAAATATTGTTTTCAGAAATACACCCTTACACTGAAACTTCTGTATACTATTTTTTAATCTCTATTGCCTTGATTTTTTTTCTCCTTCATGGAAACCATTTTTCTTTTTTATTCATCTTCAAATTGGGACAGATATTTATAGGTGCATTGTTTGCATGTGAGGTTTGTGTTTGCCTCCATCATTGTCCACCTGCATCTGTTAACTCCTCTCACTCAAATTCAAGAATAATCATGATTTATGAACACTCAGGTATGTTTTAAGATCTGAGCTAAATAATCTTTCTTTCATGTTCTCTGTCTCATCTATAAAGTATACTGAAAGGATGAATGCAGTCTCTTAAATGCAAAGATCCCAACACCCAGCTTGACTCTCATAAAACAGTTTTTTACACAGCATCCTCAAAAACAACATGGCCCTACCTCATGATTCTAAAAAAATCACTTTATGCCTAATGACAGTTACACTTTCTGAATGGAAGAAGGAAGAGGACTGCAGGTGATGGACAGGAAGAGCTGACAGAGCTCTTTTTGTTCTCCTTAGAATGTTGTTTTGGGGAATGACTGACTTTTATCTGGTCAGAATAGCTCCATGCTCTGGAATTCGGTACATAAGTTGGATAGTGATACCCATACTACATTGTTTGGTGTTCTCTCTCCTCTTCTCATACATAGATAGTAAGATGTGTTTTATAGTCCAAAAATGTGTTTTTTAAAAATTTACTCCTGTTGCTAATATACATACTAGATATTTCTGCAGGATTGTGTCATGTGGCTGTTTTGTTTTGGTTTGGTTTGGTTTGGTTTTGGTTTTTGGTTTTTGGTTTTGGTTTTGGTCTTTGTTTGTTTGTTCGTTTTTGTTTTTTTTAATCATTGGTTTCACAATTGGTTGGTTGCTGTTTGTTTGTTCGTTTTTAATATCACAGCTAGGGTGACCAACTTGACTCAATTCACTAAAAACTTTCCTGATTTTAGCATGCATCCCAGGAACTCCTTCACTCTGGCAATCTAGAACAGTGGTCACCTTAAAATTTGCAACTTCTCAATCCTCCTAAAATGAGTTTTGGTCATTTTATTCTGTTGCTTTAAGACTTCATAAGGTTCCCTATTTTCTTCCAGTACAGGTATGTCTTTCCACGAAACCACTTTATGATGATTTGGTGTCCTTTCTGCATTTATTCATGTTGCTCTCTCTGATGACCATTTAATGACATATTTTAGCATTGTATGCTTTTCCAAACATACCAATTTTTAAAATATTTTCAAAATCCGAATTATTTGTTCATATCATTGTTTTATGCTTTAAAAAAATTCTATGTCTGTGGTTGTAGTTTTTATTCTGAATTTCCTATTTTGTCCTGTTTTTCTTAATTAGTTTTACTAGAAGCTTCTTTTTTATTAGCCTTTTTTGAGTACACAATTTTTATTATTTTAGATATTTAAAATGTTCTCTTTTCTTCCAATTTGTATTTATTTGTTGTATTTTCCATTGCTTCACTTTCCTCCCTTTTATGTTTGTCTCAAAGTGTTTCTTCTAAAAATAACATATGGCCAGATCTTTTTTTTTCTTGAATTCTACTTGAGAGCACTTATCTTTAATCATCAAGGTAAATCTACAGAGATAACACATAAATTAATTATGTGTTAGAACTTCCCCTTGTATTTTAATTTTTAATTTATCATACCTTATTTTCCTGTTGAAAATTTTCCATTGAAATATCAATTATGGGAACCATATTTTCTTCTTTTGATTTCTTGTATTATTGATTTTCTCCTATTCTCTTATAAAATATTAGCCATCTCTGGGTAAAGCACAAAACAGTGTACTGATTGTACTTCTCTGGTTGAGTTAATGCATAGGAAGAATATCTTTTTCTATTCCAAGAATACTTCTTGAATAGTGAGTGGGTTAACCCACTCATTAGAATAACCTCCCTCATCCACACTCCAGAATATTCCTGTTCAATTTTTGTAGGTTGTTTTTTGTTTGTTTGTTTTTTAAGATTTTATTTATTTATTTGACAGAGATCACAAGTAGACAGAGAGGCAGGTGGGGGCAGGGGGGGATGAAGGCTCCCTGCTGAGCAGAGAGCCCAACATGGGGCTCAATCCCAGGACCCTGAGATCATGACCTGAGTCAAAGGCAGAGGCTTACAGACTGAGCCACCCAGACAACCTATTTTTTTTTTTTTTTTTTTTTTTTAATTTCAGGCATTGTACTCACACAGGGGGAATCACTTTTTCTCTCAGCTACTGGAACTACATGGTTTGGTCTGTGAGTAATGGATAGAAACTACCCAACTATTCTGTACCTATGGGTATATTCTGACCACTCTTCTCAATCTTCCCATGTACCTACTCTGCTTTGCCTGCTTCCTCTTACTGTTATTGCTGTATTCCTATTATCAGGTAGAGTGGACATCTATTGTTTTGCAGAATTAGGAACGGCTGCCAGTGGTTCTGATTCATGACCATGACCTTTCGTGTAACTATTCAGCAATGTTCCCCAATACCACCACCATTTGGAGAGCTCTAGTCTGAAAAATATGAATTCAATGCTCACTCTTAATGGCAAAGATGCTTTTCACCTTTGGCCCATTTAAGAACCCTTCTAAATTATATACCCAATGCCTGGACAATAGATGACTAAAAGAGGGAAAGTAAAAGAGGTGGTTAAAATTCTCAACTTCAAGTTAATTGTCTTTGCCCCTTTTCTATGCCTAATTGAGTACCTGCCAAAGATCTTTCTTGAGCCTCCTAGGCTTTAAAAGCTTGTATTTCCCAGTTTTTATGGTCATATCTGAGTATGGATCTGCATTAATTAAACTTGCTGTGTCATTTTTTAACTCAATGATTTGTTATGAAGGTAGAAGTTTGTAGCTAACACTCCGTGTATCATTTTCCTTGGATAATGCCAAAAAAAAAAAAAAAAATCTCAGATAGTGCCCCATTCAGTGTTTTCTTTCTGGTTCTGCCTTCCCCATCTGACTTGGGGTAGGATTCCTGTCAGCTCTATGTATCCTGTGTTTATTTCAATGTTAGTGTGTAAAACACTATGAATGCTTCTATCTCTTCTAATAGGCAACATGCTCTTATGGAGCAAAAGAATATCTCTCAAGTACATGCATACCATCTAGCAAATTTCCCAGCACAGAGTTTGCTAGATGATTTCTCTACCAGATGTGTCCAGGAATGTAAATGGCAGTTTATCCCAGGACAAATAGATGTCTACCATTTTAAGAAAAGTTCTGAAATGGAGGATTTATTTTTTCATGCTGTGATTTTGAAAACTGGAAAATATTTTCTTAATTTTCAAGTTGTATAACTTAAATTTGCCCAAGTAAGTAACCCAGCATATACTTCTAATGGCTTATCTGAGAATCACGCTGCTAAGTATGGGAAATGTGGTTAATACGTGTTTCCTACAGAGATAAACCAAGCCTAGTTAGAAGAAAAAGGACAAAAGTAAATAGAGTTAATGGACACTGTTCTTCACAGAAAAATTAAAAGTAAACTTTACTGAAATCAACCCTTATTGTTAAAACTGGAAAAGAATCTCTGTGTATATAGATGAGTAGGAGTAGAAAGCTATAGAAAGGGATAAAAAGCACATAATGTTCAGAGATGTATTTACTCATCTCAGTCTAATTTGCCAAAGAAGGGGAAGAAATAGGAGTTTTAGAATGCATGCTTCAACTTGGCAATTCTCAAAATGAATTTTGACTAAATACCTTCTGAGAGTAGAACAAATTTATTTTTCCAAGTGTGTTTGATTTTTGTCTATGTAGCAGATCCCACCCTTATCCAACTTCAGAAGATTCAAGGAAAATAAAACTCTTAGAAAGCCTAATTTAATGGCTGGAACATAAGCGTGTATATAGTTCAGTAAATTGTATAAAATCAGTAGTGTTCTAAACACAGTGCTGGCCCCACTGGAACATTGATACTAGATAACATTCAAATTATTTGCAGTTGCTTGCACCCCATCACATTGTCTCAACAAATATTTAGTGCATATTGTTTGACAATGGCAATAATGATATCTAACATGGCAGGAGAGTCCATTTTTCAGAGGCTAATTGATCACTTTCAAATCTATAAATACTGCACCCCCTTTTTTCTACCATAAAATAAATGTTAGCCAGCTGTAATTTTAGTTGTTGAACTCTTGGTTTGATTTTATCTGAATGAAATAATTTTAGCTTTTTCTGAAGAAAGAAAAAATTATACATGGACCCAAAAGCAAGCCCATAGTGTAGCAATGCCTGTTATTAGAGGTGATTCTACAATTCATACTTCCCATTTCACAGAACCCATGCCTTAACAAAGCCCATCTAAAGTGCTTATTGAAAATATAAAGTTGCAGACTTAGGTTTTTGCTATATTCTATTGCCACCACAAATTTTGTTCTGTTTATTTTGCTTTCTTTGTTCATATTGGTAAGTGATAAATTTTGTGTGTTTTACATATTGTATTAGGTTTATCTGTTTACTTTGTATTCATTTTGCATGTATTATGGTGTAAATCTATAGAATAATGCAGCTGATATTGAATTTTATATTGCTATTGGGCATATACTGAGTAAGAAGTTTGTCTGATCTTTAACTTAATCACAGAAAAATATTGCTAAAGGGAAAGTTTGCTTCACAACAATGAGACCTATGGCTTTGTAAAAAGTGTTTAACTTTAAATCCATTATACAGCATTAATATATAATTTTTATATTTTCTGCCACAGTTAGATGAGATTTATTGTATATAGCGATTGAATTTAAGCAAAAGTAGTTATATAAATAAAGAGGTCTTTATATGATGTGATTTAAACATGTCTAGCTAAATTATCAATGTCTTGATAATGTTATGGATACATAGCAAATAAAGCAAATATTTCAGAGGAATACGCTTTTATGCTATTTAAAAGTTGAGCTACAGCAATGAAATAGTGTGTTATGTATTAGTCCCACCACCTGAAGTGGTAGTTAGTTCAAAGCAGATGAAAACCTGTATGTTAAAAGCTTACAAAGAAGCTTCCTGCAACATTCCATAAATCTGTGGCTATATTCGTCTTCTTTTGTGCTTCATCTAGGCCTGTAAAAGAGACATATCACTTTCCCATTATAGTGCCATATTTGAAATGCTCCATTTATATTTTTAATGCCTTTCATATCTATTTCCTTATATAGTTTAATAGAACACTTAGGATTCTAGGCCAGGAAAAAGAAGTAACTAAAGACAATAGAGTGCACTGCTGCTGACTGAATGTCTGTATTTGGAATAGGCCAGTTAACACAGAAAACAATAGGTCTTTAGGAAAAGACCTACTAGTGTAATATATTCCTTTCCTTATTTTGATTGTACTTAAACAATGATATTTGCTCCTAGTAATTGAGGTAAATAGATCACAAACCAATTTCAAAATAAGTGATTAACTTTGTTTTCCTTTCTGAGATCACTTTTTGCCCATCTTTTACATAAACAGTTACCATGGCATACTTTAATAATGTCTGCTTTAAATAGCAAGAAAATCTGGGAACCTTGTCTTACTCAACCTTCTACATTTTCACAACTTAGCTGGAGCTCCAGCATAGTAATGTATCAAAAAATACTATGCATTCGTCTTTGACAGAAAGTATCTCCCCAGAAGACAAGGAGAAGTTGAGGGTTGTAACAGTTTTAGCACTTTTTTTTTTTTTTTTATTCTCTGAAATATTAACCAAGGAAGAATTTATTGAGCAGAAAAAAATATCAAAGTATTACTTTATAATCAGAGTGAGGAAAATGCCCCAAATCCATATCTTTATCTTGATGAGATAACGTAGGCTATTGTCTAATAGATCTATACTCCAGGCAGTGTTTCTTAAAGAAGAGTCTGATCCATACTGGTGGTCTCAGGTGATCTGTTCAATGGCTGGTAGGCATTTTAGTGGTTTCAGAGAAAAGTAAATTTTCATGGGTACATATGATATGTAGATTTAATTATAATTTTACATACATTACCATTATATTATTAATAATCATAAAATCTGTAAAATTTGGTGCTGTTTTACAAAAATCTTTCACCTAGTATTCAGTTGATAAAAGCACAAAAATTCTCAGTGAACATAATTTCATATGATTTGTGTTTTGGCTGTCTTTATTTATTTGATTTTCATTTTTATGATATTTATGTATTATATTACACTGCCATGGTAGATAGACCCTATGATGATCCCCAATGATCCTTACATCTTAGAGGGCATGTCACCATGTAATCAGTTCCTCTAGGAGTGGATGAAGCTGACCACTTGGGTCTAACAGAACATGGCAATGTAATAGGATGTCACTTTCATCATTAAGTGACTTTATATAAGACACTATCTTCAGTAAATTGAAATTCCACCTGCAGGCCTGATAAAACAACCATGGGGAGAAGCCCATATGGAAAGGTGCTTTGGGAAGCATCTGGGGACTGTGGGTGACCTCTGGAAACAAAAGAATTTCTAGGCGATGGAAAGCTAAAGCCCTGAGTCATAGAGTAATAAGAAAATAAATTGTGTCAACAATCTGAGTGAGCAGTGGAAATGGATTTTTTTCCCAGTCTTGCTTCCAGATGAAAATGCAGCCCAGCTAATACTTTTATTAAAGCTTTGTGGAATCCTGAATAGAGGACTTGGTCAAGTGATGTCTAGACTCCTGACCTACAGAAATTGTGAAATAAGGAGCGTGTCTTTTTTAAAGCCCTTGAAGTAAGTCATTATTTCTTACAGAGCAATAGAAAATTAATAAAATCACTAATTCACAATGATGTATCTATGGCTTAAAAATGACTTGCTGAAGAAGTGAAAATAGCAACATAGTACCAGATCTCAGAATCAAGTTGTAATCATAGTGAACAGGGCTTCATTATGGATATATAATGGAAATCTGTGCTAATTAAGTGAATCTGAAAGTTTAATATATGTGTGCAAAAACCAGAGAAATTTCTCTATGTGATTTCATTGGAACAGTGATTAGTTTGTTACAGACTTTATTTTCTTGTATAAAACTCTTCCCCCAAATAGTACTACATCATCACATATTACCAGGTACTTTCAAATTAAATATTGTAATCTTTGGTAACTAATCAAATTCTTTTATTTTTCCCAAGCTACAAATGAATCTTTTCTCGTTAAAGGAAGAATTTTGTCAGTAAGTTCAGAAGAAAGACCAAGTATGGAAGAATCATTCAAAGTTGCACTCCACATATAGCATTAATAGACATGACATTCTACTGCCAAGAGTCTTAGAAAACCAGACAAATAATATGCTCAGAAAGAAAACAGAATTAGCAGTTGGCAGAATTCCTCTCTCAAATGGCATTCTTTGTCATTACACACTATCAGTGGCATATAATACAGAAAAAAATTAATAGCCCATATGTGTCTTAATAGATTTGTCAATTTAGAGTTGTCCAAAACAACTAATATCAAAGTATGAATCAGCCCTGGGCATATGTTTGGAATCTATGTAAGAACCAATGACTTATTTTTTAACTTTTTATTTTAAAATAATTTTAGGCTTATAAAAGTTTTAAAAAGATTGCATAGAGAGTTCTTATATTTCATAGATTTCTTTTCATATAACTATGTAAATTAATCAAAATTGGAAAATAATGTCAGAAAAACATTAACTGAATTATATACTTTATTCAGATCCAGTAGTTTTTCCCCTAATGTCCTTTTGATGACTCAGTGTACAACCTACTCTACCATGTTGCATTTAATCATCACTTTACCTTTAGCTTCCTTCAATCTGTGAAATTTTCTATCCTTAGTTGTTCTTCATAACATTGCTACTTTTTAAACTGTTCAGGTATTTTTGTGGAAGGTCCCTCAATTTGGGTTTGTTTTATATTTTTTTCTAATTAAACTGGGATAAAGATTTGAAGGAAGATAAATACAGTAGGGAAATGCCCTTCTCAACTCATCAGTATGTAATAGCAATATAGCTTATTGCTGGTCATTTTAACCTTGGTGACATACTTAAGGTGATGTCTTCTGGGTTTCTTGACTGCAAAGTTACTATTTTTTTCCTTCTTTTGTTATAAGCAAACCGCTCATTCTATCCCACATTCAGAGAAAGGAGAATTAAGCTCCATCTCCTGGAGCAAAAAATATCAAAGACTTTATGGACATAAGTTAAACAACCGTAGTAATTAAGAAATATTTGCAGGAAGATACTTTGAGGTTATAGAACTATTTTATTTTTCCTCAAAGTTTGCCTGCTAATTATATCAGTCAAAAATGGACATTGCCTATAGCAATTATTATTGTGGTATTTTAATGATGATCTATTTCCCTCATTTTTTATTTGGAATTCATGATTCCAAATTTATTTGGAATCCATTTATTTAGAATTCATCTATAAGGAAGATTTGTCCCTTTTTCATCTACTTATTTTTTTAGTCATTTATTTATATAAATATATACTCATGGATATTTATCTTATTCTTTGTATTAAAATCTATAATATAATGATTTATTTTGCTGACCAAATATCCCAGCTTTGAACATTTGAAGCCACTTCAGGTTGGTTGCGGTATCCTTTTGAAATCCTTTTGTTTATTTGCTTTCAACACTTTCTTTTTCTTGGCACTGCAAGATGCTAGGTTCATCTTATATTTTCCTACTTACAGTTCTAGAATCAGCTATTGCTCAAAAGAACACTCACTGATCCTTTTATTAGAAATTAGAATTTAGAATCCAATATCTTAGTACAAAATGTACTCATTTCACTTGGGTTATAGGACCTCTCATTAGACAAACTAAAAAACATGTATATATATTCTAACCTATGTGTCCATACATATCTATATTTGTGTATCTATTTATCTGATATATATTAAGATAAATATGAGTTCATGAAGATATATTCCACTCTAATCCATTATCACAGGGTTCGTTCATACCTTCTACCTTGCTTTTATATGTATTTATATAACTTATTTTTCTGACAGTGAGAAACTTAGTTCTCATTATCTTTAATGAGATATTTATTCAACCTAGCATACATGTAAATCAATTTCAGAATTGCTCAATGAACCTCTATGGGTAACAGATTTATAAACTAGAGTATAATGTTATTATATAGTTTTATTTGTTTAGGCTTCAGTCTTTATCTAGTCAAAACACTGTTTTTGAAAGTTACCTGGGACAGCTCCTTCCCCCTCACCTTCATATATCCAATGGATACATTTGTAATGAAATTAGATTCCACTGTCACAGTTTACATTCCATACTGTGATTGATATCCTGTTTGATTTTTCCTTATAGTGTGCATAAAGATCATGCTTTGTGTTATACTGTTCTATTGGCTCTGAAAATGCGTAGAGTCACGTATCCAGCAGTGAGGTATCATAAAGAGCAGTTCCAACTTCTAAAAATTTTTTGATGTGGCCCCCTTTACACAGCCACACAAATGTAAATCTCTGACAATCAATAACATCTTCTATCACTATTGTTTTGCTATTTCCAGAATGCTGTATAAAGGGAATGATACAAATGTAGCCTTGGGGTTTGGCTTCTTTCAAATAGTAAAATACATTTAAGGTTAATTTATGTTGTGTGAACCAATAGAGAATTGTCTTAGATCTGAGTAGTAATCCATTTTATGAATGTGTAACAGTTGGTTTATTCATTCACATGTTGAAAGATATCTTGTTATTCCCAGGCTTTGGCCATTATCAATAAAACTGCTACAAACATTCACATACAGGTTTTGTATGAACAGAAAATTTCAATTTTCTTGGGTAAATATCTAGGAGTGGGATGGCTGGATTGTTTTATAAATATATGATTAACATTTTAAGAAACTGTGAACCTGTTTCCAAAGTGTCTGTACCATTTTGCATTCCCAATAGCAATGAATGAGAATTCCTGATGCTCTGTGCTTCCTCTCTTCCCACATTGCATATTGATAGTTTTATTTTTTTTAAAGTTATTCTACAAGATATGCTGTGTTATGTCACTTTGGTTTTATTTTGCATTTATTTAATGACTAATAATGTTGAGCATTTTTTCAGACTTATTTTCCATTTGTATATCTTGTACAGGAGTGTTTGTTTAGATATATTGCCTATTTTTTTCCAGTGATTTTTTTAAATTGAGTGTGTGCGTGTGTGTATGTAGGCATGTATGTATGTATTATATAAGTCCTTTATAAGAGAGGTGACTGGCAAATATATTATCCCAGTCTGTGATTTGCATTTTTATTCTCTTACCAGTTTATTTTGCAGAGCAAAAGATTTAACTTTGAAACCCAATCTATTAATTTCTTTATGCATTATGCTTTTGCTATCATATCTAAAGACTAATCACCAAGTCCAAAGTCATACCAATTTTCTCCTGTTTTCTTCTAGAAATCGTATAGTTTTATGTTTTATATTTGGGGCTAATAATCTATTTTTTTATGATCTATTTTAAGTTAACATCTGTTTAAGGTGTAAGGCATATACTGAGGTTTATTATTTTGTATATGAACATTTAGTTGGTTTACATCATTTATTGAAAAGATTATCCTTTCTCCATCAAATTGCTTTTGCACCTTGGTCAAAAAATTAGTTGTTCTCTTTTCTCTTTTCTTTTCTTTTTTGTTTTCCTTTCCTTTCTTTTTTTTCCCTTACATTCTTTTCCTTTCCTTTTTGCTTATTTTTATTTAAAACGACCTTACTTTTTAGAGCAGTTTTACAATATTTATAATACTGAGAGGAGTGTACAGAGATATCCCATATACCTCATAAGGGCATAGCTAGATAATGGGATAGTCCTATTACCAACATCACTCACCAGATTGGTACATTTTGTTAAAAACAAAGTATGAACCTACATTGACACATGGTAATCACTCAAAGTCCAGAGTTTACCTTAAGGCCCACTCTTGGCATTGTGAATTCTGTGGGTTTGGATAAATGTTTAATGACATATATCTATCATTATAAATCATATAGAGTATTTTATTACCCTAAAAATCCTCTGTTCTCTACCTATTCATTTTCTCCTCCCTCAACCCTAGTAACTATCAATCTTTTTATTTTTTTCCATAGTTTTCCCTTTTCCAGAATGTCATAGAGTTGTCATACATTATGGAGCCTTTTCAGATTAGTTTCTTTCTCTTTATAGTATATATTTATGTTTCCTCCATGTCTTTTCCTGGCTTGATATCTCATTTCTTTTTGGTACTGGATAATATTTCATTGTCTAGCTGTATCACAGTTTATTCATTCATTCAATTTCAGAGGGACAACTTGGTTGCTTCCAAGCATTGACATTATGAAAAAACTGCTATAGATGCCCATGTACAGACATAGTTTTCAACTTCTTTGAATAAATACCGAATAGTACAAATGCAGGATGGTGCGTTATAAGTGTGTCTACTCTATTACAAAGTAGCTATACCATTTTGCATTCTGACCAGCAATATGTGAGAGTATGTGAGAGTGGCAATATGCCACTTCCTTGCCAGCATTTGGTTTTGTCAGCGTTTCTGATTTTGGCCATTCTAGTAGTTATGTAGAAGTATCTCATTATTTTATTTTTTTTAAGAATTATTTATTTATTTTAGAAAGAGAGAGAATTATTTTAGAAAGAGAGAGAGAGCACAGTAGGGAGGGGCAGAGGGAGAAGGAGAGGGAGAGAAAATTTTAAGCAGACTCCACTCTGAGTTGAGTCCAGCCTGGGACTGGATCCCAGAAGCCTGAGATTATAACCTGAGCTGAAACCAAGAGTCAGATGCTTAACTGACTGAGCCACCAAGGAACCCCTCAGTATTGTTTTAATTTGTATTTCCTGATGACTGATGATATGGAGCATATTTTCAAATTCTTATTTGCCATATGTATTTCCTTTTTGGTTAGGTGTATGTCAAGATTATTAGACCATTTTTAAGACCATTTTTAAATAATTATTTATTTATTTATTTTTACTTTTTAAAATATTTTACTTATTTATTTGACAGAGAGAGAGATCACAAGTAAGAGAGGCAGGCTGGTGTGGTGGTGGAGGGGGGGTGGAGAGAAGGCTCCCTGCTGAGCAGAGAGCCTGGTGTAGGGCTTGATCCCAGGACCCTGAGTCATGACCTGAGCCAAAGGCAGAGGCTTAACCTACTAAGCCACCCAGGCACCCTTAAGACCTTTTTTTAAAAATAAAGTTGTTTTCTTAATGTTGTTTTAGGAGTTCTTTGTATATTTTGGACAGTAGTTCTCTAAAAGATGTGTCTTTTGCAAATATTTTTCCTTGTATGTGGCTTATCTTCTATTGTCTTTATATTATCTTCTGTAGACCTGAAGTTTTAATTTTAATGAAGTTTAGCTTATCAATTATTTACTGCATGAAACACATCTTTCATGGTGTACCAATATTTTCTAGAAATTTTAAGTTTTGCATGTTACATTTATCTTTGTGATCCATTTTGAGTTAATATTTGTGAAATGTGTAAGGTCTCTAAATGCTTTTTTTTTTTTTTTTTTGCATGTAGATGTCCAAGTGTTTCAGTACCATTTGTTAGACAATCTTTTTTCATTGCAGTACCTTTGTTCCTCTGTCAAAGACTGGTTGATTATATATTTATGTCTGTCTATTCCTGGTCTCTATTCTGTTCCATTGATCTATTTGTCTATTCTTCTGACACTATCACAGTTTCTTGATAACTGTAGCTTTTTACTAATTCTTGAGGTTGACTAGTATCAGTCTCCAACCTTTTTAGTAATTCTTGAGGTTGACTAGTGTCAGTCTTCCAACTTTGTTCTTCTCCTTCAATACTTTGTTGGTTATTTTGTGTCTCTTGCCTTCCCACATAAACTTAAAAATTCATTTGTCTATTTCTATAAAATAGCTTTGTTCTACTTTGTCTTCTAATCTTTTTATGCCTTTATGGTTTTAACTGAGCATTGTACATGATTCCTGGTTCCATTTTTTTTCTTCTTTCTTAACATATTAGCTATACATCTTTTTAAGTTGTTGCCCTAGTGTCTACAATGTATATTTACAACTAATATAAGTCCATTTCCAAATAATAATATTCCACTTCTTGGGTAGTGTAAATATCTTATAATAATAAAGTAATGCTGATTGCTTCCAGATTTCTCTCCTATTATTGTTGTTATTCATTTCACATTTGTATAAGCAGACGTACATTTGTAGGATATATATTAAGTATACATAAATGGGTACATTGTTGCTATTATTACTTTGAATAAACTGGTATCTAGGGGGTCAAATAAGAACAAGAAAAATAAAAGTTTTCTTTTACCTCTATTTATTCTTTCTTTGATATTTTTCCTTTCTTTATATAGATCCAAATTCTGACTTATATTACTTTTTTTTCCCCTTCCAAGGGACTTCTTTTAACATTTCTTGGAAAACAGCTCTACTGGCAAAAAATTCCCTCCAATTTTTATTTGAGAAAGTTTTTATTTCTCCTTCATTTTTAAAGGAAAATGTTCCAGGCAAAAAATTTCTAGTTTGGTGTATTTTTCTTTCAACATTTTAAATCCATTATTTTCTTGCTTCTGTGCTTCTCTGGATAAATCATATGAAATTCTTGTCTTTATGCTTTATGAGTAAGGCATTTTTTTCATTTTGGTTTCTTTCAGTATTTTTTCTTTCTTTTTCTTTTTGTAATTTGAAAATATTGTGTCTACATACAGTTTTTAAAATTTTTTTTGCTGTCTATTCTGCTTGCTATTATTTTTTATTAAAGTATAATTGGCATATAATACCCTTTTGGTTTCAGTTATACATCATAGTGATTTTATATTTTTATACATTTTAAAATGATCCCCATGAAAAATCTAATTATCATCTCTCACCATACAAGTTTATTCTATTATTAAATGTATGTTGTATATACATATATTAACTGTATATATTATATTATTATCTACATTCCAATGACATTTATTTTATAACTGGAAGCTTGTACCTCTTAACCTCCTATTTGCTATTCTCTGAGCTTCCTGAATCTGTGGTTTGGGGAAATTATTAGTCATTTTCTTTTCAAATATTTGTTATGCTCCTTTCTCTTTTTCTTCCCTTTCTGATATCCTGGTTATGTGTATGTTACATCTTTTACAGTTTTCCCACCATCCTCGGATGTTATGCCTTTTTTTTTTTTTAAGTCATTGTTCTCTTTGCTTTTCAGTGTCATGGATCCTACTGACAGATCCTCAAACTCAAAGATTCTATCCTCAGCTGTGTCTAGTCTAGTAGTAATCCCATTAAAGCCATTCTTCCTATTAGCTTTTTTTTTTTTTTTTTAATCTAGCATTTCTTTTGGATTCTTTCTTAGAATTTTTATCTCTCTGCTTACATTGTCCATCTTTTCTTGCTTAATGTTTACCTTATCCATTAGAGCCCTTATAATATTAGTCATTGATACATTAAATCCCTAGTTTGGTAATTCTAACATCCCTGCCATGTCTGCATTGAGCAGAAGCCTGACATGGGGCTCAGTCTTACAATGCTGAGATAATGACCTGACCTGAAACCAAGAATTGGACACAACTAACTGTGCCACCCAGGTGCCCCAGAATGGGATTCTTTGATTAAGTCGTAGTTTTAGGCAGGCGCTCTAATCCTGAGTCTTGGGGTTGTGGCCTTCATAAATGTTCCTGTCCTCTTCCAGATATAATGCTGGCTTATAGTCCTGCCCCTTCCATTAGAGTAGGTCTTTTTATTTTTCTCTCTTCTTTCCAAGCTGCAGTAGGTTTCCACCAGTATACCTAGGCTATCAATTTTATTGTTGTTTGTTTGTTGTGGGTTTTGGCTCTTCCACTGCAAATTGAAGCTTTTAATTCTTTTTTTTTTAATTTTTTATTTTTTATAAACATATATTTTTATCCCCAGGGGTACAGGTCTGTGAATCACCAGGTTTACACACTTCACAGCACTCACCAAAGCACATACCCTCCCCAATGTCCATAATACCACCCCCTTTTCCCAAACCCCCTCCCCCCAGCAACACTCAGTTTGTTTTGTGAGATTAAGAGTCACTTATGGTTTGTCTCCCTCCCAATCCCATCTTGTTTCATTGATTCTTCTCCTACCCACTTAAGCCCCCATATTGCATCACCACTTCCTCATATCAGGGAGATCATATGATAGTTGTCTTTCTCCGCTTGACTTATTTCGCTAAGCATGATACGCTCTAGTTCCATCCATGTTGTCGCAAATGGCAAGATTTCATTTCTTTTGATGGCTGCATAGTATTCCATTGTGTATATATACCACATCTTCTTGATCCATTCATCTGTTGATGGACATCTAGGTTCTTTCCATAGTTTGGCTATTGTGGACATTGCTGCTAATAAACATTGGGTGCACGTGCCCCTTTGGGTCACTACGTTTGTATCTTTAGGGTAAATACCCAATAGTGCAATTGCTGGGTCATAGGGCAGTTCTATTTTCAACATTTTGAGGAACCTCCATGCTGCTTTCCAGAGTGGCTGCACCAGCTTGCATTCCCACCAACAGTGTAGGAGGGTTCCCCTTTCTCCGCATCCTCGCCAGCATCTGTCATTTCCTGACTTGTTGATTTTAGCCATTCTGACTGGTGTGAGGTGATATCTCATTGTGGTTTTGATTTGTATTTCCCTGATGCCGAGTGATATGGAGCACTTTT
Organism: Mustela putorius furo; assembly: GCF_011764305.1. NCBI lineage: Eukaryota > Metazoa > Chordata > Mammalia > Carnivora > Mustelidae > Mustela > Mustela putorius. The sequence goes on along the minus strand of NW_025422005.1, from coordinate 60,576,064 downwards.
TCATGTGTCTGTTGGCCATCTGGATGTCTTCTTTGCAGAAATGTCTGTTCATGTCCTCTGCCCATTTCTTGATTGGATTATTTGTTCTTTGGGTGTTGAGTTTGATAAGTTCTTTATAGATTCTGGACACTAGTCCTTTATCTGATATGTCGTTTGCAAATATCTTCTCCCATTCTGTCAGTTGTCTTTTGATTTTGTTAACTGTTTCCTTTGCTGTGCAAAAGCTTTGGATCTTGATGAAATCCCAATAGTTCATTTTTGCCCTTGCTTCCCTTGCCTTTTGCGTTGTTCCAAGGAAGATGTAAGACTTTTTCTAATCCTCTTGGAGGATTTTATGAAGGAAAAGCCAGAAAGAGGGTAAGAATTTACTATCTGAAACTTGTAAGGTTTTAACATTCACCTGTTAACCCACTCAACCATAACAATTTCTTAAGATTCCTAGCTGAAACTTCCTCAGTTTCTGTGATGTTTTGTTTCTTCTTCCCTAAGTAAACAATCGTTCCAATCTTGTTTCTCCCTGTACGTTCCTGTCTCTCTCCATATTTTGGATTATTTTTTTGCTATGTAACCTCAGTTCTCTCATAGAATCAAGAAAAATGTTAAATTGCAGTTTGTTTATCTACTTTGTTGTTATAAGTAAAAGCAATGCTGTTTTTAGGTCTCTACATCTCAGAGCTGAAACTGAAGTTCAATGAATATTTTCTTAGTTTCATATTTAATCCAAATTATGAGAAAACAAATTGGTGATTGTTTTGAGAGTAGAATACAACAGTGTGTAGATATGAGTATTTTGCAATGTAATTACTACTACAATGTTTGCCAGCACTTCTATCATGTCACATAATTATTATTTTCTTGTTCTGAGAACAATTAAGATCTAGTTTGCCAGTTTGAGGTTTAGAATACAGTATTATTGACTAAAATCACTATGCTGACATTAGATCTCCAGGGATTATCTATTTACTAGCTCTTAAGTTTTTACCCTTAAACAACATATCCCTAATTCACCTACTCTCCATAATAACTACTATTGTACTTTCTGTTTTTATTAGTTCAAATTTTTAGGTTCTGCATGTAAGTGATATCATATGGTATTTGTCTTTCCCCATCTGATTTACCTCATTTAACATACTTTCCTCAAAGTCCATCCATGTTATCACAATGGAATAGTTCCTTCCTTTTTATGGATGAATAATATTTAAAATGTGCATGTATTATCCAGACATGATACATTTGTCTGATATAGAATGTAAGACTTTCACTTCAAGTTCAAAATATCATTATGTGTAATGTCAAGAAAGTCTGTGTTTCTAATGAATACCAATTTTGATACAAATGGGAATTGGTAAGAGTTTTACTCTTTCCTGAGAATTAGTGCTTTCTGCACTCTGATTCAAGGAAGTATATAAGGATACTAATATATATATATATATATATATATATATATATGCAAATGCTGTAAAAAGTTTTGAAAAATACTTCTAGAAATAATGGATGACAACAAAAATTGAATTAAAATGATATTAAAAATATGATCTTGATATTATCAATTCTTATATGCTAGACACCTGATTTTATTCTTGACTCCCTCTGGCAACAATTTATTATTTCTTAAATCCACCTGTAGCACTCTATCTCCAATATTATCACTTCAGTCCAGGTTATCATCATCTTTCCCTTACCTGATGCCACTAGATTTCTGGCTCCTCTCTGACATCCACTCTTATCCTTCCCAAATTCATTTTCTGTGGTTAACTAAGCAACATTTCTTGATGATAAATGTCTTCATACCACTCATCATCATTTTTTTTTAATTGCACTGGAGATTGAGTTCAGTACTCTTTACCTGACTTAGAAAGTGTGTACAATTACATATCCTCATCCCCATGTCCACTATCTTCCAACTACACTTCTTTTGGGTACTTAAGTACTCTCTCCTCCCTCCTTAAGAAATTAAAAATGTTCATCCTCATATCTTCTGCATCAAGCTAATTTAATTTCTGTTCCTCTTGCTTTAGGATTAAACTTTATAGACTTTATGAGAGTACCCTTCCATGAATCTCCAATCTGGAGTGCAATTTTCTCTTAGGACTTTCTTCTATTTGTTTTCTTTTATACAGTTCACACTTAAAATTATTTCACCAATATTTACTACCCACTCTAGATTATAAAATCTATAAACAAACAAAAAAAACTTTCATATTTTGTTTACCTCTATAATCTTATAGACTGGAATACTATTGACAGCCAACAAGAGGCAGCAATCTACCCAGTTTCCAAGATTGGATGGAACTTGACAAAGTATCAAGCAGAGTTTAAGTTAGGAAGGCTGACAGTCAAGAAAGGAATAGTGTTTCAAGAAAGAAGTAAAGTCTGAAGGAAGTCTTGATTGTCAGTGGAGAAAGTTAGATATATCTTGGTAGTAGAGCAAGGCCAAAGCACTGGGAAAGGTGGTGGTGACTGAAGGTCACCAACAAAGAATGTGTTAATGGGAAAGCGAGTATCCACTGTCCATGGAAGGGAAATCATATTTCAGGTCCATACAGTAAGATATTAGAGAGCACATATCTTATGTCTCTGCTTTTGTTTAGATTGGTTTTAGAATTGTATTTTGTTGAATTGATATGTAGATATTAATGGTATCAACTGATAGGAATTAAAAAGAAAGCTGGTTATGGTCTCTACACCAGTGGTTTTCAAACTTTAGCATACATAAGTATTACATAGAAGTTTTCTTTAAACACAGATTTGGGAGCTCTACCCCAGAATTTCTGATTCAGCTCTGTTTTGGGTAAGGACAAGAATTAGCATTATAAACAATTTCCTAGTTATGAAGTTGCTTCTTTAGAGACCATATTTTGGCAAATACTGCACTTGACCGCACATTTAGTTTCCGTGGAATCACATGCATTTTGCAAGCTTTAATCATTCCCTGCTTTCCTCTTCTGATAGTTTAGACAAGCAAACAAACAAATGGAATAAGATTTCAGATACTAATAGGTAGTTTTACTATGTGATTATAGAGGTAACACCAACAGTGAATCATATGGTCTGCAGCTGAGAGGAATTAAAGTTGAAAGGAATTTTTGTTCTCCTTTTCTCTTTCCCTCAGTATTACTATGAGAGGAAATTTGGAGCCTTAATGCATTAGTGCAGTTTGTGCCTCATTTTGAATATCTAAAGTGATGATAAATCCATGGTCTTCCTTCTTTCCTTTCTTCCCTTCCTCCTCTCTCTCCCTCATTTATTAATTAATTATTTATTTATTCATTCATTCATTCATTCCTATTTTTTTAAGATACTACATTGTCTAATTTGTTCTAGAATGATCATTTTTCTACTTTTCAAATCGTTTTCTTTTTATTTAAAGCATATAGCCATTAGTTTTTATTCCTTTGTAAATACCTTTAAAGAATTCAGTTTGCTTCCTGTACCATACTTTCTGTGGATTTTGTGTAGAGAACTGATTTAATCTCCTGCATGGTATATGGATTATAATTCATATTTGTATTTGGTTAAATTCAGAAGACTCTACATGATTTTGTTCATGTGGTTTCAAAAATCTTAAGGATATACTTAACATATATAATTTGAAGAGTTCAGTATGGAAATTTTGAGATATTGTCAACTCAGAAAAGATCGCTGTTTGGTGGGATATTGCTTGGAGAAAGTTACAAATTCTATCCACATATTGTATTCTTTGAAAACTGGGTAATGAGACTTGTCCCTTTTTTCCTGAGTGTTTTCATCTATTAAATGACATGATAATATTATCTGCTTCATAACATGATATTCAGAATTAAGCATCCAACAATAGAAAGATTGGAGCATAATCGATAGTCAAAAAATTGAAGATCATTATTATTAGTTGAATATTAATTTCCCTCTAGTGTTATTCTTAGATAGTAATTTTTGCCTTATTCTCTTCACCAGGGGGTCTTTACTAAAATCTCTTGAAGTTCTAGTTATTATTTGTAGAGCTACAGTTTACTGAATACTTACTAAGATCTAGGCACTGTGCCAAAATCTTCACTTACTATATGTGATTTACTCTTCACAGTAATAATGGATGCAATATTATTATCCCAATTTTATAAATCTAGATAATGAGACTTTGGGAAGTCTTACATTATTATATATTAAGCAAAAATTATAAGTACACAATTTCACTTAGAGGTAGGATAAAATGAGGGTTAAAAACATGGACACCAGGGTTTTGAAAAGATAAAGTAGATTACTTTTCTCTATTTCTCTTGCTAAACATGGCTAAAAGCTCTGGATATCATATATATAATAAACATAAGAGACAGAAAGATGGAGATAAGGAAAACTGGCTAGGGACCTAAGGACAGAAGAAAAAAATGTTGATGAGTTCCCAGAATTTTCTTTTTATCTCACATATGCTTTCTGCTAGAAAAACAGGCAATCTGGAGATACCAAAGAGTTCAGATAGTAAAAGCCATAAGAAAAACCTACTGTGCTAACCAAAGGACGAATAAAGGGGTTACCCAGCAAGATGGGAAATTTTTTAGAAAATAACCATTCTGTTACAGCTGAATAATCCAGAGAAGACTCTGGCCACATTCACAGTCACCTCAGCAAAGGTTGAATGGAGAGCCTAGACTTCTATCCTTAATAGACTCTAAGGTAGTACCTCAAACCCCAGTCAGCAAAGAAGGTTGAGTGAAGAATCAAAATTTTATGCATATCAAGTGATAGAAAGGCCATCACCTTATATGGTATCCATGGAAACCACTTGGGAAGCCTGAATATCCACTACCATTTGGCAGTAATAATATACTCTTTCCTTTCCCTAAGAGGTTGATGTCAGAGGAAGCCCAGTGGAGAATTAGGACTGTCACCACCAGCCAGTGGTATGGAGACTTCTCTGACCACAGTGTCAAAGGAAGCCAAATTGGAGACATGGTCCTCTTGTAGTAATGAGGCAGTAATGATTCCCTGTTAGGTTTGTCAGAGAAGTCCTACTAAAAGAGAAGATTGAAATAAGATCCAGAACCTCATAAAATAATACCCCAATTTAAAAAATTTCAATAAAAAATCATTTGTTATACCAAAACCATGAAAATATCAACTTGAATGAGAAGAGACAATCAACAGATGCTAACACCGAGATTATAACCTCTTTGAATGAAACAGAGGAAAGAAACAAAGAAATAACCCAATTTTGAAGTATCTGGGTGTATAGCAAATAATTTAATACTATTGTCATCAAAGTCTAGAATAAGATGGAGAGGGGTTGGTATTGTTGAAGGCTGGGGGTAGGTGTTGCAAAAACAAAACAAAAAACAAAAACAAAAAAACAAAAACAAAATTAAAGAAATAATAGAAAATTTCCCTGGTCTGCCAAAAAATATAACCTACAGATCCAAGAAGCTGATTGAACCCTAAAGAGAAAAAACATAAAGAAATACATACTGGGGTGCCTGGGTGGCTCAGTGGGTTAAGCCTCTGCCTTCGGCTCTGGTTATGATCTCAGGGTCCTGGGATCAAGCCCCACATCAGGCTCCCTGCTCAGTGGGGAGCCTGCTTCCCCCCTCTCTCTGCCTGCCTCTCTGCCTACTTGTGATCTCTCTCTCTCTGTGTCAAATAAATAAATAAAATCTTAAAAAAAAAGAAATACATATCAATGTACTTAACTAAATTTCTAAAAACTACAAAGCAAAATCTTGAAAGTAGCCAAAGAGAAATGCAACAAAACAGTTGAGTTCTCATCAGAAACCACAAAATTCAGAAGAAAGGACACAATATCTTTGAAGCATTAAAAGAAAGGAGCCATCAAACCAGAATTCTGTATCTGCTAAAATATTATCCAGGAAAGAAGAGGGAATTAATAAATTCTCAGATTAAGGAAAAATAAGAGAATTTGTTTCCCAGAAACCTAACCTAAAGAATGGCCAAAGTAATTTCTTTAAACAGAAAAGAAATAGTAAAAGAAGAAATCTTGTCATATCAGGAAGGAAGACCAATGCCAAGAGCAAACATATGGATAAATATAGTAGATTGCTGTTCTCTGCTTGACTTTACTATATGATACTTGGAAATTGAAACAAATTATAACACTCTTGGATGTGTTATCCAGGTATGTAGAGAAAATATTTATGACAATAAATTATAAATGGGAGATGGTAAAAGAGAGAGAGATATGATGGGAGGTAGTATTTCCACACTTGAATTGGTAAAATGTTGACACCACTAAACTGTGGTAAGGTATGTATATACAATATGACATCTAGAACAACCATTAAATAATGTGTGCAAGAAAATACATGCAAAAACACCATACTGAGTAAAAATGAAATTCTAAAATATGTTTAAATCAACAGGAAGATAGGGAGAACAAAAATGAGAGATAAAAAAATGGGACAACCCCCCATAAATGGCTGAATTAATTTCTAGCATCAGTTATATTATATTAAGTATAAGTGGCCTAAATGCACCAATTAAAAAACAGATTGGCAGAGTGGATAAAAATACTCAGTGATCTAGCTATCCACACTCTCTACAAGAAACTCACCTCAAATACAACACCCTCAAGGGTATTATGCTAAGTGAAAGGAATCTCAAAGCTTATATACTGATTTTTTACAACATTCTCAAAATGACAAATTATGGACACATAAAACAGATTGACAATTGTCAAGTGTTAAGAATTTTGCAGGGCAGAGTGTGTGTTTGAATATAAAGTAGTAACATAAAAGAAATTTCCTTGGTGATAAGGATATTTCTCAATTTTTATTTCAGTGATTGTTATATAAATCTATACTCATGATAAAAATGATATGGTATATTTGTATGCATTATATACATGTACACATTGTATCAAGGTCAATTTCCCAGTTTTAATATTTATTATAGTTGCATAAAATGTGACTATGGAGGAAACTGAATGAATGAACCTCTCTGTAATAATTTTAAAGAGTTTTATGAATCTATAATTTTCCCCATAAAAATTAAAGAGAGGAACACATTAAGAAAATGAAGGATAAAAATGATATAATCATATAAGTAGATGGAGAAAAAGTATTTGACAAAATCCAGCATTCATTCATGATAAAGCTCTCAGCAAACTAGGTAAGAGAGAACATAACTCAACATAATAAAAGCCATATAAGATAAGCCTACTGATAATATACTCAACAGTGAAAAGTTGAAAGCTTTTTTTAAAAATCAGGAATAAGACAAAGATGCCCACTTCTGTCACTTTTATTTAACATAATAATACTGGTGGTCCTAGCCAGAAAAATTTGGCAAGAAATAGAAACAAAGGGTATCCAAACTGGAAAGGAAAAAGTAAAGCTCTGTTTGCAGATGACATGAAAACACCTAACGACTGTACCAAAAACTATTAGGACTAAAAAAATGATTTCTGTAAAATTGCAAGATACAAACTCAATCTACAAAAATTAGTTGTGTTTCTATACACTAAAAATGAACTATCAGAAAGAGAAGTTAAGAAAACAAGACCATTTACAATTACATAAGAAACAAAACAAACAAACAAACAAACAAAAACACCTAGATGTGAGCTTGACCAAGGTGGTGAAAGACCTGTAGACTGAGAACCAACCCTAAGACACTGATGAAAGAAATTTAAGACAATATTAAACAGAAAAATATTCCACGCACATGGATTGAGCTTGTGTTGTTAAAATATCCATATTACCCAAAGTGATCTACAGATTCAAAATAATCTTTATGTAAATTCTAAAGGCATTTATTTTTTTTATTTTTTAAAAGATTTTATTTATTTATTTAACAGACAGAGTTCACAAGTAGGCAGAGAGACGGGGGGGGGGAGCAGGCTCCCTGCTGAGCAGAGAGCCTGATGTGGGGCTCGATCCCAGGACCCTGGGATCATGACCTGAGCTGAAGGCAGAGGCTTTAACCCACTGAGCCACCCAGGCACTCCTAAAGACATTTTTCAAAGAAATAGGACAAATGATCCCAAATTTGTATGGAACCATAGAAGACTATGAATAGCCATCCTGAGAAAGAAAAATAAAGCTAGAGATATCATACTTTGTGTTTTCATAATATATTACAAAGCTATAGTAATCCAAACAGTATGGTATTGGTATGAAAACAGACACATAAATCAATGGACCAGAATACAGAGCACAGAAACAAACCAACATTTGTATTGTCAATTTATTTATCACAAAGGACCCAAGAATATACAAAGGGAAGAAGAAAAGTATCCTTAACAAAAGATGTTGGGAAAATTATACAGCCACATTCAAAAGAATGAAATTAGACCCTAAAAAAAATTAATTAAAAATGGACTAAAGACTTGAATGTAAGACCTGAGATCATGTCTAAAAGAAAACATAAAAGGTAAGTTCCTTGACATTGATCTTGGTAAAGCAAATGCAACAAAACCCAAAATAAACAAGTGATCTTGGTAAAGCAAATGCAACAAAACCCAAAATAAACAAGTGAGACTATATTAAACTAACATATTTCTTCACAGAAATCTGAACCCATGAACAGAATGAAAAAAAAAAAAAACTACTGAATGCGAAAAAATATTTGCTAATCATATATCTGAGAAGAAGTTAATATCCAAAATATATAAGGAATTAATACAACTCAGTAGCAAAGAAAATCTGCTATAAAATGTGCATAAGGTTTAAAAAGACATTTTTCCAAAGACATACAGATGGTTAACACATACAGATGGTTAACACATACATGAAAATGTGCTCAACATGGGTAATCATCAGAGAAAATTTTCCAAATTAAAATCTTAATAAAATACCACCTCATGCTTGTTAAAATGGCTTTCATCAAAAAGACAAATGCTATGTGTTGCTTGGGATGTGGAGACAAGGGAACTCTTGTACACTATTGGTAACAATGTAAATCAGTTCAGTTACTATGGGAAGCATTATGTAAGTTCCTCAAAAAGTTAAAAATATAACTACCATATGATCCAGCAGTCCAACTTCTGGGTGTTTGTCCAAAGAAAATGAAAACACTAATTTGAACAAACATATATAAACCCATGTTTATTACAGTATTATTTACAATGGCCAAGATATGGAACAACCTAAGTGTTTATCAATGGAGGAATTGATAAAGAAAATATGTCATATATATATGATATATACATATATATCATAATGAAATATTATTATTCAAACATAAAAAACAAATTCTTACCATTTATGACAAATGACAATGTGTTTGGAACTTCAGAGCACTTTGCTAACTGAAATAGGTCAGAAAGAGAAAGACAAATACCCATGTGGGTATTTGCTTCTCCATGTGGAAGCAAAAAAACAAAATAAGCTACTACATTCAGAGATGAAATTGGTCATTTCGAGAGGCAAAAGTGGGGAAGTTGATGCAATGGGTAAAATGAGTCAAAAGGTTCTAACTTCCTGTTATAAAATAAATAAATCATGGGTATGTAAGATATAGAATAGTAATCATGGTTAATAGTATTGTGATACTTAAAAAGAAGATTTTATTCATTAATTTATTTGACAGAGACAGTGAGAGAGAGAGAGAGAGAGAGCACAACAGGGAGAGCAGCAGAGGGAGAGGGAGAATCAGGGTTTCCACCAGGCAGGGAGCATGATGGGACACTCAATCCCAGGACTCTGGGATCATGACCTGAGTGAAGGCAGACACTTAATTGACTGAGCCACATGGGTACCCCAAATAGTCAAGGATTTTAAGAAGTTGTTAAACTGTTGGGACTTTGGAAACATCCATAGTGGGAATACTTATACTTACATACTTATATACTTATACTGCCAAAATCAGCAAAAGGTAAAGATTAGGATCTTAATCCTTTAAGAGCTAATTTACTGTCACACCAGTGGTTATTTCTCTTTAGTATACAAATGTGTTAAATTTATATTATGTTTAAGAAATAATTCTTTCTTAAATTCTCTGTCCTTTCCCAGCTCTCTCCTCTTCACAGACAAATTTCTTCTGACGAGACTTCACTGACTCCTTCTAATTTTTGATATTTCCTCCATTCTTCAAACCACTGAATACTGATATAACTGATTATTAACAGTATTATTCCATAGTACTGCATTTGCTGAAGTAGCTAATGATCTTTGTAGTGCCAAATCATCTGCAGAGATAAAACAGATGGGACTTATTAATAAGATGTAGAGAGCTAAGGTACTACCCATTAGATACCCTCACTGTAAATTTACTCTTTTTCTTTTGTAATTAAGAAGTAATTTGTGGAATATACTTTTTGATTATGTAAATGTTGTCCCTGATAAATATTTCAGTCTGTATTTGGAATTTCTTGTGATTCTTGCCTAAAACAGATACAATTTTGAAGTTTGAAAAATGGTGATGTTCTAACTCTAACATTTGTTTCACATTTATTGGTAGAAATTCCATTGCAGAAAAAATCTTTGTCTTATCTCCATATAGTTTTATTGCTTCTAGACCTTTTAGAGGACAGAACTCAGTATTTACTTTTTTTTTTTTAAAGATATTGTTTATTAAAACAAAACTGGGGGCATCACGTTGCCTGATTTCAAGCTTCACTACAAAGCTGTGGTCACCAAGACAGCATGGTACTGGCACAAAAACAGACACATAGACCAGTGGAACAGAGTAGAGAGCCAGATATGGACCCTCAACTCTATGGTTAAATAATCTTCAACAAAGCAGAGAAAAATATACAGTGGGGAAAAGTCTCTTCATTAACGGTGCTGAGAAAATTGGACAGCTACTTGTAGAAGAATGAAACTCGACCATTCTCTTACACCATACACAAAGATAAACTCAAAATGGATAAAAGACCTCAACGTAAGGCAGGAATCCATCAGAATCTTAGAGGAGAACATAGGCACTAACCTCTTCAACATCGGCCACAGCAACTTCTTTCAAGATATGTCTCAAAAGGCAAAGGAAACAAAAGCAAAGATGAATTTTGGGGACTTCATCAAGATCAAAATCTGCACAGCAAAGGAAACAGTCAACAAAACAAAGAGGCAACCCATGGAATGGGAGAAGATATTCTCCCATAAATGACAATACAGACAAAGGGCTGATATCCAAGATCTATAAAGAACTTCTCAAAATCAACACACACAAAACAGATGATCATGTAAAGCAAAAAGGGCAGAAGACATGGACAGACACTTTCCAATGAAGACATAAAAATGGCTATCAGACACATGAAAAAATGTTCATCATCACTATCCCTCAGGGAGATTCAAATCAAAACCACATTGAGATACCACCTTACACCAGTTAGAATGGCCAAAATTAGAAGACAGGAAATAACGTGTGTTGAAGAGGATGTGGAGAAAGGAGAACCCTCTTACACTGTTGGTGGGAATGCAAGTTGGTGCAGCCACTTTGGAAAACAGTGTGGAGATTCCTTAAGAAATTAAAAATAGAGCTTCCCTATGACCCTGCAATTGAACTACTGAGTAAGTACCCCAAAGATACAGATGTAGTGAAAAGAAGGGCCATCTCTATCCCCATGTTCATAGCAACAATGGCCACAGTCACCAAACTGTGGAAAGAACAAAGATGCCCTTCCACAGACGAATGGATAAGGAAGATGTGGTCCATATACACTATGGAGTATTATGCCTCCATCAGAAAGGATGAATACCCAACTTTTGTAGCAACATGGACAGGACTGGAGGAGATTATGCTGAGTGAAATAAGTCAAGCAGATAGAATCAATTATCATATGGTTTCACTTATTTGTGGAGCATAAGAAATAACATGGAGGACATGGGGAGATGGAAAGGAGGAGGGAGTTGGGGGAAATTGGATGGGAAGATGAACCATGAGAGACTGTGGACTCTGAAAACAATCTGAGAGTTTAGGCGGCGGGGTGGGAGGTTGGGTGAGCCTAGAAGTGGGTATTATGGAGGGCACATATTGCATGGAGCACTGAGTGTGGTGCATAAACAATGAATTCTGGAACACACTAAAGAAATTTAAAAATTAAAAAAAAGCAAAGATGTTATTTATTTATTTATTTATTTATTTATCTTTTTGCATGGGAGAGAATGACAGAGAAAGGGAGATAGAGTGAGGCATGAGTAGGGAAAGGAGAAGAGAGGGAGAGAGAAGGAAGTGGGGAGGTGTCTCAAATAAACTCCACACTGAGTGCAGAACCCAACTTGGAACTCAATATCACACCCTAAGATCCTAACCTGAGCCAAAACCAGGAGTCAGTTGTTTAACCAGATAAACTACCCAGGGGCCCCCAAAACTCAATATTTTGAATTCATGTCTTTCTACTAGTAATTTCTGTCTCTATAACCATCAACAAATTTCTTTTCTGACTTACTGTTTCATCTTGTATCTCTTCTTTTTCATAATGAGAACCTGGCTTCTAACAATGTCAAGGAATATATTTCTTTTTATAATCTTACACTGTACTTGACATAGTTTCAGAATTGCTATACCAACAACACTATAAAAACCCTTGCCTTTTAATAAAGTTGGTTGTTTTTAGCATTGTCTTTAGACTGAAGATAAGAAGTCAACATTTCTCTTCAAAGGTTACATAAATCAGGGGCATCTGGGTGGCTCAGTGGGTTAAAGCCTCTGCCTTTAGCTCAGGTCATGATCCCAGGTCCTGGGATCAAGCCCTGCACTGGGCTCCGTGCTCAGCAGGGAGCCTTCTTCTCCCTCTCTGCCTGCCTCTCTGCCTACTGTGATCTCTCTTTCTGTGTCAAATAAATAAATAGAATCTTAGGGAAAAAAATGCATACCAATGTACCTAAATTTCTAAAAACGACAAAGCAAAATCTTGAAAGTAGCCAAAGAGAAATGCAACAAGACAGTTCAGTTCTTTTTTTTTCTTAATTTTTTATTTTTTTATAAACATATATTTTTATCCCCAGGGGTACAGGTCTGTGAATCACCAGGTTTACACACTTCACAGCACTCACCCAAGCACATACCCTCCCCAATGTCCATAATCCCACCCCTTTCTCCCAAACCCGCTCCCCCCAGCAACCCTCAGTTTGTTTTGTGAGATTAAGAGTCACAGAAATGGATGCATTCCTAGAAACATATAAACTACCACAACTGAACCAGGAAGAAATAGAAAGCCTGAACAGACCCATAACCAGTAAGGAGATTGAAACAGTCATTAAAAATCTCCAAACAAACAAAAGCCGAGGGACAGTTGGCTTCCCGGGGGAATTCTACCAAACATTTAAAGAAGAACTAATTCCTATTCTCCTGAAACTGTTCCAAAAAATAGAAATGGAAGGAAAACTTCCAAACTCATTTTATGAGGCCAGCATCACCTTGATCCCAAAACCAGACAAGGATCCCGCCAAAAAAGAGAGCTATAGACCAATATCCTTGATGAACACAGATGCGAAAATACTCAACAAAATACTAGCCAATAGGATTCAACAGTACATTAAAAAGATCATTCACCACGACCAAGTGGGATTTATTCCAGGGCTGCAAGGTTGGTTCAACATCCGCAAATCAGTCAATGTGATACAACACATCAATAAAAGAAAGAACAAGAACCATATGATACTCTCAATAGATGCTGAAAAAGCATTTGACAAAGTACAGCATCCCTTCCTGATCAAAACTCTTCAAAGTGTAGGGATAGAGGGCACATACCTCAATATCATCAAAGCCATCTATGAAAAACCCACCGCAAATATCATTCTCAATGGAGAAAAACTGAAAGCTTTTCTGCTAAGGTCAGGAACACGGCAGGGATGTCCATTATCGCCACTGCTATTCAACATAGTACTAGAGGTCCTAGCCTCAGCAATCAGACAAAAAAGGAAATTAAAGGCATCCAAATCGGCAAAGAAGAAGTCAAATTATCACTCTTTGCAGATGATATGATACTATATGTGGAAAACTCAAAAGACTCCACTCCAAAACTGCTAGAACTTATACAGGAATTCAGTAAAGTGTCAGGATATAAAATCAATGCACAGAAATCAGTTGCATTTCTCTACACCAACAGCAAGACAGAAGAAAGGGAAATTAAGGAGTCAATCCCATTTACAATTGCATCCAAAACCATAAGATACCTAGGAATAAACCTAACCAAAGAGACCCAGAATCTATACTCAGAAAACTATAAAGTACTCATGAAAGAAATTGAGGAAGACACAAAGAAATGGAAAAATGTTCCATGCTCCTGGATTGAAAGAATAAATATTGTGAAAATGTCTATGCTACCTAAAGCAATCTACACATTTAACGCAATTCCTATCAAAGTACCATCCATCTTTTTCAAAGAAATGGAACAAATAATGCTAAAATTTATATGGAACCAGAAAAGACCTCGAATAGCCAAAGGGATATTGAAAAAGAAAGCCAACGTTGGTGGCATCCCAATTCCGGACTTCAAGCTCTTTATTATGGGGCGCCTGGGTGGCTCGGTGGGTTAAGCCTCTGCCTTTGGCTCAGGTCATGACCTCAGGATCCTGGAATCAAGCCCTGCATCAGGCTCTCTGCTCAGCAGGGAGCCTGCTTCCTCCTCTCTCTCTCTGCCTGCCTCTCTGCCTACTTGTGATCTCTGCCTGTCAAATAAATAAATAAAATCTTTAAAAAAGTTACATAAATTAGTATTATATTGTTTTCTCTTAATGTGGTTATGTTATTCATTTGAAATATAATTTTATTCATGTTTCTATTCCATCTTGCAATATTCTTCCATATTTTAAAATTTAGTTCTAATTTTCAAATATGTATGCCATTAACATAATTTCAGAGTTAAATTTATACAAAAAGATATAAATTCAGAAAAGCAGAAAAATTTAACTTTTTCTACCCCTTTCATCTAATTTCCCTACCCTCCCCCACTCACTCTGTAAATAAACAGGTTTGATTATCTTCAAGGTATCCTTCCTGTGTTTCTCTTTGAAAAATTAAACAGACCCATGGACAGAAAGATTTTCTGCTTCTTCTTTTACTTGGAAAAGTTAATGTATGTGTGTGTATGCATATATGTTATTTTTCTGTATTTTGTTTCCCCCCTCATAATATCTTATCAAAAGATCATTTCTTCTCAGTTCACAGAGATTTTAAATAACCTTTGGTATTAAAGACCTTGCATTTTTCTGCCTTGGTTACTTTTTTATTTATATCATCTTGGTACCTTTAACCTCTTTTTCATCTTAACATTTTACTGTCTGATTTTGTGTCACTTTAAAATGATATTCTTTGATTCTTACCTATTTCTTTTTTTAAAATTCTTATCTATTTCTAAAACATCAATCAATGAACTGATTATACTTTGCCCTTTTCTCCCCTTTTTAAAATTTTCATTTATTCTATTTTACCTTCTATTTACATATTATCCTACTAGCTCTGTTCCAAACATTGTATTAATTTGTACTTAATATATAGGTAAATATATTAAATGTTCACCCACAATTATTTTGCTGAAGACTCTTTCATACATTGCTTAGTTGGATGAAGATCATTCTCTAATGGACTTTTCTGGAAAGATTCTGCAGTTTCATATATCTTGAATTTTTGCAGATTTAAACAGTTTTTTTTTTATAGTCTTAAAGTGCAGTAGATATATACAGTGCTTATCTTACACTTTTATTTCTGTGAATTTCTTGAAAATGCTGGTTTCATTATAATTTTTTGAATTGTTGGTTTTAAAAATTGTTATTCTAGTCTTATATATTATTATAATTTTTTTATCGTTTCCTGTTAGGGACTCTGAAGAAATTTTTCTCAGTCCTTAAAAGGCTAACTTTACCATAAATTGTGTCTTACAGTTGATTATTCTGGGCCAATTATCTCAGATACATGATGAATCCTTTAAATATGTAGCTTTTATTTTTATCTTATTTTTGAGAAATCTTTTAAAATTGTAGTTTAAACGTTATTTCTGGTTTCTCTTGTTTGTTTTCTCTTTCTGCTTTACTGGTCCAATTATATGTCTGTTTGCTCTTCTTTGCTTGGTTTCCTGTTCAATTATTTGCTAACTCTTTCAACTTATTCCTTTATTTCATTTTTTTTTCCTCTCTTGGATGTTTACTATCCTTTCTTCAATGACCTTTAGTAAATTTTTACTCAAATATATTCTGGTTTGTACATCTTGTATTTTTTCTTTAGTACTGAGATAGGTGGTGGGGTTTTTTTTTTTGTTTTGTTTTTGTTTGTTTGTTTGTTTGTTTTGGTTTTTTTTTTAAGATTTTTTATGTATTTACTTGACAGAAAGAAATCACAAGTAGATGGAGAGGCAGGCAGAAAGAGAGAGAGAGGGAAGCAGGCTCCCTGCTGAGCAGAGAGCCCAATGCGGGACTCGATCCCAGGACCCTGAGATCATGACCTGAGCCGAAGGCAGCGGCTTAACCCACTGAGCCACCCAGGCGCCCCTTTGTTTTGTTTTTTGTTTTTTTAATTGTTCACCTGAGTTTGAGAAAATCACATTTCACTTATCTCTATTTTTTTCCATTTATGGACTTATGTTTGGAATATCTAATTCAAGTTCTTTTCCCTTATATCTATAATTTTAAAAATTACATTCAATCTTGTAAGTAAGCTATGTTACAGTTATCTTTCCTTCATAGTTGATTTTGTTGAGTGGATTTTCATGAGCTGAAAAAGTACCACCTTCTTTCTATGTCTATCTATATCAAAACCGATGCCTCTCTGAGAATGCAGCTTAGTCCCTCACATTTTTATTTCATTTCTTATAGTCAGTGTTGTATGTTACCAAGTCCCAGAACTGTATTCAGTGTCTCAGCATTTAATGACAAACTTTGTCTTTCCGGAGATGATTTTATATTTGCTTTAGTTGTGCCATTATCCTAAGGTCCAGTGGAAGCTCCTACACGAAAACTTCAAATCAATAGTATGGAAACATTTTTTCATTAAAAAAAAAAAAAAGGAAAGAAAAGAAAACAAAACCAAAACAAATTGGATTCTGCTGCCCCAAGATTTTCTTCTTCAAATATGTAAATTCTTCATTTGTTGTTGTTGTTGTTGTTGTTTAACCACTAATTATGTGCCAATCTCTGCATTGGACATGGGAGATAAATTCATAAATTGTGATTCCAGTTTAGCTGGAATGTGAGCTATAAGTATAGGAGTAGGGAAGCTGAAAATGGAATAGAAATTTGAGGTAAGTAAATGCATGGCCTTGAGTTCTATGATGAAACCTTATCTATGTAAGAAAATAGGAAAGGCAGAGCCTTTCACATCACTTTAACTATGGGGACCCAAATATAGTAGATAATTTTACATAAATGATGAGATTGGGATATTTTAAAGCAGTTTGGCCTCTTCTGATATTATTCTTTTATAATTATTTTCTGGTCTCTATACACCAAAATTGCTCTAAATTCTTGGATGACTGAAGTAACATAAACTACAAGCACTTTATAATAATTAAATCTGTTAGACTCTTATAAAAACATATGCAAACAAAAATAAGTTTCCTAAAAAATAAAATGGATTTCTTTTAAGGATAAAAAGAGAGAAAAAAGTGGGCTTTACTTAGAACTGAAACTTAGCATAGAATTAGCTAGAAGCAGACTACACCAGCTAAATAGGGAACATGTATTACTAGTGACCAAACAGAAAACTTTGTCTTATTTTTGAAGTATTAGTACAATTCAAATTCATCTCCCCATTTTTCCACTCCTTAGAAGCAGGAGTGTAAGAACTTAATGATTACATTTTTTTGGACAATCTATTAAAAGGATTTGTCTCCTCCTACCTCCTCATCTTCCATCAAAACCCTAAAAAATCAAAATAAATAAAATAAAATCCCCAAAGCCCCTTCTCCTCAAAAGAAAATCAAAGCTAAAAAAAATTTTTTTAAGTTGATTCTAGCCAGTGTCATTCGCGAGGTTGAACGTTTCTAGTGCTTTTGGTCAAGTAAGTCATACACAAATTCAGCAATACATAGTGCACTTACATTTACACATTTATAAATTCTATCTCAGTAACTACATGTCAGTTTTTAAGAAGAAAATCTACATAATGCTAAAGAGTACCTTATTCACATACTGATGGATCTTACTGGCTTGGTTGTCATGGATACACACCTTTTGTTTGTTTGAGAGATCTGTAAAATGTATGCATTGGAATCCTTGCTTGCCCTATCTGCAGTGATATTACAGATATTTTTCAGAAGTAAATAAAATTAAGCAACTGTGCAATTTATGATGAAAGAATAAACACATTTACCTGCATGCATTTTAATCAGTCCTTACTGACATTTAAAATACAAGCAACTAAGTACTATATTATTCAAGAAGGAATGCAGTTTACAAGTCTCTGCTTTTGCCTTGTAAGATTGTATTACATAGTATGTAGGATATCATCAAACCTTGGGGAAAAGAAATAGAACACCATTTCTATTTAAAAATAATATTCATTCCTCTTGAGAGAGTGTTTTTGTTGTAAAAATGCAACAATATAGGTATTTTAAACTCAAGATATCCAATGTCCTATTCTCACACTCATTCTCTTTTTGTTTCTCATGTGTCATAATAAAATCATCTTTCTGTGTTAGTAGGTGTCATGAAAAAAATATATTACAATCTGCAAGTGTTAAAAGAGCAAAGCATGCAGCTAAATATATATATATATATATATATATATATATATATTCACATCTAAAAGTCACTGACACAAAAGAAGATGAACAAAGAACTATGAATGTATGCATTGGATGGGAGCTTCTGGAAGTTATATAATAGTTTGTTCAAAAGCACAAACTGCAAAAAATTCTTAATGTCACCCCTATTGAGAGGTCAGTGCTAGTTTGGCAGTAACTCAGCCTTGATTTAAACATACATATGTACTGAGAGACAGTTCAAGCAACTCAGCATTGATGTGCAGTATTTCAGAAATTGAAAAAAGAATTTTTTAAGAATATTGTCGTATTCTGCCATTATCTGTTGCTCAGATTACACAAACAGTCTTAATCACTTAAGTTAAATGAATTAAAATCTGGACCTTGTAGAGGTATATGATAATATGCATTTACTGTTTGCATTTAATTAACAGTTCTACTATTTAACATATGGCAAGGCATCATTCAGCATGTCCTCCTGCAAATAATGATGCAAAGTGTGAAATGCCTTTAATCCATGCTTTAGTTACTGTTCTGTTTGCAGATATCAACCCTGCATTTCTTTACATTAAAAGTAGAACTAGTAAGTGCTATGTGAAAAAAAGGAAAAAGCATGGCAAAGGGATTTTTGTTAAGGCTCTACTTGTTTTAATGAAAATGAAAATAAAGATTTCCTAATTAAAAATATAAAATTAATTCTGTAAATACCAAACTGGTTAGAAAACTTCAGTGCTGTTCTGATAACATGGACGAAGTGTTATGTTTTTTGATGAGTCTTGCTGATTGTAATAAAACTGACCTCCTTAATGAAAATTAGATAGGGCTAGTATTCACCCTTCATAAATGTGATCTTAGTGAATAGCTTATCCATTTGGACAATTAAAAAGCCCACTTATAAAAACAGCATTTACTGTAGTATTTGTCCCATGGACATGTTTAAATCACTAGATATGGAGTCTATGATTATGTTTGGGAGAAAAGCTTCCACTATATTTGTCAGAAACTGATTATAGAGGAGATGTGGAGATGTGTGGACATGGCAGGATATTCCTCCAAGCCTTGGCATTCTGTATAAAACAGTAATGCTTGAGGCTTCTATGATGTCTGTGATTTATGAAGGCTGTTTTCTAGCAACATTGGATACAATGAAACTGCTTCATTTAAGAAGAGGAAAGAAAAACTGGTGTTTCTTATTTATTTATTTAATTAGTGTACTCTAGATCCCCATCTCTTACCACTCACCTCCTCTCCAGTAACTACCAGTTTATTCTCTATAGTTGAGGTTTTTTTCTTTATTTCTCTCTCTCGCTCTCTTTTCTTTTGCATGTTTGTTTTGTTTCTTAAATTCCACATTTGAGTAAGATCATATGGCATTATCTTTCTCTTACTGACTTTTTCAGCTTAGCATTATACTTTCTAGCTATATCCATGTTGTTCCAAATGCCAAGATTTACTCCTTTTGTATCGTTGAATAATATTACATGAGGTATATGTATATCTCATGCTATATATATATATATATATATATATATATATATATACTCATGCTATATATATATATATATATATATATTTACACACATACATATACATCTTCTTTATCTTTTTACTTATTTATGGACACTTGAGCTGCTTCCATAGTTTGGCTGTTGTAAATAATGCTACAATAAAAATAAGGGTGCATGTATCCTGTTGAATTAGTGTATTGTATTCTTTGGATAAATACCCAGTAGTGCAATTACTTGATTGTAGGGTAGTTCTAATTTTAATTTTTTTTTAGGAGACTCCATACTGTTTTCCAGATGGGTCCTGTTTTTTATCCACTCTGTCATTTTATGTCTTTCGATTGAAGCGTTTAGTCCATTTATATTCAAAGCAATTATTGATAGATATATATTGTCATTGTGTTACTTGTATTGTGGTTGTTTTCATAGATTTGCTCTGATCCTTTCTTCTCCTGCTCTCTTACATGGTTTCTTGGCTTTCTTTAGTGTTATAATTAGATTCCTGTATCTTTATTCTTTGTATATCTTTCACTGGCTTTTGATTTGTGGTTACTATTACATTTGTATATAACACCTTCTGCATATAGCCTATATTAAGTTGATGATTTCTTAAGTTTAAACCTATTCTTTACTCCCCCCACCATGTTTTAGGTATATGACATCATATTTTGCATCTTTGGCTTTATGAATACCTTGACTGATTTTCACAGAAATATTCATTTTTACTGCTTTTGTAGGTTTTTTTGTTTTTCTTACTTTTCATACTCTCACTAATAGTCTTTTCCACTTGAAGAGATCCCTCTAATATTTATTTTTTTTTTTAAGATTTTATTTATTTATTTGACAGAGAAAGAGATCACAAGTAGGCAGAGAGGCAGGCAGAGAATGAGGGGGAAGCAGGCTTCCTGCTGAGCAGGGAGCCTGATGCAGGGTTCTATCCCAGGATCCTGAGATCATGACCTGAGCTGAAGGCAGAGGCTTAATCCACTGAGCCACCCAGGTGCCCTGATCCCTCTAATATTTCTCGCATGGTTGGTTTGTTAGTCATATCCTCCTCTTGTTTTTGTTGTCTGAGAAACTCTTTATCTCTTTTTCTATTCTGAATGAGAACCTTCTGGATAGAGTATTGTTGGCTGTAGATTTTTCACATTCAGCATTTTGAAGATATCATGCCATTCCCTTTTGGCCTGCAGTTTTTGCCACCAATTTTTAAGATACTAGGTGTTAAGTACCACTGGTTATAAGAACTCACAAATTTCTACCTCTCTCACATTCAAGGGCAAACGCCATGGGGATTCATTCTCCCCATTCATGGGCTCCCTAGTGTGAAAGTCTGCCTTTTTCTCTTCTCTGCATCACCTGCTCCTCCTCCACTGTGCACAGCCATGGTCTGTTTTGTTCCCAGACTGCATCTATGCCCTTCCTACCTTCCTCAATGTGGCCTCTTCTCTACTTTTATTTAGTGTGGAGTTTGTTCTATCAGTCTTTGGGTCATTTTCTGAGATATTTATACTGATGTTGATGAAGTTCTAGAACCTAGGTGAGGTTCGGTGGGCTGAGGTCCGGAACCGATGACCAAGAAAGAATTCTTGAGACATCTTTGGTGCAAAATGGTGGTTTATTAAAGCACGGGGACAGGACCCATGGGCAGGAAGAGCTGCTGCCCTGGGTTGTGAGGGTAGGCATGTTATATATCTTGCGGTTGGGGGGAGGTGGTGAAGGGATGGGAGGTTTCAACAGAGTTTTCACATGTTAAGGAGGGCCTACAAGGTGCTGGGGGGAGTCCCTGCCCTTATGGCTTGATCAATGTCATCTTTAGATCAGGCATTAACATCAAGATAATTGGGAGATTCTTGGTGGGGTGTTATGATCCTGCTATCATTTACATTCCCTTCTACCTCAGCCTCCTCCAGTTTATGGTGGGAAGGGAGACATTAGGGCTTCAGGAACTGAGAGTTATTTGCCTCTGGAAATTTGTGATATTGATAAGGTAACCTCCCTGTTTAGGTCTCTAGGACATCTGTAGAGCAAGGGAGATTACTGTTCTGCAGGATTGTGATCCCTGCAAGTTAACTATTTATCATTTTATGGTGGTCAGGGGTGCCTGAGGAATGCTACACATATGGAGGGGAGCGGGTGGAGAGGGGGTGCAAGGCGCCAGCTTTTGCTCTGTCCTCAGCCAGCCTCCTACTCCCTCATCAATGTGAGTGTTATCTAGTTGCATCCATGGGATGAGGTGAATTTAAGATTCTTCTACTCCACCATTTTCCCAGCCAACCTCCTGGAAAACTGATATTTCTAAAAGTTCTCTCTTCATCTACTAAATGGAACTGGAGCTTATATTGCTATCCATTTTTTCTATTTCTCATTAGAAAATGTGAATTTTTTGGCATATTTTGTATCCTAGCTTAATTTAAACTAAAACTTTAACAGAAAAATAGATCTAGTTAAAACCTATGCTCATGAACCTCCTAGCATTAAATGAAAAAAAAAAACCAGCAACACATGTGTATAAAAACTTAACTTATAACTTGCTGAGGGTGTAGCACTTAGAATAGATGAGATGTGGCTCTGGGAAAGTGAAGAATAACTACCAAAACCAAAAAAGCCAGGTCAATTATATGCATTCAGAAGTTGCCATGATGTTTAAAACAAATATCAAATTGTTTTTATTAAACTACACACCAATATTAACAAGTGAAATTTACTTATTTACTTTTACTCTACGTTAAAACATTTTGCGTTTTATTGATCCACAATACTACAGTAGATTCAAATGTATGACATAGTGATTCAATAAGTTATGCTATGTTACAGCATATGTTGTGCTATGCTCACAAGTGGAGCTGCCATCTGTCACCATATAATTGCTATTACAATACTATCGACTCTATTCTCCAAGTTAAACCTTTTATTCCTCTGATTTATGCATTCCATAACTGGAAGCCTATACTCCCCTTCACCCATTTTGCCTATTTCTTCACTCCTTTCCCCTCTGGCAAGCATTGATTTGTTCTCTATGTTTATGGGTCTCTTCCTATGTTTTGTTTATTTGTTTATTCTTTTTTTTTTTTTTTGGATTCCACTTCTAAGTAAAGTCATATAGTACTTATCTTCTCTGATTTATTTCACTTAGCATAATGCCCTCTAGGTCCACCCATGTTGTCACAAATGGCAAAATCTCATACTTTTTTTATGGCTGACTGTTAGACTGTGTGTGTGTGTGTGTCTATCTGTCTTACATCTTTATGTATTCATCTAATTTAGCTAGCCAGTAATTTAGAAGCTCTCAGTAATCTTACCTATTGGCACCATTTATTTCAATGACAGTGTATTCACTGAATGGATTGAAATGCAAACAAGTAAAGTTTATAAAAAAGCAAATTTTATAGCTCTCCAACAGAATCTCTATATTCAGTAGCCCTTGAAACTTGAAAGTTGTAAAAGAATGAAAAAGGAGATAAACATTCTCAAGATATTCATTCAGATAACTTTTTAACTATTGATGAAAGAGTAACTCAGAATTGGCCCGTAGGAAACTTAATGTAAAAATCCCTCAGTGAGGAAAATAAAGCAAGCCTTTGTGTTGTATTTCTCACATTGTGAGGAAACAGAATGGGAACTACCAACCAAGAACTAAAACAGTTAAAAAAAAAAATTCCCATGCTAAAATTACTGATCTGGCAAAAGATAGGTGATATTTAAAACTTCAAAATCATGTGAAAGCAAGGGCTTTGGGAGGTTAGTGAGTTTCAAAGTCTGCCTTCAATTTGAAATTTTGTAATGAACCCAGATTACCAGAGGTTTCACATTGATACCTTCATAGGATGTCAAGAAATGAAGATAAAGTCAAAGACCAGTCTGAAGTGAAGAATTTAGGGTAGAATCCCCATATAAAGCTGTAACCCAAAAGTGGTATATATATATCACAAAATTAAATGAGAAATAAGCCCCAGCATTTAAGAAATTAAAAGAAATTTATTTCAACTTTGACACAGAATGAAGGGTAAATCTGTCCTTTGACATCTGAAACTACAAATTCTAACTGGTACTTGGAGTTTGAATGCATACATCTTTTGTGCTACAAGTAAACAAAGATCAAGCAGGAGAAAATATTAGAAGATTATTCAGGTTGCCTGCACACCAGAAAAAGTAGGAGAAAACATTTCATAAATCCTATAAAACAGTTCATAAAGGAACTCACCCTTCAAATCCAGATCTAGAACGCTTATCACATTAAGTTTGAGAGAAATTAGTAGTTTTCAAACAAAACATACTAGAAAAAAGAAAAAAATAGAGCCATATACAAAAATCTAAAGCAACGACAAAGAAACAGATGTATGAAACCTCATTTGCTGGAAATCCGCATATGAACTCCTTGTACTATTAGTGCAGAACACTAAAGACAAATATATTTTTAAGTTAGCCAAAGAAAAAAGACAAATCCCATTTTTTTAAAAAAAGATTTATTTATTTATTTATTTATTTATTTATTTATTTATTTGACAGACAGAGATCACAATAGGCAGAGAGGCAGGCAGAGAGAGAGAGGAGGAAGCAGGCTTCCCGCTGAGCAGAGAGCCTGATGTGGGGCTCAATCCCAGGACCCTGAGATTATGACCTGAGCTGAAGGCAGAGGCTTAAACCACTGAGCCAACCAGGCGCCCCAAGACAAATCCCATTTTAAAGAAATAGTAATTTAACTAAAAGAAATAGTAATTTAACTAAAAGATTTTCAGCTATAATAAAGAAAATCTAAAAGACACTAAAATAATACATTAAAATGTTTAGGAGGAAATAAAAATGATCGAACATTTAGATACTCCATCTTTCAAGAATGAAGGAAAGCTATTTTTAGATTAAAAAAACAACTAAGGTGTTTTATCACCAGAGAAAATGAGCAAAGTAAGGCAATTAAACATAAAACACAGATAGCAAAAATTGAGAGTCTTACAAAGACAAATGAACAAATTCATCATCATGACATTATATCACATATCTTTTATTAATATATGTATATAGCAGACCAATTTTAAAAATGATTATAAGACATTCTCACCTGTACAAACTGCAAATTGCTGCATACACAATTTGATAAATGTATCTAAAATTACATCCAACACTCTGAGAATACATATTCTTTTCAAAACATACAAAATATTTATAAATATAGACTGTTTATTACACCATAAATCTATACCCAAAATATTAACACTTGGTTTATACAGACCACGTTTTAAGCACTACAGTATAATCAAGTCAAATAATAAAAAGGTAACTAAAAAAAGATACTTTTAAATGAAAAAGAGGCAAAGAACACACCATAATACAAACTGGAAAAAAATTAAGATTTAAAAATATGAAATCAACAAATCAGAATTGTGGAATACAAATAAATCAAGTTATAAAGGAATATTTGAAAGTATATATGCTTAGATAGGAAAAGAATAAAAACTCAACATTAGTCAAGCCACCACTTTAAGAAGTAGTAGAAAGAAGTATGTCATAAATCTTAAACATTTAAACGTAAAGGAATGATAAAGTTAGAAATTAAGGAAATAAAAAACTTGCAAAATAAAGAGACAACAAAACCAAAAATTGGCATTTAGGACTTTTAAAGTTAAAAAAAAAAAAGGACAAATATAATCAGAATCAAAAAAGTATTAATAAGCAATATTAGATGAGAAAATATATAAGTAGAGGTATTTCAGGGATCAAACAGAAAAGAAAAGAAATATAATAATAATGCCAATGCATTTGAAATTTTAGAATGAGTGGATTATTTCTCACAAATACAATTTATTAAAACTAACCTTGGACTAAACAATCTTAATTTTCATAGTTTTAATAGAAAATCAAAGCAATAATTAAACTCCCACAAATGACAAGTTAGCTCAGTTAGCATAGGGCCAAGTTCTATGTAATCAACTAGGATATGATATATTCAGTTTTTCAGAAACAATTCCAGAGTTAAAAAATAAGGAGACATTCTCCTTTTGTTTTATGATAACAGAACATATTGATTGCCAAACCAGACACAGTCATACTAGAGAAGAAAACTTTAGATCTTTTTCATTCACAAACATTGATGCTACGATCTAAAATAAACTACCAAAAAACCAAATCCAGCTATGTAAATGACTTTCTGTGATCTGTAACAGGAATCAGGGTTCTTTATTTTTTTTTTTTAAATGGATTAACGTTGTAGACAGTAATAATACATTTCAAAACAAACTCATTGGATTACCCCAGCAAATGTTGTAGAGCTTTTGATAAAATACAAGTTTTGTAGAGAGAGAGAAAGAGAGAAAGAGAATTATTAGGAACAGCTACAAGAAGAACAACAGCAAAACAAACAAAAACAAAAGTCATCTCATCAGACACAATATTAGGGGTGAAATATTGAAATAATTCTAAGATCAAGAGTATAAATATTTTCTAGCTATTGCTACTCCATTTAAAGGAACCTATGATTTATGTGTCAATGCAATAGTAAGACAATGCAATCCTGCAATGCTCTACAAAACAGTCCTGGAACGAGGCAGGGCAATGTAAAAAAATAAAGTATCTAAGAAATAGAGAAAAGTACTGAAAATTATGTAATTTTCTATGTTGATAACCCTCCATTATAGATATATATTTGTAACCATTTAGAAATTTTAGCAAGTTTGCTAAATACACAATCGATATATAAAATCTACTGTCAGAGAATATGAATTACTTTTCATAGAAAGTTATAATAAAACAAAAATATAATTTCAATGTCCATGGTCCTTTATACATAATAAGTAGAGTATATGAAATAGCATAAGAAATTAAATGAAGCAAGAAAAAGACAACACTATCAGGAGAAGGAAAATTGTGAAACAAACCAGTTAGTTGAATGAGCAGAAGAGTACTTCAAAACAATTATAAATATCTTAAAGCAAATTCAGAAAAGGATGAATCTAATGGGCAAAGAGATTGGGAATTTTAGAAAGAAATTGACATGCTAATAAAAATCAAATGGAATTTCTAGAACTGAAAAATACAATGTCTGAGAAATAAAAAGTTTTCACTGGGTAGACGTCAAAGTAGATTGGACTCTAAGGTTCATTAAACTTGAAGACAAATCAATAGCAATCATCAAAATTGAAGCAGAAAGAAAGGAAAACAGATTGAAAAACAAAGTTAACCTAGTTGTAGTAGCATCCAATGGAACCTCTAGGTAGTTAAAAATTAAAGATAAATGGAATTAATTTTGTAAAAAACGGGAAAAAATTTGAGTCTTCTTTACCTATAAAAATATCTCCATAATGAGCAAATGAGAACAATGTTGGTGAGAGAACATGAAAATTCAATGTGGATGAGGGATTGGTGTAGTGGACACTGGACATTTGAGGCTGGGTTGCATCTAGGACACTTTCCTCAGTAATAACACCCTAGCTTCCCTGGGATCTCCCTTTCACATATTTCTTTTCTTTTTCTTTCTTTCTTTCTTTCTTTTTTTTTTTTTTTTTTTCTATTCCAGGAGTAACACAGAAACCAGCGTTTGCTAATAATACAAATGGTGAATCTTTATTCAGTTCTTAGAATGATCCAGGAAATATTCTAGGATTTAGATCATTCATAACATCACATTCTTCTAGCCCCTTCTGAAAGAGCATGGGCAGCTGTCTCAAATCAACCCTAACAGGGTTATCTCAAGGAGAGTGTTTTTTCTCCTGATTTGCTTGAATTTGGCAAGAAAACAAAACAAAAAAAACAACCAACCAACCTCATCAGATTGTTAAGGAGACTTCACTTGGATCCCGAGAATGAGGCAAAAATAATGGAATGTAAAACCTCAGGATGAGAAATAGTTCTGATGATACTAGTTGAGTTTCTAAATCAGTTCACCAGTCTGCCATTACTCAAGCCATTGTATGACTTTTTTTTTTTTTTTTAATTTAAACCAGCTCTAGATGAATTTTCTCTACTTGCAAAGTAAGTCCTAACAGGAATCACAAAAGGGTAAAATTTACACATTGTAAATGACTTTGAGTCTCTTGATTAGGTGAGTTTTACCTCAGAACAGTAGAAGAGTTTGTGAAATTTCTGGATATTGAGAAATATAGCTATTTTTAACTAAGAAAAATATTAATTTTAGAGATAAGGCTATACTTTATGATAGAAAAATGTGATATATTTTTATGCTCATAATTTTATGTTAACTATCTTTTTCAGACATGCATATATATTACTAAATTTTAAAACTATATTGCTCAGGTGATGCCAGTGAAAGTTGGAGATTGGAACATATGTCCTTTAAGTTCCTTCTGTCCCTAGAATTTTAAGAATTTACTGAAAATTTTATTTTATTAATGTTCTAAACAGTTGGATAAATCATATTCTATTTAGTATATTGTAATATAGTATTTTCTTCCATTTTAAAACAGGTTACATATGTAATAACAGATTATAAACATATATCAATATGCAATTATGTGAAACGGCAAAAATATTAACTATGAAAAAACAGACAAATTCTCCTATGATATTCTGAAAGAATCCATTAAAGAAATATTTTCCTTTCTTTATATTGTAAACAATATAAAATGCTTGTGTTTTAAACAATAATTCAATAATAACACTTCTAGCATTTAATTATTTAGGGAAAAAAACCCAGCATGTTACCAATATAATTCTTTGACAAAACATCAATTAGTTTTAGTATGACTGAAAGAGTAGACAGCTGATACATTGAGCCAATGATATCATATTTGGTGGGCGATAACTCAGGAATCTAACCATTTAAGACTTTTGTATCTACAGAATCATGATAGTTCTATGAACTGAGACCATATTATAGTATCGGATATCACTCAGAATGTCAACAAATCTATCAAAACCTTAAATACATGTTTATGAATAATCTTATAATTTCATTTGCATCTTTCTGTGTAAGAATTAAATACAATGAATAGGTATACATGTGTATTTTATAATATGTTTTTTTGAAAACTCCAGGATTCAAGATAAAAATACTAAATTTATGTGACTTTGTTACATACTCTCCTCTAAACAGTCTAATAGAGATGTGTTGGAGTGGATATGTACATACCATGAAGTATTCATATTGTGATGTCAAGATGATGGTATATAGTGGTATTTCACTTTAATGGTCAAATTTGGATTGTCTGTTACTTTGGGTGACAGTGAAGAATATGGTCTGCTTAGAATAGAGTGGAATGGAGTAGTTATTAAAATTGCTGCTGTGGGATGAGCCAGCATGGGTTAATCTACACTAGCTCTGTGATGGTGGGCAAGTTATTCAACACATCTCTGTGTTTTGGTACTCTCAACCATATAATGGAAATAGAGTCTACTTCATAGTAACAGTTACCTGTCCTTAGATGTGCTCTGTAAAAAGCCTTATTTCTGCAGGCACTAAAAGAGTAAACTCATGCAAGGTAACAACAGCTTTTATTAAATGTCAGCTTTTAGTTTTATTGATGAAATGAAGGTAATAGGGTGTAACTTGTAGGGATGTTATGAAAATAAAAGGATATCCTATGCAGCAACTCTGCACACAATAGGTTCTCAGTAAAGGAGCTATTACTGTTCTTAGGGAAGCTCACCTTTTCTTATGCAACTTAGATATAAGAGCATTGAAGTAAGAATTTCTTAGTGATTTTGCTTGGAGTAAATATTATAAGTAAAGTGCTATAATATTTTAAATACAAATCTGCATTTGGGGGAAGGTTACCTTGATTAACACATTTCAAAGAAAGATCAAAACCTGAGTAAAATCCAAATTTTTTTATTTTTTTATTTTTTTTTAAGATTTATTTATATATTTCAAAGAAAGAGATGAGTGTGTGCACGTGCAAGGGAAGGGGCAGAGGGAAAGGGAGAAGCAGAACAGCACTCTCCACAGAGCCCAGAGCCCAAGACAGGGCTCTATCTCCAGACCCTGAAATCTTGACCCTGAGATCATGATCTGAACCAAAATCAAGAGTCAGATGCTTAACTGACTAAGTCACCCAGGTGCCTATTAAAATCCCCATATTTAAAAGAGATCTACATCATCTCTCCTTTTAGTACAAGAGAATGTGAATTCAATTCTCTTTCAATCATGGATGCATAGACAAACTAGTGTCCTAGTGTTTGTCCATAGACAAACTTAGTGTCCTAAGTAATCTTATAGACAAATTCTCCTATGATATTCTGAAAGAATCCATTAAAGAAATATCATAATCACTGACAGTTGATTAGGCTTTAAAGCATCTAGGTTAGTGTCAAGATCACAACTAACATTACCTGATTTTAACACTTCCTGTTTTAGAAATTTGTTTCCAATAATATAGATGCAAAACTTGAATTAAAAAGCATACAACTTATAAACTTCATGGCATTCTAGTTTTTATGATGTAGTAATTTTGACCTTTGGAGGATATAAAAAATTCAGAGATAACATGATCTTTATCTTCTCAGCATGGTACATTGATAGATTCTCTCATTTCAACTTTTAGTCACTGATAATGAGGTATGTTTGATCTGTATGCTTGTTTTTTCAATCTTTCATAATTAGGAAATTGTTTGGTAATCATCTTGAAGTTCTCATGTAAAATAACTACACTTTTATATGTAAAAAGTCTCTTCTTTATTAAATTTAACATACTATTACTTAGTTGCCTCATTTTGAGAATGTCACTAGTCATGTGTTCTATGTGTTACTAATGGTTCTGTGTGTTTTAGCTTAATCTATATAAAAGCATCCTTCACTGACTTTTATTTACTAATGCTTACTTAAAAAAGTTGAAATATGTTTCTTAATTTTTTTAAATAATCTCAAAATTAGATATTAAAGCAACCCTCTTCTTTTCCCTTTTTCAGATTGTCATATAAATGAAATCACAAACTTTTGTGATTGTTTCTTTCACGTAACATAATGCTTTTGAGATTTATTTATCTTGCTGAACATATGAACAGGTATATTATTTTTATTATTGAGTAGTATCCCATTGTATGGATATATCAGTATTTTTTTACCCATTTACCAGCTAAAGAACATTTAAGTTTTTTTCAGTTGTGGGTAGTGACAAATAAAACTGCTATAAATACTGGGATCCCTGGGTGGCTCACTTGGTTAACTGTCTGCTTCCACTCAGATCATGATCCCTGCAATAGAGTCCCACATCTGACTCCCTGTTCATCAGGAAACCTGCTTCTCCCTCTCCTTCTATCTGCTGCTTTCCCTGCTTGTTGTCTCTCTTTCTCTCTCTTTGGCAAATAAATAAATAAAATGTTTGAAAAACTGCTACAAACATCATGCTTAGATTTTTGTATGGATACATATTTTTTTTCCTTTCCAGATAATAGTAGGTATGAGATTGTTGAGTCATATGTTAAGACTTTTTAAATTTTAAATGTCTAAACCAGAATTTTTATTACATTCAAGCTTTGCCATAACAATTTAAAGATTTTTTTCATTTTCTTAATGGAATTTTGAAATGGTATCAAAATTTGGAAAAATATCCCTATTCTCCCAAGGAGACTTACTTTCTCTATTCTACAAAACAAGGGGATATCTTTTTTTCTCAAAGATCCACAGTTAAAATTGCTTGTATATAACTTGGAGGCAGATTATTTTAATATTCTGACATTTTACAAACAATCGTAGATTCCAATGTTATTCTTTTTTTTTTTTAAGATTTTATTTTTATTTATTTGAGAGAGAGGCAGTGAGAGAGAGCATGAGTGAGGAGAAGGTCAGAGGGAGAAGTGGACTCCCCTATGGAGCTGGGAGCCTGATGCGGGACTCGATCCCAGGACTCCAGGATCATGACCTGAGCCGAAGGCAGTCATCCAACTAACTGAGTTACCCAGGCGACCCCCAATGTTATTCTCCTTTTTTTTTTTTTTTAGATTTTATTTATTTATTTGACAGACAGAGATCACAAGCAGGCAGAGAGGCAGGCAGAGAGAGAGAGGAAGGGAAACAGGCTCCCTGCTGAGCAGAGAGTCCGACGCGGGGCTCAATCTCAGTACCCCGGGATCATGACCCGAGCCAAAGGCAGAGGCCTTAACCCACTGAGCCACCCAGGTGCCCCCCCCCAATGTTATTCTTAACTGTGCAGAAAATCTGTATTATTTTGCCATTCTATGAGACAGCCAGGATCTTTAGTTGGAATACTATGTCAGAGAAATATCTGGTAGCATAACATCATTTCTGTCCCTTAATGGATATCTGTCAACATTAATAGGCTAAAAAAAGAAAAGAAGAAGAAGAAGAAAAAAAACTTCTTCTTCAGTGTGGAACATTGATTTTCACTTTGGAGTCATCCTTTATCCTTTTAGTCAGAGGATTTAACTCTAGCTCTAAAGTAATCATTGTAATGAGTCATTTCTTATAGAAGTCCTAAGTTGAATTGAATTTGAAAACTTAGTTAAGTCCCACATGATTTTAGCTTGATACATGTAGACTTACCTATTTTGGAAAACTGGTGAAACACAATGGAATGAAATAGTCTCTTTAAGATACTGTTAGCCAGTTACTTCTTTGATATATTTTATTATTTTTCTCTGAATACATTATGTTCAAAGTATATTTTCCACAGGTATTGCAAAATAAAAGTTTTCCTTTCATAGTTCCTTCAGGAAATGATTACTGGCTATGCAAATAATTTACCTGATTATGGGAGTGAGGAGTATTCTTTTGGTAAAGCCATAGAGACATTATGTGCTATGGGGACAGTGTGGTGATGGGGGTGATGAGAGTGATGGAGGGGGGTTATGGTGCCAGTGGTGCCAGTGGCTAGGGTGATGGTGGTAGTGAAAGGTAGGAACTGAAGATGGTGAAGCTTAGCCCAGTCATGCCCACATAATCATCTCTGTAATGTTGTAAAATCTCCCAAAGTGAAGACAGGAGGATGTAGCAGAGTGTTAACAGCTTTGATTTCTTTGCTAGTACTCCAGAGTACCAGAGAGAAGTAGACTGACTACCTAATAATCCGCATGGTCTCTTGCTGAATATTATAAACAGTGTAACTCCAAAAATATTCCAGTCTCTGGCAGAACATTTTATTCAAAGGACAGCATCGTTATTGTAGAATACACACCGAAGTGAAACCATATTAAAGGTTATGTCAACATGGAGAAAAAACATATTTTCACTAGAGGAAATTTAGAGAAATATAAACATCATTAAAAGGTGAATGATGACTTAGAAAGGAAAGGTTAACATAACCAAATTTTGCTCATTAAATTCTGTAGGAGAAAAAGAAGAGAAAGACAGCGTTGGTCTTTTAAATGCCCTTTTTGTGTCCATTGATCACGTTGAACTTGTCTTTTACATTTCATAACATGCTCCTTTAAAATATACGATCTAGAAACATATCGGCTCTTGTCCCCAGCAAAACGTGTTGCCCAATGACATTTAAGTTGTTTTCCAGATCTCAAGAAATACATGAGAACTCTGTGTGCTCATGCTAAAACTTGTTGAAACTACTGAGAAACCACAAAACATAGATAAAGATTCAAACACTTTTAGCTGAAATGTTACACTAGGATTTTATTAGTAAGTCATTTTCCCTGGTCAAGTATTGTCCACAGATAATAACAAAACATATGTGAAAATTTGGATAGATACCACTGATGTAGAAGTCACTTTCTGATTGTGCATTCAATCATTGTACAATGTACAATGGAATCTATAAATTCTGAATTCCATTTGCCACAAACGTCATCCAATACACTTTTATATTCCCCATGTCAGTCATGCATTTGACTCTGAATGTAGCACAAGGATTTGCCTACTGACAAATGCTGCTTGGGAGTGATATTTAGTTTTAAGTCCTCAATTTGGCAGTAGAGGAAAATATTCAACTGTAGAATAAAAAAATAAAGATATTGGATGAAATTCATTGGAAGGAAACAAACAGAGAGACTGTATATTTGATCTATTTCTGTCGCTAAAACCAGGAGAACTAATATTCACATGTCAAAGCACTGAAATTTTAACAATTGAGTAAGTATATAAATCAGTTGGTTCTAGTTCAAAACTTCAAGTATTTAGTGCAATTCCCAGTAAAGTATCCAGTAAAAGTGATTCTTTCACATTTTACCCTCCTTCCACAAATAAAAGTGCGGGGAAATAGAATAACTAGATATACTTATTTGTCAGACTGTGCAATATTAAGACTGTTTAACAAGATTTACAATGCATTTGTTTTATTTTCTTCCTCCTTAATATTTTTCTCAATTAATGAAGGGTTTATCAGCTTATGAGAGCATATGTTCTATTTCAGAATAGATGAAATTTTATTTCTTATATGACTGTATTTTGCAATGAAGATAAATACACAAGTGACTATGACAAAGTATCAGAATATGCACAATTCTGCAAAATATATTTACAGCACATATTAAATGTAGCCCATTTCAGTGTTGTCCAGGTCTTTAGCACATGAACTAGCAATTTATTTTATGACCTAAAGGAGAATTTATAAAAAAAATTGAAAAGGTCATGTTTTAGTCATAGATTTAAGAAAAACTTTAAATGGAAATGTTATTGTACCAAGAATTTTGTTTTGTCTTCCACTTAAAAACTTTTATTTATAGAGTTCACCAGATTTACCATGAATAAACAACAGTAAACTCTGTAGTCTTGTACAATTGGGTCTCATGTTTTCTGACTTTCACCTCTCCCTCTCTCTTTCTACTTTATTCACAGTCATTTCTTATTGTTTTTAATGACAATGGCTTTACTTCCACGAAGTACAAGCTTTTCCCAGTTCCTTTCCTTTATTTTGTTGCAGACACCACTCTCTTTCCTATTCCATTTCTCTTTAATATTTAAGAACTTAAGAAGTAGACAAACTTCTTCTGTACAAGCACATATAATAAATATTCTAGGCCATGTGGTTATTACAGACTCTTTACAACTAGTCATGTCAGGGTTTTTGGAAAGGATATTTTAATTTTTTATATACAATATTTAGGTTTATTTACTGCAGCAGCTAGTATTAGCCCACTTATTATAACACAGGCACCTAACCCAGTGTTGCAAGCTTCTTTGAGAAGGTGAAGTCTATGATAAATTCTCATGGAAAACAGTTAAGTAGTAAAACATGAAGGTAAATATCTCATGCATGAAATTTCCCTGGAAGCTGGAGATAAAAAATCAAGACCAGTCCAGTGGAGACCTATTTGAGCTAAATCTCTTTGGTGAGCAACTCTTACCATGCCTGGCCTTATGACTCTTTTTTTTCCCCCCTCATAGAGCCTCAATGACAGGCAAAATCATATTTTAACATGGAAGAACTATTTTTTAACATGGTAGCACCATTTTCTAATAAGAAAGAAGCTATACACAGGGCATCTGGATGGTTCAGTGGGTTAAAGCCTCTGCCTTCAGCTTGGGTCATGGTCTCAGGGTCCTGGGATTGAGCCCCACATCAGGCTCTCTGCTCAGTGGGGAGCCAGCTTCCTCCTCTCTCTCTCCCTGCTTCTCTGCCTACTTGTGATCTCTGTCTGTCAACTACATAAATAAAATCTTAAAAAAAAAAAAAGAAGAAGAAAGAAGCTATACACAATATGTAAACTAATGGTTATGGCTGTGTTAAATAAAACTTTATTTATAAAAGCAGGAAATGAGGTAGATTTAGCCTGTGGACCATTGTTTGCTGATCTCTGACTTAGATCTAAATTCACCTTCTTAAAACCATTTTTTAAAATAGCCACCCACCAAACTACTATCACTTTTTACCTGATTGTGCCCCAATTATAGAAGATTAATGTATGCTTTCCTTTAGATGCATGTTTTCCTTTTTGCTTTTCCTTATACTGTTTATCCTTCTAAATCTGTTTCTGAAGATTCCTAAAACACACATTTAAAGTATATATGCTTTCTCTCTTCAGTGGACTTGCCCACAATTTCATACAAGAACTTAGTTTTTCTCTTTTAACCCAGAACCAGTAATTATCTTCTGTTTAGACTCCAGAAGTTTTCCTTTACACTAATTGACATTTTGCACTACACAAATCAAAATGAGGTATGTGATATTTGGTATTATTGAGCAAGGTGATTCTTCTCTGGATCATGATTTTTCATTCCAGATGACTTTCGCCTAGTTCTTCAACTCTCCCTTATTAAGTACAAGAGAAATTACAAATCTTATAAAAATATTAAGAGAAGAGTCTATATTGGAAATTTACGGAGGTCATAGGTCAGCAGGAGAAGATATGGATGTTTCTAATTTTCTGTCTCTCAGAAAATTTTGATGAGGTCGGAGACCAAAAGAGCCTATGTTCCAGTGCAAAGACTTTTTTCTTGGGTTTCTCTAATCTCTTTCAATCTGTAAATCAATATTTTTTTCATCAAATTTGAAAAAAATTAATATCATACATCATCATATTTTTTTGGCCCCAATCTCACTTTCTTCTTCCTGACATTTATTATAGACAGTTTAGATGGATATGCACTCCAAGTCCCTGAATCTCAGTTCATTTTCCATAACCTTCTTTTTCTGGTATTCAGATTGGATTATTACTAATGATCTACCTTCACATTCACTGACCTTTTTCTCTGTTATCTATAATCTGCTGGTAAACATATTTAAACAAATTTTATTTTAATTATTTTACATGTCAGCTGTAGAATTTCCTTTTTTCTTTTTTTGGTATAGTTTCTATTTATCTGCTAAAATTCTCATACCTGTTAGCTCATTAAAGCAATATTTTAATTTAGTTTATTATTATTAGTTATTTGAATATGTTTTTACTAACTTTGGAGAAGTCTTTGGGTGCTCAATCCAACAGATGAGGCATATAGATGTTCATTGTTATTAATGACTTTATTCTTATCCTGTGTGATATTTTCCTGTCCTGTTTTGTTATTTAATATTTTTTCATGCCTAATAAATTTATGTCACATGACTATTGTAGATATAATGTGAAGAATTTTTATTTTGTTATCTCCTTTTAAAAGTTACTGGTTTTCATTCTTGTAGGCAGATCAGTTACTGTTTAATTACTTTGTACTGATAGAGGCTAGGTTTCATGCTTCTTAGGACAATTCTTTGGAATGTCTAAGGTGTTTCCCATGTTTTATAACTCAACCAGACCCAATGATGAAATCCTTTCTCTCCTTAGGATCCTGTCAAGACTTGGTTTTAGATTTTGTCAGAGTAGACTTTCCTTCTGGTTGTGGTTCTTACTATTGAGTTGAGGCCTTTCTAGTGTCTCAGCTAGATGCAAGGGGTGTACTGAAGTATACACCTTAAATAAGCATAGCCATTTTCGTTAGGTTGTACCTCCTGCATCTTCCAGCATTGTTTGACTCTAGTACCTCTGGTTTTTTTCTTAACCAGGTAGCTGCTGGTTTATCAGCATTTTCTAGCAAGACTTTTGCTATACTCAGCCCGGCAGCCAAGGACACGTA
Source organism: Mustela putorius furo (assembly GCF_011764305.1). Taxonomy (NCBI): domain Eukaryota; kingdom Metazoa; phylum Chordata; class Mammalia; order Carnivora; family Mustelidae; genus Mustela; species Mustela putorius. The sequence continues at coordinate 60,538,593 of NW_025422005.1, read as the reverse complement.
GAAAACCCCTACTTAACATTTCTGCTCTTTTCTTGTGAGACTCCCCTTCTCCAATGACCTGCCTTGCATCTTCTGGCAACTTGAACTTTTCTCAACCCTGGTCTCTGTCTCCTAAACTCAGCAGGACCACTGTGTTATAATTGAGTTCTTCACCAAAGTTGGCAGTTGTCCCTAGGCACACAGTTGAGTGATTGTGGGGCTCACTTCATGACTCCTAGTCTCTGGGATAACCCTCTGAACTTCTTGTAGTCCAGTGTTTAAAAACAATAGCCTCATATATGTCCACTTAGTAGTTGTTTACTGTTAAAAAACTAATCTAGATTATTCTAAATACAAATTTTTGGCTGGAGGTAGAAATGTTTTTGCATTTAAAAAAATTCTATAAATGTTATTATTGAATATACATTTTGTGTCAGTTTTTAGAATTCACCCAAGTAGGTATAAATACTATCATTAACATTTTCATGGGCATGGGCATTTTATATGAACATATCTGTTGTGTGACTATAGTAGAATTTAAAATATTGTTGCTATACTGGGATTTTCTTTTTAAATTTTAGACTTTTATTAGCAAACCTGATCTGAAAAATTTTGTACATTTTTTCTGCAGCTTATGTGTACACAGGACTGTATGATATATACAAAGGATTGAGATTTCTAGGTTTGTGTGTTTGTGTGTCTTTGTTTTTACATGATACCAGTAAACCATTGTCCTGAGTGACTATAATAATTTATCTCCCCATGAGCAGCGTATTTGAGTTATTTCTTCATATTCTTACCCAAATTTGGTATTTTCTGCACCTTTAATTTTGAATCACTTGATGGATATTTTTAATGTTTGAAGCCAATCTTTTAATAATTTTTGTAGCGCCAAATTAAGTCTATAGTAACCTAGATTGGAAACAACAGGCACTGAGAAAATGCATGAGGATTTATGACATTTTAAAAACCTTTAAATTAAAATGTTCTTAATAGTTGATGCAAAGAGATACAAATTTTCAGGAGAGGAACATTAATTCCTCTTTGTTATTTTAAAGTTGGCAGGTGTTACAAACATCACAATAGATTATCTGCATATTTTTTCATTCCTATTAAGAGTTTGATTTGTGTTAACTAGAGCAGTATGCTTTCCTTCTTGACCAGTTCTTTTCACATCTGTTTGTTACCTTTGAGAAAGACACATTAACAACTTGCCCCGAGCAGCAGATTTTGCCAGTGACTTGCTGCCAATTGGGTATTAAAGGGAATTGGGAACACATGTTTTGTTTTAAAAATCCCTAACAGTTTGGACTGGTTGCCTTTGGACTGGAGTAATTGACACTCAGTCATTGTCATGCCGCCTAGCCCATGTGTGATAATCATTTGGGGGACAAAGCTTTGCAAGTTGCACTTTATGACTTTGGATCTGAATGGCAGTATCAAAGTAAATGCTGCCATCTGACCCATTTCACAATGGAGTAGGAAATGCAGCTCTTATTGAAAATCTCCTAACTGTACTAATTTATATTCATCTGATAACCCATTGAGGGGAAAATGGGAATGAGCTGGCAGGTGGCCTTTCAGATATAAAGGGCACATGGCAAACTGGTTGTTTGTTGCTTACTCACACTGGAATACTAAAGATATCGCAGAATATGCATATTTCTGGAATTTCATTTTTTTAAAATTCTGATCAGCACTCTATTCATAATCTAAACATTATAATTTAGAAATCTTCTTATATAAGTGAGACTCATTTATGTGTATTTAATACATTTATGAACATAACATATGGTTTGTTCTTAACAGCTCATGTCAGAATTAGAGCTAGGATTACTGTATTATCATTTATGCAATTTTAATGCATACAAATTTTGTGGGATTTTTTTTCCAGCTTAATGAATGAAAACTAAGCCACTCGTTTTTCTTTAGGCACTGGTTCTAATGTTTTCTCATAAAGCTAGCACAAAATGACTGAAAAACATCCTTTGAAAAATGAATTTAAAAAGATATTACTGAAAATGCACTTAGATCAAAGTGAGAAAATATTATTTAAAATCTGAAAATCAGAATAACCAAATGTCTTTATTATATGTGTATAAATTCACATACATACACACACACACACACACACACACACACGTACACACACTTCGAAGTTCAAATAAAAATAGACCCCTACTTTATTAGGTCTTTAATCTTTAGAGATTATTTTTTATTACAACCAAAGTTTGAGATATTTCATTTTTTTAATTTTTAGAATTATACTGGCCTGATAAAATAGAAATAACTCTTATTGATTCTTTAAGGTTTATTTTCTTCAATTTCTACAAATTAGTTTGAAAAGCAACTCTTTCATTCAGCGAGTTGTTTTCCTAGTTGATTTGACCCAATTCTGTATTTAAAATAATGGTTGAAATAACAACATCTTAATTTTTTAAAATGCAAATGCATCTAATACATAACTAATAAGTTCATTGATCTTTTAAAGACATAAAATGAAATTTTACAGGATAATATAGATATATTTCTGGTGCTTGTCTTAATGAAACTGCCAATTTTATTTTTAAGTATTAAGAGTCAAGGATAATAATTAATGCATAAGTGTGAAAAGAATAAAAAGCAAAACCAGCTTCTAGCCTCTCGCTAAGAAAAAGTAGAATAGATCTGGTAGTGGAGGAAAAATGACATTAAATGGGAGGAATCATATAAGATAGCAAATTAAATTAGGAAAATTTGAAAATAAGATACAGTAATAACTGCAATTGTTTAAATTTTAGTATGTCCTTGGAATTCTGTTAATCATTTTACAGGCTTATTACATTTAATCCTGGCAACAACTCCATGAAATATTTTTATTATATATGTTTTACATATATTTGTATAGCTATACATTACTCAGTTATGCAGAAATAGCTCTAATCATAAATATTTTTTCTTTTACAAAGACAGTTGTGGACAACTAACTTGCTCGAGGTCATGCAGTCAATGAATTAAGGAACTGGGGTTTGAGCTCCTTGCCTGACTCCAAAGCCCAGGTTCCATTTTGCTTCACTGTCAATGATCTAACAATGACTGAGGGGATATTTGCTATGAATATGATCATGGAAACTGAGAGACCCTATGATAGACCCTATGGGAATGAGAATTTCTGGATTGCCTGGAACTATGCTAGATAGCCAAAAGTATTTCTGGATTGCCTGGAACTATGCTAGATAGCCAAAAGTATGTTTAGAAATAAAAGATAAATTTTGTGCCTATTTTCTTGGTATACAAATTCCAGAGTGAGAAACAGTACAAACTTATTATTTGTAGAAATCTAAGGCTATCCTAGGAAACCATAGAATGTGCATTTCATATATTAAGTCATTTTGAACTTCCTCATAAGTAAGTTCATTATTTTTTAACCTTACTCTTACTACTTTGGTCAATTTACCAGATTTTATTGTTTGTGTTCTGTGAAGAAAGGCTAGATATGAACCACTAAGTAGGTACTCTACTCATATTTGCTGAAATTTGTATGAATGAATGAAATATGTTACAGCTTGTTATAACCATAGTGGTTATTTAAGAATGCATTTTACAAAACAACCAGAAAGTCAGTCATGATCCATTTTCCTTCTGTCAACTGACCCTGATATACTATCTTTGCCAATTGTTTTCATTACTATGGCTGTTCATGCTCATGCATACAGAATATTCATATGTGTATACTTTTGTGCTGTAAGACAATTTTGTGTTTGGCACAGATTTTTGAATTGTAAAAAATAGAAGTACATTTCACACAGTATCCTTTGGGTGTTATAATTACGGAATATAAATTTACTTAGGAAGAAAGCAACATAGCAACTGATTAAACAGAGAATTACTTAAATTTTCAGTATATTTTTATAAATGCATACATGAAATTTATAATAAACATATTTTATAGTCATTCACATGGAATTTTTAATTTATCAATCTGAATTTTGATTTTGAAACCCCTCAAGTGTTGTTTATACTCTACTTTTTAAATAATTTCTGCATTAATAATGGATATATATTTCACACAAGAAAAAAGGTATCCAATAGAAAGAATACTAGACATGAAGGATCTCAGCTACAAAACCTATTGCTATATGATCTTGGCATATCTTTTATTATGTTGTGATTTGGTTCCTTGTCTTTAACAAGTAACCTATTATATATACTGAGTAGCTGGGGTGAGACTTGAAATGAAATAGTATACTATATATTGCAAATAAATTAAAGCAATGTACTACTCCAAAAGAACTTTGATTATATAAATATTCACTCTAAAACTAAAATCAAAGCTTGCAGACTAATTTTATTAGCACAATGCTTTATTGGTTCATCAACCATCTGATTTTTAGTGAATCCTACCACTATGTGCAGCACTATGACAAGCCCTGTAAGAGACACAAATATTTATCAAACACTTTTTGTTTACAATTACTGTGGAGAGGCTATCAAGATATGTCTCTTTTAAAAGTAGATATAAAAGAGAATGAAAAGAAAATATGAGAGTTTCTGACAAGATTCTATAGAAATTGACAGGAAAAGGTCAATTCCAACTCTGAAATTTTGATGGAGTGATTCAATTGGGAGTTAAGGACGGTTCTGGATGGATAGGGACAGTACCACATGAGAACAAAAATAAGGCTTGGTTTTGGGGAATGCAATAGAAGAGGAGGTAATGGAACATGGTCTTTCACATAGTTATCTTGACAAGGTCATTTTGGTACGAGAGGTAGTTTAATATTCACATTTGTTTTCTATCCCCTCAGAGAAACTAATCTGTGAAACTGATTACTAAACAAAATATGAATTAACATGTTAACATCATACTTTTGTCTTCACTTACTTTCTGCCCATTCTTGAGTCTTGCTGTATCCCCAGACTTTTCCTCAAAAATTCTCATTGAATTAAAATGTGATAAGAAACCAGCCAAAAAAATTTTTTCCAGAAATTGAAAGGATCTCATTAAAATACCCCATTTTGGCAGTAAAGTTACCTGGCTAAAGTAAAAGCCATAGGTAGAAGAGTATTGAAAGATGATTCAATAGCTATAATGGACTCCACCAGCATAGTTTTGAAATAGCATTGCAATTAAAGTAATATTTCAAGGTAAGGACTGTGGTAATGATAATAGAATGCATTTGGAATGGAGCCCATTGCTGAAGATACAGAGATCTGTTGACAGGTTCTGGTAGAATACACAAATAATTAAACCTGGACAAAGTAAAGGATGCTGAAATTGAGGATATTACATTGTACATTGTAATGTAATATTGAGAATATTACATTAAATATATTCTAGATTTGAAAAGTATGTCTTGAAACTGTTTTCCCAAGACTCTACCTAGAGAATTGGCCATATGACTACTATGCAAGCTACATAATGCATGTCTTCTTCAGCCATAATTTTTGACAGATAAGCAAACATTTTACAAATTAGTGTCTTATCCTCTATAAATAGAATATAAATTGCCCTTCTTTTAAAAAATACAGATCTGGGACCATAAAATCAAATTACTATTCTGTGATAGCATTTCTGCAGAGAAGGTAATATACCAAACATGCATTGCATATGTGATTTCATATAAGAATAGAGCTTACTGAACATGACCTTCTCAATTGGCTATCAGATTCTCATCTGAGCTTTTGGCGAGTGCTGGATCAATTAGTTGCAAATACTTTGGCAAGAGACTGGAGTGATTATATTCTGCATTGTTGATTAAAGAGTTACCATATGTTTTAGATTCTAGACATGCAGGTAGAAAAGTTGGCTTTCCATTATGACATTTAGGAAGCCTTAGTTATAATCTTATCCTAATGATGAGGAAGTTGCTGGTACAGAAATAAAATGTGACTGAGAGTTCAGCTCTCCACCTGGAGTACTGTCCTCAGAGAGCTCTCATAAGGATTTCCACACAAACGGCATCTTCCAATAAAGTCCTGCTTCATAAACCTACCTTAAAAAAAAAATTCTCCTCCCTGTCTCACTCTATGCCCTCACTCTGCTTTATATTTTCATAACCCTAATCACTAATCGACATACTATATTCATTTCTCTTAAGAGAGGAAGAGTAGACCCGTTGTTTTGTTGAGAACCAAAGAAACAGATTTGGGAGTGGGATGGTTAAAGAACACAGAGCAGATAAGCGCCATGATTATTTTTATGTCAGAAAAGTGGTATAAATGATGGATGAGAGGAGCATACCTGGAGACAAAAGAGAAGAGAATTGTGATTAATAGAGGATGATGAGGGAATGACAATATGAGTAAACATGAGAGGGAGATGTGTTTTCAAGATCTAAGCAAAGAGAATCAAAAGATTTAATGATTGTGGGGTTCCTAAGTGGTATCGTTGGTTAAGTGTGGGACTCTTGATTTCAGCTCAGATCATGATCTCAGGGTCATTATCTCAGGATTGTGAGACTGAGCCCTGTGCTGGGCTCCATGCTGAGAGTGCAGCCTACTTAAGATTCTCTCCCTCCCTCTTCCTCTGCCCCACCCCCCTTTCCCAACTTGGGAGCCCATGCACATGTTACACAAGCTCTCACTTTCAAGGAAAAAAAAAAAAAGATTTAATGATTGAGTGTATATAATGGAGAGGAAAAGATCTAAGATAACTTCAGTGTTTCGAGCATCATAACGTAATATTGGCCTATTAAAGAAGACAAAATTGGAAAAATAGACACACTTTTCTCCCTATTTTTGGATTGAATAATTTTTATCTCAATTTGTATTGTATTAGCTATAACTCCTTATTCTGATATTAATTTAGTTGTTTTAAGCTTTAAAAGATACAACATACTTTCAAGTGATAATATACAACTTACCATATACTGTAAGAGTCTCATAAAAATATACATTTTTCCTCTGCTGGCCTTTATGTCACTGTTACCATACGTTCTATTTCTACACATATTATGCACTATACAAATTGTTATTTTTCCTTTCACCATTATCTTTTCTCAAAATATTTGAATATTAAGAAAAAGTATTTATATTTATGCCATTTTTATTATGTCTTTACCATTTCCAATGCTCTTCATTCCTTTACGTAGAACCAGGTTTCCATATATCATTTTCCTCTTGACTAAAGGACTTCCTTCAATATTTATTGTTGTCTCTTAGTGACTAATTCTTTCAGGTCTTTTATATGTGAAAAGCCTTCATTACAATATTTTTGGTTTTTGAAAGCTCGACTACATAAGAAAAGCTACTTTAATATATATATTTTTTTCTTTCAGCACTTTAAAAATGCGGCTTTATTATCTTGTAGCTTGCATTGTTTGTGATCAGAACTCTGCCACTGTCATCCTTATTTTGGTTTTTCATAAATAATACATATTTTCTGCTCTAGCTCTGTTTAAGACATTTAGATACATGATCATGTATCTTGGTGTATTTTTTTCATTGGGATTAAAATTTTTGTATTTGTGGGTTTATAGTTTTCATTTAATTAAAAAAAATTTCAGTAATTATTCTTTAAAAAAATTTTGGTCATGAAAGACTATGGACTCTGAAAAACAATCTGAGGGGTTTGAAGGGGTGGGGGGGTGGGAGGTTGGGGTACCGGGTGGTGGGTATTTTAGAGGGTACAGATTGCATGGAGCACTGGGTGTGGTGAAAAAATAATGAATACTGTTATGCTGAAAATAAATAAATTAATTTTAAAAATAAATAAATAAATAAAAATAAACCTTAAACAAAGTATTAAAAAAATTCAAAAATTTGAGATATGTTTACTTTGATATAAGTAAACTCATATTTACTTCCAAATCATGAAAATTCCAATAAACATATGTAATAAAATCCCCCCCAAATTTTTTTTGGTCTTTTTGGGGAGACTATAATAACCAATATATCTGGCTCTTTGAAATTGTGCTATCAGTCACTGATTCTCTTTCCAATAACTTTTTAGTTCTCTGTTTAGTGTCTTTTGTTGTATGCTTAGGTTCACTATTCTGTAATGTCTGATATATCTTTAATGTCATGTGGTATATCTCACATCACACATTGTACTTCTTATCTCTTGAAAGTTAGAGTTGCCCCTCTTTTTTTATCTTCCACATTATTTCTTCTATTTTCTTGAACATAAATAAACTTAATAATTAATGTCATTATTAATTATATTTTTAAATATATTTAGTATTTTTACATATTTGTTTCCTAATTAATCTATACAATTTCCGAGTCAGCCTTGATTTATTTATTTCTCTTCTTTGTGAGGGTTTTGGTTTGTGTGTTTTTGTTTTGTTTTGTTTTGTTTTTTGCTTCTTTGAATGCTGGTGATTTTTATTGGTTGTCAGACACTATGAATTTTGTCTTGTTGGACATTTGATGTTAAGTGTTCTTGATCTTTGCAAACCTAAAGTGATCTGCAAACAATTTGATCTTTTTAAGTCTTACTTTCAGACTTAGTGTGTTAGTTTTTTATTTCCACATAACAAATTATTAGAGAGTTAGTGATTTAAAAAAAAATCCTTTTATTGCCTCTTAGTTATTGTCAACTAGCTGGCCAGTCACTGCTTAGCTAGGCCATATTTTCATGGTCTCACAGGACTGTAATCCTGGTAAGACTGCATTGTTTTCTGGGGCTCAGAGTCTTCTTATGAGCTCACATGGCTATTGGCAGAATTTAGTTCCTTGCAGCTGTCCTAGTTTTCTGACTGGCTGTCACCCAGGATTCATTCTTAACTCCTAGAAGGATCTGCCTCTCTATGGGATGTATCCCTCTCACGGGCCCTCTCATGGCACAGCAGCTTACTTTTTCAGGTAGAAAAAACACTCTATTCAAAAAGAGTCAGGCCCTTCTTTAAGAGCCTCTACAAGTTTAAACTGGGACTGCCCCAGATAATTTCCCTTTGTATTAACTTAAAAAAAAAAATCAGGTAATTTGGGACCTTAATTATATTTGCAAAATTCCTTACCTTTGGCATAAAGCATAACCTAAATATAAGTATGATATCTCATTGTAGTCACAGGTTATGCCCACACTCTAAGAAATGGAATCATACAGATCTTCTACCTTAAAGGGCAAGAATCTTGGGGGCTACTGTAGAAATATGTCTGCCAGGGGCACCTGGGTGGCTCAGTCATTAAGCTTCTGCCTTCGGCTCAGGTCATGATCCCAGGGTCCTGGGATCCAGCCCCTCATCAAGCTCCATATTGAGCCCCGCTGAATCAGCATCATCAGGCTCCCACTCAGCAGGAAGCCTCCTTCTCCCTCTCCTACTCCCCCTGCTTATATTCCCTCTCTGGCCATCTCAGAGTCTTTCTCTGTCAAAGAAATAATTAAAATCTAAAAAAAGGAAAAAAAAAGAAAAAAGAAAAAGAAAGAAATCTGTTTTCCAGCTTTAGTAGGCTTGGAGCACCAGTTAGTCCAAGGTTAATTTTCCCCAGGATTGGGATAGTTTCCTTTTCAGTACGCTAACCAAAGCCTCTTATTATGGAGCTTTCCACTCTGGCTGTTGGGGACAGTAGCTCTTCCTGGCTAAGTGACATCTCCAAGTACTATCGCCTATACTTTCTAGTGTCATATGCACATGTTGATCAGTACTTAACTAAATACTGGATGGGAATTCTGCAAAGTTCTCACAAGCTCCTTCTTTGTGCAACCCTCTTTTCTCTGTAGCACTCTGCTTAGCAAACACTTCCCACCTGTTTTCTGTAATGACCTATTTAGCCAGAGCGACTCCATCTTGGTTAAAAGCCATTTTGTTGTTCGTGCAGTAAAACTTAAACTGACCCTGCCCCCTTTCCCCCAGAGGAAATTACTTAGAAGCAAGTCTGAGAAACCAGTAAAATATGGTCAGCCAGTTCCTAATAACAGAGCCCAGAATACAAGGCCAGGTTGGCCAGTTCTTGATAACAGAGCCTAGAATACAAGGATGAGTAGGGCCAGGTGGAGACATCCACTCAGTAAGAAACACACATACTTTTTCCCTAACCACCAAAGAATGTAAACCCCGCCGTTTGGGTGCCAACCTTGAGCACCAATTCTGACCAGAGTAATAGGTTAGGTCAAACAGCTATTATAGGGTAAATTGTAACTCAATTAGCCACCTGCATGTGACCTAACATGACTACAATCTCATTGGCCACCTATGTGTGGCCAGACTTTTGCTCTATAAAAGGTAGTCTGTACTCCAAAACTGCTAGAACTTATACAGGAATTCAGTAAAGTGTCAGGATATAAAATCAATGCACAGAAATCAGTTGCATTTCTCTACACCAACAGCAAGACAGAAGAAAGGGAAATTAAGGAGTCAATCCCATTTACAATTGCACCCAAAACCATAAGATACCTAGGAATAAACCTAACCAAAGAGACACAGAATCTATACTCAGAAAACTATAAAGTACTCATGAAAGAAATTGAGGAAGACACAAAGAAATGGAAAAATGTTCCATGCTCCTGGATTGGAAGAATAAATATTGTGAAAATGTCTATGCTACCTAAAGCAATCTACACATTTAATGCAATTCCTATCAAAGTACCATCCATCTTTTTCAAAGAAATGGAACAAATAATGCTAAAATTTATATGGAACCAGAAAAGACCTCGAATAGCCAAAGGGATATTGAAAAAGAAAGCCAACGTTGGTGGCATCACAATTCCGGACTTCAAGCTCTATTACAAAGCTGTCATCATCAAGACAGCATGGTACTGGCACAAAAACAGACACATAGATCAATGGAACAGAATAGAGAGCCCAGAAATAGATCCTCAACTCTATGGTCAACTCATCTTCGACAAAGCAGGAAAGAATGTCCAATGGAAAAAAGACAGCCTCTTCAATAAACGGTGCTGGGAAAATTGGACAGCCACATGCAGAAAAATGAAATTGGACCATTTCCTTACACCACACACAAAAATAGACTCAAAATGGATGAAGGACCTCAATGTACGAAAGGAATCCATCAAAATCCTTGAGGAGAACACAGGCAGCAACCTCTTTGACCTCAGCCACAGCAACATCTTCCTAGGAACAACGCAAAAGGCAAGGGAAGCAAGGGCAAAAATGAACTATTGGGATTTCATCAAGATCAAAAGGTTTTGCACAGCAAAGGAAACAGTTAACAAAATCAAAAGACAACTGACAGAATGGGAGAAGATATTTGCAAACGACATATCAGATAAAGGACTAGTGTCCAGAATCTATAAAGAACTTAGCAAACTCAACACCCAAAGAACAAATAATCCAATCAAGAAATGGGCAGAGGACATGAACAGACATTTCTGCAAAGAAGACATCCAGATGGCCAACAGACACATGAAAAAGTGCTCCATATCACTCGGCATCAGGGAAATACAAATCAAAACCACAATGCGATATCACCTCACACCAGTCAGAATGGCTAAAATCAACAAGTCAGGAAATGACAGATGCTGGCGAGGATGCGGAGAAAGGGGAACCCTCCTACACTGTTGGTGGGAATGCAAGCTGGTGCCACCTATCTGGAAAACAGCATGGAGGTTCCTCAAAATGTTGAAAATAGAACTGCCCTATGACCCAGCAATTGCACTATTGGGTATTTACCCTAAAGATACAAACGTAGTGACCCAAAGGGGCACGTGTACCCGAATGTTTATAGCAGCAATGTCCACAATAGCCAAACTATGGAAAGAACCTAGATGTCCATCAACAGATGAATGGAGAAAGAAGAGGTGGTATATATACACAATGGAATACTATGCAGCCATCAAAAGAAATGAAATCTTGCCATTTGCGACAACATGGATGGCACTAGAGTGTATCATGCTTAGCGAAATAAGTCAAGCAGAGAAAGACAACTATCATATGATCTCCCTGATATGAGGAAGTGGTGATGCAACATGGGGGCTTAAGTGGGTAGGAGAAGAATAAATGAAACAAGATGGGATTGGGAGGGAGACAAACCATAAGTGACTCTTAATCTCACAAAACAAACTGAGTGTTGCTGGGGGGAGGGGGTTTGGGAGAAGAGGGTGGGATTATGGACATTGGGGAGGGTATGTGCTTTGGTGAGTGCTGTGAAGTGTGTAAACCTGGTGATTCACAGACCTGTACCCCTGGGGATAAAAATATATGTTTATAAAAAATAAAAAATTATACTTAAAAAACAAAACTAAAAAAAAAAAAGGTAGCCTGTAAGATGGGGAGGGGTCGCCCTCTTCGGAGGCATCCCTGACAGGTCAGTCAGTCGATTCTTGAGCCTGTAAGCTGGGGGTTGTTGCTCTCTTCAGAGACAGCCCTGGCGGGTCAGTCTGACTTCTAATGCTTAACATAGAATTGAGCTTTGCATAACTTTCACCTTGTCTCAGTCTCATTCCCATGACCAATCAGTCTAACTTCTAATACTTATCATAAAATAAAGCTTTAAATAATTTTCACTTTGTCTCAGTCTCGTTTTATTTAATAATGGACCTAACATTTTCTCTGGATTTAATTCCATTACCTCAACTCAGGAAGACCTAGAGATTTTTCCTAGTCAATGAGGTGGTGTAGTCAAAGCACCTACCTCTTTCACTGTCTGTCAGAGACCATTGAACTTTGTTGTCTGATTTTCAACGTCTTTGGTTTTATTTTTTCATATATTTTGTGTGAATTTTTAGTTGCTTCAGCTGAGAAAATAAAGCTCATCCCTGTTACTCCATGTTGACCAGAATACAAGTATCTCAATTTTGTCTTGGCTGGTATTATTCCCTCTCTTCCCTAACTCACAGCTCTATCAGAATTACCTTACTGCTCCCCATTCAAAAATTTTTCACTGGTCCACAATCCCACAGAATATATTAATCCTGAGACATAGTTTGAGGATCCTCCTTATCTTTTATTAACCCAGTTTCTGACTTAATCTCAAAATTGATTTCTGTTCACACATCAAAATGAACTCCATGGTTTTCCCCAAAGTCACTGAGTACCCTTCTGCATTCTAGGGTTGTTCATATTATTAAAAATGCATAAAATAGTCTCCCTGTATTCTCCCTCACTCTACTTGCTGAAAGACTTTCAAAGCTTTTTTTTTTTACCTCTAATGGTGCTTCCTTCGGGAAGTCTTTTTTGATTTTTTTCAGACAATCTTTCTTCCATTTGCCTCTGTTGGTCTGAAGCACACAGAATCTTTTAATGACATATCACAGCCCTGCTTTGTGTTCGAACCTCTTACAGTGTGTACATGTCAGCTTTATCTTCTTAAAGTGAAATGCTTTTAAGTTTAGTGAATAAATAGTTCTCATTTTTTTCATACCTATTCCACTAGCTTCTCCTTCACCTGCAACCCATATACAGCAGACACTTGAACAATGCAGGTTTGAATTGCAGGGGTCCTCATAGGTGTTTTTTTGCTTGTTTTTTATTTATTTTAATTTTTATTAATTTTTTTCCTTCCTAAGAAAAGCCTTATTGTTTCCATCTGGTTCAGGGTTTGGGGAAAGGCTATGGGTTTGATTAAAAAGTTGCCTGCAGGCTGGAGGGAGAAGCTCAGACAGAAGCCCGGACAGTAGGGCGATACCAGAGGGGTCCCTCGAAGGCTGCCGGGCTCTGGACACTCCTAGTTGTCCATGAATGTCAGTCTTTTGAAGAGGTACTTACCCAAATCAGCCTGGGGACCAGCCACCCTGCAGCACTTAGTCAGGCGGTCCCCATCTTCTTGATAAGTTTCACCTAATCATCTGGGTTGTAGTTTTCTGGGTAGGTACAGAGAGAAGTCTGTGTGTGGGTGGAACCTAGGGCAAGCAGATTCAAAACAGACTGGTTGAGGTTCTTTTCCCAGAATACTGGTCGCTTCCATAGGGTCTTTTTGGGACTTATTCTGTCTGTCCTGGAAGAGTGTGCTGTCTGCCCTACTGGTTTTGGATCTTCGAAAGGCACTGGATGCCCTCTGGATTCTCCAAGGCCAGCTCAGGAAAGAAGTGGCCAACGCCTGCAGAGCTACATCCTTGTGGTAAAATTAGAAGCCCAGAGAGAGGTAAGTTTAAGAAGGCTGCAGATGCATGTTGATCAGTTTACTGCAGCCTCCATCTTGGTGAAGTCATTCTGATGAATCTGGGAGATCAAGGTTGGTGAGCAATAAGGGGCTAGATTCAAAAAATGGTGTGAGGTGGTGCTAGAGGCAGAGGTTGGCAATAAACTTTCTGAAGTTTGTAACTGGAAAAGAGTTTGAAGAGTGGTGGAAAGCTGGAAGAAGCAGCATTCCAGGATCTGCCCAAACACTGCTGAAGCAAGAGACTGGTCCATGGGACCCCTGGGTGAAGTGTGATTATTTTATAAATGGACTTTTTCTTCTGATTTTAACATTTCCTCTAGCTTAGTTTATTAAAAGAATACATTATATAATACATAATCTACAACATATAGGTTGATCGACTGCTAACGTTATCAATAGTGCTTCTGGTCAACAGAAGCCTATTAGTAAAGTTTAGGGGATTCAAAAGTTATACATGAGTTTTTGATTTTGGGGGGCCAATGTCTCCAGCTCTTGTCTTGGTCAAAGATCAACTATACTCAAAATATTAAGTAAGTCCTTTACCATTGTATATACATAATTTAAAACAAAGAGGTGGGGAATTATGTCAGTTCAATCATGTTTTCAACTATAGAATGAGTAGACCTGTAATTATATAATTCTGAATATTTGTATTTTTTCAGTTTATTCTGGCTTTGATGAAAGCCTAGGGGTTAATTGGGAAATAATTACTCTTATGGCTTTGCCAAATACATTAGAGGAACTATAGCAAGATATAACATTTGGAAGGAGTAACTCTACTCAAAAATAATGTTTACCAATACCTGACAAGTAAACTTATGATGCTTTTGCTTATATATTTTTGAAAATCATATTGGTAAGAAATAAGTCGACTTTTGCTTTAAGTAAGAATATACTTACTATTTTGCTCACCTGTGAGCAAAGAGATACAGTTGTACACATGCAACAAAATCAAGTCTACATATATTAGGTATTTTGTAGTGTGAGCCAATCATAGGAGGAAGGATCCTGTGGAAGAAAAAAATAAGAGAAATGAAAGGCTATGATGAGTCATGTGCTAACTAAGCTAAAGTGTAACTGAAAGGCAAGATGAGCTAAAGGTGAGGCACATATGTGGGAATGTAACCTATTACAAAGCCTAAGTGCTACAAAATAAACGAGTAGGATATCCCTTACATATGAGAATCTCTTGAAATTAAACATCACCTCTAAAAATATTTTTCTTAATATTTCATTACATTTTCCTCTGTCTCCTGAATATATTTTCATGGTGCCAATTGCTGAATCAGGTATTATCATAGCTCAGAAAAGCTGAACTTCTAATAGTGCTTAAGAAACTGAACTAATGTTAATGAGAATAGCAATTAAACAAAAAAGTCAAGTATAGTGGAATCTTTCTGGTCCAAGGACAGGAGAGATGAGTGGGGATGTACCATATTTGGAGTGAAATAAAAATTAGCTAACATAAGGTACATAGACTAGATGTTCATTTTAGTTTCTATTTTTTCCATTACTACTTTAAAATGTTTATGATCTAGGAATCAATTTTATTTGACTTAAAGAGTCCTGTCTAGATAAGAACTTAAGCTGGTTTTTATGACCTAGTTGGAGACAGGGAATGCCAGTTTTGACAGCAGTTCTTACCAGATGATATTAAGAACTTGGCTGCGCTTTCTGTCAATCCACCTTTTATGTTCACCCCATCCCCCATGGAGGATTCTGTTCATCAGGAAAAATTTATGACTGAGTATCTTATTTAACTCTTAAGGAGGAATGGTTCTACGAAGTTACCTCTATCCATTGAGATGATCACTTAAAAAAAATAAGATTGATATATTTCAGGGTTCTTAATAAAATAAGTAACCCACAGTTTACCTCAGTTCTACTGATTTGGACTCTGATGGAGAAACTCTGAGATCCATTTTTACAAACTACTCAGGTGATTCTTAAACACCTGGATGTTTTCGAGCCCCCGATCTAAGGATAGAGAATTTTCTTTTTATCATGAATAAGAAACTCCTTTAATAAGTGATGCATTATTTCAAGGTAGGTATTGTTCTAAAACAAATCCAATCAGTGCAGTGACTTTTACTGATTAGGGATGTACAAACTGCTATGGAGGGCAGAGAGAATAAAATGTGGTACCACTTACAGTACTATAGGAGTTGAGGGGAGCCCTGATGAATGCCACTTGAAGAGGATAGAGGTAAATTTCTCGACTGGCTTCGAGCTGAGAATCGAAATATAAGGCAATTTAGTAAATAGAAAAAGGAATCCTGAATTGGAAAAAAAAAAAAAAAAGGCTCAAGGCAAAGTTGAAAGAAACGTGAATGAGACCTAATTTTTTCTGGAAACAGGTAAGACTGGAACTCAGCAAGGAGTGAAAGGAGGTTTCTTTGTCAGTCCTTTGCAGCTTTGTCCTAGTACATGACTCTTGTTCCTCCTCTGCTGAATATTTGCTGAACAGAACTGAACATGAACTGGTTAACTCTAGGCTCACTTTTGACGCAACTGTGACTTATTAACATAATGGCTATGGAGTTCACAAGATTAAGGTATGAGTTCAAGCTGCATTTCAGCCAGTGAGCCAGGTTCCCTGCACAGATGTCTATCATTCCTGCTAACAAAAGGGACCTGCTGAAGAGTGGCAGTTGACACACCTGTCTACCTGATTCCACAACTTCAGGGGGTTTTATAGCACATAGGCCATTTGCAATAGTTAGCATTCCTTCCTTTCCAAAGGACACCTATAGGTGTTCTGCACACTTCATTTTTATAGGTACATTCAATCCCTTTAAATTTTTTTTGTCTCCTTTCTATCTTCTGTCTTTTCTGATATCCTTGAAATGGAGTTCCTCCTTTCTGTGTGGAGATAAATATAGTACTATTAACATATATTTTATGGTAACAGAATAATTGTCTGCACCCTCTCCCTGAGGATGTCTATATCCTAATTATGGGGACCTGTGAATGTTATAACAAAAGAGACTTTTAAGGATCTTAAGAGGGGAAGATTATTCTGAATGATCTACGTGGGACCAGTGTAATTAGAAGGGAATCTTAAAAAGAAGGCAGGGAGGTTACTTTCAGAGAGAATTAACAATGGAAAGACAGGTTGGAGTGATGCACTCTGAAGATGGAGGAAGGGGTGTGGAGAAAGGACAGCAGGTGGCCTCCAGCAGCTACAAAAGGTGAGAAACACACCAGGGGTAGATCCTTGGGAGGAGCATACTTCTGCTGACACCTTAAGTTTAGCACAGAAAATCCATTTTAGACTTTCAAACCTCCAGAATTATAAGATAATAAATGAGTGCTGTTTTAAGCCACTAAATTTGTAATGATTTTTCTGTATTGGCAATAAAAATCTAATACATATTTTAAGACAAGTAAGCACTTTGGGAGGGAGAGCCTTCAAAGTTATAGTAATCCATTCTAGAATGTGCTTATCTTCTTTTCAGTAAAGTTAGTTGAAGGCAGTCCTGCTCGAGAACACACTTAGGCATTTATAACTGAATGATTGAGATCCACTTACTTTGCTTGCTTTGACTGCCAGGCCAGCCTGGAAGCTGTCTCATCCAATATGTCCTAGAAAACTATGGAGGGACCAAGGTCCTGGTATCTTGTTTTTACAATGTCAATTGCAGATTTTCTTGTTTCTTGGCAAGATCACTGTAGTGCAGATGGCCTATCCATGCAGAAGTTGTTCTTTGTCCCACAGCATTTAATTCATGTTGCTGAGGATAGCTTGCCCTTAGCGTTTCCAGCAATTAAAACCGCCATTCTCCCATTTGAATATACTCTTCCGTCTGGATTATAACAACAGCTGTTTTCCAACTTTTGCCCGGACAGCGATGTTAATAAGTGGTGTTTATGTCTTTTTTTTTTTTTTTTTAAGGAGTATTTTTAAAAGTCAACTAAAAGGGTTCTCCTGCTATACATTTTAGCTGATTAATATTCTCCCATTCTTTCCCCCATGCTGTACAGAAATGTTTTCTCATGGCTAACCATGCATTCACTAGGCACTTTGGATTTGTATCTACCACCTCTCCACTGGCAGCCTCAAACCTTTTTCATGCTCCTGTTGGCACACATACGATGGTTCACCAACCATAGGGAAAGACCTAATTGTGGTTTTGTAGCTCATAGTTCTCATTAAACTAATGCCATCTCTCTTTACAATAGTGACAATTATAACCAAGTTCGTGCCAGAAGTTCCCTTAAGTTCACCCAGCCTGCAAGCCCAGACAGGCTTAATTACAAGTCAATGTCAACTTTTAAATTGAGAAGCAAAAATTGCAGCAACACAGAATTAATGGTGAGACTAAATTTGACAGCCATCCATAGGAAGTCCTAGGGTCTCTGCCTATTGAAGAGGTCTTTGTTTCACTGAATTTGCTTTTTGTACTACATTCGACCTAGTTCTATTTTAAAATCTTAACTGATTTATAGGATACATTATTTCAAAAAGAAATAACCATCCTGTAACCTGGAGCAGTGCCATCCTTCTGACTTTCTCATAAATTAGAGGAACAATAGTTAGATATGGAGCTCTTCCTTTGAGCTGTAGGATAGATATTTGATTTGCTCTAATATATGTATGGCAGAATGGGGTGTTGTATCAACTTCATCCCTCTTTCTCTTCACTGAAGGGATGAAATGGGATGGTGCTTGAGACAAGTAAAGATTCTGTTCGCTCTAATGGCTCATCAAGTGTGTATACTTGGTAATAACTATTAGTGGAGGTTTGGAGGGGAAGCCAGTAGTAGGCTTTGTCAGTCTTCTAGATTATGTTCTAAAGAAACTGAAAGATGCATCCTTGAAAGGAGGCAGTAAGACTACTGCCCACTTAGTAAATAAGACTTCAAGAAAACATAGAAAGGACTATAGGCATAGATGAGAAGCCTTGGAAGACAAAGGAGGGAGAACAGGAAGAAGATACTCACCCAAGGCTGAGTGCAGGTCAAGTGCAAGGTGATTGTGATGAGAAAGCTAAAGTATTTTGCACCAGCTACCTGTATACTTGTGATGGGCTGAGAAAAAGTAAACACTATTCCTTCTATTGGCCTACACCTGACAAGCATTCTAGGCACTGAGTGAGAGAGAGAGATCACAAATCTAATGTAAGACCTTTTCCTACTTCAGGGATTGGTTCTCTCAAATAACACTGAGCAGTCCAGAACAAACAACAGTTTTAAAGAAATTCTCACTGGATGGTTTATGTATAATAGGCCTTGCTCTGGTGCTACCAGATTTGTGGTTCTGATCCATGTGATAAACCACAATGTCTCCCATTCATTTAAACTCCCCTGGAAAAGACTATTGTGTGGCACTAAATATGGACTTTTATTTTTTTATTTTATTTTATTTTTTTAAAAGATTTTATTTATTTATTTGACAGAGATAACAAGTAGGCAGAGAAGCAGGAAGAGAGAGAGAGAGAGAGAGAGAGAGGAGGAAGCAGGCTCCCTGCTGAGCAGAGAGCCTGATGCAGGGCTTGATCCCAGGACCCTGGGATCATGACCTGAGCCGAAGGCAGAGGCTTTAACCCACTGAACCACCCAGGCGCCCTAAATATGGACTTTAGAATGGGAATAATAAATACAACTATTCTTAAGAAGATGAGAAAGAGGTATATTATAGTTACCTGAAGAAATTTTTCCAGCCTCATTCTCACGGTCTCTATCCTTCTCTGATAAACTCTATGGAGACATGTGAATCTTGATGTTTGAGAACACTACAGGAGTGAATGACCTTTTCCTGTTTCTCCTTTCTTGAGAACTCCAGCATCTGAAACATTGCATAATTACAAAGCAGTGGGATAACATTTTGCTATGGCTTTAATCTTGGTCTCTTCATTCATGCTTTCTCCCTGGAATAGGAGGCACATGATGACAAAGAAGACAAAATTATGAAGCAGTTTATAAAATCTAAGTTTTGATATCCAGTAGTCAGTTTCAGAGCCAACAGCTATATATTGATCATCTTAAGGGAATGTATTCATGAATTTTAGAGTTCATTTTCTAAATTTATCTCGTTTAGTCAGTTTTTTTTTTATTATTTATGTATGGTATTTGACTTGACCCTCAAAATAGCCATTTGCATTAGGTGGTGGTGCTATTTAAAATTATATTTACTTTATTGTTGGGACGCCTGGGTGGCTCATGCTCTCTCTCACTGTCTCTCTCTCAAATAAATAAATAAAATATTTAAAAAAAATAAAATAAAATTATATTTACTTTATTGTTAACATAAAAGTGATTCACAGTCATTGCAAAACTTCAGAAAAAGCAGAAGACTATAACAAAGGATATAAAAGTAGTCCATAATGTTAACAACTAGCAATAACCACTGATAACATTTGGCTTATTTTTATATCCTCGCGCGTATGTGTGTGTGTGGTGTGTGTAGGTGTATTTCAACACCTATAAATGTGCAAATTGAATGTAAGTACAATAGTTAGTTAGCATAAATGTAACATAAAGCACATAACAAAATATAGCTGAATGTTACCATATATAAACATAGCACACTGCTGTGGTACTGTCACATTATCTCCTGCATCTCTCCTTCAGTGATTACGAAATTGGACCTCACTTAGAATGTTCTGTCTACACAGTTACTCCCTTTCCTCTCCATTTCTATCCTGACATTTCTACAAACTGGATGATGCAAAGCTGGGCATAGCAGAGTGTGCCCTAATTTTTACCGGCTGTTTTCAAAGAATTAATTAATATTATATTTGTGGAAATTTGCATGTGATTAAATATTCATGAGGTGTGGTTTTTAGGATTTGCATGGCATCTCATTTTTAAGACCTCTGATCATTTACCTACTTCCATTTGTTAGTCTGTTTCCAATCTTTTATTATTGTAAATAGTACTTTAAGATATGTGTGTGTGTGTGTGTGTGTATACATATGTATACACACACACACACACACTTCACAAATCTTTGCATGTCAAATTTTGTCTTAGATTTCTGGAAGAAAAACACTGGATCCAAATGTATTCATTATTCTATGGTTCTTAATATAGATCGGATAATTCTAGAAGTATATAAATGTATAAATGTACCAATAGTTAAATACAGTGCTTATTTTATTATACTAGCTAACACACAACATCGTTAAAGTACTCATTTTCTAATTAGATAGTCACAAAAGAGTAACTGCTTATGGTTGTTGCTAGGCCATAAAGTTAACCAGATTTGGAACTGGGAGGACTTGAGAAATTCTAGGTCTAGTTTCCTCTTTAAAATAGGGAAGCATACCTCATAAGGTTGATAAATGAAAACAGGCAATTGTTTTATGTAAATCATCTCATTTAATACTTAGAAGGTAGTAAGTGCTCCATAAATAATTGTTTTGATGAACTTATTGAATTACGTATATAAAAATTTGCATTACACCAATTACTAGTGAATTTAAATTGCATTCATTAGTAATGGGTCTGAACATTTTTAAAGCTTATCAGACATTTGTCATTTGCCTGTTTTCTTTTGTAATCTTTTTTATACCAATTTTAATGAAGTCTTTATAGATCAAGGTTTTAAACAGATTACTAATCTAGAAATCACCATTTTTTTTTTTACTGGTATTCAGTTTTGAATTTCTATGCAATCAAATGTTTTAATTTTTTCAACTTTCTATTGCTTTTATACTAAAAAATACTTTTACTAGATGAATCTTTACTTTTTAAATTGCTATCCCTCCATTCATTGGCTGAAAACCCTAAAAAAATAGCTAAAGGCCTTCCTGGTACCTATGGTCCATCCCCAAAATATAGGGATTTGTATGCAGTGGGTCTTGTGCACTTTTGGAACAAAATGTGAAATAGCAGAGTATTTATTGACAAAGGAATAAGAAATTTAGTGCTATTTCTTCTCTATGTAGAAGTTTTTGTTTATTTGTCTGTTTAATTCACATCTTTGAATTTATCTTGTAGAATTCCTTCTATACTAGTAAGAGTCTGGTGAGGCAGAAATTGATATTTATTTCTTAGCTCCTTTGAATCTTAAAATAGCTACCACTGAACATTTATTACCCCTTTATCTATACAGGGAAATCAAATTACTGTAGAACATATTTTTTCTTAAAGATTTATTTATTATAGAAAAAGAGTTGGGAAGGGGCAGAGGGAGATGGAGAGTGAGAATCTCAAGCAGAATCCCTATTGAGCATGAAGCCTGATGTGGGGCTGGATCCCAGGACCCTGAGATCATGACCTGAGCTGAAAGCAAGAGTTCGATGCTTAACCAACTGAGCCATCCAGGTACCCCTGGAACATATATATATATATTTTTAAGATTTTTTAAAAAATTTATTTGAGAGAGAGAATGAGAAGAAGCAGGGGAGGGGAAGAGGGACAAGCAGACTCCCCACTGAGCAGGGAGCCTGAGGCAAAGCTCAACCCCAGGACCCTTAGATCCTGAGCTGGGCCAAAGTCAGACAGTTAACCAACTGAGCCACCCAGGCACACCAGAACATATTTTTATTTTTTGAAAGAATCCTGTACTTGTCTTTGTAAACCTTGTAAACAGAAAGTAGGTGAACACCAATTTTCCTTGGAGGAGACAATAGGCTATCTTTGGGTAATGTAGTATATAGGCAGATTTACATAGAATTTGAGGTACATAATTAGAATTAGAGCTTCTGTAAAGGAATTAAATTATACCATGAGATCAGCTAACAGAAAGGAAACCAACTTTCCCCATGAGAAAACTCTTAATTAAGGGAGAGACTCTAAAGGTGATCAGGGCTCAGTGCCAGATCCTAGCGCCCAGGAAGGAGAGGTTGGTTATTCCAACCTCTGAATGTCCTGAGGCTTGAATTAGCTCTTGAGCAAGCTACCTTAACATCAGGAGTATACACTGGGAATAAAATAACTGTGCATAGGAGTAAAAAATTTAAAAAATATCACTTGGAGAAACAGGATTATCAATAAAGAGAACTATAGTTTGTATAAAGCTAAGCACAAAGTTTCAAATATTGGAATTACCATGCTCAGATAATAAAATATGTATGTTTTATGTGTTTAAAGAAAAAGGGCCTGCAAATTATGAGTCATTAGACATATTCTCTTTATATATAATTTAAAATACAGAACAAAAATCATAAAAATTAACAAGTGCCCATGACAGAATAATATTAACATGTCAAAACAAAACATTTAGATTTATGGTGTAGGCAGTACTTTTGCCAGTGTGACACTTTAATTGCTATTGCTTCATAACGTATTTGTATTATCTTGCTAGGTAAATTTTATTTTACAAATCCTCTATTTTTAGGGTGGCTATGCTCACATGTTTTATTTTTCTTGAAAAAAAAAAAACTGTCTTCTAAAAAAAGAACTGAGGAATCTAACAAAACCATTGGATATAAAAATAAGAGCAGGAGAAGAGAAAAACAAGCAAATAAAAAAAAACTAAAACTAAATTTCCCATTGTAGATGAATTTGGATATTAAAATTCATAGCACATAAAGAGAATTAGTCTGGTGAATTCTAGCCATCACAGGCGAGTGTGTGTATACACATTGAGAGAATTTACTTAAAATAGAAATAATATTTTCAAAAGAAGTTATAGGCTCCTTTGTCCATTTTATTTCAAAATAATTTTGCTTGGAACCAAATAATATACTGGGCAATATAGAGATTGGCTGAGTTAAAGAATTGGTCTGCATAGCCTAGAGATTAATTATATATAGGAGGATTAAAAGAATAAGTAAACACAGTGAGACAATAAGCCAAGTTTCTTAATATGGAAATTATAAGAAAAAGTTAAAGCTTGTGGTTTTGAATTGATATTGGAAATAGTGTTACTGCAGGGCTTTCAATATATTTAGGTATATGTTTAAAAATTGTGTGTATATTAGTGAGCATGGAGAGGCCGGAAGAAGGGTGTATACATGCACATATACTTCCTAGCTTTCTTTTCTGAGCTGTTCCAGAGACAATCACAGCTCTATCAATTAGTATACCTAGCACTGGATTTGGGGTTTGAAATACTATTTCTTCTAAAATCAACCAGAATATCTTAGAGAAATGACATAATTTAGGGCTGAAACAGGGAAATTAGAGATGAGCTGCACATGGGGTATCTTCCCAATATAATGAAGTATGCAAAGAATAGAGGAGGGAACTTAATAAAATATTCCATCTAACTTGAATGATTTTTCACTAGCTAAGCCTGGAACAATTTGAAGATCCAAATAAAATTAGAGCTCAATAAATAGAATCCCATCACTCCCTATTTATATAAGTGACTGAATGAATGCATCAGCCAATCAAGGAGAAGGGCAAGCTCTGCACTTTAGCAGAATAACATCTCATAAATGTGGAAGAAATCATGGAATTAAGTTAAATACTACTTAACAACAATGAAAAGAACGATTAATTCTAGAAAGCATTGTTAATGAATGCCAAACTGATGGCTAAATGTTTAGAAGGCAGGATATTTTAAAAATTTAAAGTGTATCTCGAATATTGTATGGATAAAATTTTACTTATTAATATGTTATTCCTACTAATTAATACTTATAAAATATGTGTTAAATTTCAGTGGAATAAGCCTGACAAATATTTTCAGCATTTTAATGAATTGCTAAGAGTTAATATCACTCATTGTGGCACATATTGACATTATATGTTTCCTAATGGCATTCACTGAGAATACTCAACAAATTTTTACTATTTCTGACAAAAATGCAAAAGCTGTGAGGAAATATCAGATAAACTGAAACTGATATTCTACAAGATAATTTTCCTTCCCCCTCTGAGTATTAAGATTATGAACAATGAGGAGAAATTGAGTAACAATTTCATAATAAAAGAAGCTAAAAAGACCTAACAATAAAATATGTTTAGTCTTGGATAGGATCTTGGACCTATAAAGGAAATTACTAGGCAGTGCAAAATGTGAATAGATGTCTGGATTGGAGTAATATTGTATTAGTATTAATTTTGTTTTAATAGTTTACTCTAATAAAAGGAAATATTTCAAAGTGTGCTAAGGACCATAATATATAATTTCTTTTAAACTATTTAGACATTAGAGAGAACCAGGGAACATGTGCTAAAATGTTATAATCAGAAAATGTGGTTGAAGCATATATAATAGTTCTTTGTGTTCTTGGTGAATTTTATTTAAATTTGAATTCACTTTAAAACAAAGTTCTAAAAAGCATAATACAATGTCACTCCCCACCTACTTAAATATCTAAAATAAAAAAGACAAACAAAAACAAACCCCAGAAGACTAAATGTAGGTCAGCATGAAGAACACACGGAACGCTCCTAGTTTGTACGTGAAAGTATAATACTGTGTAACTACTCTGGGAATTGTTTGGTAGATAAATGTCTATGTTTAACTTTATTTGAAAACTAATGAGACCTTAATCGCAAAAAAAAAAAAAAAAAAAAAAAAAAAAAAAAGATGTGCACAAGAATATTTGTATTCACTTGATATATAAAAGTCAGTGCTAAATTGTCAAGAATCATGAAGTGTTTTGGATTTTACCTTATCTGTGAGCTAAATAGTCTTCTACAGTTTCATGAATATTGAAAAGACCAGTCCTTTGATTAGGGACAAAAGGTAGTTTATTACTTACAATAATAACACTAGCCAGAGTAGTATCTTGGCCCAGGTTCTTTGAGTGGGAATTCCCACAAGGTCAGATGGTGTTACCTGTCCATGCAGTTGGGTATACTAGAGGAGAAAACCCTTGGTAGGGTTTTCTACCCTACCAAGATCAGGAGTCCCTGATCTTGTTAGAGGCTCCTAGCAAACTGTTCCATCTTCCCTTCTAGAGAAAAACATTATTATCCTGCAGTGTAAGCAAATTTACTCCAAGGGAAAAAGAGATCTCTATATTTGTTTCTCTGGAAAGTAAATGAATCTGTTTCAGAGGGAGTCTGAATAACTGTTCATAACTGTTTTCCATAACTGTTTGAATAGCTTTTCAAAAATATTATTGTAAACAAAGTAAATTGACTATTAATGACTAACTATATGAAAAAGGAAGTGGTTCATGAATAATTGGATCCCAAAATCTCAGGCCTTGAAATAAGTCTATTATCTATCAACAGTTATTCTTTTTGAAGAAACATTGTCTTTATTCTAAAAATAAAAATTGCTTAAGTTTTGTAGCTCAAAATAAAACTCTAGAATGAGTTTACAAAAACAAAACCAAACAAAACCTTAAATTTCTCTTAAATAGAAAACCCTTGTAAGTCTAATTTTGTTATTTTTAGCAGTGGTGCAATTGAGGAATCAACCAAGCCATCAAATATAAACATATGAGAAGGAGAAAAGCTAAGTAACAAAAACACCATGTACATTTCCATTAGTTCTGCCTTTTTTATTGTTGTTGTTTTCGTTGTTGGAATAAGTAAATACCTTGACACACGTACCATGTACACACGTATTAGAGGGCTTGAGGCAAGAACTGTTCACTGTTTAAAACTGCACACCAATCTTTCATCACCTGGATGACCAAGTCTTTTTAGGTACACTTTTTTCTTATCTCACACATAACATAGAGCCATTTATTGTGGTACATATTGAAACAAAAACAAACTGTTCTGGAGCCTATTCAAAAATACACTTACCCTTAAGAAATCAAGGGTAGCCAAAGTAGCCACTCAAGACTTTTTTTTTCTAACTTGCTTTCACTGTTAGTAAGAATAAATCTGCAAATGAATGCATTTGTACATCTCAAGTGCTACACTTTTATGAGTACTTAGTCCCTTAAATTTGTACACTTAAAAAAAAACAAACCATGTTTATTTTAAAAGTTTTTATTTAAATTCCATTTTTTAAAAGATTTATTTGGGATAGAGATTGATAGAGCACAAGCAGAGGGGAGGGGCAGAGGGACAAGCAGACTTCTGCTGAGCAGGAAGCCCCACGTGGGGCTTGACCCCAGGACTCTGGGATCATGACCTGAGCTGAAGACAGATGCTTAACTGACTGAACCACCCAGGTCCTCCTAAATTCAATTTAATTGACATTTACTATATTATGAGGTCCAGATGTAGAATTCAGTGATTCATCAGTTGCATAAACACACAGGGCTCATTACTTCAAGTTCCCTCCTTAATGCCCATCACCTACTTACCCCATCCTTCCCACCCATTTCCTCTTTAGCAACCCTCAGTTTGTTCTATACAGTTAAGTCTCTTAAGGTTTGCCTCCCTCTCTTTGGCTATTATTTTATTTTTCCTTCTCTTCCTTTACGATCATTTGTTTTGTTTCATAAATTCCACATATGAGTGAAATCATTTGGTATTTGACCGATCAATTTCACTTAGCATTATACCCTCTAGTTCCATCCATGTCCTTGCAAATGGCAAGATTTCATTCTTTTTGATGGCTAAGTAATACTTCATTGTGTGGATATACCACATCTTCTTTATCCATTCATCTCTCAATGAACACTTGGGCTCTTTCCATAGTTTGGCTATTATGGGCATTGATGCTATAAACATTGGAGTGCACGTGCCCTTCAAGTCACTATGTTTATATCCTTTGGATAAATACTGAGTAGTACAATTGCTGGGTCATAAGGTAGTTCTATTTTTAACTTTTTGGAAAAAACCTCCAAACTGTTTTCCAGAATGGCTGTGCATTCCCAACAGTGTAAGAGGGTTCCCTTTTTTCCACATCCTTGTTAACATCTGTGTTTACTTTTATTATTACATTTGGACCTAATGATAATTCATGTGATAGCCAAAAGTAGTTAATCCTGTTACATAGTCAAGGATAGTGAGTTAAGAAGATTCAGAGGGTTGCTTAGTCACTGAACAAGAATGTAGCTAATCTGTATCTAGAACCCAGGTTGTCTACATCCTAAGAAATAAACTACACTGTTTTGCCCTTGATACTGGTATGCTTTTCTTAACACATTGCTGCCTTGCCCACACTGCTTCAAGTAGTCCGTAAAATGAACATAACGACATATATGCCAGAGATACTACAGCAAAGCCACATATGTAATTTTAACTTTTTAAACTATGGCACACCCATTTGAAGAAAGGTACTGGCCCTAAATAAGATATTTCTAAAGATTTTTTTTTTTTTTTTGACAGACGAAGATCACAAGTAGGCAGAGAGACAGACAGAGGAGGAAGCAGCCTCCCCACTAAGCAGAGAGCCTGATATGGGGCTCGATCCCAGGACCCTGGGATCATGACTTGAGCCAAAGGCAGAGGCTTTAACCCACTGAACCACCCAGACGCCCCTAAGATATTTCTTTTCTGATAAGATGCAGTGTAATATTTAAGAGTTCTTCATAAGGAAAATAAATTACTTCAGTCTTTAGAATAAGTCCTATAAAGTTTTTACAGTTATTGGTAAAAATGTGGAATTTCTACTTCGATGTACCAGATCTGACTTTGTATAATGAAGAAAATACATTTTGCAGCCTGTTATGACAATATTCTAAAAAATCTCCATGTCTCACCACATGGTTATAATGATCCCAATTAATTCACTATCCAGTAACATTTATTGAGAACTGTGATGTTCTAATGCTAAGTCAAGTGTTGGAATAGAGAAAGACATATGGCAGTCACTGTTCTCTAGCAGCTTGTGTATCAATGGGGAATAAAGGGACAGGAACTAATACAGATTGAGTTTTTAGTAATGTCTTATATGCCATGTTCTGTGACAAATTAATGATTTCATGATTATCAATTCAATGCTTCAGATGAAGAATGGAGGCTGAGAAAGTCTACATACAATTTGCTAAAAGCTCACATCTAATACTTAGTGGATCTACATTTTATAAGTAAGACTGCTTTTCTCCAAATACAGTCTCTTTGTGGAGATCTACCAATAGTTAAGGTAAAATGTGACTGTTCTAGTGTGCTACAAAAATTGATGAGAAGGGCGCCTGGGTGGCTCAGTGGGTTAAGCCGCTGCCTTCGGCTCAGGTCATGATCTCAGGGTCCTGGGATCGAGTCCCACATCGGGCTCTCTGCTCAGCAGGGAGCCTGCTTCCCTCTCTCTCTGCCTGCCTCTCTGTCTACTGTGATCTCTCTCTGTCAAATAAATAAATAAAATCTTTAAAAAAAAATTGATGAGAAGAAGGCTAGCTAAAATGTTGAGTGAGGATGAAGGTGGAGGTGTTAGTATAGAAATATATAGAAGATAGTGACTTATATTACAAGAACAGACAGTCTAGGATTTCAGGAAATTAGGCAATATGTGTAGAGTGTTTCAGAGACACAAATGCATAGTTTATGTTAAATTAATGTAAACACTTACCTTACCCGGAACATAAGAGGCATAGTGGGAGGAGGGGTGAATAAAGTTGAGAAAGAAGACAAAGAGTTAGATCAAGTAGAAGGGGTCCTGGCAAAATAATCCTGCCGAATCAATGAAGTGTTTGAGCCAATGGAGCGTTGAAATCACTTTGTTACTTTGATTCAATTTATATTTTAGAATAGTAATTCTGAGTTTATGGAGTGAAAAGTAAGATGACTTTTAGGTGACTGAGAAGTTACTATAATTGGCTCGATATGAAATCAACTGTTCCTTTGTTTTCCCTTCTAAAAACTCAGTTCTCCCTTATGTTTTCCCATTTCAGACTGCATCTCTGCTTTTGATAGAACACTTAATCATTCATTATATAGGTGACATATTTAACATGCATATATGAACCATACACACATGCACACACACATAAACTCATCTTTTTACCTATCCCTTTGCAATGCTTAGCACAGTTAATGTAAGTGAAATAGAATGAGAAATCAGTGAATTTTCCTTGAACTCCTGGGGTCATTTTGGGGCTTTTAAGAATTATAGTTTAGCTGTAGCATATTCAAAAGCCTGTTGAAAATGTTCTGACATGAGAGGTACAGAAAGTCAACAAAAGAAATATACCTACATCTTTTACTTCTTGTAAATTGGAGAAATAATTGTCTTTGGAGTTGTATGATATTGCCTTGGTCTCATTTGCCTCATGCTGAATGATGTACATTACTATGTGTGAAAGATTCTGAAATGGTCTTCCTTATTGACCTCATTTTCAAGCACTAGTTTTTGAGGATTTTTTTCCCTCCCCAAAATAGTATATTTCAAAAATGCAATTGTTGTCTTGAAATTGTTACCACAGGGCTTGAAAAATTATCGTCTTAAAGCAAGTATGAGTAGCTTATGTGAAATAAATGTAGATTACTGCAGAGTTGTGTTGTGTTTTAAATCTTCTAGCGGTTTTATTCTGTCTATTATCTTATTGTCTCCTATATATTTAACCTGTGTGTGTATGTGTGTATAAAATGATCTGTCTATACTATATATATATATATACATATATATATATATATATATGCTTCCCAGCAGCAATGAAAATGTTCAAATTTCTCTTAGTTTACAAAAACAAAGGGCCTTTTATCTCATCCACAACCCTCTCAGGTACTGCCCTCATTCGTCTATTAATTCATTGACTCAAGAAAAAAAGCAAACCCCAGCACTGTGCAATATGATGGATGATAGCAGGGAACAAAACGAAGCCTCTACCCTCATGGAACTTCAGTCTGGCAGGAGAAACAACCACCAAGAAGATAATTAGAATAGCAAATAAAAGCTCCAAAGAAAATAGAGTAGCATTTGAAGAGTGTCATTGAACTGCAATCTGAGTGGTCACGAAGTTAGTAAGGAACATCGAATTCAAAGACAGAAACAGAAAGAAACTTGGAGTATTCTTAGGTACTCATTGTGCCTGAAGTGCAACAAGCAAGGGGAAGCTCAGTGCAAGGTGAGTGGGGGAGGAAGGGGCTAAGAGGGCTTACCTTTTATAGGCTGCAATAGGATTTTCTTCCATGTATGATGGAAACCCACTGGAAAGTTTTAAGTTAACATTTTTATGGCCTCATTTACATATTAAAAATTCCTACTCTGGCTTTACAAAATGAGGGTTTTGTTTGTTTGTTTGTTTGTTTTTGAAAAATGTTTTTACTCATTTTTCTGTTGGTGGCGGAAAGGTTTCAGAATATGTTTGCATTTTGAACATAGAACATAGTTTACTAGAAAAAATACTTGTAATATCTGTTAGAGACATAATTAAGATATTAGACATAAAGAGCTTTTTTAAATTAATAAAGAGATAAAAGTTCTAGAGTAATAGGGAAAACTTTCTTTGAAAGAAGAAAAGGCAAATTCAAAAGCAAATAAAGCATTTCTTGTTTTATAGGAATGTAAAGAGATTAGTGAGAAGCAAGTTAGGTACAAGACAATGGTTTAGGATGAGTTTGGGAGGCCACAGTGAAGATATAGTGTTTTATTTAATGTGTTATGGAAACCCGCATTTTTTAAAGAAAGAGAATGGTTAATATGTGTGTCTTTAAAAGATCAATCTGGTGGCTACAACCTACTCTGCAATCTGGAGCAATCCTACTTCTGTCTTCATCATTTTCCTGAAAGAACCTCCCACCATGTCAGCACTATTTTCCTTGTTACCATTTCTAGTAGACACTCCTATCTCTTTTTCCTATTGTTGGAATTTGAGGAGGGTGACCAGTCTCTTCTGAGATCATGCTATTTGCTCGACTTCGAAGACTCTAGTAACTCAGTGCATCTTCATGTCTCCTGTGAAAATTCCTTGTCCTCTGCCTTAAGTTTGGGTACTCAGGAATTTTGCCTTTTTCTGAAAGTATCTCATTCTGTATACTTTTTTTGAGTGGAGTCACCCGTTCTTACAGTTTCAGTGTCCATAATGTGACTCCAAAATCCTATCTGCAGAATCTCCCCTATACTTTAGGCCAAATATACAAATCTCTTCCAGTTACCTCAATTCTGAATACCCGCCTCAGAAAGACCTCAGACATCTCAAACACAGCAGATATGAATGCAGATTAATAACATCTGATGATACTTTTACTCCTCTGCCTGTATATTCTTAGTGACAAAAACCTTGATTCATCTTCTTTTACTCTCCTGTCTAGGTCCATTCTAAAAATGTCCATTCAAATTTTGTCAGTTATACTTCCTAATTATATCTTGAATCTCTTCTCTACTTCTCTCAACTCACTATTCCTACTAAGTTGGTCTAAGAAAATATCCTTTCTTGTCTCCCTTGGGCCCAAAGCACGATTATGTTTTCCCATGATATCTTATGAATATTCCTCATATTATTTCTCAAAATTTTAGTTTTAAACATCTAAATTTATTACTATATCTTAAGTATCATAAGGCTATAGGCATAGCAGTCTGGTTTATGCCATTATAGGTTTTGGCATATACTGTGGACTTGTTGAGAAAATTAATGAGTAGATGAAGAATTTAGGCTTGTGAGTTTTTTCTAGACCAGGAAGAAAAGTGACAAGGAACCTGGAAAGAGATTTTAGTTTGGGTGACAATTTCTAAAACTGTACCTGAGCCCAACTATGCTGCATAGTTGTTTTACTTTCATAATCTTCACTTTATAAGATAAGGGGTTATTATTAAAGCTAAGGATTTAGCCCGATTATTCAGAGTATAGAGGGATAGAGAAAATAAAGTATTACCCTCATGGTTATTATCAGGAAACTATTCTAAGAAATGTCAAAAAGTTGGTGGTCAGGGGCACCTGAGTGGCTCAGTCCTTAAGCATCTGCCTTCTGCTCAGGTCATGATCCCACTGTCCTGGGATCGAGTCCTATGTCAGGCTCCCAGCTCAGAGGGAGGCCTGCTTCTCCCTCTCTCTCAAATAAATCTAAAAAAAAAAAAAAAAAAAAAAAAGTCAGTGGTCAGTAAGGGACATGACAAAATGGTTCTCTAGAAGCTTTATTACTGTCATTCTTGGAATACAACCTCTTCTTAATCACATAGTTGTTATAATAATGTTCTTTGGTATTAATTGCTTTTCTATCTCTGTATTTAAGGATTTATTTAGTTATATTAAAGATATATTTTAAATTGCAATAAAACTTAAGAGAAAAAAGCTTTCCAATATTGGCTTGGAAACCTGTCCTCTGACACTAAAATAGAAAAATAATTTGTAGTTGTTAAGAATATAATTCATACTTAGTGAGTGAATATTCTCTCTGCACCATCTTGCAAGAAGGTAATTGAAATGCCTGTATCCATTCAGGAATGCACTTAGGATTCAAGAATTCATTATAACTATCAAAGCTTTATTACTTTCTTAGTAGCTAGGGTGAGTTTTTATTTGACAGTACTGGGTGATCTACAGTGCACTTGCATAATACCTTTAGTCAGAAAATATACAAACTTGCTCTATCACTGTTATGTTCCAGCTATAATTTATTTGGTCTACTTAAAAACAAAATAAAACAAAAACCACCCTGAATTTTTACTGCATTTTCACCTCAAGGCCACCTACTTGAGATTTTTACCCTTAAAAAAGTTAAATCAGTAATTTGTTTTTACTTATTTATTTATTTATAAAGATAATTTCTTTTCTTAAAATTTTTTTGAGTTTTTATTTAAATTCTAGTTAGTTACCATATTTGGTAAAATCGATTTCAGGGGTAGAATTTAGTGATTCATCACTTACATAGAACACCCAATTCTCATCAAATGGAGACCCCCTTTTAATACCCATCGTCCATTTAGCCCATTCCCCACCTATCTACCTCCATCAATTCCATTTGTTCTCTATAGTTAAGAGTCTCTTATGGTGTGCTACCTCTCTTTCTTTCTCTCTCTCTTTTTATTTCCCACCCTTCCCATTATGTTCATCTGTTTTGTTTCTTAAATTCCAAATATTGGTGTCTCATTTGGTGAGGCCTTCCACTCTTAGTTTCAGCTCAAGTCATGACCTTAGAATTATGGGATCAAGTCCCACATAGGGCTCTGCACTCAGTTGGGGAGTGGGGGCTCTTCTTTCCCTTTCCCTCTCTCTCTGCCTCTGCCCGGCTTGTGTACACACTTCCAAATAAATCTTAAAAAAAAAAAAAAATCCACATAGGTGAAATCACATGGTATTTATCTTTCTGACTGACTTATTCCACTTAGCATAATACACTCCAGCTCCATCCACATCAGTGTTGTTGGTAAGAGTTCATTCTTTTTGACAGTAGAGTAATATTCCACTATATATATGTACCACATTTTCTTTATGCATTCATCAGTCAACAGACATTTGGGCCTTTCCATAGTTTCACTATTGTTTAAAATGCTGCTAAAAACATCAGGGTGCATGTGCCCCTGATATATTTGTATTTTTGTATGCTTTGGGTAAATGTTTAGTAGTGCATTGTTAGAACTTAGGGTAGTTCTATGTTTAACTTTTTGAGGAACCTCCATACTGTTTTCCAAGTGGCTGTACCAGTTTACATTCCCACCAGTGCGGAAGAGGGTTCCCCTTTCTCCATGTCCTGCAAACCTCTATTGTTTCTTGTGTTGTTAATTTTAGCCATTCTGATATGTGTGAAGTGATCTCTCACTGTAGTTTTGTTTTGTATTACCCTGATGATTTGTGATGTTGAGAATCTTTTCATGTGTCTATTAGCAATCTGTATGTCATCTTTGGAAAAATGTCTGTTCATGATTTCTGCCCATTTCTTAACTTAGATTATTTTTGGCTGTTGAGTTTGATAAGTTCTTTATAGATTTTTGATACTATCCCTTTTTAAGATATGTCATTTGCAAATATCTTCTCCCATTCCATATACTGCATTCTAGTTTTATTGATTGTTTCCTTTCCTGTGCAGAAGCTTTTAATCTGGATGAAGTCCCAATAGTTCATTTTTTGTTTGTTTGTTTTCCTTGCCTCTGAAGACATGTCCAGTAAGAAGTTGCCATGGCCAAGGTCAAAGGGGTTGCTGCCTGTATTCGCCTCTAGGATTTTGATGGTTTCCTCTCTCATGTTTAGGTCTTTAATCCATTTCAAATTTATTATTGTATATGGTGTAATAACGTGGTCCAGTTGCACTCTTACATGTTGCTGTTGTGTTTTCTCAACACTGTTTGTTGAAGAGACTGTCTTTTTTCCATTGGATATTCTTTCTGGCTTTATTGAAGTTAGTTGACCATATAGTTCATTTTTCAGTTTTCTATTCTGTTTCATTGAATGTGTTTTTGTGCCATTACCATCTTGTCTTTGTGACTATAGCTTTGTAAGAAAGCTTGAAGTCCAGAAACCTGAACTCTCCAGTCTTGCTTTTCTTTTTCAGGATTGCTTTGGCTATTTCGGGTCTTTTGTTGTTC
Organism: Mustela putorius furo; assembly: GCF_011764305.1. NCBI lineage: Eukaryota > Metazoa > Chordata > Mammalia > Carnivora > Mustelidae > Mustela > Mustela putorius. The sequence continues at coordinate 60,503,478 of NW_025422005.1, read as the reverse complement.
CATACAAATTTTAGGATTGTTTGTTATATCTCTGAAAAATGCTGGTGGTATTTTGATAGGGATTTCATTAAATGTGTAGATGGTTCTAGATAATATAGACATTTTAACAATGTCTGTTCTTCCAATCCATGAGCATGGGAGGTTTTTCCCTTTCGTTATGTCATCTTCAATTTCTTTCATAAATGTTTATAGTTCTCAGTACAGATCTTTTACTTATTCATTTAGATTGAGTCGCCAGTATCTTACGGTCTTTAGTACAATTATAAATGGGATTGATTCCTTGATTTCTTTTTCTGCTGCTTGATTAGTAGTGTATAAAAATACAAGATTTCTGTATGCTGACTTTATATCCCATCACTTTGCTGAATTCATGTATTCGTTCTGGCAATTTTGGGGTGGAATCTTTTGGATATTCTACATAGAACATCATGTCATCTGCAAATAGAGAAAGTTTAACTTCCTCCTTGATGATTTGGATGCCTTTTATTTCTTTATGTTGTCTGATTGCTGAGGCTAGGTTTTCTAATTCTATATTAAATAGCAATAGTGAAAGTGGACATCCCTGTCTTCTTCCTGACTATATAGGAAGCTCTCAGTTTTTTCCAATTGAGGATGATATTAGCTGTGATTCTTTCATATATGGTCTTTATGATATTGAGATATGTTTTATTTATATCTATTTTGTTGAGGGTTTTTATTCAAGAATGGATGCTGTATTGTCAAATGATTTTTCTGCATCTATTCAGATGATGATATGGCTTTTGCCCTTAATATGGTGTATTATGTTGATTTATGAATAAACACCCCTGAAGCCCAGAAATAGATCATTGTGAATAATTCTTTTAAAGTACTGTTGGAGTCAATTTGTTAGTATCTTGTTAAGAATTTTTACACTATGTTCATCAGGGACATTGGTCTCTAATTCTGTTTAGTGGGGTCTCTGTCAGGTTTTGGAATCAAGGTAATGCTGGCTTCCTAGAATGCATTTGGAAGTTTTCCTTCCATTTCTATGTTTTGGAACATTTTGAGAAGAATAGGCATTAACTCTTCTTAAATGTCTGGTAGAATTCTCCTGGAAAGCCATCTGGCCCTAAACTCTTCTTTGTTGGGAGATTTTTGATTACTTATTCAATTTCTTTACTTGTTATGGGTCTGTTCAAATTTTTTATTTCTTCCTGTTTCACTTTTCATAGTATATTTCTAGAAATTTATGCATTTCTTCCAGATTGCTGTTTGTTGGCATGTAAGTTTTTATAATATTCTAAATGTTTGTATCTCTGCAGGGTTGATTGTGATCATTCTTGCATTCATGCTTTTATTAATTTGCATCCTTTTTCTTTGCTTTTTCATAAGTCTGGATATGGGTTTATCAGTTTTATTCTTTCAGAGAAGCAGATCCTGGTTTCATCATCAGTCTGTTCTACTGATACTGTTGTTGTTGTTAATTTCTGTATCATTTATTTTTTGTTTTAATCCTGATTATTTCCCCCTTTTCTCTAATGTCGCTCTCGCCAGCAAGAACAACCAGGAGACCTCAGTGAAGCAAGCTTTACTTCTGCATAGCTGTTGGGATCCCCCTCTCCCCCGCCCGTGCATATCTATATATACCAAGGTTGCACAACCAATCACTCGCAACCACATAGATACAAAATCCTAAGTTCCACCTACTGGCTCGCATCCAGCCGCCATCTTAATGGCGTGTTTACTTTGGGCACTGAAAAAGTCGTGCAGTTCCCCCCCCCCACCGCGGGTCCAGTTGGAGCAGCTCCGCACCAGGTCCGCACCGTCGCCACCCGGCAGCAGCGTAGGCTTGAGGCAGCGGCGGCCGAGGCAACGAGCGGGCAGGGCCGCGCCCAGAAGCATCACCACACATGCACTACAAGCCGCTGGGGCACCGACACTCTAATTTTAGGATTTATTTACTGTTCTTTTTCTAGCTCCTTTAGGTCTAATTTACGCTGTGTATTTGAGATTTTCTTGCTTCTTGAGGAAAGCCTATATTGCTGTATACTTCCCTCCTATTACCACTTTGCTGAATCCCAAAGGTTTTGAACTGTCATGTTTTCATTTTTATTTGCTTCCGTGTATTTTTTAATTCTTTGATTTCTTGGTTAACCCATTCATTTGCTACTGGGATGTTTTTTAACCTCTATGTATTTGTGGTCTCTTCAAATTCTTTTTGTGGCTGACTTCATGTTTCTTAGTATTGTGGTCTCAAAATATGCCTGGTATGATCTCCGTCTTTTTGTACTTGTTGAGTCTTGATTCATGATTCAATGATTCTCTAATTTATGATTAATTGTGCAGTTATTAAACAGTTTATATGTATATTAAATTTTTCAAGAATCTAATAAGAACACATGGTGTGGTTTGGGTACAAAGACTAGCTTATTCAATAACAATAAATATGTCCCTAGTAAACCTACATTTGTGGAATAGATTGTAAACCATTCTAATTAGAAATATTTCCATAGTTGATGATTCTGTATTTTAGTCTGGATACATGACAATATAAACAAAGTGTATCAGAATTTTTAACACAAACTAATAGAAAGGGTTAACCAATCCAAATTCTCTATTAATATGTTTTCACTTTTTTCATTTAAAATACTGTGTTCTGAAGGGCTCTTTGGTGACTCTTTGGTTAAGCACCTGCCTTCAGCTTAGGTCATGATCCCAGAGTCCCAGGATTGAGCTCCACACGTCAGGCTTTCTGTTCATCAGGGAATCTGCTTATCCCACAGCCCTTCCTCTGCTCATTCTGTCTCTGTTTCTCTCCCTCAAATAAAATCTTTAGAAAAATAATTCATGTACAAATCTTTCATTTGGACAGGTTTTCATTTCATGTGGCTATATACTGACAAATAAAATTGTTGGAGCAAATGGTAACTCTATGTTGGGCATATTTTAAAAATGCCAGATTTTTTCATAGATTATCACACTTTGTATCCCCACAGCAATGTATAAGGGTTCCAACTTGCCCAGATCTATCCAATGCTTGTGATTGTCTTTTTGGTTTTATCCGGTCTAAAATGTATAAAGTGGTCAAATACTTTTCCTTAGTCCATCGAAATTATAAAGTATTTTGTATCATTTATTCTGCTAATATAGAATATTTCATTTATTTTTTCATATGTTGAACTAACTACATTCTAGGATAAATCCCACTTGGTCATTGTGTATTATCCTTTTTATATGTTGTTGAATTCAATTTGCTGGTACTTTGTTAAGGATTTTTATGTCTATATTAATAATAGATATTGTGATGTTTTGTTTCTAAATAAAAGTAATACTGGGTTCATAGAATAGGTTCTATGGGAAGAGTTCCCTCCTGTTCTGTTTTGTGGTAGGGTTTATGAAGGATTGGAGTTTTTTAAAAAAAAAAGTTTGGAAACCAGTCTATCTAGAGATAGAATTTCTTTAGATGTTTTAAAATTAGTAATCCAATACCTTGTTAGAGATCTATTTAGATTATCTGTTCTTAGTTTTAGAAATGTGTGTTTTTCAAGGAATTTTCCAGTTTCATCTATGTTACCTAACTTAGTCATGGAGTTTTCCATAACATTTTTTTATAACTCTTTAATTTTAGTAATAACAGAAATGATACTCCTATTTCCTTCATGATTTTACTCTTATGAGTCTACTTCTTGGAGAGAAGGAGGTAGACTAGCTAAAGATTTCTAAATTTTGTTGATATTTTTAAAGAATCAACTTTTCATTTCAGTGATTTTCCCCTCCCCTTATGTTTTTATAATCCCTATTTCATTTACTTTCCTCTAGATTTTCTTCCTTCTGCTTATTTTGGGATTGATTTAATTTTACTTGTTTATTAAGGTAGAATGTCAATTTATTGATCTTCCATCACACTTTAATATAGACATTATATCTTCTAAATTTCTAAGATTTAGCTGAATCCTACAAGTTTTATTATTTTTGCTTTCATTCATTTTAAATTATTTTTAAATTTCTTTAATGATATCTTTTTTTATCCTTTGGTTATTTAGTAATTTCCACATAATTGTGAATTTGGTTTTTCCCACATTTTCTTCTGTTGTTCTTATAAACAAATTTCATTCTGTTCAAAAATGAACACACTTTTATACACTTTGTATGATTTGAACCTCTATTTAAGATTTTTTAAGAGCAGTTTTAGATTCACAGCACACTGACGAAAGTACAGAGATTTATCATACACGTTTTGCTCCTATTTACATTGGCACATCATAATCAACCAAATCCAGTCATTTACCTAAGGATTCAATTTTGTTATTGTATATTACATAGATTAGACAAATGCAAGATGACCAGTATCTATCATTAGAATATACAGAGTATTTTCACTGCCTTCAAAATCCTTTGAGTAATTTATAATTTCTAATTCTGGTTGTAAGAAGCTTGGAAGTTGCCATTATATCCTAGCAACAAGTGAAAAGTTAAACAGATTGAAAAATTAACAACCCATTTAGGATTCATAAGAGGTGAGGACACAGGGCAAATCACAGCACCCAAGACTGGAGAGATTAACAGGAGAATATAGATACTAACAATTTAATGTAGCAGAGACTCAAGAGTAGTAACTACTATAGGAACTCAATACTATATTTGATGAATTGCTGGAGGCTTAGTATGGACAACTCCTAAGTATTAAAAACTTCAAGGAAATTCAGTGGGGGTGGGAGACACAATTTTATGAGCTCCACAAGCTCAGTGAGATTCTAGGAGCTCAACTAGTTTCCCATGGAAAATATCAGAAAAAATTCCCCTCTGTTTCTGGAAGTGGGAGGGAAAAGGATCACGTGGTAATATGGGAATATACAGGGTACTCTGTTCTTAACAATGCCTGCCTTGAGGGGAAGCTACTTAACCAGAGCCAAACAAGTTTGGGTACTATTGAATCCTAACTGATCTGAAGGAAGGGAAATACTCAACTCTAACCCATTCTAGCCATTCCTTCTCTCATAAGGGGTGATTAAAAAACAAAGCAAACAGAACAAAACCTTTGAAGTTTACCATCCAGAGGCAGACTCACTAAGGAACTGAGACATAATCATAGGACTGTAAAATTATTTTCCTCCTCAAAACCTCATCATCACATGGAAAAAGGCCTATTTTCTGCAAGTCCTTTTACCTGGTATGTCATGTCTGGCCATCAAGAAAAAAAAATTACCTAAAGACAACATAATTTGAAGAGATAAAGGAAGCATCAGAAAAAGATAGAGTGGGCATATTGGAATTATCACATCAGGAAGTTAGCAAACTATGACTAATATGCTAAAGGTCCAGTGGATAAGGTAGACAGCAAACAAGAACAGATAGGCAGTTAAACAGATGAAATTCCTTAGAACCAAAAAGATATACTATAGATTAAAAACATTGTGGCAGAAATGAAAAGTGCCTTTGGGATTACCACTATACTGGACATAGCTAAGAAAAGAATCTCTGAGTTTGAGGATATCTCAATAGAATCCTCCAAAATTGAAAAGCAAATAGAACAAGACTGAGAAAAACATGACAATGTCTGAAGATGGTGGGTTATCTACAAAAGATATAATACATGTGATGGAAAGAAAAGAAGGAAAAGAAAGGTGAAAAAGGAACAGATGAAATATTTGAAATAGTAATGACTGAGAATTTGTCCAAATTAATGTTGGACACCAAACCACTGATTCAGGAACTCAGAACACCAAGCAGGACAAATGTCCAAAAACTATGCTTCAGCATATATTTATTTTCAAACAGTAGAAATAGGGGCACCTGGGTGGCTCAGTGGGTTAAGCCTCTCCCTTCAGCTCAGGTCATAATCTCAGGGTCCTGAGATGGAGCCCTGCATTGGGCTCTCTGCTCAGCGGGGAGCCTGCTTCTCCCCTCTCTCTGTCTGCCTCTCTGCTTACTTGCGATCTCTGTCTGTCAAATAAATCTTAAAAAAAAAAAAAAAAAATCTGGGGACGGTGTGGGGGAGGATAGTTTACTTACAGAACAGAGGAACAAAGGATTAATCTGACATCCCCTCAGAAACTAGTTCTAAGGTACAGAGTATCCACTATTGAGGAACATAAAAAGGGTGATGGCAAATATAAGAAAGGATCCTCGATGGGATGCCTGGGTGGCTCAGTTGGTTAAGCAGCTGCCTTTGGCTCAGGTCATGATCCCAGCGTGCTGGGATCAAGTCCCACATCAGGATCCTTGCTCAGCGGGGAGCCTGCTTCTCCCTCTTCCTCTGCCTGTCATTCTGTCTGCCTGTGCTCGCTCTCTCCCCCTCTCTCTCTCTGATAAATAAATAAAACCTTTAAAAAAAAAAAAAAGAAAAAGAAAGGATCCTCGATTATTTCCTTTTGCAAATTCCTGAAATGTTAAAGTAGCTTTTATCTAGAGGCTGAAGATGCAGCTTCTAGATGTACCCATCTGATGTACCCATCTGATGTACCCATCTGTTGCAGAATACTTTGACTGGTATCCCTTTCTCTCGTTGTGGGCCAGGTGTGTTAGTCTACTTATATCGTGGGAGGGGATAAAGGAACCGTATCAAGAGGGAAGTTTACATGGTGAGGTAATATTTGCATGGGTGTGTAAACATGTATCTTTCCATTTCCTAAGAATTAATTATAAAGTGACTGCAAAAGGTGCAGTTGTTTTGTTTTTACAATATACCAACAGAAGGCACTGCATATTGACTTGGGAAAAAAAAAAAAAATCATGCTATATCCTGCTCAGCAAGCACTGAAACAGAAAACACACATGGTTTGGTCAAGCTACACAATACTTTAGATGCTGGATCCACTGTGACCAATCACCAAACAAGAACAAAGACCTTGGAAAGTAAGGCATTCATTGATTTGTTTCTGATGCTTTGATCATATGTCATCGGCCTGGGTGATTTTGGTGAAAGGAAGGATGCAAAATGCAGTAAGTTCTGAGCAAGTAAGTAGCTGACGGGAGTTGAGGTAGATGCTTTTGGGAAGGCTGCTCAGTGAGCTGTGACTTGTGAGCTCAAGCATTTGTCCACATGCTTTTTGTTATGTGACTGTTTATCCTCTGTCTCAGAGGTTGATTTATGAAGTGTGACATAGCTTTATATAAATGCAACACTATGCTACTTGGAAACCAAGAGAAAATGATATATTAAGTCACAGTGGCCCAATTGTTTTGAGATCTTAAGTCCCATGCCATAGCAAGACAAATGAAAACTCATTAGGAGTGAATATTGCTGCCCTTCATACTTGAAAATGGCCTTTTGAGCAACTTCCAGGAAGATCTCTGTAGACTCTAAGACATTTTGATATCCTGTGAATAAGTATTCTCTGCTTATTCTGACTGACACTCTATGGCTATATTCTATTTTACTTTCTGAGAATTGACTCAATTACCTAAAACAAACAAAACAACAAAAAAAAACCCACCCTAGATTGAAATTTAACATGATTTTCATAAAGTTACACAAGGAAGTCGTTCAGATTATTCCCAGTTGTATCCCCAATTATATCCACAAGTTAGTTTATCCAACAATGATGATGATTCCTTAAACTGACTTTGTAGTGGGCTGTGATTTCTTTTTGATGCATACCTACCTGATAAAATCTAAGTCAGAAATTCAAGTTGAAAAAATGTTACATTCCTTCCATAATTAAATAAAAATTATTTTTTGAAAATTTATTTCAATGAGGAAAAGAATTGCAATCTCTATCAATTTTGTACTTTACCTTAGCACTTTATTTCCCAGGATTATGTCTTTGTTTCTCCAAGCTCAAGGAGTGGTGCAGGGAGTGGGTAGGGGTGGGTAGGGGTGGTGTAAAGGAGGGCTTCCCAGCCTCTGGTTACATAGCTATATCCCTATTGCAAAAATACCCTCCCTCAGATCTGAGCATTGTTGCAAACCCAGAACCCAATTAGAAGGCTTCTCCTGGTCTTGTTTGTTCTCTCAACTGCTTTCTTACTCCTCTCTAGCATGTAGCAAATATTTCCTGTTTCCAAATTAATCTGAGATCACGAGGCAACTTGCAGTACTCTAGAATTTTTGGCTTAGGTGCCTCACGTGTTAGGTAAGGGTGAGAAAAATGGCAACTTCTGTTTTGGGGGGGGGTTTTATTGAGAGCACAGCATGAATTTCTCTGTTCTCCATTTTCTCTAAGGTTATTCAAGATTTCTTTGTTCACCTCAGACTCATAGACTTTGAGTTATGGAAAAGCGGGCAAGACATACATTTGTTGAAATTTACTTGCATTAACTGAAATAAAGCCACCCCTTGTCCAATGGAGTCTTGAAATAAAAATCAAATTCCAGTATAGGGAAAACAGTTACATTTCCTGCTCTCTAAGTTTATAGACTAATAATTTGTATTTGTTACATTTAATTGTTCGTTGCATATAATAGAAGTAGCTACCATACATTTAACAACTTAATATCTTTCAACCCCCATATTAAGCATTCTCACTGCCCTATATTATTCTCACAACCAACAGAGGAGCAGCAACTTCATAACCACTTATATTACTCTATTTTACTAGCAAGTATATTGAATGTCTATAACATTATCTGTTTCTATGGAAGCTATACAGATAGTAATTGTTGGAGTCAGCTTTTTGACACAGGTCAAATTGATGTTGATATCTGTGTTTGTTTGTTTAAGATCTTTTACTTATTTATTTATTTGACAGAGAAATCACAAGTAGGCAGAAGTAGGCAGAGAGGTAGGCAGAGAAAGAGAGAGGAGAAAGTAGGCTCCCTACTGAGCAGAGAGCCTGATGTGGGGCTCAATCCCAGGACCCTGAGATCATAACCTAAGCCAAAGGCAGAGGCTTAATCCACTGAGCCACCCAGGCGCCCTGATACCTATGTTCTTACTCTCTACTTAAATATAAGGAATTTTTAGTAGGAGGGTAGTTAGAGGTGCAAACAAATAATTTTTTTTTATTTTAAATATCTATAAACCTGTCACATGGGTAGAGTGCTCTATGAGTAGAATAGACAAAGACAAATGTTACAGTGAGTCATTCATTTTCCCCCATTTTATATTTATCCAACCACATTTTGAAATAATTGGAGCAGATAATATTACATAAAAATAATTTGATGCAGTGGCTTTATAATCAATGTAATAGCTTGTGAACAGGATGCCCCTCCAGTAACCCCAGTCTCTACTAAATGTTGGTTGGCCTCTGTAATCATAAAACATGGTAGAAATGATACTGCTTGGTTTCCAAGGCTGGATCATAGAAGATCTTGCAGCTTCCTTCTTGGTCTTTTGAAACTCTTGCTTTTGAGAATCTCCCTCCCACCTCTTTAGAAATCAACCACCATGTTATGATAAGCCAGGCCGTATGGAGAAACAATGTGTAGACATTCTGTTTCAGAGCCTATGCTGAATGATCAGCCAATAGTCTATATCAGCTCTTCCTTATAAGAGAACCATCGTTGATATTCTGGCCCAAATAGCCACCAGATGATTATAGCAGTAGCTGACATCATGTGGAACAGCTAATGCCAGTCAGTACATGAAACCATGAGAGACAGCAAAACAGTTGTTCTTTCAAAACATTGAATTCTGGGGTGGAGATGGGGAAGCAAGGTTTTTATGCAGAGCTAAATAACCAAGAGAGACACAAAATCTGATCATGTCACTTTTATGTATCTTATCAAAATCATTAAACTTATATAAGCTTCATTCCTTAAAAATCCGTGGAACAGAGAAAATAGTATTTGAACAATAATAGAGTAGAATAAGATATTATGTGAGTGAATTATTTTTAACCCTACAGTAATCTCTAAGTACATATTACCTCCTTTTTGTTTTTGATTTACTTCTCATAGATTTCCATGTAGAGAAAGATTAAATGGCTTGCACAAGACCAACAGGTAATAAGCAACTGAACTGAAATTTAAATCCAGTGGTTTCTATGGCCAATATTCTTTCTACTTTATGTCCAATAATATCTTCTATTTATAGATTTTTAGAAATTATGATGTCCATCACATATGATGCATTCTTTTGTAGGTAATTGAGTCCTTTGTCAAGGAAGGGAGAAGTATTTCACTTGAAAATGCATGCCTTTTGGCACATAACACTGATGGTCATTGAATAGAATTTTGTTTAAAACAAAAACAATTATCTCTTTGTCAATGCACAACAATAACATTGATCATAATATTTTCAATCAGGACTTTATGCATTATTGTACATTTATATAATGCTCTCACAACAAAGCTCACATTCTGTATTATACATTTAGTATAATGGTGGGAATATAGATTTCTTGGCCAAGAATTACATGGCGAGATTATTATAGATGGCCTTTAGAATGAAATCCATGAATTTAAAGAGTTGCTGAAAAATATATTGTATATTTAAAAACACAAAATGAAACAATTATGTTAAAGTATGATTTTTCATGTAATAGGGAACCCTGCTTTTTCTTTCTCCCTTTGGTGAATTCTATTTTGTAATAGTCGAAGGAACATAATCTATATATATGTAGAGTTGATCATCATGCTTGATGGTTTTGTTGTTCTTATAACTAAAACCAACTACTGTTTTGAAAGTATAGGATTCTGTAGGGCTCAATAGAAAGCATTTTTCATTTTAAATCTAAATCTGTGACTCATTCTTTTTTGCATCTCAGTCTGCTATAATCTTTCTGTCAGTCTTATATATTAAAATTTATTTCTGATCACTTTAGCCAAATCAACAGTCACAGTTTAGCTGTTACAATACCCAATTGATTTTAATAAGGAAAATCTAAACATCTTTTAAAATTTTATCTTCTTGGGGCACCTGGGTAGCTTAATGGGTTAAAACCTCTGCCTTTGGCTCAGGTCATGATCCTGGGTTCCTAGGATCGAGCCCCGAGTCAGGCTCGAGTCAGGCTCTCTGCTCAGCGGGGAGCCTGCTTCCACCTCTCTCTCTCTCTGCCTGCCTTTCTGCCTACTTGTGATATGTCAAATAAATAAATAAAATCTTTAAAAAAAAATGTATCTTCTCATCTACTCCAGTGTGGAATGGTTTGGGTTGGGGGAGACTGCAGTTGTGAAAGAGGGACCTCATTAATCTCTTCTCCCTTCACATAATTTTTAATACCCCCTTTTTCCTCCTACCTCTGCCCCATTCTCTAGCTGTTTCCCACTCTCTATTTTATAGCTCTGAGAAGAACAGAGGAGATGAAATAAGGGACTAAAAAGGTCTTATTTGACTGGTACATATGTGATCTTGTATTGGTATATACTGAAAATAATGGACTTGAAAGTTGACTCTTCTCTCATGAATGCTTCTGTGGGTTTCTCAGATTTTCTCAAAGGGAACATCCAACAAAAATTGCTGTGAGACCTGGATTTTCTATGGCCTACCACCCACCCACAACTTGTCCTCAGTTTCTAGTGTCCTATATATAATCTATTCAACACAAACATTTCTAATGGAGCCCTACCATCTCTCTAAGTGACTCTTGGGCAAATTTCCTTTAAAGATGATTACAAGCTGGCTCCCTACAAAGTGACCCACATCTAGTTCATGGGTCTTACTTAAGTGGGCCATGCATAGCTTCTTCACATTGTAGCTGCCTTTCCTCCCTCTGCCACTACATAGACTGTTCCAGACCAAGGTTTTTAAGAAAACCTTGATACCAGAGAGGAACTACAAAGAGGGACCCTCCCCCCACCCACCCCTAGGGAATTGTTTTTTTTTTTGTGTAGTCATCCTGCTTCAGGTCCACAGCCAAGGTCTTAATGGCAGGCTTGAATCCACTTTTAATTAGCATGGCTAGTAGTCAGGAAGATAAGCAGAATGTGCAGCAGACAAGAATGAGGAATCTCTGGGCACCTATGTCCATCACTATGGCTGATTGTGATAACCTTTGGAGACTAATTATTTCTGCTTTATGTCTGCCAAATCTCATGTACTTTCTTCGTTTGGTTTTTATACAGAAGTATACAAACAAAGTGATTTTGGAAAACTGTCCAGCCTTAGTCAACTTGACATAACATGATCTAGTGCAATCTCTCTAATCAAGTTGACTTCAAATGTAACTCAACAGTTTAAGTTCATGACTAAGAGTTTAATTTACCTGACATAACTGATTACCTACTATGTGCTTATCACTGTGCTTGCATGGTGCATGTAGATGCAAAAATGGATCCTACTCTCACAGATCTTGTAATCTAGTAGAGGCGAGGATGACAAGTAAAGATGAAATCCTTGTGTGAAAAACACAACGGTGGGGAAATAAAAGGAGAACTCAAAGTGCATAAAAACTGCATCTAATCCAAACATGGGGATCAGGAGATACTTCCCAGATTCAGTGACTTTTAAACTTGAAATGGAGGAGATAATGGAATTCATCAGAACCATTTTTGAGAATGTATGTGTGTATATTAGGGGATTATTGAAGGGAAAAGGTATGGTTAAATGACACAGAGTGAGTGTTCCACAGATAACAAATATTTTAGCGCTTGCAGATACACTCTGATAGAGTATCTGAGTATCTGATAGTGTATCTGAGATACACTCTGATAGCACTCTGGACGAGATGATGTGATGCCCTAATTTTTAACCATATCTGTCTTTCTGAAGGCTTTCTGGCTACATGACCACATTTATCCTCCAGCCATTTTACAACTTCTATGGACCCTAAATTAGTCTTCATAAAGGGTCTTCATCCATAAAAAATAAGTATATATGTTTTTTAATTTTATTTGAGAAAGGACACTCATACACACACATGCACAAGGTGGGGAAGGGACAGAAAGACAGGGAGGAGCAGACTCTCTGTTGATCAGGGAGCCCTGCATAGGGCCAGATCCCAAGTCTCTGAGATCATGACCTGAGCCAAAAGGCAGATGCTTAATGAACTGAGCCACCCAGGCACCCCATCCATAAAAAAAGGTATTAAGCATTATATTTCATACCTGTGTTGGTATAAAGACAAATAAAATCTGCACTATATTATATTCATTGTTAATGAGTTTAAAGGATATTAAAACTTTGGAGGTCTCTCAAAGTATTATAGGTCATAGACATTACTAAATGCATAAATCAGCCCTAGTTTGACCCATACTCAGGACAGGTGAGAGTTGCTAGGGAGTCCGTCAGCAGCCCACAGAAATAAAGATCAGGGATGGTAGATAAATATCCCAACTCTTCTTCACTCAGGTGAGAATATGTAGAATGTTACCATAGAGTCCCCCAGAGGCTCCAGGTCTGTTGCTGATCATAGTAACTCATTAACACAACTGCACTGGCTTCTTGGTATTTCCTCCCAAATAAACCATTGACATTCATATTTTCTCAAAGTACCCCCCCCAACCCTGGAAGAACCCAGATAAGAAAAACAATGCTATATTTGAGGAAATATTCCATGTGTATTTGGGATATAAATAAAAGTGAACCTACATTTTGAGCAGATTATACTGGAGAAAGTAAGGCAAGATCTTTTTTTTTTTTTTTTATTAAAGATTTTATTTATTTATTTGACAGAGAGAAATTACAAGTACACTGAGAGGCAGGCAGAGAGAGAGAGAGAAGAGGAAGCAGGCTCCCTGCTGAGCAGAGAGCCCGATGCGGGACTCGATCCCAGGACCCTGAGATCATGACCTGAGCCGGGGTGGCTCAGTGGGTTAAAGCCTCTGCCTCTGGCTCAGGTCATGATCTCAGGGTCCTGGGATCAAGCCTCACATCGGGCTGTCTGCTCAGCAGGGAGCCTGCTTCTCTCTCTCTGCCTGCCTCTCTGCCTACTTGTGATCTCTCTCTCTCTGTCAAGTGAATAAAAAAAAATCTTTAAAAAAAAAGATCTTAAAGGTCTTATAACCACTTCAGAATGTTTGGATTTTATCTTAAGGGGGAGAGGAAACCACATGAAGTTTTTATAAGAGACATCAGTCTGATCAGAATTGTTTGAAGATGATAGCTCATAATATAATATGGGTAATATAATTAAGAATACTCAAATCAGAAGAAGGAAATCAAGTTTGGAAGTAATCCTGAACTCAATTTGTGACAATAAGCTTGAGAGGAATTAAGTGAACTTTGGGGAGTTTTTCTTAAAAACAAAGATGATGGGATTTGATAACTAGTAAGGAGAATAGAGTAAGAAAGATATATGGACTGAAACTAAGTCTCTAACTCACTAGAGAGCATGGATGGGAGCAAAGAATAAAGAACTACAATATTTTAATTACATGTGTGTGTATGTGCTTATCTATATTTTCCTTTGTTTCTATACTTTTATATAGATTCATACTTATAAAATTTTACTAAGAGGTTTTGTTTGGGTTTTGGGTTTTTTTTTTTTTTTTTTTTTTTTTTTAGATAAACATTAATGAAATAGTGAAGCTTAACACCAATTGAAATAAGGTCACTTGGGGATGCCTGGGTGGCTCAGTTGGTGAACATCTGCCTTCATCTCAAGTCATAATTCTAGAGTCTGGAGATTGAGCCCCAAAATGGGCCCCTCGCTCAGCAGAAAGTCTGCTTCTCCTTCTGCTTCTCACCCTACTCACTCTCATTCTCTTTCAAATAAAACCTTAAAAAAAAAAAAAAAGAAAAAGAAAAAAGAGGGGACCCTGGGTGGCTCAGTCAGTTAAGCGTCTGCCTTTGGCTCAGGTCATGTTCCAGGGTTATGGGATGGAATCCCACGTCAGACTCCGTATTCAGCAGAGAGCCTGCTTCTCCTTCTGCCTACTGCTCCCCCTGCTTGTACACTCTCTTGCTCTTTCTCTCTCTGACAAATAAATAAAATATTTTTTAAAATGTCATTTAAGGTGGAAAATTCTGACTGAAGGAAAAAATAGCAATTTAATCCTAGAAGTGACTCATTTATATTGGCCTCTTACAGACCAAATGTATCCTATAATTCCTAAAGTCTACTTCACTTTCTTTTTTTATTGTTGAACCATATTCTAAAATGTATTATCAATTAGTTACTGAAACCTAAACTTTTTAAAAAATAAATCTTTTTTTTTAAGATTTTATTTATTTGAGAGAGAGAGACAATGAGAGAGAACATGAGAGGGGAGAAGATCAGAGGGAGAAGCAGACTCCCCGTGGAGCTGGAGCCTAATGTGGGATTGATCCTTGGACTCCAGGATTGTGACCTGAGATGAAGGCAGTGGCTTAACCAACTGAGCCACCCAGGTGCCCCTAAATACTTTCTATGTAAACTCATCTTTAGTTATATAGGGATCTTTCAGGTAGAACTATGGAAGTTTGAGTAATAAAGACTAGCAATCATTTAGCTAATTGGGTAACTGCTGATCCAATATATGTGATTCCTATGCCCAAGACTGAAATCTATGGTAATTCAACTTAATGAACAAGCTTTCTACAGTAGACTAGGGAACTGAATAATGATAAATATTTTTTGCAATCATTCCTTAGGAATTTGTCATTTCATTTGTCCAGTTGAAACTCAGTATTTTAAATTATATTTTAAGTAAATAATAGGGGCATCTGGGTGGCTCAGTGGGTTAAGCCTCTGCCTTTGGCTCAGGTCATGATCGCAGGGTCCTGGGATCAAGCCCTGAATTGGGCTCTCTGCTCAGCAGGGAGCCTGCTTCCCCCTCTCCCTGCCCCTCTGCCTACTCATGATCTCTGTCTGTCAAATAAATAAATAAAATATTTTTAAAAAGTGATAAACTAGGTTTTTTAAAAATTATTTTTATTTATTTATTTTTAAAGATTTTATTTATTTATTTGACAGACAGAGATCACAAGTAGGCAGAGACACAGGCAGAGAGATGGAAGCAGGCCCCCTGCTGAGCAGAGAGCCCAATGTGGGGCTCCATCCCAGGACCCTGAGATCATGACCTGAGCCGAAGGCAGAAGATTAACCCACTGAGCCACCCAGGCACCCCTATTTTTATTTTTTATTATTATTTTTTTAGGTAGGGGAGAGAAGGAGGAAGAGGGAGAGAGAGAAGCTTAAGTAGGTTCCATGCCCAGTATAAAGCCCAATGTAGGGCTAAATTTTGTAACTCTGAGTTCATCACCTGAACAGAAATCAAGAGTTGGATGCTTAACCAACTGAGTCACCCAGGCACCCCTAGGGTTAAGTTTTTATAACAAATTAATCAAGTAGTTAATGTCTTTAAGAGATAAAACTTTACAAATAGTACACTTACAAACAAACCAATGACAATATTAATGAACTTAATTTAAAAATGAACTAAGAATATGTCCTTTTAAAGATTAGATATAAACTGCTAATAAGGATGGCAGAATATAAACCTCAACAGCAAAAATATGCTGTACATTAAAAGAACAAACCCATTTTTCTTCAGTCAAAAAACTTTTTTAAAAGGTAGAGCCCATTTAATGTACTCCTGTAGTTTTCAGGATATTTTCCCATTCTGCTGTTTTTAGTATATATTCTCTGAAAGCAATTTGGCAATGCACATCAACAGGCTTACATCCCTTTGAGACTCTAGACCTTCTAAGTAAATAATCAAAGTGTTGTACTTTTTATATAAAAGGGTACTCAGAATTATTTCTATAGTAAGAAAGATAAAATAAAACATAATATCTAATAATTTTTGAGTGGTTAACTTACTGGCATATACATATGATGTAATAGACTATCATTAATACTTTCAAAACAAATTTGACAGTGTAAGAGAATCTGATCAAAAACACGTTTTAGCCATGTTACTTTGACTTGTGTAATATTAAAGTAAATATGATTTTCTAAAATTATGTGAATTATAGAAGTAGCTAACCTGAAATCCTGTTGCATATAAATAAATTCTGCTTAGAATGATTGCCTAAAATTAATCATCTGCCCAGATGCCCAGTCCCTACATAGAATAGGCTGACAACCTATAGGAAGAGTCATCTTTTAAGGCAGTTTCTGATTTCTGTGCATAGAATTTATCCATGATAATGTTCCTGAACAAGTCTGACATGTTTCTGAATCAATTTCTATGAATTTACATTGTTATAAAAACAAAACTGCACCTTCCTTAAAATGATACTCAAAGCTCTGGAATAGTTTTACTAATTGAGATTTCTCTTAATTACCTTTAAATTCCAATGACCACTTTCCTTTCCAAGTTCCCCCAATTCTTTTATATGCAAAATGAACTTCCCAATAAAGAATGGAAAAAGTGACAGACTTTATATTTGCCCAAACACTTGTTTCATTCTACAAATGTTTATAGATTGTTTTCTGTGATCTACTTACTATGATCTACTTTCTATGATAATGAGTATTTGCTTTTCCTATAGAAAGACAAAAAAGTCCAGACATTTAGTAATTATGAAATTACAAATTGCCATTAATACATAATTATAATCATAATTATTTCAGTTACATATCAATAGCAATTCACAATAAACTGATGTATTATATTTCTAAGCCTCTGTTCTATGACTGCACAAATTTACTCTTCACCTCATCCTTTGATCTAAGAAAGAAAATTGTGTTAGTGGGTGTGTGTGTGTGTGTGTTTTAAAAAGATTCTTAATAGGACAAAGTCATTCCAACTTTCCAGATTCTATATAGCCAAATCCTGGTAACTGTTTAAGGACAGTCCAGCACAAATAGTACATTCCCCATGACACTTTTCCTGACTTTTCATCTGGAAAAATGTCTCTTTCTCAAAACAATAACAACACTAAATTTGGCATTTTTTCCTGAGATATACAGACATTTTTTTAATGATATAGTTGAGTGCAACTATTCTTCCTAAAAGGGTAAGATTTTGAAATATTACTCCATAATATTTAAATTTGAATGTGCACTCATTCACTGATTTTTATATATAATGTAATCAGTAAATGTTGAATTAACAGATACATGGAATTAAAGTGAGTGTGGTGTATGTGACAGCAATATAGGTAGGCAAGAAGTTTGTACTGATCCAGAAACTTGTTTCTAACAAGTCTCTAATGCAACATAACCCGTAATACAGCAGAAATATTGAAATAAGACTTTCTTCCAACTCTGGTATTTATATCTCTAGCCCTCTTTTCATAGGTTTTCAGTTTATTTATTAATTTTTTTTTTTAATGTAGTGATCCAGTTTCCCATCCTGGAGACATGAGACTTGCTAGCAGCCTGAACTCTGGAACATCTAGTCTGGAGACTAAAGCATTACTAGGGCCTTAGGGGAAGCACATTCAGAGCACAATAGATGAAAAGTCCCAAGTTTTTTCTAACCTGTGGTCATCATAGTATAATTCAGCATTGATATAGGGAAGGTCAAGAAGATGACATTGAAACAAATCTTCAGGATGTATAAGATTGAATAAGGTAAATAAATGTAAAAATATGTTCCAAGCAGAGTCAATGTTCCATGCAAAAACATACAAATGAGAAAGACTGGTGTTTATAAGAAACACCATAATTCAGTATTACTAGAATGTAAAGTGCAGAGCAGGTAGTGATGGAAGCTGAATTTGGAAATGAAGAGATGAACCAAGTCATGAAAGGTTGTTTATAGCACAGAAAGAAATTTAGGCTTTCCTCTGTTAATGACATGGAGGCACTGAGGGTTTGGTAACATGATCTAGCACTCTGACTATATGGTGATATTATCATGAAATTCACTGAGAGGCTAGAGCAATATATAAGACATCTATGTGAATGTGGAAGTTACCCACATTGATTCACGTAGTGCAATAGATACTCTGCTCACATAGCAGAACAATAAATAAGGAAAGGGATTTTAAAGTCAGGATATCGGCAACCAAGATGGGGGAGAGGAGGGTTTTAAAAGATGCTCAATCTTAAGAAATAAGGTTATTTTTTGGTTGCTGGTAGGTTTGCTCTAAATAATGTGGTTTTGTAATGGTCTGACAGCATTCATGAAGAATACTTTCAACAAATAATCAGCCATACTCTTGACAGATGGAATTTTTCTAGTCAAAAATAAGGAAATCCTGAAACAGAATAGTTTGAAGATTTGGGGAAAGGAAAATGGAATCTGTACTTATGTAGAAATTAAAATAATTAACATTTATATTTTATTTGGTTGTGGGGAGTAAAACAGGGGGAGAAGTTGAAAATATGTCCTTAGTTTTGGGTCTAGTTTTGGATGCCTAGTTTCACCATAATGAGACCGCAGTGTAGAGGGGATGACTGATCTCATTTTGGAACCTGGCCTCATCTTCTATTAACCGCATTCCCTGAAATATATTACTTAGCCTGTTTGAAACAATTTTCTTGATAGCAGAATAAAGAAAATAGTATTGACTTAATATGGTTGTGTTCCAATATTAGTGTATGCATAAAGTACCAACCACACATTCTAGTGGATAGAATCAGATACTGTAAAAATGGGCTCTTACACATTTGGTACCCTTATTTTCCCCAGTCCATATATAGAGAGATACTGTATGGATAAGAGTTTGGTCTTTGAGTTAGACAAATGACCTCAAACCCTGGCTCTACCAAGCACTATTTGATAATGATGAGTTACTTAAACTTTCTAAGCTTCAGTATCTTAATCTGTAACATGGGGATAGAAATGCCAACATTTCAATATTGTCCTAGGGTTAAATGGGATAAAATACTAAAATTTCACTGCCAACCACATGGCATACTGTACATACACTGAAGAAAAAAATAATTATTCTTAGTGCTCTGAGAGAACATTTTAAGAGCCCCCATAATATATCTAAAGCTTCTCTCTTTGACACTTGCATTATTTGTTGTGCTTAACTACCGAGCAGACATATTTAGTTACTGAGAATAGTAAATTTCAAATATGAATGACTAGACCATGTATATCACCACTCATGTTACATAATCCAATGGAAATGCCATTTTATTAGATGATGATGATGATGATTTGGTTTAAACCCTAGAACCAAGAGCAATTAGTCTCAAACCAGGCTCCTGCCTTTGTCTGAAACACAACGCAGCAATCTGAATCATGTACATAGTCCATGTGACCACTGGTTCACATGCCATTTGTACTTTAAAAAATATTCTGTTTGCTTCAAGTTATGACTAATGCTTTTAAGTTTTTGGAAAGCCTGATTAGCTAAAACAAGCCTGGCTGAAATGGAATACGGCAGGACTGCAAAAATTCTGTCAGGATATATTTTTTTAGAGAATGTGGAAAAAACCTGCCAAGTGTGGTCCATCTGTTCATATATGAATTCTTCAATATTAATAGGCTGGGCAATTGGGAGATTTATTTAATTAATCTTCATGGCTAGTGCCCAGGTAACAACAATTATCTTTACTCTTACCCCAGCAGTGCTATTTAAAATGAGCTCAATTTCTGTTAAGAATATGATTTTAACTGATACAGTACTGGCACATAAACAATATTATAATGTTACCACTCACAGTGAAGCAAGTAAATGAAGAAAAGAGAAAATCAGAACTAGTCTGAGAGAGAACTGACTAGACCAACAAATATTTCTGACAACCTTGGTCCTAAGGCCATTGAAAGCAGATAGTTATGGGTTCTAACCATCTTTATTATTTCCTATCTATATCATATGGATAAAATATCAATAAATAAGGATAAAAACTATAAAAGGCCATTGAACATGGATATAAAATATGCCTGGCACATAGTTTATATTCAATAAATATTTTTTGAATTGTTAAGTAAAATGATATATATAATATATGCCTTCTAACATAGTGCTTCATATATAGAATCAGTACTATATGAATGTAGGGTTTTTTTAAAGGTAGAAAATAGATAAATACATAGATAAAGGGGGGAAAGAGAATGAAAACATAAGATCTCTCTTTGTCAAAAGCATCTCTACTATTTACTGCCATTAAAAATTCTACCAATATAAAGTTTCAATTGAGTTTTGAAATAATTTTGGCATCTGTATATGCTTCAAGGGAAAGATAAGTTAGTATTTTATTGGATGCCTCTATGTATGAGGCTCACTAAATTGAACATATTGTGTGACTTTTTTTACTTAAATTTAAAAACTTTTTATGAGGTAGTTATTATTACACTGTTTTACAGATTTTAAAACAACTGAAACTAAAGATTGCTATTGTGCCTAGGGTCTTATAGATGTGCTATAAGTATTGAGAGAAACTAGAGTAGAAATGAGAACTGATCACAAATGTGCATGTGCCTTCTTAGCCTATCATGCTATCCCATGGAGAAAACAAAATCATTTGAAATGATAAGCTTTTATTTACTTCAATGGACATTTTGGTAGCATTAACCAAAGATAGAGAGAGAGACTTTGGTACCATTAACCAAAGAGAAGATTAAAAATAAGATATTTAAGAAGATAAAAACAAGATATAAACATAAAAATAAGAGACTTCTAGAAAAATGGGCTATAGAAAGAAAATAAAATCAACCTGGCAAACACTTCACAATTTTCCTTTGAGCTAAATAGTCACCATTTTTTCCTAGTCTTAATTGGAGCTTTTCAAAATTTGAGCACTGTTTGGGTTTATATTTTGACTCTACTACTTAGATATAATGGTTAATATTATCTGTCTGCTTGGCTAGACCACAGTACCTAGATGTTGCTGAAAAGGTAATTTTTAAATAAAATTGCTTTATTTTTAAAATTATTTTAGAAAGTACACATATTTGGGGAGGGAGCAGTGAGAGGAGCAGACGGAAGAGAAGACCTTAAGTAGGCTCCATGTCCAGCGCAGAGCCAGAAGTGGGGATCCATCTCAGGACCCTGAAATCATGACCTGAGCTGAATGAAATTAAGTTGTTTGCTTAACCAAATGAACCCCCAGGCTCCCCTTAAATGAAAATGTTTTAATTGGTAGACCTTGGGTAAAGCAAATTGCCCTCCATAATGTGGGTGAGCTTTATGCAGTCAGTTAAGGCTTTAGGAGAAAAAGACTGAAGTCCCCCAAAAAAGAGTGAATTCTGCTTCTGGATTGCCTTTCGACTCAAGCTGCAATATCAAGCTCTTTCCTGGGTCTCCAGCATTTCAGGCTGTCTTGGAGATTTTGGACTTGACAGTCCCCATAATTGTATGAGTCAATTCCTTTAAATCTCTCTCTCTCTCTTTATATATATGTATACATATTTGCAATGTAATATGCATGCTCATCCTACTGGCTTTGCTTTTGTGGCGAGTTCTGAAAAATACACTAGCTGTATGACCTTGGTCAAGTTATCAAATCACTCTTTGCCAAAATTCACTATCTACTAAGTGGGAAAATCATATAGACTTCATTGGTATTAACTGTGCATATTTTTAGCTCATCCAGAACAGAGGGAGGCTTACAGTTAAGTGCTATATGTATGTTTGGTATTAGTTCAAACACTTTAGAACATGCTTCCTATTCCAAACTGCCTGCTCAGCAATTTCCTCCAGAGAAATTCTATCACAGTAAAACAGCCATTTTTTTCCCCTAAGAATATGGATCTTAAAAATCTGAGGTCCTAGATGTTAAATACAAACTTAAAAATCACATTAATTTTTATACTTACCCCAATCCCTTAATAATTTTCTTATTTGTTCTCCTGTCTGACATCTTCTAACATATAATTATGGATTCTCAACCCAAACAGGCTGCCTAATTATTAAAAATCTGAATTTTTTTTAACTTTTCCTTAGGTGTATTCAGAGCCCTTAGTGAAAATAATCTACTTATTAAAATTAGATGCACATAGTGATTTTCTTACCAGAAAAATAAGTATGACACAGTTTGAAGAACTTTAAAATGACTGGTGGTTTATTAGAGTGCTTAGTGAAAAGCATGTATGTTCCCTGAGCTAGTTTTCTAACTAAAATTTTCAAAAAGTCAAATAAGGATCATAAAGTGAAAAAAAAATAATCTTGGGTTTCATATGGCCCCAAAAGAGTTATATTATCTACTTCTTTTAAAATAAGAAAATTGATTGTAATCCTTGATAATTAATCCTTTATTTGCTGGCTTTCAGATCATTCCCTTTTTAAATCCTATATCTTTGCCTGGTAACTTGTTGAACATTTCCCCTGGAAATTTGGAGAAAGAAAAAATAGTTTTTAGTTATATTTTTCATCTTCTCTGAACTTACAACTAAGTTAAATGAATATGAGGTTTTATGTGTGTATATATCTAATTACATATATAAATCTAGGTTTGTACATATTTTTAAAATAAAAATTATATTTCAGATGTACAACATGGTTTGATATACATAGTGAAAAGACTACCATAGTCAAGCTAATTAATGTGTCTTCTTACATAATTACCCTTTTTAAAAAATTGTTGTTGAAATATGTTATATTAGCTTACGTTTACAACATTGTGAATCAACAACTCTGTACATAAAGCTATTGCTCACCATGATGAGTTTAGTTACCTTCTGTCTCCATACAACATCAGTAAAATATTATTGACTATTTTCCACATGCTATAATTTTTATCCTAGTGACTTACTTATTTTATAACTGGAATTTTGTACCTCTTAATCGCTTCACCCATTTGTGTGTATGTATGTGAGATAAGAACAACTAAAATTTACTCTCATATTTCCAGTGTTTGATACAATATTAACTATAGCTAACATGTTATCCATTTTATTTCTAGACCTATTAATCCCACACAACTGCAACTTTGTACTCTTTGAACAACATTTTCCCACTTCCCCACATACCCAGTATACCAGTATCATTCTACTGTCTGTTGCTTTGAGTTCAGCTTTTTGAGAGTCTACATATCACTGAGATCATGCAGTATTTGTCTCTATGTGCCTGGTGTACTCTTAACAAAATGCCCTCCAGATCCATGTCTCAGATGACAGGATTCGATTTTTTTAAGCCTGGATAATGTTCTATTTTATATATTTATTACTTTTTTGTCCTTTCATCCATTGATGGACACTTAGTTGCCCAAGGTTTCCTTTTTCTCCATACACTAACTACTTATTATCGTTTGTCCTTTTAATAATAGTCATTCTAATAGATGTGAGGTGGTCTTTCATTGTGGCTTTGATTTATACTTCCTTGCTGATTAGTGAGTTTCAGCATCTTCTTGTGTACCTGTTAACCATTTGCATATATTCTTTTGAGAAATATCCAGGTCCTTTCCTCGTTGTTTTAATTAGGTTTTGCTTGTCTTCTTACTATTTGTTTTCTTGAGTTCTTTGTGTTCCTTATATATTTTGGAAATTAATCCCTCAGATATATGGTTTGCAAATATATTCTCCCACTCTTTAAATTGTCATTTCACTCTGTTGATTATTTTATTTGCTGTGCAGAAGCTTTTTAGTTTGATGTAGTCCACGTGTCTAGTTTTGCTTTTGTTGCCTATCCTTTTTGGTTCATACCCATGAATCCATTGTCAAGACCAATATCATAAAGTTTTTACCTTAAGTTTTCCTCTAGTAGATTTATAGTTTTAGGTCTTAATTTGTTTTGAGTTGATTTTGGTGGGAATGAGATACAGGTCCAATTTTATTTTTCTTCATGTGAATAATCAGTTTTCCCAACACATTGAGGTGATTGCCATTTCCCCATCATGTATTTTTGGCACATTTGTCAAAAATAAATTGACTATAAATGTATGTACCTATTTCTGGATTCTCTATTCTATCCCATTGGTCTGTATGTCTGTTTCTATGCCAATACTATGATGCTTTGGTTGCTATTGATTTGTAGTTTGTTTTGAAATTCAGTTTATATGATGCCTCCAGCTTTGTACTTTTTGCTCAAGATTATTTTGGCTTTTGATGGTCTTTTGTGTTCTCATATGAATTTTAATGTAATTTGTTCTAGTTCTGTGAAAAATGTCATGGGATTTTGATAGGGATTGTATTAATCTGTTGATCTCTTTGGGTAGTATAGATCTTAACAAAATTAATTTTCTAATCCATGAACATGGATATCTATGTGGATTCTTCAATATCTTTCATAAATGTCTCATAGTTTTCCATGTACAGGTCTTTCACATATTTGGTTATATTTATTCCTAGGTATTTCATTGTTTTTGATGACATTATTAAATTATTTTTATAATTCTTTTTTTTGGAGAATTTATTTTTAGTGTGTAGAAATACATTTATTGTATGTTAATTTTATATCCTTGCAACATTACTGAATCTATTAGTTCTAAAGGGTTTTTTAGTGGCGTCTTTAGGGTTTTCTATGTAAAACAAGACAGAGGATCATAGAGGAAGGGAGGGAAAAATGAAACAAGATAAAAGCAGAGAGTGAGACAAACCATAAGAGATTCTTAATCTCACAAAATAAACTGAGGGTTGCTAGAGGGGAGGGGTGTGGAAGGGACGGGGTGGCTGGGGGATAGAGAGGGTATGTGCTATGGTGAGGAAAAAATTAATTAATTAATTTTTAAAAAGACTATGTCTTATCCAAAAGGAAGTAATTTTACACTTCCCTTTCTGTGATTTGGATGTACTTTATTTTCTTTCTTAATAGCTCTGGCTTATATTTCCAGCACTATATTGAGCAGAAGTGGCCTGAAGGAGCATTCTTGTATTTTTCTTGATCTAAAGGCACAGGATTCAGCTTTTCAACTTTGAGTATCATGTTAGTAATGGACTTGTCTTCCAGGGCCTTTATTATGTTGAAGTCATCAAGCTATACCTCTCTCATTGAGACTTTTTATTATGAAAGAGTGTTGAATTTTGTTAAATTCTTTTTTTGCATCTATTGCAATGACCATATGATAATGTACTTTCAATTAGTGAGATGTATCACAATTATGGTTTGCATAAATTAACCCATCCTTGCATCCCAAGGATAAATCACACTTGGTGATTGTGTATGATCTTTTTAGTATACTATTGAATTTGGTTTGCTAAAATTTTATTGAGGATATTTAAATCCATATTCATCGACCTATTGGTATGGAATTTTCTTTTCTGGCAGTGTACTTGTCCAGCTTTGGTATGAGAATAATCCTGGCCTTGTAAAATGAGTTTGAAAGTGTTTGTGCTTCAACATTTTGGAAGAGTTTGGGTAAGATTGGCATTAACTCTTATTTAAATATTTGGTAGAATTCACCAATGAAGCTCTGAGATTTAGGTTTTTTTTTTTTTTTTTTTAAAGATTTTATTTATTTATTTGACAGAGAGAAATCACAAGTAGACGGAGAGGCAGCCAGAGAGAGAGAGAGAGGGAAGCAGGCTCTCTGCTGAGCAGAGAACCCGATGCGGGACTCGATCCCAGAACTCCGAGATCATGACCTGAGCCGAAGGCAGCGGCTTAACCCACTGAGCCACCCAGGCGCCCCTAAGATTTAGGTTTTTTTTAATTATTGTTTTTGTTGGGAGGTTTGCCAATACTGCCCAGTCTTCTTACTTGATCTATGCCTGTTTAAACTTCCTACCTCCTGAGGGCATATAGGTAGCTCAGTCAGTTAAGCATCTGCCTTCAGCTCAGGTCATGATATCCAAGGTCCTGGAATTGAGCCATGCATGGGTGGGGGTGGGGATCCACACTTAGTGGGGAGTCTGTTTCTCTCTTCATTTTGCTCTCTCCCTGACTTGTGTGCACTTTTTTTCTCACTCCTTCACTTTCTCTCAGATAAATAAAATATTTAAAAAAGTAAACTTCCTACCTTATTATTCCATCTTAGTACTTGGTATGCTTCTAGGAATTTATCCATTTGTTATAAATTATCCGATTTGTTGATGTGGAAATGTTCATGGTAATCACTCATGATCATTTGCATATCTGTAGTACCTGTTGTAATGTCTCTTCTGTCATTTATAATTTATTTGCAACTTTTTTTCCTTAGTTTAGCTAATTTGTCAAGTTTATTTTTGTTTTCAAAAATGAAATATTACTTTTACTGATCTTTCCTATTCTTTTTCTTGTCTCTGTCTCTGCAATGATCTTTATTATTTACTTCCTTCTAATAATTTTAGTTTACTGTGTTCTTTTTGTTATTGGGGTGTAAAGTTAGATTGTTTATTTGAGATCTTTCTTCCCCCCTTCATGTAGGTACTTCTTGCTATAAATTTCCCTTTGGAACTATTTTTGTTGCATCCCATAATATTTGGTCTGTTGTTCTTATATTAAATTTGTCTACACATATTTTTTGATTTCCCTGTTGATTTCATTTTGACATCTTTGTTCAGAATTATGTTAAGTTCCATATATTTATGAACTTGTAAATTTCCCTCTGTTATTGATATATACTTTCATACCACTGTGGCTAGAAAAGATACTTGATAGGCTTTCAGTCCTCTTAAATTTGTTAAGAGCTGCCTTTTTTTTTTCTTAACATTTACCCTATCCTGGAGAATATTCCATGTGTAGGGGAAAATAATGTGCATCCTGTTCTACTGGATACACCATTATGTATTCCATTAGATCCACTTCATCCATAATGTAGTTCATGCTTGCTGTTTCATCTTCCGTATTTTGTCTGTATGATCTATTCATCATGAAAGTCCCCTACTATTATTGTGGTCCTTTTCTCTCCTCCATTCTGTAATATTTGCTTTATATATTTAGGTGCTCCAATTTAGGGTGTATCTATATATATGGTTGTTTATCTTCTTGATTAATTGACCCCTGTAGAATTACGTTGTGACTTTCCTTGTCTCTTGTGACAGTTTTTGACTTAAAGTTTGTCTGATACAAGTATACCCCTACTCTTTTTTGTTTACCTTAAAGTTCATATCTTTTTCCATCCCTTCATTTATAGCATATGTGTTTCCTCAAAGCAGAAGTGAGTCTCTTGTAGGCAACATATTATTGGAGCTTAATTTTTATTTTATCCATTCAGCCACTCTTTATATTTTGTTAATTGTTTTATTTTGTACTTCCTTCATTCCTTCCTTTCTCTCTCTCCCTCCCTGCCTGCCTTCCTGCCTCCCTGCCTCCCTGCACCTTTTTCTTTTTTCCATCCTTCCTTCCTTCTTCTATCCCTTCTTTCCTCCCTCCCCTCCTACCCTTCTCTTATTCTCTTGCAATTTTGTTTGTTTGGTTTTGGTTTTTTCGTAGTAATATGCTTCCCTTTTTCATTATCTTTTGTGCATTTACTATAGGTTTTTAGTTGTTTTTACCAGTTTTTTTAATAGTCCTACAGAAAACATCTTATAAAATGACTATAAGCTGAGAAAAACTTAATTTTGACCATATAGAAAAATTAATAGTTCAACTTATCCTCCCAGTACAATTTATTATTTATTTTACAGTTTACATGTTTTATGTATTATGTATCCATTAATTATTATTATAGTTATATTTTGATACTTTTTATCTTTTATTTTTACATCAAAGTTAAAATGATTTATCCACCACACTACAGTATTAGAGTATTCTGAATTTGACTATATTCTTACCGTTAGTGTGAGTTTTATATTTTCATATGTTATTACATTTTTGGTTAATATCTTTTCATTTCAGTTTAAAGAACTCCTTTTAATATTTCTTGTAAGGCAGGTCTAGTGGTGATGGACACATACAGCTTTTGTTTGCCTGGAATTGTCTATCTCTTTAACTTCTCATGTTGTTCATGTGCTGCTTTACTGATTTTGTTGTAACTCACTGAACTCTTTTAAGGCAATTATTTTGAATTTTTTGTCACCAGTTCATAGATATCTATTTACTTTTTTTTCCTGGTTTTTTTTTCTGTGTTTTTTTGTTTGTTTGTTTGTTTGTTTGTTTTGCTTTTTAGAGAAAAGGGGCAATGAGACAGGGAGAATCTTAATTAGGCTCCACACCCAGCTCAGAGCCTCCCCTGGGGCTTAATCTCAACCCTGAGATCATGACCTGAACCAAAATCAAGAGTTGGACACTTAACTGACTGAGCCACCCAGGCACCCCTAGATCTGTTTTTCTTTAGGGTCCATTACTGGTGCTTCATTTTGTTACATTGGTAGTGTCTTTATTTGATTATTTGTTATACCTGTGGCCTTGCATTGGTGTCTGCACATTGCACCTCTAAATCTTTACTGACTGGCATTGTCAGGGAAAGCCCTTCACCAGTCAGCCTATCAGAGATTCTGGAAAGACCATCTGGTGGGGTCTACAAGTAGGCTGATCTGGTATCTGCATCCATGGGAGTGGGTCTGGAGTCTTTGTCCGCTGGGGCAAGTCTGATGCTTCCATATAAAGGGCTGGCTTGCCACTTGATTCTGTGGTGAAAGACCTAATACATGAGTCCATAGGTGGGCTTGGATCTTGAGTCTGTGGGTGCCATCATGCCACCAGGGACTACTGGTGAGCCCTTTATATGGGTTTGTGAGGTCAGGCCTAATGACTAGATCCAAAATGGTAGGCCTAGGCCTTGTGTTCATAGGGGCCAATCTGAATCCTATGTCCTGGTGCTGGAGAAGCTCTTGAGTGCAAGTCCATGGGGAGCTGGCTTGCCACTGGCATGGGTCTGATGCCTTAGTCCAGGGTTTTGGGCTGGGTCCTCATCCTATGGGGGCTGGCCTAGGCATGGGGTTTACTGGGCAGACTTGATGCTGGGGTTCATGTCAAAATTAAGTGTTCATTTCCTTCTCTAATGAGAAGTGTCTCTCTTGGCACTGGGCCGCCTAGACTTGAGGGAGGAGTGATATGAGTAATATCAGTTTGTCTTTCCCACTTTTTTCAATGCATTTTTTTTTCCTTATTTCTGATCTCCACTGAGATGTTACAATCTCTCCCCTGGCATTTTTAACTCCTGTTAAGGTATTTTTGAATGTGGATAGTTGTTCAAGGTGATGTTTCTGTGAGGGGGCAAGCATTGTAAACTCCTATTCTACACCTTACTGTCCTTGCTTCTCTGATATGAGTCTTTGATAGAACCAACATACCATGCCATAGATAAATAGAAATTTCTTAAAGACGTGTCAGGTCTCTAAGCATGAGCAAACTCTATATGTTCTTCCTAATTTAGGAGTGATGTCAAAATCAATTTATGTGTAAATAATATAGAAAAGTGAAAGTATAGGTTTCTAAAGATGAAGAAAACATTCAAGTTTCTTAACATTGGTTAGTAGCTATATAATCCAGTTCATAATCCAGGTGTCTAATCCAGGTGTCTAAACTATCTTCCAGACATCTATATGTCCTACATACAGTCTTAAATTTAATATGTTCACAAGGGAAATTTTCATCATTTCCCCAGATTCACATTGTATTTTAATAATTTACCATACCCCAAATCTCAAACCATAAACTCCTATTTCTCTTTTCTCAAACCTAATAACTTTCAAATCATGTTAATTTTAATTTTCAAAAACTAAAATATTTTCCCAAACTTGCCATTCTTATACATCTTTATTGCCATTATCTTCATAGATGAAAGTAAATAGTTACAAAAAATGTCTGGTACAGTGGAAAGTGAAACTGGCCATCAAATATGTAGATATAATTAATCTATTTTATATTCTTTATTATTAAGGAAAATTTTCCCCAGATATCTACTTCTATTATTAAAATTTTGAACAGGATGACAGAGAGGCAATAATAAATAACCTCATTAATCCTGCTCAATTCTGGATGAATTGAGAGATGGACAAACTCAGAAGAACCAAATCAATTTGTGACTTCATTAATAACTAATGGTAGATAGGAGGAACGGGTTTAGATGTGTGCTAACAATGAACTTAATACTGAATCTCAGAATTAGACAGACTAGTATGTTAGAATCTATTTGTCAAACTTCTTATTGCAGCCAGCCCAATAACTTACAGCAGAAAGTAACAAAACTGTAAGTTTGTTTCCTGCAAGAAGCTGTTATTGAAGAGAAAGAAAGAAGAGAAAGTAAGTTGAGTTACTCTGTTTATCTCCCAAGATGTTAAGGATATCTTATTCCACTTCCCTGGGCCATAGTTAGGGATAGCACATAGAAGCTGGTATTACTTACAGGAATAGGGGAAGGAAGTGTTCCACTAATAACATGACTGAAGATGACTCAATTCTTAGTACAGGCTACCTAGAGTTGGCCACACTGTGTAGTTAAGGGCACAATCTTCCATACTGCTACGTTTATCTAAGACTTCTAATCCCATCTGCAAACAATTATGGTTAAACCACATAGAGGTTCACACAAGTTCATCCTCACTTCTGACACAACTGCAAGTTGTAGCGTTTCTCAAAATCAACCTCAGGTTTGATAATTTAATAGGAAACCTTATAGAACTTACTGAAGATCTTATACTCATGGTTATAATGTGTATAAGAAAAGGACGTAGAAATGCACCAAATGAAAAAATACAGAGGACAAAGTCTAGGAGCATACCAGATGCAAGACTTCTGTTGTCCTCCAGATAAGTTACTCATTAGCATCAATATGTGATAGTACACACAGAGCACTACCAACTCTGGAAACATACAGATTTAGGTGAGCAGAGTTTTCAAGGCTTTATTATATAGACATGATTGATTACCCTTATTTTACTTTAAAATATGCTTGTTTTTTATTTTTTTATTTTATTTTTTAATATTTTATTTATTTATTTGACACAGAGAGAGAGATCACAAGTAGGCAGAGAGGCAGGCAGAGAGAAAGGGGGAAGCAGGCTCCCTGCTGAGCAGGGAGCCCGACGTGGGGCTCAGTCTCAGGACCCTGAGATCATGATGGAGCCGAAGGCACAGGCTTAACCCATTGAGCCACCCAGGTGCCCCAAAATATGCTTGTTTTTTAAATTGAACTCAGTTTCTAGGTTAACTAATAGTGCATGATCCAAAACTCTTATTCTAAATCATGTGGTTGGGCTTTCTGTTGTAGCTGGCGCAACCTGAGTCTTCTCTTTAGAGTAAACTATCAGGTGTGGTCCAATGGACCTGCCAAGAAAACTGGAGAGGGAGAAAAAAAAAAAAAAGAAAAGAAACTAGTATCACTCAGGAAATTCCAAGGATTTAGAAGTTACCTCCTAAGAGCTGGGAACAGAAGCCAGATTTTCTTTGGACAAGGCCAAATTCCTTATTATAAATTCCATATTATATACATAAGGCCTACTACCACTTCTAAACTGCTCCATTGGTATTCTGATTCCCAGCCATCCAACCTTTCTCACTTTTAAGATCATTAACTACACTGTTTATAGAGTTATCCTTCTTGATCAGAGGAAGAGGAAAAAGGAAGGAAGGTAGAAGTAAATTAGAGTTGCTCATGTCATTCATTCTTTTCTTTTAAAAACCTTCTCTCCCTGGTTTCTGTTTCCTTCTTGGTATATAAAATCCTCTAAAATCCATCTAATTTATTATCCTATTTTCTGACATTCTTGCTCTGCATTTCCAGAGAATGACCTATCATTATTCACTGATAGTCACTCTTCCCTAGATAGTCGACTTTTTGTGACTCAGTCTGTTGGTATATGGTGTTGCTTATCCCTAGAATGTCCTACACTTTCTTTGTTCTTTAAACTTTCAGTTTCCAACATATTAACAGCATATGATAAGGGTACATATTAGTAAAGGTGTTCTAATTGTTTTAACAAAGAGCCCCACCCAAAATATCATTGACTAAGCACAATACATAAAATGTATTCACACCATTGAGTATTTGGGAAGCTGCACTACACATGTTAATTCAGGGATCCAGGCTCTTTTTATCTCAGTACTGTGATTTTCTGAGAAAGCCCTCAGTCCTCCACTGGATCTTCTATTCAACCATGTGTTAAAAAAATAAAGATCATTTGAGAGATTTTTAGGACCCCCTCCTGAAATGCTATATATCATTTTTGCTTCCATTGATGAAAAGTAGTTACATATTGTCACCTAGAAACAAAGGCCCAGAAAATGCAGCTTGACACTAAGGTTCAACAGAGAAACTACAGAAAACCTGGAAAACACTTAGAGAACTTGTGCCACAACAGGTTAAACCGTATGACTTTAGTGTGTCCTTCAAAATATTGTCTCAGGTAGGGTGTTTCCAAAGGGTAGGGGTGGCTATTACATTCACTTCATAAAATGTGTCTCAGACAGAAACACTTACTTTGTTCTTGGTGATGGCACAGTTTTTGTCCCTATAGTGCTATAGGCTATATTGAATTGAAATTTATTTGCATATTTACTTCTTTTGGGGAACTCTGACTTCTTAGAAGAAGCTATGTTTCATTTATCTTTTTATCTCCAGCAATTAACTATCATATCTGACTTATTGTAGGTGTATGATAAATACTTGTGGGTGAGTGATGTATGAAATAATGTTATTCAAATATATCACAGGTAATTATAGAAAATTCATCTGTCTCCCATTAGAATCACTAAGCATGATGTAAAACAAGTTTTCTGACTTTGAACTTCAGAAACAGAGGAGGCCTCCATTGTCTAAGTAGGAAAAAGGAAGAAAAGGAGATGGTGATGCAGCATTATGGGAAGTAAATAGATTTTCAAAACATTATTTTTTGCTTCTCTAATAATGCATATGAGTACTGCATGTCAGGGATTGAGCTTGAGTGATAGAAGGAAGAAAGGTCACCTTTGATTACAGAAAGCTTAACTATGAGCACTCTAATAACGGCAGGTGAGAATCTATGTTTTAAGAACCAGCCAACAATGATCCTGAAAGTAGTGTTTGATCAAAGATGTTTTACAATTGGGAGCCATGAGTTAGGAAATATACCCTTTTATCCAGGTGTCACTATTAACAAACATTCAAAATATTGAAATATAGCAGAGTGCCTGGGTAGCTCAGTTGGTTAAGCATCTGCCTTGTGCTCAGGTGTGATCCCAGAGTCCATGTCCGGTTTCTTGCTCAGTGGGGAGCCTGCTTCTCTCCCTCCACACTGGCTGCTCATGTTTTCTCTTGCTCACTCTCATTCTATCTCAAATAAATAAATAAATAAATAAATAAATAAATAAATAAATATTTTTAAAAAAATTGAGGGCACCTGGGTGTCTCAGGTGGTTAAGCCACTTCCTTTGGCTCAGTTCATCATTCCAGAGTCCTGGGATCGAGTCCCATATCGGGCTTCCCCTGCTCTGCAAGAAGCCTGCTTCTCTCTCTCTCTCTGCTTGCCACTTCCCCTGTTTATGCTCTCTCTCTCTCTCTGTCAAGTAAATAAAATCTTTAAAAAAAATTGATATTTGGCAATATACTGTTACTGGGTATAATCTAAAAATCTACTCTGCCACATTTTTATTATAGCATGTAAGTATTAATGTAAATATATATTCATGTAAAGAATGTACCTATAAAGTACTTCGATTTAAAAAAAAAAAAATTGATGCCTGGGTGGCTCAGTGGGTTAAGCTGCTGCCTTCTGCTCAGGTCATGATCTCAGGGTCCTGGGATCAAGTCCCACATCAGGCTCTCTGCTCAGCAGGGAGTCTGCTTCCCCTCCTCTCTCTCTGCCCACCTCTCTGCCTATTTATGATCTCTCTTCATCAAATAAATAAATAAAATCTTAAAAAAAAAAAAACCCTAGGTACATAAGATTGGGGCAATTCACTGAAAAAAAAAAATGAAAAGAAAAGAAATTAACCAAAATAGTTACCTGGACTGGACTTCTAGATAAGTATCTCATTATTCCTGCTACATTGTTGGAATGGGGAGTATGTGAGTAATTATTTTAGATGGATTTTACCATAACATTCTAAGTGAAAATAATCTTGTATTAGTTCCCGGGGGTTTGCTATAACAAAGAACCACAAGTTGCATGGCTTAAAAAAGTAAAAATGCATTCCCTCACAATTCTGGAGGCTAGAAAACTGAAATGAAATAAAAATGTCTATATGCCCATGCTCACTCTGAAGTCTTTAGGGAAGGATCATTTCTTGCCTCATTAGCTTTCAGTTGTTCCCATCAATTCTTGGTGTTCCTTACCTTGTAGTATCCATCCAATCTCTAACTCTATTGCCACATAGCATTCTACCTGTGTGTCTGTATTCTGTTTTCCCTTTTATAGGATACCAGTCATATGGGATTATGGCCTATCCTAATTATGTCCTCTTAACTTGTTTAAATCTGTCAAGACAGTTTGCAAATAAGATTGTATTGAGAGGTACTTGGTGTTAAGACTTCAACATCTTTTTTGGAGACATACTTCGTAACTATTTTAAAGGAGAAACCATATCCAGACAGGTCATTTATCTTTCTCTTTTTTGTTTTTTATGCATTCCAGTTCTAGCTTTTATTGTTTATTGTGCTTTGTGTGTATAAAATAAAGACATTTTACATTTGAAAAGGGATTTGGTGTCATTTCATTCCTTCATCTTCTTGAAGGGCACTCACATTCCATGCTTGAAGATGCTACTAGTCCTATTTCTTCTCCTTGTACCCAGTGAGAGTAGCTAGTCTTCACACATTAAATTCCCAAGTACTGTTACTGTTCCAAAAATTACCAGTGATTTCCATAGCCTAATTGGTTATCACTTATAGGAGTTATTCTCTTGGGGTCAATTTTAGCAGTCATTGGCAGGTTGTTGAGATTTTTCTTCCATTACTAGAATAGTGGGCATATTTAGTGTATAAATTCACTGCATATACAGCTAAAGAAACTGAACTATAGCTCATAAACCTAGCTATCCAAAAATAGAGTGAATGTAACACAAAGTCATCTCCCAAATACATTAGCATTAAAATAAAACATCAAAGTGGCCTTTTCTCTGCAAACCTCCTCTTTTAAAGACAATTTAAATGTGAATTTTGCCTTTTTTTTTCCTGCTAAAATGTTGGAGAAGACATTCAAAGCTTTCTCTTGACTCTTTCTTTTGTTTCCTGTAGTAAAATGAATCAAATAGTTCAATAAAAATCTTAACACCAAAAAGAGAAAAGAAGAAAGCTGTATATTGCCAGGAAATTAAACAATACTATACCTGGAAGGGATCACACTGAGATAGCTAATTAAACATTTGAAATCTTGGATGTATGAATTTATAATATTTGCTTCAAGCTTGGTCGCCTTTCTTGTTCTTTTTAATGTAATTCACCAGCATTAAGGTCATGTAAAGTTAATATATTAAACACACACACACACCATGGTTCCACAAGATAATAATATAGGCTGTATTGAATTTGGAGAACAAGTGTTGAAGAGGTGTAGATTTTAAACTCCTGCAGACAAAAGGTTTTTTGTGTATTTTTTTTTTAATACCAAGACTCTGGGAAAATATAATTTATATGTAAGATATGTTTCCTGATGACAATTTATTCAACCAAATTTTTTAGCACTTACTATATGCAAAACTCCATGTTAAGTGCTATCAGGGATAGAAGTATGGCATTAGAGAGGAAAAAATTATAATGTTTGAAAATGTGATGGAAACATCAAAGGTAAATGAAATTAGCTATGTAAATTGTGAAACATTAGTCCTCAGTACTCTGTAGCTTCAATAAAAGTATGAAAATTCTACCATCTCTCAAGATAGAAAACAAATCTTGTCCAAATAATTAGTCCCACTTAGCCTATTAACTCTTCTCCTGCCAATATACATAGTATTTTTATCACACTGTGCTGTTAGGAGGAATTTAAAAACCAATTACATAATTTCTGCTCTTAAGCTCCCAAGCAAACCTGGAGTTTGTAGGAAATTATAGTTTCAAGGCTTTGTTTTGTTTGTTCTTACTTTAAGTTCATTTTTATACAATTAAACCAAGCAGTTCCCACACTCTGAAACACTAGAATTAAATCTAAATCTGGATTAGTATTCCCATCTGGGATTTGTGGTAAGCAGTTCATTCGTGAAAAGAAAGATTGAATGGTATAGATGTCAATTAGAAATATTTTTTGGAGATTGGGATCATTCCCTGCATATTTTAAGACCACAATGCTCTAAAGCTAGAACTCAACCACAAAAGGAAGTTTGGAAAGAACCCAAATACATGGAGACTAAACAGTATCCTTCTAAAGAATGAATGGGTCAACCAGGAAATTAAAGAAGAATTGAAAAAAATCATGGAAACAAATGATAATGAAAATACAATGGTTCAAAATCTGTGGGACACAACAAAGGCAGTCCTGAGAGGAAAATATATAGCGGTACAAGCCTTTCTCAAGAAACAAGAAAGGTCTCAGGTACACAACCTAACCCTACACCTAAAGGAGCTGGAGAAAGAACAAGAAAGAAACCCTAAGCCCAGCAGGAGAAGAGAAATCATAAAGATCAGAGCAGAAATCAATGAAATAGAAACCAAAAAAACAATAGAACAAATCAACGAAACTAGGAGCTGGTTCTTTGAAAGAATTAATAAAATTGATAAACCCCTGGCCCGACTTATCAAAAAGAAAAGAGAAAGGACCCAAATAAATAAAATCATGAATGAAAGAGGAGAGATCACAACTAACACCAAAGAAATACAAACTATTATAAGAACATACTATGAGCAACTCTACGGCAATAAATTTGACAATCTGGAAGAAATGGATGCATTCCTAGAAACATATAAACTACCACAACTGAACCAGGAAGAAATAGAAAGCCTGAACAGACCCATAACCAGTAAGGAGATTGAAACAGTCATTAAAAATCTCCAAACAAACAAAAGCCCAGGGCCAGACGGCTTCCCGGGGGAATTCTACCAAACATTTAAAGAAGAACTAATTCCTATTCTCCTGAAACTGTTCCAAAAAATAGAAATGGAAGGAAAACTTCCAAACTCATTTTATGAGGACAGCATCACCTTGATCCCAAAACCAGACAAGGATCCCACCAAAAAAGAGAGCTATAGACCGATATCCTTGATGAACACAGATGCGAAAATACTCAACAAAATACTAGCCAATAGGATTCAACAGTACATTAAAAAGATTATTCACCACGACCAAGTGGGATTTATTCCAGGGCTGCAAGGTTGGTTCAACATCCGCAAATCAGTCAATGTGATACAACACATCAATAAAAGAAAGAACAAGAACCATATGATACTCTCAATAGATGCTGAAAAAGCATTTGACAAAGTACAACAACCCTTCCTGATCAAAACTCTTCAAAGTGTAGGGATAGAGGGCACATACCTCAATATCATCAAAGCCATCTATGAAAAACCCACCGCAAATATCATTCTCAATGGAGAAAAACTGAAAGCTTTTCCGCTAAAGTCAGGAACACGGCAGGGATGTCCATTATCACCACTGCTATTCAACATCGTACTAGAGGTCCTAGCCTCAGCAATCAGACAACAAAAGGAAATTAAAGGCATCCAAATCGGCAAAGAAGAAGTCAAATTATCACTCTTCGCAGATGATATGATACTATATGTGGAAAACCCAAAAGACTCCACTCCAAAACTGCTAGAACTTATACAGGAATTCAGTAAAGTGTCAGGATATAAAATCAATGCACAGAAATCAGTTGCATTTCTCTACACCAACAGCAAGACAGAAGAAAGAGATATTAAGGAGTCAATCCCATTTACAATTGCATCCAAAACCATAAGATACCTAGGAATAAACCTAACCAAAGAGACACAGAATCTATACTCAGAAAACTATAAAGTACTCATGAAAGAAATTGAGGAAGACACAAAGAAATGGAAAAATGTTCCATGCTCCTGGATTGGAAGAATAAATATTGTGAAAATGTCTATGCTACCTAAAGCAATCTACACATTTAATGCAATTCCTATCAAAGTACCATCCATCTTTTTCAAAGAAATGGAACAAATAATTCTAAATTTTATATGGAACCAGAAAAGACCTCGAATAACCAAAGGGATATTGAAAAAGAAAGCCAACGTTGGTGGCATCACAATTCCGGACTTCAAGCTCTATTACAAAGCTGTCATCATCAAGACAGCATGGTACTGGCACAAAAACAGACACATAGATCAATGGAACAGAATAGAGAGCCCAGAAATAGACCCTCAACTCTATGGTCAACTAATCTTCGACAAAGCAGGAAAGAATGTCCAATGGAAAAAAGACAGCCTTTTCAATAAATGGTGCTGGGAAAATTGGACAGCCACATGCAGAAAAATGAAATTGGACCATTTCCTTACACCACACACAAAAATAGACTCAAAATGGATGAAGGACCTCAATGTACGAAAGGAATCCATCAAAATCCTTGAGGAGAACACGGGCAGCAACCTCTTCGACCTCTGCCGCAGCAACATCTTCCTAGGAACAACGCAAAAGGCAAGGGAAGCAGGGGAAAAAATGAACTACTGGGATTTCATCAAGATCAAAAGCTTTTGCACAGCAAAGGAAACAGTTAACAAAATCAAAAGACAACTGACAGAATGGGAGAAGATATTTGCAAAACGACATATCAGATAAAGGACTAGTGTCCAGAATCTATAAAGAACTTAGCAAACTCAACACCCAAAGAACAAATAATCCAATCAAGAAATGGGCAGAGGACATGAACAGACATTTCTGCAAAGAAGACATCCAGATGGCCAACAGACACATGAAAAAGTGCTCCATATCACTCGGCATCAGGGAAATACAAATCAAAACCACAATGAGATATCACCTCACACCAGTCAGAATGGCTAAAATCAACAAGTCAGGAAATGACAGATGCTGGCGAGGATGCGGAGAAAGGGGAACCCTCCTACACTGTTGGTGGGAATGCAAGCTGGTGCAGCCACTCTGGAAAACAGCATGGAGGTTCCTCAAAATGTTGAAAATAGAACTGCCCTATGACCCAGCAATTGCACTATTGGGTATTTACCCTAAAGATACAAATGTAGTGATCCAAAGGGACACATGCACCCGAATGTTTATAGCAGCAATGTCCACAATAGCCAAACTATGGAAAGAACCTAGATGTCCATCAACAGATGAATGGATCAAGAAGATGTGGTATATATACACAATGGAATACTATGCAGCCATCAAAAGAAATGAAATCTTGCCATTTGCGACAACATGGATGGAACTAGAGCGTATCATGCTTAGCGAAATAAGTCAAGCAGAGAAAGACAACTATCATATGATCTCCCTGATATGAGGAAGTGGTGATGCAACATGGAGGCTTAAGTGGGTAGAAGAAGAATAAATGAAACAAGATGGGATTGGGAGGGAGACAAACCATAAGTGACTCTTAATCTCACAAAACAAACTGAGGGTTGCCGGGGGGAGGGGGTTTGGGAGAAGGG
Organism: Mustela putorius furo; assembly: GCF_011764305.1. Lineage (NCBI taxonomy): Eukaryota > Metazoa > Chordata > Mammalia > Carnivora > Mustelidae > Mustela > Mustela putorius. The sequence continues at coordinate 60,463,651 of NW_025422005.1, read as the reverse complement.
GGTGGGATTATGGACATTGGGGAGGGTATGTGATTTGGTGAGTGCTGTGAAGTGTGTAAACCTGGTGATTCACAGACCTGTACCCCTGGGGATAAAAATATATGTTTATATGTTTATAAAAAATAAAAAATTAAAAAAAAAAAAGAAATATTTTTTGGACATATCAAACTAAAATTCTTTAAATATTCCAAAGTTCCACTGAACTATATTTTCTTCTATAGCCCTTCTTCTTAATTGCCTATCCTAAATAATTAAGCAACTATCTCACTAAACCAGAACTTAAATGTCTGATTATATTAGGAAACAATTTCTTTAGAAAATTGCATTCTATCGGATATAACATTAAAGTATTTAATATACGTTTGAAGCATCTTAAAACTCACTGTCAGCTGGGTTTACTATGTGTTTTAATATGTGTTTGGCTCCATGTATTACTCCTTTCCCTTTATAAACTATCACAATCCCAATATACTATCAGGAATCATGGAAACAATGGATGGCAAAAGATGAACAAAAATAGAATATTCTCATGCTCACTTCTCAGTTCCTTCATCTACTGAATTATTTATTTTTTTTAATGTTTATAAGGAGGCAGACCCTGTCTTAAATGGCAGTATACAGAACTATCAAGAGAACAGAGGTTCCTGCCTTCAAATAACTTGCCTTCTGGGAAGAAGAAGGAAGTCATGAAAAAGAAAATATATAAACAATACTTTCAGAAATTGAAAAGTGTTATAAACCTAACAACTCATTGAAATGCAAGAGAATGAGTAGTAACTCTATGGAAGATCCCTCTTAGGAGATATACAAAAGAGAAGAGGATTTGGCTATACAAAGGACATTGAGACCTTAGCCAGAGGAGCATTAAGTATCAAAGACCAAAGGCAGGAACAAGCTGTTCAAGGAACAGTAAAAAGGCCAGTAAGGTGGGGCGCCTGTGTGGCTCAGTGGGTTGAAGCCTCTGCCTTCAGTTCAGGTCATGGTCTCAGGGTCCTGGGATCAAGCCCGCATCGGGCTTTGTGCTCAGCTCTCTGCCTGCTTCTCTGCCTACTTGTAATCTCTGTAATAAAATCTTAAAAAAATAAAAAAAGGGCTGGTAAGGAAAATAGAAGAGCCTTGTGAGCTATGGTTTAAAAAAAAAAGGGGCGGGGAGTTTTTAAAAAAAAAGGGGGAAGGGGGAGTTTATTTCAAATAAAATACATTAGAAACTACTGGAAGATTTGAAGGCAAATAAGTGATTTGAAAGGTATTTTAAAATTTATTCTGACCACTTTATGGTAAATGAATTAAAGGAAATACATTCCTTAGGGTATAGACTAATGTCTGTAATTGAGAGTCACCAAATTCAATAGAGCATGTAAGATGAAAATTTATTTCTCAGGTAGAGAGGGAAGTAGGTGTTGCCATTCTCCATTATCTACAATATCTCCTTTATCTCCACTGACACTGCTCATATGCATCAGGTCTATATGCCAGCCAATAGAAGATAAAAAGAAAGAAAATGGAGGATAAGTGGCAATGAAGAAATCACCTTAATATCCTCAGCATTCTCCATGATCTGCTACAGATTTATCCAGCCACAGAATTCAGTCCTTGTATCAGTGCTCACCCACCCAGCTAAAAAATGCCTCTCTACTTTTTTGTGTATCTCACCCTTTAATGAATGAACACTTTGTATGCTGCTAATGTTGTGGGCTATGGGAGTCAAATCAATTCACTTCAATTCTTACCTCTATGTTTACCACCTGTGTGACATTGAATAAATAACTTAAACTTTCTGTTCATTTTCCCCACCTGTAAATATGACACAATGACACCTATCTTTAAAAACTATTATGATGAAAGTTATTACAGATAGGTGCAATTTATAATTAGACATTCTATAAATATAATTGTGCTAGGCATGCAGTACATGCACCACAAGTCTTGAGTTACATCTTTGAGAAGTTTTGGAATTTATGCCTTAAAACAAAAACCCTAAAATGGATTATCAGTCATTCTTCTTTAATAATCCCTTGATCTCTTACAGGACTCAGGATCTAGCCACCCCTGTTTGGTCACTTGTTCTATTGCCTTTCTTATCTGCCTCTCCAGAGAAAGAGGTGCCAAAGAAAGGAAAAATGTACTTCCATTTTGTTACACAAAAATGATGTAAAATGAGAAATGTTTATTTGCTCCTGGGGTTGCCAGTGAGATCTTTTTTGATGCTGTCACTGCTTGCTTATAGCATTTATCTTAGATATGTTTCTAACAGTCTGATATGTCTCATTGTTATGTCAATCTGTGTTCTTTCACCTTGGAGATAGAACTGTTTTAATAGGGTGACTGGTGATAGCTGGCTCCTGCCTTGTGAATTATCTTCTGGAAGGAGGAAACTGTAGTTGGTAGGGAGTAACAAAGATCAAGAAAAATGTTACTATCCCATTCCTAGGAAGGAATGGAAGAGTTCTGTTTCTGTGGGTACCCAAACAAATTTTGCAGAATTCAGTATATTTAATAATACTTGCTTGTCTTAGAAAGTTAAAACAAACAAACAAACAAACAAATGATAAAGCAGGATCAGCAATGGTCTGTAAGAAAATATTCAGGATCATGGAACATGAGGAAAGAGGAATACAAAGAACTGAATGCTTGACTAGGAAAGATACCAGTAAGAAAATCTGCATGAGGAAGCATCTTCAGAGAGCATCTCCTGGACAATAAGCCAGGTTGGAGGCAGAGGGAGAAGAGAATTGAAATTCACAAAACTGCAACTGAAATGTATGGATGGGGGTGGAGTTAGACATCCAAAAATGAATGTTAAAATATATTTTTGTTTGGAGGTAAGGAGAATTGCTCAGGAAAATAATGTGATAAATACACATATGCATGAAGTTTACACCTGTTTTGTGAGAATCCTTGAAGAAAGCTCTCCCAAAGGCAGTAAGATAGAAGGAAGGCAGGCTATTATTATGTTTATTCTAAATGCCAATTTTATTATAGCTACTTAGAAAAAAAGGCTTTAATTTGCCCAAATTGAATTAATGGCTCCCTCTCTTGTTCGTCATTCTTGTGGAAGAAAAGAACTGGAGATTACATTAGGTAGAAAAGCATGATCTCAGGATATACTTCGCAGGAGAGTTGTGTACAAAATCAAGTAGAAAAAGGGATTTGAACAGGAAGACAGGTTTTAATTACATGATTACAAGTGGCTATAAGTTACTCTCTGCAGAATGAGCAATTTAGCGTATACATTCAAATGGTAATATCCCAAATAAAATGAATCTTAGAAAAAAAAATGTATAATATGTGAATACCTTCTGGTTTTAAGCAGAACAAAAAACCCCAAAACCATAAAAAACCTGATAGATTTGACAACATGTGAGTTAGAATGTCTGTATGACAATTGTACCCAAATAAAATAGAAAGACAAACAATAGATTGAGAAAATTAGTTATGATAGTTATAGTAGATGCTCATTTAAGATTTCTTTAATATTTCATAAGGTTCTATATTTGATTTAAAAGATAAACCCAGAAGAAAACAATGTTAAAGATTATAAGTAGTCTTTAATAAAGAGGAAATTGGAATGGTCAATAATCAAATGAAAAGCAGCTTTAATTATGTGACAGGAAAGTATAATCAAGAAACAAGGGAATATTCATCTACCTTTTAAATTTAAAATAAAACACATCAGAACCATTTATCATGGCACTAGGTCACTCTGGGAGCATGAGTTGGTACAACCTTGCTATAACCTTATAAAATAAATCATAAGGCTTATAATTTATATTCTTAAAAGCATTTTTAGAATCTTTCTTATAAACAAAAACCCTCCTCTATAGATCTTAAACAGGAAATTTTTAAAAAAATAGGGGAGAATTATAAAACCCCAAATATTAGTATCATACAAAGAATATGGTATTTGTTTTGGTATAAAAGGAAATTCAAAAATATAGAAATTAAAAATAGATAAATGTGGGGGAACAAAGATTGATATCATTATTACTGAAATCCAAGTATAGCTGTGTGTAGTTTGAAAGGTCAGTATTCAAGAGATGAGGTTTTATGTTTTTTGTGTATAGGTTTTTTTAGATGAATTTTGATTAGAAAGGAATATGAGTATTATTTAAGAGGCTGGCTACTACCTGGGAAGAAGTTGGACTCCAAAAGTGAAATCCAAGGTTTCTGCCTGGCCCAAAGATTTTTTTTTTTTTTTAAAGATTTTATTTATTTATTTGACAGAGAGAGATTACAAGTAGTCAGAGAGGCAGGCAGAGAGAGAGAGGAGGAAGCAGGCTCCCTGCCGAGCAGAGAGCCCCATGCGGGACTCGATCCCAGGACCCTGAGATCATGACCTGAGCCAAAGGCAGCAGCTTAACCCACTGAGCCACCCAGGCGCCCCTGGCCCAAATATTTTTAAAGGGGCTTAGGGCATTTAGTCATTTAAAGGAGGGGCCTCTGGGTGGCTCAGTGTGTGAACCATGGGACACTACAACTCAATGCAGGTCTTGATCTCAAGGTCATGAGTTCAAGCCATGTGTTGACTTGCTCCATGTGGGCATGGAGCCTACTTAAAAAATAAATAAATAAAAATCAGTTAAAAGAGTACAGTGGTTTGTGACAAGTCTCCTTGGTGCCAGCTACAGATGTCATCATGGTGCCTGGAGGTTGTGCAATGGGGTCTGGTTCCTTGGTGCTCAGGGTGAAGCAGGAGAGCCTGATGACATAGAAGTGATCTCTTCTTTCTAGGAAAGAATACATGATCTATGATTATACAAAGAAGGGTTTAATGAATCTCACTGGTGAAGCTTAGACTACTATTATTACTACTACTTAGACTACTTAGACTACTACTACTTTGCTAGAGAAGCCAAGGTAGCTTCACCTTGGCCAGCAAAGACACATGGTGACATTGTGCTCAGCTGGAGAATGTTATCTAAGATATTAGCAACAACAACAACAAAAAATTGTCTAGGAGTAAGTCAAGGAAGAAAATGAGAAGCAGCAAGCTGGAAATGGAAATTCAAGGATTTCTAGGTCAAGATACTAGATTTCAAAATTGAGCTCAATTCTTGATTTTTCCTTTTTCTTATCTGAAAAATGGAGATAAAATACTAAAATCACAGGGCTGTTGTGAGAATGAAAAACAGATAACTTTAAATCACTCACTATAGCTCTTGGTACAGCATAAGTGCTCAATTTAGGGGAAGAAGAAGAATTACAGCTCTGAAGATTCCCTTACTCCCAGCTTTGATAGGGCTGATCTCCATATTGAGATCACAGATTGGAACAGTATCAGGAGAGAGAGCCTGACCCATTGTTCATGCCAAACATGCAGATGAGGAGAAGAGCTATTTTGAGTTTAGTCGCTTTGAAATATTGTTGTTATTTTTCCTGAGCACATAAATATTCATGAGTACAAATCAAATATTGTAGTTTCCCAAATTAAAAGATGCAGCACCCCTTAAGAGGAAAATATGGGTTTTTTTTTTAATACTTTTTAAAGTTTTAGTACCTTTGGTATAAAATATAAAGCTTCAAAAGTATATTGAAACTTAGCTTTCTTTTTTTCAACAGTGAACAAAGAAACTAAGACTGTTTCTAAATATCCCTATTTCCTACAAAAAAATAAAAAGTGTTTCTGTCATCACTTTGGGAAGGACTTTTCACAAAAAAACCTCTCCCTCCCCCAAAATAACCACAGCCAAAAAAGCCTGGAGTTGAAATTTTATGCAAAGAGTTCATGAAACAAAATCACAAAAGATTTATACAAAAAGGTTTCCTTTGTATAAGAAGGGAGGGAGGCCTTGGCAACTTCCATGAGTTTTTTTTTTTTTTTTTTTTCATGCTTTCTCTATAGAAGCTAATGGATACATAGTGTTGAGTAATGGCTAGCTGCATGGCAAATGCAGAAAAATTCTTTATCCATTTTGGCTGTTTATTGTCACTTTTTTAAAATTCTGACTAATCACCTATAATAACCTTTTCATTGCAGATTTAGAATGTATTTTATTGTAGAGTTTCATTTTCAACTGAAATGCAGTATTTTATAGGTATATAAAGGTTTTGAGAGAGAAATTCCAACTTCTAAGAACAAATCCTAAGGCAGTAGTTAACTATATATGCATTAAATGACAATGCTATTCATCGTAGCCTTTTTTAATAAGTGAAAATAAGGAATCAATGTAATTGTCCTATAATAGAAAATATGCTTAATAAATCACTGGACACCTACTCAATCTTCATGCTATTGAGTCACTAAGAAAAAACGTTGCAAATTAGTATTTATTAATTTAAGATATTTGCAATGCCTTGCTAAGTGAAAAAGACTCCTTAGTGTATGAAATGATTCATAAATGTCTTAAGTACATTCATATACAGGCCCAAATAAAAATATATTAGATAATGATCTTAATGAAGATAAATAGAAATATTTTTCATGGTAATCTTCTTAGGGAATATTTTTTTTTTAAAGATTTTATTTATTTATTTGACAGAGAGAGATCACAAGTAGGCAGAGAGGCAGGCAAAGAGAGAGAGGAGGAAGCAGGCTCCCTGCTGAGCAGAGAGCCCGATGCGGGACTCCATCCCAGGACCCTGAGATCATGACCTGAGCCGAAGGCAGCGGCTTAACCCACTGAGCCACCCAGGCGCCCTAGGGAATATTTTTTAAAATATGTTGCTAATGTACTTATTTTCACTGTTTCTAAAATCAATAAATACTGCTTTTTGTCACAAACAGTAGTATTTTAAAAGTAATCATAGCTAAGATTTATTGATTATTGTGTGCCAGGACCTGTTCTAAGTTTATACTGTGCATTTTTTATTAATACTTTCAACAACCTTATCACATTAATACTACCATTTTTTAAAATTGATGTCTGAGAAAATTTGGACACAGATCATGGGCATAGCAGAGGTAAGCAGGTAGCCTGACTTCAGATATAATTATGAAACTTAGTTTAATTAAATATATAATGCATACCTCATTAATGGCCAGGTAATATGGTTGTCTGTGTGTGTGAGATAGGGCCTCTTGTTTAGATACTCCAAGCCATGTTTAGATGTTCCCTGCTGATCTCAGGGTTCCAATGATATACACAGAAAATCTCTGTCATAGCACCCAACATTCTTTATGCTTTTGGTTTATTTATATACTTTTTGCCTCTAGACTTGGTGAGTTACTTGAGTGCAAGATTGTATTCTGTATCCCCAGCATCCAGGAGAATGCTTGTCAAATGTAAGAACCTCAATAAATGTGTTGAATGCATGCATATAATTCAAACATATTCTTAATATGTATAAAATTACATTCTGCTTAACAGGATTCACGAATCTGTGTAGGTGGAATGTTTCAAAATAATTAGTTGCAAGCCCTTCAGATGAGAGAAGAAAGCATGTCTTTGTTTCTCTGTATTCTCTTCCCCACTGAAAACAATTGCAAAGTAAAATCAACAGGCACACACAGATCATTAATTTTAAGAAAGGGAGTCTTTCAAGATGAAGCATAAAAATTTTCTTGTCTGAGAGGAAAACTCAGGAGGCAGAACAAAAGAACTATATCTCTTCTATTCCTACCATAGAGGAATGACTACATTCAAAATCTTAAATTTTATTAAAAAGCAGGAAATATTAAAAAATAAAGGGGAAGTACAGATGAAGTGAAAATGGATCACACTAATTCGAGGAAGCCTCACATTGCAAAGTCATTTGCGGGTTTCAGTCAGGTTATATTTCAATGATGAAATTTTACTTTTGTTTTCATTGTTGTGTTAGTCCAGGTTCATTGCATAGGTAAAGAAAGACACTAAGTAAAAATAGAAGATTGAAAATTTAGAGAGGGCTTTTATCATGAATTTCTAGTAATAACATCTGACTTCCCTACCCTATCTGACTTTTGCCAACAAATCCCAGTTGAAAAGTAGCAGGCACAGAGAAGCAAATATTTTATTTCATCAAAGGTAAGAAGAAAAATAAGTGTTCAAGTTCAGAATATTGTTGAAATTAAACTAGTGTGAACAGAGATGAAGAATCATAATTATTAAATTTCAGATGATCAAACTTTTACTTGAAAGATTAGGGCAATTTCCCACTGATGGTGATGTTTTTAATTCCAATTTGAGTGAATGCATGGATTTAATCAAGTTCTTTATAACAGAAAAATTTGAAAATAGGCATCTTCAATACAGGCATACCTCAGTTTTTTGTACTTCCCTTTATCATGTTTCTACAAATTAAAGGTTCGTGGCAACCCTACATTAAGTAAGTCTGTTTGTACCATTTTTCCAGCAGCATTTGCTCACTTTGTCACATTTTGGTAATTCTCACAGTATTTCAAGTATTTCATTACTTTGTCATGGTGATCTGTTATTGTGATCTTTAATGTTACTAATGTAATCATTATGGAGCACGTGAACTGCAACCATATAGGATGGTGAACATAGTAAATGCTCTGCGTGTTCTGTTCCACCAACCCACCTTTACCCTTTCTCTATCCCTCTCTTCCATCCTCTGAGTCACAACAACATTGAAAATAAGCCAGTTAATACTACAATGACCTCTAACTGTTCAAGTGAAAGGAAGAGTCACACATTTCTCACTTTAAGTCAAAAGCTAGAAATGATCTAGCTTAGTGAGGAAGGCATGTCAAAAACCAAGATAGGCCAAAAGCTAGGCCTCTTGTGCCAAACAGTTAGACAAGTTGTGAATGCAAAGGAAAAGTTACTGAAGGAAATTGAAAGTACTACTCCAGTGAACACATGAATGATGATAAAGTGAAACTGCCTTATTGCTGATATGAAGAAAGTTTTAGTGGTCTGGATAGATCACACCAGCTATAATAGTCCCTTAAGCTAAAGCCTAACTCTAATCAAATCTATGAAGTCTGAGAGAGGTGAGAAAGTTGCAGAGGAAAACTTGGAAGTTAGCATAGGTTGACTCATGAAGTTGGCATTTTTTTTTTTAAAGTGGTTTCCATAACCAAAAGTGCAAGGTGAAGCAGCAAGTGCTGCTGGAGAAGCTGCAACAAGTTTTTCAAAAGATCTAGTTAAGATCACTAAGGAAGACGGTTTCACTAAATAATAGCTTTTCAGTGTAGACAAACAGCTTTCTTTCTTTCTTTTTTTTTTAAGATTTTATTTGTTTATTTGACAGAGGGAGAGATCACAAGTAGGCAGAGAGGCAAGCAAAGAGAGAGGGGGAAGCAAGCTCCCCGCTGAGCATGGAGCCCAATGACCCTGGGATCATGACCTGAGCCGAAGGCAGAGGCTTACCCCACTGAGCCACCCAGGTGCTCCAACAAACAGCTTTCTATTTGAAGAAGATACCATCTAGGACTTTCATACCTGAAGAGAAGAAGTCAGTGCCTGGCTTCAGAGCTTCAAAGGTCAGGCTAAATCTCTTGTTGGAGGGTAATGCAACCAATAATTTTAAGCTGAAGCCAATGTTTATTTACCATTCTGAAAATGTGAGGGCCCTTAAGAATTATGCTAAATCTACTTTATCTATGCTTTGTCAATGAAACAACAAAGCTAGGATGACAGCACATTTATTTACAGTGATATTTACTGAATATTTTAAGCTGATGGTTGAGATCCACTGCTCAGAAAAAACCAAACATTTTTTAAATATTACTGCTTATCAACAATGCACCTGGTCACCTGAGAGAACTGATGGAAATCTGTAACAGTCATGCTGTTTCATGCTTGTTAATACACTATCCATTCTGTACCCCATGGATCAAGGAATCATTTTGACCTGTCTACGAACATTGTTTCCAGAAGTTCCAGGGACTATTTTAGGATCTCTTTCAGCATTCCATTAAGTGATGACTTCCCACTTGGTCTACAGTTCTTCTGTCTAAACACAGCAGCTCCATAAGTATCTATGGCATTTATTGTTGGCCCTCCTATTCCTAAGGAGTGAAAGTCAGTTGAGGTTAGTACATGGGGGCATGTTATAGTTATTCCTTTAGTTTTAGTGCTAGCCACTTGAAGCAGACATCTTAAGCAAAAGCTATCTGAAAAAAAAAAAAAAAAGCTATCTGAACATATTGGTTAAATAAGGATCATACATAAAAATAAATACTAGTAAAACTCATAATGACATGTTTTTGTTACATTTCCCAAGTTTGCTTTAATCAATTACACAGTGCAGTAAATTTATTAGTGGACTGCCAGCTCCAACATAATGCCTTAAAGCAAAACAAAACAAAAATACAACAATTTTGGAGGAGTAGAATGAAGAAAGGAATTGTTTAGACAGAGCCTCAGATCTATCAAGTAAAGGCCAACATCAAGATTATACATATCTTTGAGATTTTAAAGTTTGAAAGAAGTATAGGCCTGGGGGTGCCTGGCTGGCTCAGTTGGTTAAAGCCTCTGCCTTCAGCTCAGGTCATGATCCCAGGGTCCTGGGATAGAGCCCCGCATCGGGGCTCTCTGCACAGTGGGGAGCCTGCTTCCCCCTCTCTCTCTGCCTGCCTCCCTGTCTATTTGTGATCTCTCTCTGTCAAATAAATAAATAAAATCTTAAAAAAAAATGTATAGGTCTGTATAGACCCTGAGTAAAAGCAAAAGAGATGCAGGCATACCCACACACACAATGTGAGAACAAAGCATCTTAACACAAGCTCTGTCAGTGGTGTCCAAGGATATCCTCTTCCCCTGAAAAGAAAAGCACAATGCTATCCTTTGGTGAACTGGAACAGCAGTGTTAGTTTGCCATCTCCAGCAAGAATTTTTGAGCATGTTATATATCAGATTTAAAGTGTTTGCCTAAATCATAACTTATTTATGTTATAGAGCCTAACTAAAAGTTTATGCCATGGCTATCCTGTTAGTGGTTCAAGCAAGTGGTTGAATATCTTAGTCCTGTTCTGTATCTGATACTCAATGTTTCCTTTTCCAGTTCTCACTGCTGCAGTATAAAATAAATGAGACTGAAACATTTTTGTGGTTAGCTGAAAGAAGTCCTTGATTTTTTTAAATAATTCAAATGCTAAATAGAATATTAAAATTCCTCTAAAGTTGCTATGAAAATCCTTTACAAATATACCATAATGTTGGTGGGAATGCAAGATGGTGCAGCCACTCTGGAAAACAGCATGGAGGTTCCTCAAAATGTTGAAAATAGAACTGCCCTATGACCCAGCAATTGCACTATTGGGTATTTACCCTAAAGATACAAATGTAGTGATCCAAAGGGGCACATGCACCCGAATGTTTATAGCAGCAATGTCCACAATAGCCAAACTATGGAAAGAACCTAGATGTCCATCAACAGATGAATGGATCAAAAAAGATGTGGTATATATACACAATGGAATACTATGCAGCCATCAAAAGAAATGAAATCTTGCCATTTGCAACAACGTGGATGGAACTAGAGCGTATCATGCTTAGCGAAATAAGTCAAGCAGAGAAAGACAACTATCATATGATCTCCCTGATATGAGGAAGTGGTGATACAACATGGAGGCTTAAGTGGGTAGAAGAAGAATAAATGAAACAAGATGGGATTGGGAGGGAGACAAACCATAAGTGACTCTTAATCTCACAAAACAAACTGAGGGTTGCCGGGGGCAGGGGGTTTGGGAGAAGGGGGTGGGATTATGGACATTGGGGAGGGTATGTGATTTGGTGAGTGCTGTGAAGTGTGTAAACCTGGTGATTCACAGACCTGTACCCCTGGGGATAAAAATATATGTTTATCAAAAATAAAAAATTAAAAAAAAAAACAAATATACCATAATCTACATTATCTTTAGTAGTATTCCAGGTCAGAATCTTTACTATTTAAGTTTAGAGCATTATTTATTTACAGCGACTATTTAGGAGAAATGGGGGGGAGATATTTATAATACAGGTAATAATATTTTCCTTTTTTGAATTTTCCACAACATATACCTTTCTATACAATATGCCTTGTTGATGGAGTCTTGAGGGATTTAGATTTATGGATAGAAGAAGAATGAATGAAGTCTGCCATGTGGATAATTTATTTGATTTTACTATACTGCATGTTTTTATAAGAAAAACTTAAAAGAAAATTAAACTCATTTAGAAAGCACATAAATTGTTTTTGCAACAAAGCAATTAAGGAAACCTGCCTATCCAAAGTGATGGGTAATATTCTAAGAACAAAAAGGGCTAAATTGCTTTCTGTTTGGAAATTGTATGCTCTATCTCAAGGTTTAATAAGAAAGGGATGTTAGGATTAATGTGAAGATTCAGTGTTTTAGGTTATTTATGAGTTATTAAGAAATTGCTACAAATTTTAAAGTTAAAACCCATTCAAATACATTGATTTATGAATGATTTTCCTTCAGTTTGTTCCTGGAACTTAGCAAAAATATTTTAAACTAAACCTCAACAATTAAAATTCAGTGATTACCTTCTATTACTCATGCAGATATAAGCAGAGTAGGATATATATCTCAATTGACTTTAATAAAAATCTTCACCACAAATTAAACATAAATTATTTCAGAAAGTCCTTTTAATGTCTCCACACATTGTATCAGGCAAACACAAGTTTTGTTTGTTTTTTGTTTTCATAAAAAATAAGATTCATGTATGTGAAGGATGGCATACAATCAAGACAGAGTATGGCATGTGTAATTATGTGAAGGTTTTTGTCAAATTTACACTGTGAAGAATGAAGAGTTAATGCAACAGAAGTCAATAATAAATACAGGGGCCAGGTAATGAGAACTCCAACCTGTTATGTTAAAACATTTATATACATCCACTTAAGGACAATATCATTCTAGTGAAGAATTTTAAATATAAAATTGATATGGTCAAATTAGCATGGATTGTTTTTAATATGCATTAGGAGGATAGATTTGAGGAAAATAAGAGGTGTACTAGAGCTAAGGAGACCAGTTAGGAGACTATTATGGTAATAAAGAATCCTACTGAGTATAGCCTAACCTAGGACAGTAGTAATATGGATAAAAGGGTGACAGGAATTAAAAATATACATAAAAAGTAAAATCGGACATGGTCATGCTTAGGTGGTTCTGCTTAGGTTCTGTTTAGGTGTTGATCTCAGTGTTGTGAGATTGAGCCCTGCCTCAGGCTCTATCCTCAGTAAAGAGTTGGCTTGAGATTGTCCCTCTGCCCCCCCACTTGTGCTTGCATGCTCGCTCACTCTCTCTGTCTCTCTCCAATAACTAAATCTTTTTAAAAAAGCAAATAAGATATGACATACTCTATGAATATTTTTTTAATTTTTAACTTTTTCCCAAATACTTAGTGTAGTGCTAGAAATGGAAAACTATATATATTAAGAATTTTCGGGCGCCTGGGTGGCTCAGTGGGTTAAGCCGCTGCCTTCGGCTCAGGTCATGATCTCAGGGTCCTGGGATCGAGTCCCGCATCGGGCTTTCTGCTCAGCAGGGAGCCTGCTTCCCTCTCTCTCTCTCTCTCTCTTTCTCTCTCTCTGCCTGCCTCTCCATCTACTTGTGATCTCTCTCTGTCAAATAAATAAATAAAATCTTAAAAAAAAAAAGAATTTTCATTATTCAGGTAATTAATTTTACTGAATGTTTGTAATATTGTATTTGAGGTACTGAACACTATTATATATATAGGCAGTATTACATACACTGGAACTAGACACTATTATATAATATAAACATAGTGTTTATATAGTATAATATATATATAATGTGAGATGTAAATGTATATTTCTACTATGATTCTACCGATTTGGTATTATGTTTTCTGATTAATAGAAAGGTACTAATGTTCAAATATATGAAATAATTAGTCAAAGTTCAAGTATTTAGAACATGTCCATGATGGGATTGTTACAGAGACTAACTCAAAAAATTACTGCATTAGAATAATGTTTTGGGTCATTATAATTTTCCTTCTCATAATTGCTTTTTACCCTGGGATGAGTAGATATCCAAGGTTACTTAAAGCTCTGGTAGAGCTGCTCCTAGGATTTTATTCTACAGATAAAGGCTACTGCTTCTGACTATGTAGTGTGTTAGGGATAGATAAATGAGAAAGAGTAAAGGTGGCTGGGTGGCTCAGTTGGTTAAGCACCTGCCTTCAGTTCAGGTCATGATCTCAGAATCCTGGAAATGAGTCGTGTCAGGCTCCCTGCTTAAAGGTGAGCCTGCTTCTTCCTCTCCCTGCTTGTGCTCTCTTGCTATCTCTGTCTCTCTCTCTCAAATAAATATTTTTTTTTCTTTTTAATGAGAAAGAGTAAATAGAAAGAGAGGGAGTGTAGTAGGGTAAAGGGTGAAAGGAAAGAGAGACAGACATTGGTTGTCTACCAAAGAGCAAATTTCTCCTGAGTTGCAGAATTACAGTATGTATGGGAGAGAAATTTTACCTTCAAGAGAGAGGGGTATCTCCCTGTAAGCACTCAGCATGAATCATAAATATTTTTAAGCCATTTATGGTAATTCCACTTCTCTTTTTCAATTTTGTGATGCAGAGACCAAAACCATCTCTGAGAATGAGGGATTTATTCTCCCAGCTGTGGAATGTGCTGTCAGGTGATACCCCACAGCTATCAGCACTCTGAGGATTGCTTTGGTTCAAGACAGATGACTCACCAAAAGTATGTTCTTGTTGTTGTTTTTCTGGCAGCAGGCTATATTGATGCTTAAGTAGTTTTAATGTTTCAATCCAACATGTGAAACTCTGAAAAGGCTGTCTCATTTCCAAATCTTCCTATACGTCAGAAGAGGCCTTCATGCTTCTGATTGAAGTCCAACTTCACCCTCTGTCTAATCCGGTTTCCTCTCACTGCCTTTTCATAGGTATTGGACTCAAGAGGATTCCCTAGTGGAGGTCCTACATACTAATGTCTATCTCAGCAACTACTTCCTGGGGGTTCAACCTGCAAATGCTCATGATTACTTTAAATCAAGAAGGCATATGAACCAGTTCAATGAATGAGATGCAAAGGACAATATACTAGAAAAAAAATGTTTTCTTTTCCATACAAATAGAGTGTACTGAGAAGAGAAGCCCCCTTCTCTAACTCCCATCCTTCTTAAATGACTGGCAGCTCTCTTTGACCATGAGGATCACCCAAAAAATGTGTGTGTGTGTGTGTGTGTATACACATACACCCCAGGTTGTCAATGAACAACTAGATATTCTTGCCTTTTGAAACCTTGTTATATGGAAAAAAAAGAAAAAACAATTTTATATAGGTAAAGCCATTAGGCTATTAGGTTATTTTCTGTTTCTGTTCTTTATTTAAAAATATGCTAACTAAAATGGAAGGTTAGTTGTTTAAATACAGTTATCATATCCAAATGGCACTGAGCTCAACAGATAACATTTGATAGCACTGAAGCCCTCCTTTTGTTAAGGGACAAATCCAAAGAGATTCTCCCAACCCAGTGCCTAGTGGTGTCAGTTAACCCTAAGCAGAAATCTATGATTTAATTGTTTATTTGTTTTTTAACTGAGGTATAGTGGGAACACAATATTACATTAGTGCCAGGTACTCAACATAGTGGTTTAAATAAATAGTATGTTATACTGTTCTCACCACAAATATAGTTGCATCTCTCACCATATACTGCTATTATAATACCATTGACTGTGTGACATATTCCATAACTGGAGGCTTATACTTCCCACTGCTCTTCACCTGTTTTGCCTATTGCCGTACTCCTTTCTTGCAATCACCAGTTAATTCTCTGTCTTTATGAGCCTGTTTCTGCTTTTTGTGTTTGCCTATTTCTTTGTTTTGTTTTTTCGGATTCCATATATAAGTGAAATCATATAGTATTTGTTTTTTCATGTTTGGCTTATTTCACTTAGCTTAATACCCTCTCTGCCCATCCATGTTGTTGCAAATGGCAAGATCTCTCTCTCTCTCTCTTTTTAATCTCTTTCTTTCTTTCTTTCTTTCTTTCTTTCTTTCTTTCTTTCTTTCTTTTTTTTGTGGCTGAGTAAAATTCCATTGAGTGGGTATATGTATACCACATCTGTATCTATCCATTTGTTGATAGACACTTGGGTTGCTTCCATTTCTTGGCTATTATAAATAATGCTGAATAAACAAAGGAAGACATGTATCTTTTTGAATTAGTGTTTTTGTTTTCTTTGTATAAATACTCAGTAGGAGAATTATTGGATTGTCTGATATTTCCACCATTATTTATTTATTTATTTATTTTGGAAGAAATTCCATACTTTTCTCCACAGTGACTACACCAATTTACATTCTTACCAACAATGGATGGAGGGTTTCTTTTTGGTATAATTATAAATAGGACTGTTTTCTTAATTTCTGTCTCTGCTACCTCCTTATTAGTGATGGAGTTTGGGAATATAGGTCAGGTTCAGTGGGGTGGAGTTCAGAGCCAATGACCAGGAAAGAATTCTTGAGACTTCTTTGGTGCAAAATGGTGGTTTATTAAAGCTTGGGAACAGGATCAGTGGCAACAAGAGCTGCAACCCCAGGGCTGTGAGATGTGGTTGCTTAGATACTATGGGCCTGGGGAAATGTAAGGAAAAAGGGAGGCTTTAAAAGAATTTTCATATGCTAAAGAAGACTTACAGGATACCTGAGGGCTTGACATTTTCAAGTTAAGGTTGTTACCCCTCTAGTAAGGCATTAACATTTAGATAGTTGGGAACTTCCTGGAGGAACATTATACTCTGCCCACTTCAAGTATCTGTTGATGAGCTGCAGCTTATAAAGACATTTAATTGTATTTAATTCCCTTCTGGAAGCTATTGCGAAAGCTTTCATAAATAAACTGAGGAAGACTCCGGTCTTGAAGGATTGTGGTCTCTCTAAGTCAATTATTTGTTTTTCCTTTAAAGCAGCCAGGAATGCCTGGGGAATGTCACATATATCCCATGGGAGTGGAGTGAGATGTTACAGGGTGTTAGTTTCTGCTTTGTCCTCAGCTTGCCTTCTGTTCCTTCATCATTAGTATATAGAAACGCAGATATTTCTGTATATTAATTTTGTATCCAACTTTACTGAATTTTTGCACCTATGTTTATCAGGGATATTAACTTGCAGTTTTCTTGCTTGCTTGCTTTTTTTTTTTTTTTCGGGTATTTGTTTATGTTATCAGGATAACTGGTGACCTTTATAAAAGACATTTGAAAATTTTGCTTCCTCTTCTATTTTTTGGAATAGTTTGAGAAAAGTATGAACTCTTCTTTCAATGTTTGGTAGAATTCACCTGGAAAACCATCTAGTTCTGGACTTTTGCTTGTTAGGAATTTTTTGTTGTTTTCTTTTGTTTTTGATTATGTATTTAAATTTGTTACTAGTTACCCAAGTGTTAAAACTTACTATTTCTTCCTGTTTCAGTTTTAGAAGATTGTTTCTAAGAATTTATCCCTTTTTTCTTTGTTATTCAACTGTTTGGCATATTATTTTTTGTAATAGTCTTCTCTATTCTTTGTAGTTCTGTGGTGCACTGTTATTTCTTTGTAGTTCTGTGGTGCACTGTTATTTCTCCTCCATTATATCGGATTATATTCATTTGGTTCTTCTCTTTTTCTTGATTAATCTTATTAAAGTTTTATCAATTTCCTTTGTTCATTTATTACCAAAGAAGTATCTATTAATTTCATTGATATTTATTATATTTATTTATTTATTTATTTATTTGCTTTACTTCTCTAGTTCATTTATTTCTGTTCTGATCTTTCTTTCTTCTCTAACTTTGGACTTTGTTCCATTCAAGTTTCTTAAGGTGTGGGGTTATATTATTTATTTGAGGTTTTGTTTGTTGAGCTATAAATTTCCTTTTTAGAACTGCTTTCACTGTATCTCAAAGATTTTGGACTACTGCTTTTTTCACTTCATTTGTTTCCATGTATTTTTTTTTTTTAATTTCCTCTTTGATTTCTTCATTGATACATTGGTTCTTCAGCAGCATGTTGTTTAGTTTCCATGTTTCCATGTATTTTTTATCTTGTTTTTCCTTGTAATAGATATCTAGATTCAAAGCATTGTGGTTGGAAAAGATGTTTGATGATTTCTATCTTCTTAAATTTATTGAAACTTGCTTTATAGCCTAACATGTTTTTTTGTTAGTCCCCTTAACTATTTTTTTAGATACATTATACTACTTTTGTCTTTTAAACTTTATAGTACCTTTATAAGTGATAGTTCTACTGTCTTTACTGCATGTTTGCTTTTATTCATGAAATTATTTCCTTTTATAACTTTCTCCTTTCTGTTTATGGCCTATTGTTTTCTACTGAAAGGTGTCCATTTAACATTGTTTATTAGGCTAGTTGAGTGGTGATAAACTCATTTAATTCTTGTTTGACTTGTTTATCTCTTTTTCAGTTCGTAATAACCTTGCCAGATAAAGTATTAGTGGTTGCAAGGTTTTTGTTTTGTTTTGTTTTGTTTTCTCTTTTAGCACTATTGAAGATATTATGCCACTTTCTTCTGACCTGCCAAGTTTTTGCTGGAAAATCAGGTGCCTGCTTAGGGGGTTTTGCTTGCCCTGTATAAATCTAGTTGCTTCCCACTTGCTGTTTTTAAAATTTTCTCTTTATCTATAATCTTTGACATTTTAATTTTTATGCAGTGTGATATGGACCTTCTTGGGTTCATCTTGTTTGGAACTTTCCATGCTTCGTCAGCCTTGATGTCCCCAAGTTAGGGAAGTTTTCGGCTACTGTTTCTTCAAATATTTTCTGCCTCTTTCTTTCTCTCTTCTCCTTCTGGAATCCCTATATTGTCAACATTTGTTTTGTTGATACTATCCATGAGATCCCTTAACATATCTTCTTTTTTTATTCTCTTTTCTTTTTGCTGTTCAGCTTGGGTACTTCCCATCAACTTGATTTCCAGATCTTTTTCTCTCTATATATTCTATTGATTGTGTTCCTCTGGAGAATGCTTATACAGTCTTCCATTTGAAACCATCAATGTTATGATCATTTGATTCTTATATTCAATATTTTTATGTAGGTGATGATACTCTGTAACTTTTTTTATTAAGTACTCTTGGATTTATAATTTTTTAAGTGTATTGTTCTGCCATTTAAGATGACACATAAAAAGAATGAAAGGGAGAATGCATACCACATGATTTTTTTTTCCCTATTCCTGTCATAAATGGATAGAGTTTAAAACTGCATGATTTTAACCTATGGATTAAAAATAATAAAACTACAGACTAGAAAGCTCATAAATAGATCCACATATAAATTTTATTTTATTTTCAATATAAATGATCTTATAATTCAATGAGAGAAATCTTTTAGTCACATGTTGGAAAATTTGCACATAAAATCTCAAAAGGAAATGATGAACCTTAACTTTTACCTTAAATCATATATAACAACTAACCAAAAATGAATGACACCCATGAATGGAAAAAACTAAAATGAACAAATATTAGGAATAAATCATATGTTAAATGTTTATGACTTTGGGTTAGGTATCAATTTATTAGAATAAAACACAAAACATACTAAGAAAAAAATAGATTGGATGGACATCACCAAAATTAAAACCTTCTGCTCTTAAAAAACAAAAACTAAGAAGATAAGCCATATACTTTAGTTTGAAAAAAACATGTGCCTGTGAAAGTAGTTTTCTCCAGAATATATAAAGAATCCTTACAAGTCAATGATAAGACAGGACACTCAATAATAGTGAGCAAGAATAAAATTGGGCAAAAAGTTGTTCAAATAAGATACAGTAAGAGCTAATATAGTGAGATACAGAGCTAATAAATAATAACATGAATAGATGTTCCATATCATTAATCATTAAGGAAATGCAAATGAACACAACAATGCAATGTCCCTATATCCCTTTTAGAATGGTTTTAAATTTAAAAGGATAAAGATATCAAAATATTGTTGAGGATGTGGAATAATTTGAACTCTCACCCATTTCTAATGGCAGTGCAAAATGACATAGCAACTTTGAAAACAGTTCAGAAGTTTCTTATGAAGTTAAATACATAACTTACCATTGATCTCACCATGTCTACTTCTCATTTTTATCTAAAAAAGTGAAAAACTATGTCTACAGAAAGGTGTTTATGTAATGCTCATGGTAGCTTTATTCATTAGAAGCAAAACTGAAAGCAATTTAAATGAATATGAATGGGATATTTGATAAATATATATTCATACATCTCAAAAACATTATGTTAAAGCTTTACTTTGTATAACTCTATTTATATAAGTCCATATAAAAAGCAAAGACAACAACAACAATGGAATCCTAGGGACAAGAAACAAATGATCAGTTACCAAGGATTATGGGGATGGAGAAATGACTGACCATACAAACAGACACAAGTTAGCTTTTGGAGGTGATCAAAATATTTTATGTTTTAATGTGATATAAACTGATAACTGGATGCATTTGCCAAAACTCACTGAGCTGTATATTTTAGGATCATACCCACTGTGATGCATATTGATATATAATTCTTAAATTACATATTTTCCATAAGTTATAAATTGATTTTATAACATGTCTCTTTAGTAGTAAGTACTTAATATTTTTCTCAGGGATCAAGAAGAGAGAATGAAATTTTTTTTCCTTAAATTCTTTTGTGGGAAGAAAATTATATAGCTTAATCAATCTTAAATAACAACTTCTTATCAGCCATTTTATTTTGTATTTGTAAAATATAGTTCTACTGAAATATTCAGAAGTATCAGAAAATAAGAACAATGTATATACAAATTTGCATTGGCAATACATATGAAGTTTAGTCTTGTATCAGATTAAATATGCTTACAAGATATGTCGGTTTGCAGGCCTATGCATTCCTAAACACTCAGCCAAAGTAGAAAGCCTCTGTACCCAGCAAAGGAATAAAGTACACTTCAATTTCATTCTTACTTGAGATAGAATTTTCAAAGTGCAAGTCTTAAATCCCATTTGTTACTTTCCTAATTAAGTGAAAACCATCTATTACAGGATTTGTGATAGAGAATCAAAGCATAATGAGCAAAACAAAACAAAAATACTCATATTGTTAAAATTCAAGAAATTGCAATGCCTAAATTGATGTAAATAAATTAAAATGATACATAAATATAAAGAAACATTTTGGAAGATATAAACTGTTTTTATTTTGGATGCACAATTGATTTTGTCTGCATCCTTTCTCTAAAACATATGCAACTGCCTCTTCTACAAATATTTACATTGACATATGGACTATTTTTAACCTAGCTTCTAGACCATTGATTGGAAAGGACTACTAAAGATTATATTGCAAAGTCGCTATGTTTAAACTTAATTAAATAGGAGTTTTAACATATAGAATTATTTTCCATTTATAAAAAAACCAAAGTTGATTTACAAAACATAAAAAGTGAAAATACTGGTTAAAAGTTATATAAAATAAAGATTATTTACAAAATTACCTTCAGAGAGTTTGAATACACACGTCTACTATCTTATATTTGATAACACAGGGCACATAATACCATATTAAAATTAAGACTGGGATTAAAACGAAGACATTTGGGAAGTTGAGGAGGCTGAAGAATATGATAAAAACACATTTTTAAAGATTTCTCATTTTATTGAAAATTAGTTTGGAATCCTCATCAGTATAATCAGAGAAAAAAAAAATTTCTGTCTATAGCTCTGAGATTAAGAAGATCTGCTAGAGAAATAATGAATTTATTGACCACATTCATTTTGTGGTATAGAAGACACATTACTCTACATTATGCCTATATTAGACTTAAATCAATTTCATTATAAAAACAAGATTAGAAGAGAGATTTGTAATTTAAAAACATACATTACTTATATGAATTTTTATAATAAAACACCTTCAGAATAATGTTCCTATGCTTTTAGATAATTAAATATCAAAGTACATAGAGGCAGTTTTTAGTCTGATTTTTGTAAGTTTAAATCAAGCAAATTTAGAATTCAATCCCCCAAGCATCCACAATTTATTCTGCTATTTATAATACTTGGAACTGATTGCTCTACTTAGAGTAGGTGTGTAAATATATGTTGAGTGTGAAAATGAGAATGACAAGTGTGCAGCTTTGCATCTTGGAGTAGTGAGCATTCTGATTTCACATTAACTGGAAGGATATAACTTTATCAAATCAAAGACCATAAGAAAAATATTAAAAGAAATACAATTTTTACTGGATTAATTTTTCTTTGAGTACATAAAGAACAACCCATTTATTTAAATGTAGTAGTTTCCTGCGATCCTTTTTTTGCCAACTAGTATGATAATGTATAACTTCATAAAGCAAAGTCATGTGAGTCAAACCAATACGGATATTCTCTTTCTGCACATTACTCTTTGATTGTAGTATTACATTGACATAAACATAGTAAACCTTCTCTTCATTTTCCTTATAGCTCTCTAGAGTAAAAGTAATGCATTCTTCTAGATCCAATTCCAATTTAATACTAAAGTGGAATTATTTCCTCCTTCAAAATCTACCTTGAATCATGTGAGCCAATCAATTTCTTAAGTAATTCCATAGAGTAATTTTCTATTAAGACTATTGGTTAATCCAGATGGGCAACTAAGAGGTACTTTAAAAATGTTTTTGTAGAATTCTAGATTATTGAGAAGCTATGTGAAAAGAAAAAAAGATTACATGGTAAAATATGGTATCCTTCTGACTATTCATTAGATGCTTCAGAATAATTTAATTAAATTTAAGGGTTTCATAAAGTCACAAAAGTAATTATGTACATATATAGGACACATTGGAAAAACCTATTTCAAAAAATAACATTTATATATAGAAATTTGTAAGTCTAATACAGAGAAAAAATACACATCTTTATTTTTCTGTATATAACTTGATAATCCTAGTGATGGACTAAACAATATAATTTATATTTATTTTTATAGGTATAAGAATTCAATATTTGACAGTGGTTTGGCAGAAAATCAAATCAAAGTTACACATACATGTGGTCTAAAACAACTAAGATTCTGAACCTGACCAAGATTAAATAAGTCTACTAGAGCCTATTTTTTCCACTGATTGCAACTAAAAATTCTGAACAAAATACAAAAAGCAGGGGATTCCAGGAAGATGGTAGAATGGAAGTCACCAGGAATGTCTTTCCATCTAAACAATTACACTAAAACAATCCTCTAACTATTTTGTAAATCTCGACTCTGTTGAAGGCTTTTGCTTCTCAGGGGGAGGCTTGAAGAGTAAATCAAAGTTGAGTTCTCTCCATTTCAGCTCTTAGTCTAGGGGAGCTACTCTTCCCACTGACAGACCTATAGCAGGCAGCTGGGCACTTATTCTCCAGCAACTAACAAAGCTGACAGAAACAAGACTCGAGTTTAAAAAGATTCTATATTCCAAACAACTAGGATCTGGGCTCTTACTGCTGTCTCTGATCACAAAGGTATGGGGTGGGGTGGGGGGGGTGTCAGTGACCAATGTTGTTGCACTCCTTCCTTCCATTATTGCAAGCCCCTCATTTTCTGCCTGAAGTAACTTCTACAGCATTTAATGGACTAGTGCCCTTGTTCCCCTCCTCCCCATTTCCTACTTTTTTTTTCCTTTTCTGTTTTTTCCTCTTTGGGAGCCAGACATTAAAGATTAGGATATTCAAATGTCTCTTTGGTTATATTTATTCCTAGGTATCTTATGGTTTTGACTGCATTTGTAAAGAGGATTGACTCCTTAATTTCTCTTTCTTCTGTCTTATTGGTATATAAAAATACAACTAATTTATATGCATGGATTTTATATCCTGCCACATTACTGAATTCTGGTATGAGTTCTAGCAGAGAATCTGTACTCAGAAAACTATAGAATATTCCATGAAAGAAATGGAGAAAGACACAAAGAAATGGAAAAACATTGCATGCTCATGGATTGGAAGAAAACATATTGTGAAAATGTCCATGTTACCTGGAGCTATCTACACATTTAATGCAATCCCTATCAAAATGCCATCAACTTCTTTTTTTCAAAGAAAGGAAACAAATAATCCTAAAATTTGTATAGAACAAGAAAAGACCCCAAATAGCCATAGGAATGTTGAAAAAGAAGACCAAAGCTGGTGGCATCACAAGTCCAGACTTCAAACTCTGTTACAAAGCTATAATCATCAAGACAGTATGGTACTGGCACAAAAACAGACACATAGATCAATGGAACAGAATAGAGAGCCGAGAAATGGACCCTTGACTCTATGGTCAACTAATCTTTGACAAAGCAAGAAAGAATGTCCAATGGAAAAAAAGATAGTCTCTTCACCAAATGGTATTGGGAAAATTGGACAGCCACATGCAGAATAAAACTGGACCATATTCTTACATCACACACAAAAATATACTCAAAAATGGATGAAAGATCTAAATGTGAGAGATGAATCCTTCAAAATCCTTGAGGAGAACACAGGCAGCAACTGTTTTAACCTCAGCTGCAGCAAATTCTTGCTAGACACTTCTCTACAGGCAAGGGAAACAAAACCAAAAATCAACTCTTAGGACTGCATCAAGATAAAAGTCTTCTTCACAGCAAAGGAAACAGTCAACAAAACCAAAAGACAACTGACAGAATGGGAGAAGATATTTGTAAATGATGTATCAGATAAAGGACTAGTATCAATAAAGAACTTCTCAAACTCAACACTCAAAGAATAAATAATCCAATTAAGAAATGGGAAGAAGACATGAACAGACATTTCTACAAAGAAGACCTCCAAATGGCCAACAGACACATGAGGAAGTGTTCAACATTACTCAGCATCAGGGAGTTACAAATCAAAGCACAGTGAGATACTACCTCACACCAGTCAGAATGGCTGAACTTAACAAATCTAGAAATGAGAAATGTTGGTGAGGATGTAGAGAAAGGGGAACCCTCCTACACTGTTGGTGGGAATATAAGCTGATACAGCCACTCTGGAAAATAGTATGGAGGTTCCTCAAAAAGTTGAAAATAGAGTTACCCTATGACCCAGCAATTGCACTACTGGATCTTTACCCCAAAGATCACTACAAATGTAGTGATCTGAAGGGGGTGCACACTCAAAAGTTTATAGAAGCAATGTCCACAATACCCAAACTATGGAAAGAGCCTAGACATCCATCAGGAGATGAATGGATAAAGAATATGTGGTACATATATATACAGTGGAATATTATGCAGCAATCAAAAAATGAAACCTTACCATTTGCAATGATGTGGATGGAAGTAGAGGGTAATATGCTAAACAAAATAAGTCAATCAGAGAAAGACAATTATCATATGATTTCATTGATATATGGAATTCAATAAACATGGCAAAGGATCATAGGGGAAGAGAGGAAAAAATGAAACAAGATGAAACCAGAGAGGGAGACAAACCATAAGAGACCCTTAATCTCACAAAACAAACTGAGTGTTGCTGGAGTGGAGGGGTGTGAGAGGGATGGGTTGACTGGGTGGTGGACATTGGGGAGGGCATGTGTTTATGGTGAGTGCTGTGAATTATGTAAGACTGATGAATCACAGTCCTGTACATCTGAAACAAATTTTACATTATATGTTAATATTAAAAAATGAGGTAGGATATTCAAAAGTAATTGTATAAAGACAAAATTAAAAAGTATCAGGCATGTCCAGGGAAAGGCGCAGGCTTAGAGAAGATCTAAGAATACCTTACATTTACATCTCAGCTGGTGTTTAGTCTAGAGATAGCCTACAAAAATAAAAACATAAAAATAATAATAAAATATAGCAAAACTTTTTGAAGGAAAAGACAATGATTTTCAGAAGTAACAATTTTAGATAGAAATTCTAGTTTTCAATAAATGTTAAGGTATCCAAAGAAATAGGAAAATATGAACCATTCAAAGGAAAAACAAAAAATATTGTCCTTGAAAAAGACTTAATGGAAGACCTACGATATGAAGACTTTAAAGCAACCACCCGAAGGATGCTCAAAGAATTAAATGAAGATGTACAAAAAGTCAAGAAAGTGATCTATTTTAAAAGTAAATATCAATAAAAGCTAGAGAACCTAAAAACAAAAATTCTGGGCCTGAAAAGTACTATCAGTGAAATAAAAAAAATAAAAATATGCAGAGTTCAAAAGCAGATTGTCCATGTAAAAGAAATAATTATGACACTTGAATATAGGACAATGAAAATTATTTAGCATAAGAAACACAAAGAAAAAAAAAAGATTGAAAGTAATTAGAGCCTAAGAAGCTTGTGGGACAACATCAAATGGATTAATAAGCATTGTAGGAATCCCAAAAGGAAAGAGAACAAAAGGGGCCAACAAAATATTTGAAGAAATAGTGGCTGAAAACATCCCAGATTTGATGGAAGACATGAATATAAATACCAAAGAAGGGGCACCTGGGTGACTCAGTGGGTTAAAGCCTCTGCTTTCAGCTCAGGTCATGGTCTCAGGGTCCTGGGATAGAGCCCCACATTGGGCTTTCTTTTCAGTGAGGAGCCTGCTTCCTCCTTTCTCCCTGCTTGCCTCTCTGACTACTTGTAATCTCTGTCTGTCAAATAAATAAATAAAATCTAAGTAAATAAATAAATAAATATCAAAGAAATTCAATTCTAAATAGGATAAACTCAGAGATCCACACTTAGACATATTTTATCCAAACTTTAAAAACTCAGAATCTTGAAATCAGCAAGGGAGAAGTGACTCATCACATGTAAGGAAATCTTCAAACATGGACAGCATATGTCTCAGCAAAAATATTGGAGGTCACAGAGCAATGAACTTATATATTTAAAATGTTAAAGAGAGAAAAGAAAATGTTGACCAAAAATCCCGTTTCCAGCAAAAATGTCCATTTAGAGTGAGGGAGAACGTAAGATTCCCAGAAAAACAGAAGCTGAGAGCTTGTTACCAGTAGATATGCTATATAAAAATGCTCAAAAAATTCCTGCAGGATAATATGAGAGGACACCAGACTATAAACTTGAAGTTATTTAAAGAAGTAAAGATCTCAAAAATTTAAGTACATGGACAAGACCTGAAATTCATAAAACACCTAACGCTAGTAATCTTATAAGAATACTTTTTTTTTTTTTAACTATCTGTACATGATTTCAGGGACTAATTCAGATAATTAGTCTAAATAGATAATATCTATCTCTATATAGAATACAATAGTGCTGCAGGTTTGTTTTATAATGATATTTTATTTTATTTATTATTTAATTTAAAATAATGTTTTTAAAAAATATTACTTTATTTTAGGGCACACAATGTCTAAAGACATGATTTTGTGATTCAACAAACCAAAAAAAGGTGTGGACACAGCTTTAAATGAGTAGTGTTTTTGTATGTTATTGAAGATAAGATGGTAATAATTCATATTAGTGTATTTTAACTTTACAATGTTGAATGTAATCTTCATGGAAATCTCCTAAAATAGCTGTAGAATATACACAAAAGGAAACAAAAAAGGTATTCGCTTTTAAAAATCCAAAGGCAAAAGACTGTAATAAGGGAAATAAGTTTAAAAAAATATGTAAGGAAACAAAAGGTAGATATGCAGGATCTATAAAGAACTTCTCAAACTCAACACACACAAAAAAGATAATCATATCAAAAAATGGACAGAAGATATTTTTATGTATTCTCCAATGAAGACTTAAAAATGACTATCAAACACATGAAAAATGTTTATCACTAGCCATCAGAGAAATTCAAATTAAATCCACATTGAGATATCACCTTACACCAGTTAGAACCGCCAAAATTAGCAAGACAGGAAACAACGTTTGTTGGAGAGATGTGGAGAAAGGGGAACCCTCTTATACTGTTGGTGGGAATGCAAGTTGGTGCAGCCACTTTGGAGAACAGTGTGGAGATTCCTCAAGAAATTAAAAATAGAGCTTCCCTATGACCTTGCAATTGTACTACTGGGTATTTACCCCAAAGATACAGATGTCGTGAAAAGAAGGGCCATCTCTACCCCAATGTTTATAGCAGCAATGGCCACGGTCGCCAAACTGTGGAAAGAACAAAGATGCCCTTCAACGGATGAATGGATAAGGAAGATGTGGTCCATATACACTATGGAGTATTATGCCTTCATCAGAAAGGATGAATACCTAACTTTTGTAGCAACATGCATGGGACTGGAAGAGATTATGCTGAGTGAAATAAGTCAAGAAGAGAGAGTCAGTTATCACTTATTTCACTTATTTGTGGAGCATAAAAAATAACATGGAGGACATGGGGAGATGGAGAGAAGAAAGGAGTTGAGGGAAATTGGAGGGGAGGTGAACCATGAGAGACTATGGACTCTGAAAAACAACCTGAGGGTTTTGAAGGGGCAGGGGTGGGAGGTTGGGGAGCCGGGTGGTGGGTATTAAGGAGGGCACGTATTGCATGGAGCACTGGGTGTGGTGCAAAAACAATGAATACTGTTACAGTGAAAAGAAATTTAAAAAAAAATTTTAAAAATGTAAGGCATACAGAAAATACATAGCAAAATGGCATCAGTGAGCTACCACTTATTGGAGATTATTTTAAATGCAAATGGATTAAACTCCCCAGTCAAAAGACAGAGATTATCAAAATGGATAAAAATGATTCAGTTGCCTACTATATACAGGAGACTTAATTTAGATCCAACACAAATAGACTGAAAGCAAAAGGATAGAAGTGTTTTTCTATGCTAATGTAACAAGAGAGATCTGGAGGGGCTATACTAATTTCAGACAAAATAGATCTTAAATAATAAAAGAGTCAAGGATAACAAATAGTAATAAAAGGTTTAACACAGCCAGAAAATTTAACAGTTATGAACATTTATATACCTAATATCAGGCCATCAAAATATATCTAGTGGAAACTGACAGAACTTAAGGGAGAAGTAGACAATGCTACAAAAAATAGTTTAAGACTTTAATAACCCACTCTCAATAATCTATAGAACCAGACAGGAGGTAAATTAAAGAAATAGCAGAATTAAATAATACAATAAATCAATTAGAGCTAGTAAACATCTACAGAACACTCTACATAGTAACAAATGTACACATTATTCTCAAGTGCACACGAGACATTTTCCAGGATAGACCATATGTTGGGCTACAAATTAAGTCTGGAGATCTAAAAATATATCATACAAAATATCTTCCCAATTGTAATGGAATAAAGTAAGAAATCAATAATAGAAAACTGGAAAATCCAAAAATTTGAGAAAACTACACATATTCTTAAATAATCAGTGAGTAAAAAAGAAAAATCTCAAGAGGAATTAGAAAATACAAGGAGGTGAATGAAAATGAAAACAACACAACAAAACTTTTTGAAGCATAGTGAAAGAATGCTAAGGGGGAAATTATAGCTAGAAATGCTTATATTAAACAAGAAGAAAGATCTCAAACTGCACCTAACTGTACAAATTAAGGAATTAAGAAAAGAAGTAGACACTAAATCCACAGATAATAGAAGAAAGGAGTAATGAATATTAGAGCAGAGATAGAGAATAAAGAACAAACAAACAAAAATCAGGGATGCCTGGGTGGCACAGTCCATTAAGCATCTGTCTTTGGCTCAGGTCATGATTCTAGGGTCCTGGAAACAAGTCCTGCAACAAGTTCCTTGCACAGCAGGGAGCCTCCACCTCCTTCTGTCTGCCACTCCCTGTGCTTGTGCTTGCATTCTCTCTCTCTCTCTCCCACTCCCTCTGACAAAAAGAATCCTAAAAAATAATAAAGCTAAAATTTGATTCTTGGGAAAGATTACATGGTAACAAATTTTTAGTTACATGGACTAAGATTCAAAGTATAAAATAAGAAATGGAAGCGGTATCATTACTATTGATTATGTAGAAATAAAAAGGATTACAACAGAATATGTGAATAATTATATACCAACATGTTTGATGACTTACAGAAATTGAACAAGGTTGTGACAACACAAACCCACCAAGACTAAAACATAAAGAACTAGAAAAAAATCTGGGTCTAGGACTAGTTGATCTATAACTAGTAAGGAGTTTGAATCAGTAATCAAAAATCTCCCAACAAAAAACAACCTGGACATGATGCCTTCATTGGTAAATTCTACTAAACATTTAAAAGATGTAACACAAGTCCTTTTAAAACTTTTCCAAAATATTTAAGAAGGGGAAACACTTCTAAATTCATTCCAGGAGGCCAGCAGTATTCTGATAACAAAGCTGGACTAAGACACTATAGGAAAAGAATACAACAGACCAATATCTCTTATGGACATTGCTCTGAAATTACTCAATAAAATACCAACAAACAAAATTCAGTAGCATATTAAAAATATTAGGCACCAAAACCAAGTTGGATTTATTCCTGGGAAACACAAGTGGTGTTTCAATATACAAATATTGATCAGTGTAATATACTACATAACCAAATGAAGGTGTGTGTGGGGGGGGGGGCGGAAACACCAGTATCTCAATTGATGAAGAAAAAGCATTTGATAAAATTCAGCAGGCTTTCATGATAAACCATTCCAATAAACTAGGAGGAGAAGGAAACTACCTCAACATAATGAAAACCATATAGGGAACATCCACCATAAACATCATAGTAAATGGTGAAAGACTGAAAGCTTTTTCCTTAATATTGTGAATAAGGCAAGGATACCTACTTTCACCATTTTGGTCCAATAGCTTATAATGTGGAATATTGAGAATATTATGTCAAGTGAAAATATCTAGTCACAAAAATGCAAGTACTGTGTGATTCCAGTTTTCTGAGGTACTGAGTCAAAATCATAGAGACAAAGAGGAATGGTGGTTGCCATGTGATGGGGATTGGGGAGAATAGAATATTATTTTATGGGTATAGAACTTTAGTTTTGCAAGTTGAAAAAGTTTGGAGATAGATGATGATGAGTGCACAATATATTAAATATATTTATTACTTAAAAATGTGTTCTTGGGTGCCTTGGTGGCTCAGTGGGTTAAAGCCTCTGCCTTCGGCTCAGGTCACGATCCCAGAGTCCTGGGATTGAGCCCCACATCGGGCTCACTGCTCAGCAGGGAGCCTGCTTCCACCTCTCTCTCTCTCTGCCTGCCTCTGCCTACTTGTGAACTCTGCCTGTCAAATAAATAAATAAATAAATATTTTTAAAAATGTGTTCTTAAAATTGTTAAGATGCTAAATTTTATGGTGTATGTATTTTACCACAATTTTTTAAAAGGAGCAATTACCTGAGGACTCTTAAAATTAATCAAAAACATGCAAAATGTGAAGAGTTTTCAAAACTTGAAGAAGCAATTTTCACAAAATTCAATTTCTTTTTGTCGCCCATACTCCTCCTTTTTTTTTTCTTTTGGCTTTGCCCCAAGGCCAGCCCCTTGTCATGTTGCTTCTTGGTGAAGCAGCTTTGTGTGGGGAGAAACTCTAATCCAAACAGAAAGATAAGAAAAAAAAAAAATGGCCTCTGCAGAGAAGTGAGTGTGACGGAATTCCAAGGGAGAATGCTTTAAAGGAGATCTTTTAATTGTGTATATAAATCTAAGCATGTCCCTTCTTGGACTTACATCTGAAATACACCTGTGTGACCCAAAATATCTTAGGAAAGACTTGACGAAATGAACTAAGATTTATGTTTCTGTCTGAGTCTCAGACTAACACTTAAACAGTGCATGATTTGAATGTAACCAAAGCAGTGTATCAAGCCTTCCAAGATTGAACTGAGATTAAAACTAGTCCTCATAGGGGCGCCTGGGTGGCTCAGTGGGTTAAGCCGCTGCCTTCGACTCAGGTCATGATCTCAGGGTCCTGGGATCGAGTCCCACATTGGGCTCTCTGCTCAGCAGGGAGCCTGCTTCCTCCTCTCTCTCTCTGCCTACTTGTGATCTCTCTCTCTGTCGAATAAATAAATAAAATTAAAAAAATAAAAAACTAGTCCTCATAGAAGGTGAGAGAAAACTTGCAAAATGAACCTAATCATGCTGTTTTACTGCTAAAATAAATAAACCAAAATCATCATCATAGTTCATAAGAGTATAATAATATTGAGAATCTAAAAAAATATGTTATTTAATATGTCTAGAATACAATCCAAGTATATATCACACAAAAATACTTGTGAAAATGTGATCAATTTTCGGGTAAAATAACAGCAGCTGTTAACCCTGAAATGATTCAGATGTAAGAATTATCACACAAATACCGTAAAGCATTTATTATAACTACTACTCATTAGGTAAAAGTTAAATACTTGAAATAAATGGAACAATACAATTTTTCAGTAATAAAATAAAAAGTGTTAAAATAACATTAATTGTTAACAGTAAAAAATTCAGTGCAAAAGTTCTTTTAATTTCTGTTGGTTTCAATATTAGAATGGATATGACAGAAGAATAAATCAGTGAACCTGAGGATAGATTAATGGAAATTTTCTTATTTGAAAAACATTTTAAAAATATGAATAAAGCTTCAGTGATTTTTACACATTATCATTTAAGTCTCAAGAGGAAAAGAAAGGAGTGAAGAAAATTGCTTGAATTATAACTGAAAACATTCCAAGTTTAACAAACATCATAACCAAAAATTTAAGAAATTCAGGAAACCCCCAGTACTGTAAATTTAAAGACAATTACAGCTAAGCACATCTTAATATTTAAAAGCCAAATAATAAGAATGTAATAATAATAAAATTCTTGAAAATTGCTAGAAAAATTATTATATTACATAGAAGCTAACAAATAAATTCAGTGACCAGCTATTTCTTATAAAAAATGATGGCCAGGAATGAAGGCTTAATCAAGGCTCAAATAAAAGAAACTATGAAAACTATCTTCTAGTACCATCTTTCTACATGAAAAAATAAAGTCATTTATGATGAAGAATCAAAATATCATAAGGAAATATGGATGATCAAAGAGCAACAGAAATAGTAAATTTTTCAGTAACTATAAAATATTTTAAAATGTTTACATATGATTCTTGAAATTTAAATTGTAATGAACTTTTGAAGGCACATTATAAGATAGCAACATCATACTTTTTGTGAGAAAGGATAAGGGCATCTACCAATGTGATTACAAGGCTACAATAAGTTTACTTACAGTATTACAATATTTACTCTAAGTTGACTATGAAATGTTGGATTGGCAGATAGTAATCTCTAGGGAAGCTCGGTAAAAATTAATGAGAAGACATAGCTAAAAATCTAATGGATATACAAAATGCAATACTCTATATAAATATATATGTAATTGAAAATATGGCACAAATGCAGAACCAAAGGAAAAACAAAACAGAGTAGACAAGGAAAAAAAGTACAATGGTGGGAGGATAAGATGGTGGGGAAGTAGGAGGAGGCGCCTTTTAAACCTGTACCCTAAAGTGAGCTGATTACCAACCAAAGAACTCCAATCACCCATGAAATCAGACTGAGATCAGAATTATACACCTCTGGATCTCTACAGGGGCAGAAGACACCAGTGGGCAGGTAAAGCTGAGTGGAAACGGTGAACTGAAAGCGGAAGATAAACAAAAGGGGGAGGGAGCCACCAGAGGTGACTGGTTGGAAAGTAATATCCCTAATACGAGTGAGAGTGCCCTGTGTCTGGGGACCAGCATTAACTTGGAGGCTGGTTGAAAGCACTTCAAAAGAGCAAAAGATCACGGGGGGGGGGGGGGAATTGTGGGAATTGGGGCAGCTAGGGACAGGGGCTTAAGTCCCTCGTCCCAGGACAGCCTCCCCTGGTGCTGAGCCAGAGAGAGTGTGGTGGAGAAACCAGGTCTTGGTCCCTAAGCCGCAAGCACGCCTGAGAACACGTAGGGTCTGGCTCCTGTGAGGGGCTGGGTGCCTCACCAGAGGACAGAACATGCAAGCCCTGCTATACAGCCAGAGATGTGCGTGCCCCTCGTTCTCCTCTGAAACAGGTACACAAAGGCCAAATTAACAAGACAGGAAACAACATGTCTTGGAGTGGATGTGGAGAAAGGGGAACCCTCTTACACTGTTGGTGGGAATGCAGGTTGGTGCAGCCTCTTTGGAGAACAGCGTAGAGATTCCTCAAGAAATTAAAAATAGAACTTCCCTATGACCCTGCCATTGTACTCCTGGGTATTTACCCCAAAGATACAGATGTCGTGAAAAGAAGGGCCATCTGTACCCCAATGCTTATAGCAGCAGTGGCCACGGTCACCAAACTGGAAAGAACCAAGATGCCCTTCAACGGACGAATGGACAAGGAAGATGTGGTGCATATACACTATGGAGTATTATGCCTCCATCAGAAAGGACGAATACCCACCTTTTGTAGCAACATGCATGGGACTGGAAGAGATTATGCTGAGTGAAATAAGTCAAGCAGAGAGACTTAATTATCATATGGTTTCACTTATTTTTGGAGCATAACAAATAGCATGGAGGACATGGGGAGTTAGAATGGAGTTGAGGGAAATTGGAAGGGGAGGTGAAACATGAGAGACTATGGACTCTGAAAAACAATCTGAGGGTTTTGAAGGGGCAGGGGGTGGGAGGTTGGGGTCCCAGGTAGTGGGTATTATAGAGGGCACGGATTGCATGGAGCACTGGGTGTGGTGCAAAAATAATGAATACTGTTATGCTGAAAATAAATAAAAAATAAATTAAAAAAAAAGTACAATGGTAGTACTAAATCCCACCATATCAAAAGTTAAATTAAACCAAGTGGTCTGAAAGGGCAATTAAGAGAGATGGTTAGTTGTGATTATTAAAAAAAAAAAAAAATTAAAAACAAAAGAAAGCACCACACCCAACTACAGACATCTATACTGTAGATGTCTATACTATAGGTATACACACCCAACTATAGACATCTATGATGTCTATAATGTTGATGTCTATGATGTCCACGTAAAATAGAAGGTTAAAAATAAAAAGAAAACTATAAAAAATAAAGCTATCAGGTAATATCAGGATATATAGCATTAGTTTAAAAAAATAAAGATGGTATTAATAATTCTAAATGTGTGTACAGCAAACAGAGCTTCAAAGTGTATAATACCAAACTGACAACTTACTGAAGGTGAAGTAGAGAAATCCACAAATATAGTTGAAGACTTCAACAATTTTCTCAGTAATAAAACAAGTTTCAGAAAATCCATGAAGAGGGGGAGGAGTCAAGATGGCGGAGAAGTAGCAGGCCAAGACTACTTCAGCTAGCCAGAGATCAGCTAGATAGCTTATCTAAAGATTGCAAACACCTGAAAATCCATCAGCAGATCGAAGAGAAGAAGAACAGCAATTCTGGAAACAGAAAAACAACCACTTTCTGAAAGGTGTTTTCTTTTTTTTAAATTCTTTTCTTTTTCTTTTTCTTCTTTTTTTTCTTTCTTCCTTTTTGAACCTCTTTTTATCCACTTTCTCCCCCCTCACGATTTGGGATCTCTTCTAATTTGGTTAAAGCATATTTTCCTGGGGTTGTTGCCACCCTTTTAGTATTTTACTTGCCCCTTCATATACTCTTCTCTGGACAAAATGACAAGACGGAAAAATTCAACACAAAAAAAAGAACAAGAGGCAGTACCGAAGGCTAGGGACCTAATCAATACAGACATTGGTAATATGTCAGATCTAGAGTTCAGAATGACAATTCTCAAGGTTCTAGCCGGGCTCGAAAAAGGCATGGAAGATATGAGAGAAACCCTCTCGAGAGATATAAAAGCCCTTTCTGGAGAAATAAAAGCACTAAAATCTAACCAAGTTGAAATCAAAAATGCTATTAATGAGGTGCAATCAAAAATGGAGGCTCTCACTGCTAGGATAAATGAGGCAGAAGAAAGAATTAGTGATATACAAGACAAAATGACAGAGAATAAAGAAGCTGAGCAAAAGAGGGACAAACAGCTACTGGACCACGAGGGGAGAATTCGAGAGATAAGTGACACCATAAGAAGAAACAACATTAGAATAATTGGGATTCCAGAAGAAGAAGAAAGAGAGAGGGGAGCAGAAGGTATACTAGAGAGAATTATTGGGGAGAATTTCCCCAATATGGCAAAGGGAACGAGCAGAAAATCCATGAAGATATCCAAAACACTATTAATCAAGTTTATATAATTGATAGCTAGAGACCACCAACTGTATAATAAAATACATATTTTTTCAAGTGCATATGAAACACGCTACTAAAGATAACCCATAATCTAGAAAATAATATGCATCTTAACAGACTTAAGATGATTAAAATAATTAAAAAAGAGAATTTTATCTGATTATAATGGAATTAAAATAACACGTTTTAAAAAAGCCATGTTTGATGAATTATGCAGTGAGTGGGAAGAATTTGGAGACGGTAATTTCCTAGAATTTTTTTCCCAATGTATTTTTCTGTTAAGTGTAAGAGATAGGGAACATTCAGAACATGATATTAGGAGAAAGTATTTCCTTCCTTCCTTATTTACTTACTGTGTGTTTACTTACTTTTAAAAATGAAAGGTATTTAGCCATGTCCTCCTGTGTCCCAACTGAACTCTGTATACATAGCATGCTAATTATCAAGGCTGAGGAGATGGAAAAAGTAAACATATACCATTTCACATGTAACTTCTCAAGTAGACTCTTATTTGAATGGAGAGCATCTGCTTTAATCAAGCTTTGATTTTCTAGGGTTAAATGCACATAATTTTCTCAAATTTTCGGTATAAAGCTTCAAGAATTTTGAAAAATGCACACAGTTATGCTAGTACCACCACATCAAGATACAGAACATTTTGGTAAGCCAAAAAAAAAAGTTCCCTTGGATTCCTTTGCAATCAGTTCTCTCTTCCCACCACTGCCCCTGGCAACCACTGATCTGTTTCATGTATAGGGACAGATAGCATTTGTTTTTAAAAACAGACTGCATTATTCAAACAAAATCTCTTGCAAAGCCCCTGTATAAATCAGACAAAAGCAGAATTGCTTTGGTGAAGTGAATTTAAAGGGCCTGGAGGATTATAAAATTAACCTTGCCTATTTCAAATAAACTAATCTCTGGCAGTGGTATGAATAAGGCTTCAGAAAACCCTAGCTATCTCCGGAAAATACTTAAAATAATGATTATTATGCCTTCTTCTACTCTTCTAAATGTGGATGTTTTGAAGCTAGAGAATATTTTTATTATGTTTTAATATGTTATACCTTCATAAAATATCTGCTTCATGGAAATGAAAGACGGGGTATCTGGGGGGTACAGATTTTGAAAAATACATGCAACTATGCAAGCAACACTGTAATGAAGTGCATGGGCAGTGAAAATACTGATTTGGGGAATATTGAAATCCATTAATAGTAGATGATAAACTGACCGCTGAAACTCTACTGATAGAGCTCATAATTTCTTTACTTTGCCTAAGGATTTGTTTGTACCCAACACCTTTAATCATATTAGCACTTATTTTTTTAAGTGGAAATATTGCCAACCTCTATTCTAATACTCATGGAGAAATTTGATTCTATATTTTTTCAATAAGCTATTTTTTTTTAGTTTTTCCGTGTCTTTTTATTATTGAAGTATCTTTTGTATAAGTAAAATGCAGACATTTTAACTGTACAGTAATATTAGTTTGGACAAAGAATTCCCTTTACCCTAGAAAGTGTTTTGTGTCTCTTTTATTGTCAATCCCTGACTCCTGCAAAGTGGCAACTACTTCTAATTTCTATCACTAAAGTTTCATTTTGCTTACTTTAGAAATTCATATAAATGAAATTATACAGTTGGTACAAGAAGTAGAGTGTATACATACAGTATGTTTTTACATTTAGCAATATTACTGTATGTTCCTTTTTATTGTTGAATAAATATATCACAACATGCTGATTCTTTGACTTAGGGATGGGTTAGGTTAAACTAAAGTTAGGTTAAACTCTATTTGGTTTCCATGAGAAAAGCTGATATGAACATTTGTGTATGAGTGATTTGTGGGCATAAATTTCCATATATCTTTGATAAATATCATAGTAGTGCCATAGGGTAGATTATATTTAACTTTGTAGGATTTGACTAACGTGCTTTTCAAAGTGGTTGTATCAGAGTGTAAGTTGCTTCACATTCTCAACACTTGACATTGTAGGATTTAAAATTGCTCAAAATTTTAACATGAATTTCCTTTATCATTAATGATTTTGAAGATTTTGTGCATATTCTCTTGTGTCATGGGTCATTTATATCCACTTTTTGAAGTATCCCCATTGCATTACCTTTGCATCTATGTAAAATCTATTGGATATATACTGTGAACCTATTTCTGCACCATCTCTATATATCACACTGTCCTGATTAGTGTAGCTTTATACTAGTAAGACTTAGTAATTAGTAAATTAGTAATTACTTAGTACTTAGTAAAGAATTAAATCCTCCAAATTTTTTTTCAAGATTACTGTGGTTATTCTAGATACATTGAAATTCCATATAAATTTTAGGATCAGTTTGTCAACTTCTATAAAATAGTTTACCATATTTTGATTGGAATAAAATTCTGTGACCTAACATGAGATGTCTATGAAGATTTCATGTGCACTGTCATAGTAATAGATACAGTGTTCTCTTAATGTCTACTCGATCACATTGGATAATAATGTGGTTCATATCTTCTGTATTCTTACTAATTTGTTGGCTATCACCTACTAAAAGAGACATTTAAATAATAATTTATTATATTTTTTATAATTTATATTATATTTATTATAATTTATTATAAATATATATAATTATAATTTATAATCCCAATTATGGGATTGATTTGGTTATAATGGCTGTCTTAATAATGATTTTCCAATCCATAATCATATGTATTCTTAGACTATTGATTTCAAATAAGCATTTAAAGATATACATTTACTCTTAAACACTATTTTGGCTGAGTTCCACAAATAGTGATGGATTTTTTAAAGTTTTATTCTTATAAATCACACACGCACACACACACACACACACACACACATATTGTTATTTTTGCATTATTTTTCTATTTTTTAGAATTACAGTGGTTACTTTTTAAGTATTTAGGATTTTTCTTGCTATCCTAATAGTAATTATTTCTACTTTAATACCATTGTGGTTACAGAGTATATTCAGTAAAGTTTCAAATGTTAATGTACTTTGAGACTTCTATGACCTAAAGTGAGATTTCTATGAAGGTTTCATGTGCACTGTCATAGTAAGAGATACAGTGTTCTCTTAATGTCTACTAGATCACATTGGATAATAATATGGTTCATATCTTCTGTATTCTTACTAATTTGTTGGCTATCACCTACTAAAAGAGACATTAAAAGTTTGTAACTGTGAGTGTGGAATTGTCTTTTTCTCTGTATTTTTGAAAATTTTTGTTCCATATGTTTTAAATCTCAATTATAGTTGCTGTACATTTAAGTTTTTTGAATTTCCTTTATCAAAATATTATTTCATTATAAGGAAATGTCCCTCTGTTACTGATGATACTTGTTTCCTAGAAGCCTATTTTATTTAACATTGTTATAGCCCCACCACCTTCTTACATTAAGTGATTGAATCTTTTCCTATCCTTTGATTTTCCATCAATTACCTATATTCCACTTCCCAGTAACTTGAAAATACCTGCCTTTAAGCTTTGAGTATTTAACCCATTTACACCTATAGCATAAATTTGTTATGTATGGTTTAAGAATCCTTTTGTCTCTGTTCTTTTTTCTCTTTTTCTGTCTTCATTTGTGTCATTCCAATCTTTTTATTTTAATGTCATTCTTTCTGTACTATAGACTTACTGCTCACAATATTTTGGTTGTCATTGATTTTTTGTTTGCTGACATAGCAATTAGAATATGTATTTTTGAATTATCACAAGCTACTTAAAATTGTTTAATTGTGATTTTCACTGTAATCACCAATTCTCAGTATTTGCTAGCTTTCTAGATCTGTAGGTTGGTTACTTTGTTCAAATTTTAGTTATGCCTTTATTTATACTGTGAACTCATTAGTTCATTGATATGAATTTTTCTTCTTACATGTGATCTTCTGGAAATACAATTGATGGTCTAAGGTGTTATAAGCCTCTCTAAATTTGGTGGGACTCAAACTCCAAACTCTCTTCAATAATATGCACCTGCTGATAGCTGTGCTTGGGTTTTTAGCCTCCTATTTGTGGTCTCCTCATTGATTTCTTGGACTTTTGCCTAAAATAAGTAGTTTTGTGTTCTGTGATGGAATTTAGGGGAGTTTTTATGGATATTTTGGCACTCTTAATCTATTATTTCCATCATTCTGATATTTTCTGTATCAATTTCCAACTCTTGCTAGAGGAACAAATTATATCTCTTTTTTTAAAAAAATATTTTATTTATTTATTTGACAGAGAGATCACAATTAGGCAGATCAGCAGGCAGAGAGAAATGGGGAAACAAGGTCTCTGCTGAGCAGAGAGCCTGATGTGGGGCTCTATCCCAGGACCCTGAGATCATGATGAAGGCAGAGGCTTAACTCACTGAGCCACCCAGCTGCCCCAAATTATATCTCTTAACCCCTTAAGAAGTAAGTCTTCATCTTCCCATTTGAGTTCCTTCTGATGGCCACATGGAAGAGAAAGTGTTTTCAGGGGAAAATTGTATAATTGTGTATTTCATCCTCTGTATTTTCTTGTTTCAAGGACTGACTATCCAAAAATCTGCCCGCTTTTGCTCATTCTACAATGCATTCAGTTAATTACTTTTCATATTTTGTCCATAGATGTTAATGTTTATCAGGAAGAGGGTTAGTCTAATATAAATACTTTGCCATTAATGAATGCCAGAAACCTACTTTTAGGTTTTTTTTAAAATAGTTTATTATTTTCTGATCAGAGAAGTAATGAAGAGTCATTATAAAATATTTTTGAAATACCTAAATAAGAGGAATATAAAAATAATTCTGTCATTACATTAATTAAAAACACTTACTATTTTTTTTTGCATTTTCCATATTTTGCTATGTACCCAAACACAAGTTTATAGATAAAATCTGAAATAGTGCTTATGTATTGGTATACACTTAAAATCAAATTTTGATAAGAATGTGTTTTACTTTGAATGATATTAATTTCTACTTTCATAAATACCTTTTAAAACATAGTTTTATTTTTTAAGATTTTTATTTATTCATTTGACAGAGAGAATGACAGCAAGAGAGGGAACATAAGCAGGGGGACTGGAGGAGGGAGAAACAGGCTCCCCACCAAGCAGAGAGCCTGATGTGGAACTCAATCCTAAGACCCTGGGATCATGATCTGAGCCAAAAGCAATTGTTTAATTATTGAGCCACCCAGGTGTCCCAAAAAATAACTTTACATTGCATCATAACATTACCCACAATTTATTTAAATGATCTAATAATTCATTTATAAGTTTCTCATAAATAACAATGTTAAGGGGTACTTGGATGGCTCAGTGGGTTAAACCTCTGCCTTCACTCAGGTCATGATCCCAGGGTCCTGGGATCGAGCCCCATATCAGACTCTCTGCTCAACAGGGAGCCTGCTCCGCCCCGCCCCCCCACCTACTTGTGATTGCTCTCTCTCTGTCAAATAAATAAATAAAAATCTTTTAAAAAAATAACAGTGTTAAGTATCCATGCAAGATTTTTAAATTTCTGATTATTTCTCTTGGAGAGTTTCTTTTGGCTAGAAATTATTACTTAAAAAAAAAATAGAATATAAACATTTTAAAGATTACTGATATAATTTCCTAAATTATTTCTAAATATTTTCCCAAAATATTTTCTATAAGCAGTGTGTAAGGCCATCTCTTTTGCAACACTTCCATTCAGTATTTCTTGATACTTGACTTTGTATTTACCTAAGTGGGAGAATTTGCATGTTTCTGTGCATGGTGTTGACTACTTTTATTATCTTTATTATTATTATTATATTTTATATAAATTTTTTAATATAATTTTTTATTTTTTATAAACATATATTTTTATCCCCAGGGGTACAGGTCTGTGAATCACCAGGTTTACACACTTCACAGCACTCACCAAAGCACATACCCTCCCCAATGTCCATAATACCACCCCTTCTCCCAAACCCCCTCCCCCCAGCAACACTCAGTTTGTTTTGTGAGATTAAGAGTCACTTATGGTTTGTCTCCCTCCCAATCCCATCTTCTTTCATTTATTCTTCTCATACCCACTTAAGCCACCATGTTGCAACACCACTTCCTCATATCAGGGAGATCATATGATAGTTGTCTTTCTCTGCCTGACTTAATTCGCTAAGCATGATACGCTCTAGTTCCATCCATGTTGTCGCAAATGACAAGATTTCATTTCTTTTGATGGCTGCATAGTATTCCATTGTGTA
Source organism: Mustela putorius furo (assembly GCF_011764305.1). Classification (NCBI taxonomy): domain Eukaryota; kingdom Metazoa; phylum Chordata; class Mammalia; order Carnivora; family Mustelidae; genus Mustela; species Mustela putorius. The sequence goes on along the minus strand of NW_025422005.1, from coordinate 60,421,457 downwards.
TATATACCACATCTTCTTGATCCATTCATCTGTTGATGGACATCGAGGTTCTTTCCATAGTTTGGCTATTGTGGACATTGCTGCTATAAACATTCGAGTACACGTGCCCCTTTGGATCACTACGTTTGTATCTTTAGGGTAAATACCCAATAGTGCAATTGCTGGGTCATAGGGCAGTTCTATTTTCAGCATTTTGAGGAACCTCCATGCTGTTTTCCAGAGTGGCTGCACCAGCTTGCATTCCCACCAACAGTGTAGGAGGGTTCCCCTTTCTCCGCATCCTCGCCAGCATCTGTCATTTCCTGACTTGTTGATTTTAGCCATTCTGACTGGTGTGAGGTGATATCGCATTGTGGTTTTGATTTGTATTTCCCTGATGCCGAGTGATATGGAACACTTTTTCATGTGTCTGTTGGCCATCTGGATGTCTTCTTTGCAGAAATGTCTGTTCATGTCCTCTGCCCATTTCTTGATTGGATTATTTGTTCTTTGGGTGTTGAGTTTGCTAAGTTCTTTATAGATTCTGGACACTAGTCCTTTATCTGATATGTCGTTTGCAAATATCTTCTCCCATTCTGTCAGTTGTCTTTTGATTTTGTTAACTGTTTCCTTTGCTGTGCAAAAGCTTTTGATCTTGATGAAATCCCAATAGTTCATTTTTTCCCTTGCTTCCCTTGCCTTTTGTGTTGTTCCTAGGAAGATGTTGCTGCGGCAGAGGTCGAAGAGGTTGCTGCCCGTGTTCTCCTCAAGGATTTTGATGGATTCCTTTCGCACATTGAGGTCCTTCATCCATTTTGAGTCTATTTTCGTGTGTGGTGTAAGGAAATGGTCCAATTTCATTTTTCTGCATGTGGCTGTCCAATTTTCCCAGCACTATTTATTGAAGAGGCTGTCTTTTTTCCATTGGACATTCTTTCCTGCTTTGTCGAAGATTAGTTGACCATAGATTTGAGGGTCTATTTCTGGGCTCTCTATTCTGTTCCATTGATCTATGGGTCTGTTTTTGTGCCAGTACCATGCTGTCTTGATGATGACAGCTTTGTAATAGAGCTTGAAGTCCGGGATTGTGATGCCACCAACGTTGGCTTTCTTTTTCAATATCCCTTTAGCTATTCGAGGTCTTTTCTGGTTCCATATAAATTTTAGAATTATTTGTTCCATTTCTTTGAAAAAGATGGATGGTACTTTGATAAGAATTGCATTAAATGTGTAGATTGCTTTGATGGTACTTTGATAAGAATTGCATTAAATGTGTAGATTGCTTTAGGTAGCATAGACATTTTCACAATATTTATTCTTCCAATCCAGGAGCATGGAACATTTTTCCATTTCTTTGTGTCTTCCTCAATTTCTTTCATGAGTACTTTATAGTTTTCTGAGTATAGATTCTGTGTCTCTGGTTAGGTTTATTCCTAGGTATCTTATGGTTTTGTGTGCAATTGTAAATGGGATTGACTCCTTAATTTCCCTTTCTTCTGTCTTGCTGTTGGTGTAGAGAAATGCAACTGATTTCTGTGCATTGATTTTATATCCTGACACTTTACTGAATTCCTGTATAAGTTCTAGCAGTTTTGGAGTGGAGTCTTTTGGGTTTTCCACATATAGTATCATATCATCTGCGAAGAGTGATAATTTGACTTCTTCTTTGCCAATTTGGATGCCTTTAATTTCCTTTTGTTGTCTGATTGCTGAGGCCAGGACCTCTAGTACTATGTTGAATAGCAGTGGTGATAATGGACATCCCTGCCGTGTTCCTGACCTTAGTGGAAAAGCTTTCAGTTTTTCTCCATTGAGAATGATATTTGCGGTGGGTTTTTCATAGATGGCTTTGATGATATTGAGGTATGTGCCCTCTATCCCTACACTTTGAAGAGTTTTGATCAGGAAGGGATGCTGTACTTTGTCAAATGCTTTTTCAGCATCTATTGAGAGTATCATATGGTTCTTGTTCTTTCTTTTATTGATGTGTGTATCACATTGACTGATTTGGGGATGTTGAACCAACCTTGCAGCCCTGGAATAAATCCCACGTGGTCGTGGTGAATAATCTTTTTAATGTACTGTTGAATCCCATTGGCTAGTATTTTGTTGAGTATTTTCGCATCTGTGTTCATCAAGGATATTGGTCTATAGCTCTCTTTTTTGGTGGGATCCTTGTCTGGTTTTGGGATCAAGGTGATGCTGGCCTCATAAAATGAGTTTGGAAGTTTTCCTTCCATTTCTATTTTTTGGAACAGTTTTAGGAGAATAGGAATTAGTTCTTCTTTAAATGTTTGGTAGAATTCCCCCGGGAAGCCGTCTGGCCCTGGGCTTTTGTTTGGAGATTTTTAATGACTGTTTCAATCTCCTTACTGGTTATGGGTCTGTTCAGGCTTTCTATTTCTTCCTGGTTCAGTTGTGGTAGTTTATATGTTTCTAGGAATGCATCCATTTCTTCCAGATTGTCAAATTTATTGCCGTAGAGTTGCTCATAGTATGTTCTTATAATAGTTTGTATTTCTTTGGTGTTAGTTGTGATCTCTCCTCTTTCATTCATGATTTTATTTATTTGGGTCCTTTCTCTTTTCTTTTTGATAAGTCAGGCCAGGGGTTTATCAATTTTATTAATTCTTTCAAAGAACCAGCTCCTACTTTCGTTGATTTGTTCTATTGTTTTTTTGGTTTCTATTTCATTGATTTCTGCTCTGATCTTTATGATTTCTCTTCTCCTGCTGGGCTTAGGGTTTCTTTCTTGTTCTTTCTCCAGCTCCTTTAGGTGTAGGGTTAGATTGTGTACCTGAGACCTTTCTTGTTTCTTGAGAAAGGCTTGTACTGCTATATATTTTCCTCTCAGGACTGCCTTTGTTGTGTCCCACAGATTTTGAACCGTTGTATTTTCATTATCATTTGTTTCCATGATTTTTTTCAATTCTTCTTTAATTTCCCGGTTGACCCATTCATTCTTTAGAAGGATGCTGTTTAGTCTCCATGTATTTTGGTTCTTTTCAAACTTCCTTTTGTGGTTGAGTTCTAGCTTTAGAGTATTGTGGTCTGAAAATGTGCAGGGAATGATCCCAATCTTTTGATACCGGTTGAGTCCTGATTTAGGACCGAGGATGTGATCTATTCTGGAGAATGTTCCATGTGCACTAGAGAAGAATTTGTATTCTGTTGCTTTGGGATGAAATGTTCTGAATATATCTGTGATGTCCATCTGGTCCAGTGTGTCGTTTAAGGCCTTTATTTCCTTGCTGATCTTTTGCTTGGATGATCTGTCCATTTCAGTGAGGGGAGTGTTAAAGTCCCCTACTATTATTGTATTATTGTTGATGTGTTTCTTTGATTTTGTTATTAATTGGTTTATATAGTTGGCTGCTCCCACGTTGGGGGCATAGATATTTAAAATTGTTAAATCTTCTTGTTGGACAGACCCTTTGAGTATGATATAGTGTCCTTCCTCATCTCTTATTATAGTCTTTGGCTTAAAATCTAATTGATCTGATATAAGGATTGCCACTCCTGCTTTCTTCTGATGTCCATTAGCATGGTAAATTCTTTTCCACCCCCCACTCACTTTAAATCTGGAGGTGTCTTCGGGCTTAAAATGAGTTTCTTGGAGGCAACATATAGATGGGTTTTGTTTTTTTATCCATTCTGATACCCTGTGTCTTTTGACAGGGGCATTTAGCCCATTCACATTCAGGGTAACTATTGAGAGATATGAATTTAGGGCCATTGTATTGCCTGTAAGGTGACTGTTACTGTATATGGTCTCTGTTCCTTTCTGATCTACCACTTGTAGGCTCTCTCTTTGCTTAGAGGACCCCTTTCAAGATTTCCTGTAGAGCTGGTTTGGTGTTTGCAAATTCTTTCAGTTGTTGTTTGTCCTGGAAGCTTTTAATCTCTCCTTCTATTTTCAATGATAGCCTAGCTGGATATAGTATTCTGGGCTTCATGTTTTTCTCATTTAGTGCTCTGAAAATATCATGCCAGCTCTTTCTGGCCTGCCAGGTCTCTGTGGATAAGTCAGCTGCCAATCTAATATTTTTACCATTGTATGTTACAGACTTCTTTTCCCGGGCTGCTTTCAGGATTTTCTCTTTGTCACTGAGACTTGTAAATTTTACTATTACGTGATGGGGTATGGGCCTATTCTTATTGATTTTGAGGTGCGTTCTCTGAACCTCCTGAATTTTGATGCTCGTTCCCTTTGCCATATTGGGGAGTCAAGATGGCAGAGAAATAGCAAGCTGAGACTACTTCAGCTAGCCGGAGATCAGCTAGATAGCTTATCTAAAGATTGCAAACACCTGAAAATCCATCGGCAGATCGAAGAGAAGAACAACAGCAATTCTGGAAACAGAAAAACAACCATTTTCTGAAAGGTAGGACCGGCGGAGAAGTGAATCCAAAGCGACGGGAAGATAGACCCCAGGGGGAGTGGCCGGCTCCCGGCAAGCAGCAGAGCAACCGCGCACAAAATCAGGACTTTTAAAAGTCTGTTCCTCTGAGGGACATCGCTCCAGAGGCTACCCGGGGCAAAGCCCACACGGGATCAGCGTGGCCTCAGGTCCCGCAGGGTCACAGAAGGATCGGGGGTGTCTGAGTGTCGCAGAGCTTGCGGGTATTGGAACGGGAAAGCCGGCTACAGAGACAGAGCCGATAGTAAGCTCGCAGCTCGGGGTGATATTTTATATAAATTTATATACCGTCTATATATTTTTATCCATTTTAATTGATATGTATGAGATCACTTATTAATCTATATTACTCACAATTTAGACTTTCCTGTGGGGTTGTTCTAATTTGATATTGAATTTAAATATTCTACTATAGTGAATTCTATAATAACAGATTTTGTTTGTTTTGTTTTGAGGTGAAATTCACATATTATGTAATTAACATTTTAATTGCATTTTTATTGATTAATTGATTGATTTTATTTTTTTCAGTGTTCCAAGATTCATTTTTTATGCACCACAACCAGTGCTCCATGGAATATGTGCCCTTAATTAACATGAATAATTAACCTTTTTAAAAGATATAATTCAGTAGAATTTCAGTCATAACGTTTTGTAACCACCACTTCTTTCTAGTTTCAAAACTATATTATCATCCGAAACGTACGTTTGGTATTTACCTCATTGAGAATTTTTAGGTCAGTTAATTTAAGATCTTTCTCTACTAAGTTCAGTGTCTGGGCTTCTTTAGGGATAGTTCCTATGATTTTTTTTTCTTCTAATGAAATGGTAACACTCTCCTGTTTCTTTATATTCACTGTAATTTTAGTTTAAAATGGAACATTTTAAATATGGTAATGTGGAACTCTGGGGAGCAGAATTCTCACAGGCTCCCAGGGATTATTGTTTTTTCATGTTAAGGGCTGCAGTTATTCATTTGTTTAGTGACTTTTCCAAATGGTTTTTTTTGTTGTTGGTGATGGTGGTTTTATTTTTTGTTTTGCCCCCCCCAAGACTAAATTCCTTGTCATGTGTGGTCACTGAAGACTCTGTTCCACTGTCACCTTGATAGCCAGAGAACTGACAGATCTTTCCTTGAGTAACAGAATCCAAATTAAAAAAAAAAAAAAAATGTTCTGGTTGCCTGGGTGGTTCAGTAGGTTAAACATCAGACTCTTGGTTTTGGTTCAGGTCATGATCTTAGGGTTGTGAAATTGAGCCCCATGTCAGGCACCACACTCAGCAGGGAGTCTTCTTGATTTTCTTCCTTTCCCTCTCCCCATTTGCCCCTTTCCCCACATGGTCTCTCTCTTAAAATATAAATAAAATATTATAAAAAAGAAAAAAGAAAGAAAATGTTCTGTCTCCTGAAATTCCTTTGATAGATGCCACCTGAAAACTGCTTCAGTGTAATGACATTGAAAAAATTATTAGCCTCTATGCCAGTCTCTCAGCGATCAACTGGGAAGACCAAAACATGCACCTCATTTTTTTGGAGGACACTGTCTTAATTGCCCACCCTGGCAAAAGCAAGTTGTAAGAGAAAAGCAGCTATTTCCCATGACTGCCTTCTCTGAATCTGGGGAATAATAGCTGCCATTCAAAACACCAGAATTCACTGACTATTACCAGCCTCTTTCTTCATCAAGTGTTCTCCTGGATGATACAAGTGATTTTTGTAAAATGCCAAGTTCCAAATATTTCCAATAGTTCTTTCCAGCCCAATAGCTTTTTTGGGGAGGGACCAATTTCTAAAGCATCACGTTCTATCATCTTCCATGATATCACTTGAATACTATTTTTGACCCTGAGCCAAAATAATGTCCATTTTTACCACTGAATTTTCCAGTGAAAGCCTAAGTGAGCTTGCCCAAATTTCCCACTCAGAATTGCCTCTTTCCTTAAAAAATAATAATTCTTAAATATGTACTTTTCAAATTCATTAATCAATAGAGTTTTTATAGGATAATATCACTGGAAGCAGTTTTACATTATAGAAAATTAAAATTTGCAAAGTTTGGGAAGATTACTCCAAGAGTGTATTAAGGAAAATAACCCATGTTTTGATATCTTGGTATCCTTTCTTTATGATACCACAAACAGTTTGCTAATGTTAGGAGTGCGGTTTGAACCCAAAGGCTAGAAAAAGTGCCAGGAAGACCACAAAGAATTAAAATGCATGTGATCCATTCAAAGAGAATGAGGAAGGGTTCAAAGAGAATTCAAAGAGAATGAGCAAGGGTTGAAAGTAAGGCTGTGAAAAATCTGTATTCTTTAAAATATGATATACAATATTTTAATATGACCATTTTCATTTTGGCATTTTTAATCTGATAGTATCTAATATAACAGAATAAAAGAACATAAAACTGCTCCTACAATTTAATTCAGAAAAGTAGTCTTTTTATAATACTATAACCACATTCTTTATTTCTTAAAGGTCTCTCCATGGAATATTAATACATATTCTTTTTATGCAAACTCATTTTGACAGCAATAGTACAAGCATATGATTCATTTCCATTTAGATTTCTTACTTTTCTTACTTATTAAAAATAATTTAAGAAAAAAATTTGCTAGTATAATTTATTAGGCAGTACAAAGACATTTGTATGATGCTTATAGTTCAAACTTGATTTAACATTTAAAAATAATTTATAGCAGAAAAGAAAAATACATTCATACTGACACATATCTTGAAATTCAAAATATATGCTAGATGTGAATAGATATCATACATTTTTCTCTATAATGATTTGTTCACACTTGGAGACAGCACATTTGAGGAATTTTCATTTGAGTAAGAATGAAAATTCTGAGCATTAAAATATACTAAATTGATTTCAGTTAAAGATATTAATGCTATGTTAGTCTCTCCATCCCACCCTTTCTATACCCATTGTCCAGGAATTGTAGTTATTTCAGTGCATTATCATGACTTTTATTTCTAAGTAGAAATATGTATGTGGGAAGATGGATATAACCTAAAAAGAATTTCTGGGCTCAGGCATTATTAAAGGCAACAATGTGGAATTACTAGCTAATTGGAAGAATAACAATGGCATTGAGACAGTAAAGTCATTTAACAAAATGAATTATTTTGTTGTTTCATTCCATATATAGCAGTTTGGTTTCAGTTAACTTGATAATTTGAAGAAAAGGTATTAGGAAAATTATCCCTCTTCTCTATTTTACATCTGAATGGTACTAACATTGGAAAAAGAGGTAAATAATTTTATAAGTTAATTAATTAATCTTTATTGATAACTTCCAGGTAGCTTGTACTGTGCTCTGGAGTTTCAGAAGAATGATTCATGTCTATTTCATGGATCTCACAGTATAGTGGTAGAGGCAGACAGAGTAATAGATACCTAGTGAGCAGTGTGGTTGGAGCTACAATATGGACTGGATCTTTGATAAACTACAGGGCAATTTAGGAGAATGGGAAGTCACTTTACACACATACAGGGAAGATTCTGCCTGGATCTAAAAGGAAGTATTTGCTGAAAACTTCTTGAGTTTCATTGAGTTTCATTGAGTAACTCTTCAATTTTCATGGAACACTTTTTATTTTCATGTTTTTATAAACTTAAAAAACACATTCCCAGTAATATGTTTCTCTGGGTTTAATGGTTATATGTTCATTTAGGGTAGATATGCTTCAAATTTATATTGGATTAAATAACATGAATTTTTGTTTCATATAAAGTTCAATACATACGCTTCATTCCCAAAGTCACTTCATAGTCTGAGATGGATGCATCATCTATCACCTCTAAATGTTTGAGGGGAGGAAGCACACGATGCTCACTTCCTTATGGGGATACCTCAGCCACCTTTTAAGGTTGATTTCCAGAAGCTGATGGAGGGCCTACATATCCAGGCCATACCTTAGTTCCTTAGAAATAATCTCCAAGGAAAAACTGAGCATATATATATTCCCAAATACCTCAGCTCTGTTCTCCCCTTTTCACTACTTAAAAAAAAAAAAAAATTACCTGTATTCTATATATTTGCTAATACAAATGTTAAGTAGGTCATGAGGATTAAGGAGTGCACTTGTGATGGGTCCTTGCTATTTTTTGAAGTATTGAATCACTATATTGTACACCAAAAACTAATATAACACTGTATGTTAACTAACTGGAATTTAAACAAACATTTAAATGAATAAATAAATAAATAAACTTAAAATTATTTTATACCCTCATTCTTCCTCAATACAAGGCAGAAGCATTTGGATCTAGAGGACTGGAGCCATGGTATGACAAAAAAATCAGGATATAATTGCTTTATATTATGTCTCCAGTATTCTTTTTACTAAAAACAAGTTATTGATATTTCTCTGATGAGATGGTATAAGGTGGACAGTGGAGGAAAAACTCAGAAATGCAAAGATGAGTGTATGGCAACCTAATACTTAAGGATAAAGCTATTTTTGTCATTTGCTGCCTATGTGACCATGGGCAAATCCAAGACGTTTAATCCTCAACTGAATTTGTAAAATGTAGGTAATAAAATACTGGGTTGGAACTAGAGTTTACTTGTATGCCAATGATGGTACCTCCAGATGCATTAATCTAGATACAAATATTTTAACATAATTTTTAAAAATCAAAATTATTACAAAGTATAAATGATGAAAAATATTGAAATTTACAGTAATATAAGACCATTTATGTATATGAATTATGTATATCATCTCATTTATGTATATCAATTATATACACCTTAATCCTGGCTCTGATAAAATACCTCACAAAGTTATTGTAAGAATTAAATAACCACATACAAAACAAGAGCTCAATCAAACAAGGTCATATTCACTATCTGATTTGAATTTGACAATTACTTTTTAATATTTATTATTGAAATACAGTATTTATAATACTTATTATATAATGTATCCAATGTTATGTTAATTTCAGTGTGCAATGGAGTGATTCAACAATTCTCTATGTTCCTCAAAGCTCACACAACAATTCTCTACATTACTCAAAGCACACCATATGTCACCATACAACATCACTACAATATTATGTACTATATTCCCTATGCAGTACGTTTTATCTCTATGACTTAATTATTTTATAACTGTAATTTTACACCTATTAATCCCATTACCTATTTTGCCCCTTCCCCTCATTTCCTTCTTCTCTGAACCACTGGTTCTCTGCATTTATGGGTCTGAATTGTTTGTTTTGGTTTTTTTAGAGTATATGTCTTTCTCTGACTTACTTCACTTAACATAATACCCTTTAGGTTCATCCATATTGTTGGGGCGCCTGGGTGGCTCAGTGGGTTAAAGCCTCGCCTTCGGCTCGGGTCATGATTCCAGGGTCCTGGGATGGAGCCCCATGTCGGGCTCTCTTCTCAGCAGGGAGCCTACTTTCTCCTCTCTCTTTCTCTGCCTGCCTCTCTGCCTACTTGTGATCTCTGTTAAATTAATAAAATCTTAAAAAAAAGTAAATGATTAGGTTCATCCATATTGTTGAAAATGACAAAATTTCATTCTTTTTGCAGCTGATATTCTATTGTGTATGTGTATATTTTGTGTATATATATGTGTGTACATACCTATATGTGTATACATATACACACACACACACACACACACACACACTTATACTACATTTTCTTTATCCATTCATCTATTGATAGACATTTGGATGATTCCCTACCTGGGCTATTGTAAATAATGCTGCAATAAACATGGGAACATAAACATTTTCAAAAGTGTTTTAATTTTCTTTGGGAAAATACCCAACAGTGGAATTACTGGATCTATGGTATCTCTGTTTTTAACTTTTTGAGTAACCTCCATACTGTTTCCCACAGTGGTGGCACCAACTTACATTCTTACAGTTCATGAGCATTCCCTTGTCTTTACATCCCCACTAACAATTATCTCTTATCATTTTGGTACTAGCTATCCTGACTGGTGTGAAGTGATATGATTTGATTGATTATCACGGATGATTTACATTTCCCTGATGGTTAGTAATGTTCAGCATTCTTTCATGTGTCCATTAGCCACATATATGTCTTTGGGAAAATGTCTCCTGAGGATATCTGCCAATATTTTAATTGGATTGTGTTCTTTTTGGTGTTCAGCTATATAAGTTCTTTATATATTTTTGATATTATCCCTTATCAGATATATCATTTGCAAATATCATCTCTCATTTAATAGGTTTTTTTTTTTTTTTTTGGTTTGTTGATTCCTTTGCTGTGCAAAACCTTTTTATTTTCATGTGGTCCCAGTAGATTATTTTTGCTTTTGTTTCTCTTGCCTGAGGACACATACCCATAAATATGTTTCTAAGGTTAGTATTCAAGAGATTACTGACTAGGTTTTCTTCTCTGAGTTTTATGGTCTCAGGTCTCGCATTTAGTATTTAATCCATTTTGAATTTATTTTTGTATATAGTATAAGAAAGTGGTCCAGTTTCATTCTTTTTTCATGTAGCTATCTAGTTTTCCCAGCAACATTTTAAAAAGACTGTCTTTCCCCCATTATATAATATCATCTCCTTTGTCACAGATTACTTGACATTGTTAAGTGTGGTTTATCTCTAGGGTCCCTATTCTGTCCATTGATCTACATGTCTATTCTGAGGACAGTAACATAATGTTTTGATTGGTATAGCTTTGTAGCATATCTTGAAATCTGGGATTGTGATACCACCAGCTCTGTTCTTTCTCGAGATTGCTTTGACTATTTGAGGTCTTTTGTAGTTCCATACAAATTTTAGGATTATCTGTTCTAGTTCTGTGAAAAATGCTATTGATATTTTGATAGGAATTGTAGATTGCCTTAGATAGTATGGACACTTTAACAATATTAATTATTCTAATCCATAAACATAGTATATCTTTTTCTTTGTGTGATCTTCAATTGCTTTCATCAATATCTTATAGTTTTTTCTAATATAGGCCTCTCACTTCCTTGGTTAAATTTATTTTGAGGTATTTTGTTCTTTTTGGTACAATTATAAACATAAATATATATTTCTATTATATTTATATTATAAATATAAATAGGATTGTTGTATTAATTTCTCTAATATTTATTTGGGTATAGAAACACAAGATAATTCAGGATATTAATTTTGTATCCTGCAACTTTACTGGATTTATTTAATTGTTCTTAAAGGTTTTGCTAGAGCCTATAGGTTTGTTTGTTTGTTTGTTTGTTTGTAGTGTTGTGTCATCTGACAATAGTGACAATTTTTAATTTTCCCTTAAAAATTTGGATGCCTTTTGTTTCTTTGTTATGTGTGTGTGATTGCTACAGCTAGGATGTCCAATACTCTTTTGAATAAAAGTGGTAATAAAGGGCATCCTTTCTTGTTCCTGATATTAGGGGGAAAGTATTTAGCTTTTCATCATTTTTATGTTAGCTATGGATATTCTATATATGGCTTTTATTATGTTGAGGTATATTCCCCCTAAATCCACTTTATTGAGAGTTTTTCCATGAACAAATGTTATATTTTGTGAAGTGCCTTTTCTGACTCTATTGAGATAAATACTGAATTTTATCTTTTCTTTTGTTAATATGTATCACACTGATTGATTTATGAATACTTAACCATCCTTGCAACCTTGGAATAAGTCCCACTTGATCATGGGAATGATTCTTTTAATGTATTGCTGAATGTGGATTGCTAATATTTTGCTGAGGATTTCTGCATATCTGTTCATCAGAAATATTGACCTATACTTTTTGGAGTATCTTTTTTGTTCTTTGGTTTTATTTTTTGGTATCATGATAATGCTGGCTCCTTAAAATAAATTTAGAAGTTTTTCTCCCTCTTCTATCTTTTGGAACACTTAAAAATTTGTTTGTTGAGAATTCAATTTTGCTACTAGTAATTGGGATATTCAGTTTCTCCATTTCTTCCTGATTGAGTTTTGGAAGATCGTGTTCCTAAGAATTCATCCATTTCTTTTAGGTTGCCCAACTTGTAGGTATATAATTTTTCATAGTATTCTCTTATAGTTTTTTTTCCTCCAGTATCAGTTTTTATTTGTCCTTCATCATTTCTGACTTCATTTATTTGAGTCCACTCTTTTTTTTTTTTTTTTTTTCGTAAGAGTCTGGGTAAAGTTTTAACAATTTTGTTTATTCTCAAAGAACCAGTTCTTTTTTTCATTGATCTCTTTTGGTAGTGTTTTTTTGTTTTGTTTTATTGTCTCTATTTTATTTTTTTATTTAATTTTATTTTTTCATTGTTCCAAGATTCATTGTTTATGCACCACAACCAGTGCTCCATGCAATACATGCCCTTAATACCCACCAGTAGGCTCACCTAACCCTCCACTTCCTTCCCCTCCAAAACCCTGTTTGTTTCTCAGAGTTCAGTCTCTCATGGTTCATCTTCCCCTCTGATTTCCCTCAACTCATTTTTTCTTTCCTTCTCCTAATGTCCTCTCTGTTATTCATTATGCTCCACAAGTAACTGAAGCCATCTGATAATTGATTCTCTCTGTTTGACATATTTCACTCAGCATGATCTCCTCCAGTCCCCTCCATGTTGATACAAAAGTTGGGTATTCACCCTTCTGATGGAGGCATAATACTCAATTGTACATATGGATCATATCTTCTTCATCCATTTGTCTGTTGAAGGGCATCTTGGCTCCTTCCACAGTTTGGTGATGGTGGTCATTGCTGCAATGAACATTGAGGTACAGATGACCCTTCTTCTCACTTCATCTGTATATTTGGGGTAAAGACCCAGTATTGCAATTGCAGGGTCATAGGGTAGTTCTATTTTTAATTTCTTATATTTTTAATTTCTTATTTTTAATTTCTTAAGGAATCTCCACACTGTTTTCCAAAGTGGTTGCACCAACTTGCATTCCCACCAACAGTGTAAGAGGGTTCCCCTTTCTCCACAGCCTTTCCAACACTTGTTTTTGACTGTCCTGTTGATTTTGGCCATTCTAACTGGTGTAAGGTGGGATCTCAATGTGGTTTTGATTTGAATCTCCCTGATGCCTAATTATGATGAATATTTTTTCATGTGTCTATTAGCCATTTGTATGTCTTCATTGGAGAAGTGTCTGTTTATGTCCATTTTTTGATGTGATTATCTGTTTTTTTGAATATTGAATTTGAGTTTTTCTCTATTTTATTTCTGCTCTAATTTTTATTATTTACGTCCTTTTACTAACTTTAGGCTTTGATCTTTTTTTGTAGTTTCTTTATGTGTGAGATTAGTTTGCTTATTTGAGATTTTTCTTGTTTCTTCAGGTAGGCATCATCACTGTATACTTCATATATAACATCCTATGTGTACAGCAATCTATATTAAATTGATGGTCTCTTAAATTTGAACACACTCTAAATGCACTAAATTTTTACTTGCCATTCCACATTTATGTATATAACATATTTTGCATATTTTTAAAATTTTTTTTGTGTCTTTTGACTAATTTTTGTGCATATAATTGGTTTTACTACTTTTGTATTTTAATATACATACTAGTTTTATACGTGATTTATCTACTAACTTTATTACATGTTTGCTTTTACCATGACTTTTTTTTCTCTTCATAGTTTTCTTTTACTTATGGTCTTTTCTTTCCACTTAAAGAATTCCTTTCAACATTTCTTACAAGGATGGTTTAGTGGTGATGAACTTCTTTAACTTTCATTCATCTGGGAAATTCTCTACCTTCAATTCTGAATAATATTTTGCTTTGTTGAGTCTTTTTGGTTATAGAGGTTTTTATTTTTGCTTTTCCTTTTCAGCACTTTGAATTTATCATTGCCACACTCTATGGATAGAACAGTTTGCTGAAAAATCAGTCCTTAAGTGGTTTCCCTTAATATAACTCTTTTCTTTTTCTTTTTCTTTTTCTTTCTTTCTCTCTCTCTCTCTCTCAATTCCCTTGCTGCTTTTAAGATTCTCTTTTGGTCATTACTTATTGCCATTTTAATTATTATACAACTCGGTGCAGACATCCTTGAGTTCATTTTGTTAGGTGCTTTCTGTGCTTTCTGGACTTGGATTTCTTTTGTTTATCAGATTAGGAAAGTTTTCAGTTATTAGTCCTTCAAATAGGTTTTCAGATCCCTTCTCTCTCTCTCTCTTTACCTTCTGAAAACTCTACAGTATTAATGTTTCCTTAACATGTGCCAATTTTTTATCCTGCTTTCTTTTTGTTATCCAGCTTAGTTGCTTTCCATTAGCCTATCTTCCAGATCACTAATATGTTCTTCTGCATCCTCTCATCTGTTGATTGCATCTAGTGTCTTTTTCATTTGTTACTGTATTCTTCAGGTCTGAGTAGTTCTTTTTATGTTTTACATGTGTTTGTTGTCATTATTACTGAGTTCATCTACTCTTTTCTCAAGTATAATGATTATCTTTATGACCATTACTTCAAATTCTGTATCAGACATTTTGCTTATGTCTGTTTCATTTTTGTGTCATATGGCTTTATTCTTTAATTTGGATTTGTTTCTCTTACCTCTTATTTTTTTTTAACTCTTTGTGTTTGTTTCTATGTATTTGATAGGGCATCTATGTCTACTGGTCATGGAAAATTTGGCTTCATGTAGAAGAGGTCCTATGTTTCCCTATGGCACACCCCCCCCCATCATAACCACATGCTCCAGGGCTCTCCTCTGTGTATATTACATGTACTTTCCTATTGTTACAATCTGTAATTGCTAAGGAAACACATTGTGGAGCCGACCTTCTGCCCAACTGACTATAGTGATTCACTTTGCCTGCTGTGCGCGCACTGGGCAAGATTTTTCTCTCTGTTTTATTGAGACCCTTTCTGCACCTGTCACAGGGGCTAGTACTCAGCCTTGCTATCTGCAATTAGTCTCTGCCACAGCTGCAGAGGAACCCAAAGACAGGGCTTATTCCTCGAATAGCCATCTAAGAGGTCCATCTGTAGGAACCTGAGGTTGTGCTGGTATTTGGATTTCCCTCCCTCTTCTCCCCAGGACAATGTCAGTTTGGATTGGTGCTGATCAATGTCAGGGCTGCCTGACAAGTATGGCAGGGTAGGATCTACTCTGGAGGGATGCCTGCAAAAGTGAGTGTTGGGTGGGGTGTGTCTGCAAGGAAATGCTCGGGTGGGCACTTCATGCTTGCAAGGTAAAGAGTGTTATAACTGGCTCCTGGAAGCATCTGGCTCTCTATGCTGGAAGAAGGCAGGAAAAAACTAACACTTTTGTTCTGGGAGATTTCTCTTGCATTTTCCTGTCCCTCTGGCAAATGTCCTAAAATTAGTCAGTAAATCTCTTTCAGATATATCACAAGCACTTTCAAACTGCTGCTTCTTGCTGTGTCTCAGGCTCTTCTTTAGTGCACTGGATCTTTAAGAGCAGGAATTTTGTTTGTTATCAGTCCCAGAGTCAAGCCCTACTAATTTTTAAAGCTCCTAAAGTTATTCCTTACTGATTTTCAAAGCCAAATTTTAGGAGGACTCATCTAACTAGTACAGGTCCTCAGCCTGAGATGCCCAGAATGGGATGTGATACCCTTGCTCCACTGCACTTACAATGTTTCCCATTTGTGGTTAGTTGCACTGGGGTTTGGTTTCTGATTGCTTTTCTGTCCTTCGTACCCTTTTCAGTTTGGCTTTCTCTCTTTGACCAGCTGTGGATGATCTTTTCTGTGCTTCTTTATGTTGTTTCCGGAGCTAGTTCTAATAAATTTAGCTGTTGCCTTTATGTGTCTATCTGTTCAGGATCCACCTACTTCTCCAATTTCCCCCTACAGCCAATTAGTTACTTTCCTGAAAAGCGCTAACCCTTGGCCATAGATGTGTAATTCATTATCTTATTTCAGAAGTGGAAACATCACAATATAAGCCTCAAAATAATTAGTGATACTAAGTGTAATGTCTACTACATGAATAGAACTAAAATTTTTATAACAAAATGCAAGTGCTCAATTATGATCTTATTACATATCAATTCATCATTCCAGTGCTATTTACTTCTTGACATGGTTGCTTTAACAGATTAATGGGGCTTTCTCATTTTTATTATTTATTACCATCAACAAATTCTCATAAAAATTTCTAATATAGAAGTTAGTGGAAGGTATAGTATAAGTGAAGAGAAGAATTGTTATTTTATCACTAAATGAAATGATTATCTTTATTTCTTTTAACAATAATTTGACACAGTTTTTGAACTCAAATTAATAGCTTGTTTAAAAAATGTCCTGGAAGTTAGCACTGGAGATATACTCTTCTACATTCCAAACATTGAGAAGATCTTAAAATGTATTCCTTAGACAAAGGTGATTTTTACTAAAATGTATAGATAAGACCTGTGAGGGGCACTTGGGTGGCTCAGTCATTAAGTGTCTGTCTTAAGCTCAGGTCATGCATGATCCCAGGGTCCTGGGATCAAGCCCCATGTCCAGCTCCAGGTTCTGCGGGAAGCTTGCTTCTCCCTCTCCCACTACCTCAGCTCCTGTTCTTTCTCTGGCGCACTCTCTCTCTCTCTCTGTAAAATAAAATAATTTTTAAAAAGACCCGTGACTCTTGAAATTGTCATAATAGCATAATCATGTTTCATAAGTAGCAATATAAAAACCAAGAAATAATTCCATATTTGACAAAACTTTTATTTAAAAAAATAGTTATTGGGGCACCTGGATGGCTCATTTAGTTAAGCATCTGCCTTTGGCTCAGGTCACAATTCCAGGATCCTAGGATAGAGCCCTGAATTGGGTCTCTGCTCAGAGGAGAACCTGATTCTCCCTCTCCTTCTACCTGCTGCTCTACCTGCTTGTGCTCTCTCTCTCTGTGTCAAATAAATAAAATCTTAAAAAAAAAAAAACAACAACCAGTTATCATCCAATTTAGAACAGACTGAGAAATATCTGTATAAATACTTAATCTTAGTAACTCTTATATAGGAAAAATTCATAAATATGTATTGAGGAGTCTGGTTAAAAAATCATGTGTCTCCTCTGTAGTTTAAATTGCTGTGTGATGTTGGGTAACTTGCTTCAATTCTGTGTGTTGAATTTTTTAATCTGTTAAATGGGAATAGCAACATAACAGCCACTATGTAAGCAGCACTAATTAAAAAGCATGTTTCAAAGTGTGACATAAATGTTAGTTTTGATAATTTTGAACATTTGTTCATCTATAAACTTAGAAAATATTTTTGATAGCACAACATGTCTATGACATATGACCCCTCTTATTCTATAATATTTACTTCTTTGCTGTTAATTTGCTCCTAGTTAATTTCTGATTACTTATCCATTAGGTACATATCACATATTTGGTTTGTTCTCATTTGCCCCTAAAAAGAAAGAATTAACACTATAACTAAAATATCACCTGTTTTATGAGGGATACACTAAGCTTCATTTGACCTCTGTGCACTCATATAATTTTATTTGAAAGAGCATGTTATAACTAATTGTTTGTATTATTCTGTGTCTACTGTTGTTTAAGGACAGTGGATGTCTTATCTCCCTCATTATATGCAGAGTTCTGAGGATACAGTGTTAGGAACAGAGATCCACAGGAATCATTATTTGAATTGATGTCTCAAAAATCACGTGCATTAGCTTGAACTATTAGGCAACTGCAATTTGTTCTATTAAATTGGAGGAAAGATGGAAGATCTATTACAAATTGTTTGGATTATTTTATAAGTGTGACTGTCAAATGTAGAAGGGAAGATTATAATAATGAAGATCTCAAAGTTCATCATGGATCAGATATTCCTAATGATAAGCACTCATTAATATCCAACATTAGGAAAGAACCATTATGCAAGAATTAGAGTTCTATTGGGAAGGTTAATAATTTAAGTGACAGAATATGATCCTCTATTTTAATAAGATGTGAGCATTTGCATATGGTGATTCTTCAGCTATAAATTTTGACAACCCCCATCTAATACATAAAACAAAAGTATTTTCTTTTTTCCAACCAAGCTATTACTTTATGTGGTGGGAAAATGTTCACACTTGGTGGGTTATTTTGTATGTGACTCTTAAGTAGGACTTGTTCATATTCTTCCTTTTGTGGACATTAGCCACTATTTCTCTTTAGCCCTGGTTGAGACATTTGTGTACACTTTGTAGCAAAAATAATTATAATATGTTTGACTTCCCTTTCGATTTTCACTTTAATTTCCAAGTTAATTACAGATACATCAGGTGATAGCTCTATAACTCAAACATTTCATCTGAGACAATATTTTTCTTGTGTCAGTACTCTGCAGGATCATGTATGTCCCATATTCTATTTAAATATAACACATAGGCTAGTTCTTCCATTGAACCTTTTCTCCTCCCCTCTCTCAACTCCATTAAAAAAAAAAAGGCAAAATAGGGGATGAGATTTGTTTTCTGATAAATATTTAATGATAATTGAAAAATGGTCAGTGTTAAAACAGGTGGTGACAAATTAAGCAAGAAGTATATTTGCAAAAGCAAGATTGAGAGACTGAGAAACATAGAATTGCCTTTATAGCTTTTACTCTGGACAAAAGGGGTACATCATGCAGCCCATATTCCAGAATCTTTTTACACCATTTCACAAACCCTACAGCTGCTACTTCTGTTGTGATTACTGTATCACCTCCTGTCATTGCCCACTTGAAAGTGAAGAAATGGCTCTAAGGAAATGAACAAACTGACACTTGTGATTTACTTTGCTTTTGTTCTTTGGCTGAAATAACACAAATCACAGATCTCCTTCTTTCCCTTCAGAAATGTACCTCTCCTAGATCTCTAATTACGTGAGAGTGTGATTTGGTCCAGAAGCTTTAACATGCACTCTATGTTGAAAAGCAAGCACAGTCCATATTCAATTTGACTTCTTCATAAATTTTTAAATATTAAAATGATTAGGTCAGATTTAGGACCAATTTCCTGAGAAAGTTCATGATTAAAAGGTTCAATCAGTCCCTGACCATGAAACTATCAAGCAGTCAACACACCTTTAGAATTTTATGAAGGAGGAGGAAAGAGGTTACTGATCTCTGCTTTCTATATTGCCAAACTGATGTGTACATGGAGTTTAAGTAATATAATACATATTCATGCTGACAGCTAATTTTCAGGCTAATGCAATTCAAAACAGAAAAGATAATGAACCCTAAAAAAACAGAGTTTGTAAATGGAAATGCTGACAGACTCTTAACTCTAATAGCTGTGCTATTGGGCACCACAAAAATAACAAAGCTAATTTTAATGAAGATTTGAAAGTAGATGAGGCATTTATCTTCGGTAATTATGGTGCTTCTGTAGGACTAATATCTAAATGGAATTTAAACCATTTAAATGACCCAAGGGAGGGGACAATTGTAGGAATAATTCTTGCTCAGTGTGACTCCATATAGGTTATATGTATGGTTATATTTCAAGAGCATTTTTTCTCCATGTGGAACCAGATACATTCCAATTATAAATATATTATTTTTTTCTATGATATGAGAAAATCTGCTTCCAAAACAAATCTAGTATCATTTTTTTTAAATGATACTTTTTAGAATTAATTCATTTAGAAAACTGTTAATATCATCCCATTATCAACAATTTCAAGCCTTGTTATCCACCTGTTTAGCCCCTTTCTATCTTTTATTAACCTCAGCATCTTTGTTGATGCCCTTGTCAGACCTGCTTTCTGACAGACTTGTTCCCTCTGACTTTGGGGGTCAGTTATATTCATGCTAAAATAACTATTTATGCTAAAAATAACTATTAGAACCATTCATATGCTAGGCAATATATTTAATCCTCCAGAGAATATATGTAACATATTCAAATACAAATACAGTTCTTCTATAGGAAACTGCAACCTAATCACAGAGATGGAATCCTGCAAAAAGGGGAAAAGTATCCCTAGTGAACACTCTAGATACAGTTTTAAGCTATTGGCTTCACTTGCATTATTCCCTACTATCTTCCCCAAACTCCTCAAAATTAAGTATTATGTTTACTTCTCGAAGACCCTTTATTCTGCTGAACATTTGGTCATTTTTCTTTTTCATTAATGAAACCATTTGCTATTTTCTTAAATATATGTGAAATAAATGAAGCATAGTGGATGCACAAATGCTGAAATTATGCAATGGCTAAGAAAATTGGGCTTTATTTTTTACATTTTAAAATAAAAATTGTTATTTTTGACAAGTTCAGATTTGTAGAAAAATTGTAACGATAGTATGGAGAGTTCCCATATACCCTACATCTAATTTCCCTTATTATCAATATCCTATATTAATATGTTTCATTTATGACAACAAATAAATAATACAGAAACACCATTACTAATCAAAGTTTATATTCAGGTTTTCGTTTTTACCAAATGTCCCTTTTTGTTTAGGAATCCCATTACAGATATGCCACTACATTTTCATGAGTCTTTAGGCTCTTCTTGGCTGTGGCAGCTCCATGGACTTTCCTTGTTTTTGATGAACTTGACAGCTAAGGAGTACTATTCAGATAATATGTACACTGTCTTAGTTGTGATTTTTCTAGTGTTCTTCATAATTAGATTAAGGTTATGGGTTTTGGGGGAGACACCGAGGAGGTAAAATATGATTTAATCATACCACATAGAAGATACATACTATAGTTATAGCATATTACTGTTGATGTTGACCTTGGTCATCAGACTCAAGTATTTTTTATCAAGTTTCTCCATTGTAAATTTCCCTTTATCCCTCTGTTTCATACTGTACTATTTGAAAGAAAGTCTCTATGCACAGATCACACTTAAGGAGGGGGAGTTATGCTCTACCTTCTTGAAAGGAGAGTATATAAACTCTTTGGAATTCTTCTACATAGAAGAAGAATTCTTCTCCCTGGTTATTTGTTTATTCAATCACATGTTTATATCAGTATGGATTCAGGAATATGTATTGTATACTTTAGGGTAGAATCCAATTCTACTTTATTTTGTTGCTCAAGTGATCCAACTTGGGCCATTGGCAGTAATTTCCATTGGTTCTGGAATCCTTTCAATAAACAATTATCGATGTAGTGTTGTTTTATTGTTTTTACTTTGTTTTGTTCGAACAGATCCTTATTTTCTGCCACTTTCAAGATGTTCTAGGCTTATATTTCCTGCCACTTCTTAGAACTATCCTTTTCTTCAAGAAGACTTGTTTTTAGAAACCAACATCTAGTTGCTAGGTATGTTTCTTGCTATATTCTTGTTCTTCATAAGTTCACTTTCCACCAAACTGCATTTTGCATACCCTGAGATTAACGTATGAGGGGTGAGAGATATTCTGTTCTGAATGAGTTCCTCTGAAGAATGAGAGTCTACTCTTTTGTCTTTTGAAATTATAGCTGAGACTAGCATTCTGTTTTGCTTGCTATCCTTGATGTGGTTTTTACACTATTATATGAGGTTACATTTTGTATACCTGTTTTACACATGAGGAAAAAAGAGCTCAATGTTCTCAAATGATACATGTTTTTGAAGTTTATGTGTGTGTGTATGTGTGTATACACACATTGATTAGACATGAATTTGAAATTATATGTTACTATTCCATAATGTTAAAAGCTTGCCATAAATTACCTCTGTGCTTGTCATTGAAGCCATGGTGCTTCAACTGCAATAACTATTGATCTAAGAAATAGGCCTTATTTCTTAGGTCTTATAGGTCTTATATACCTATATATATAAGTCTATAATCTGCCTTGGTTTCTGATCTTAGTCACAGGGTCAGTGAATGCATTTCAGAGGAATGAGTTTACATTCCTAAGACAAGTAAGAGTCTAAATTTCTTTCTTTTGTTGAAAGCATTGAAAGGCTAAGCTTGTTTAATAAAGATAATTTGGTAGAATGCATTTGATACATTAAGTAGTTATTAAGTACAATGTGCCAGCAATGCATTAAGAAGTGGCGATAAAGGACTTCAGTATTTTTGGCACATCTAATGGGATTTATCCATAAAAAGGAAGAAAAACATTTAAGCAAATAAATAAAGGAAAAGAAATAGAGATTTAACTGTGTAGAATTGAATGATACTTCTCAGACTTCTGTGTGTCTAATTTCATTGGAGAATTCCATTAAAACACATATTTTGATTCAGTAAATCCGGGGTGGCAACAATGTTTCTGTATTCCATAAAAATGTGTCAGGCCACTATATTCAGAAATAATGTTGTCAAGAAGAGGAAGGCACAAAGGAATGAATAATTTTATAAGGAGAAAAATCAGAAAGAGTGCATAAGTATAAAAGTACAGATTAGAGATAAAATGAGTAGGTTAAAGAAAAAGGGGATCAGTATTTGGCAAATAAAACATTTAAAAGTAAAATATTAATTATAAAAATGGTCCGTATTTCATTTTGTGACACAAGGCTTTGTTAGGGAATATATATTTTCATTATATCCCCTATTAAATCTGATTTTATGGCTATATTTCTCTTAATTTATAGCCAGATTTTTTTAAACACAAAAATTCCTTAGAATTGAAATGTCGACTATTTTTTCCCCATGACTTCACAAAGGGGTATAGTGTGTGTGTGTGTGTGTGTGTGTGTGTGTGTGTGTCTTGGGCTATAGAAATTTCAGAATGTGTTCCTCTTCTGAGTTAAGTTATGCCTCAGTTCCTCAAGTTTATTTGATTGTATGTACATGAGTAGAGATTTGAAAGATCAAATTACTTTTTGATGACAGATACACTATCTTTCTACAGCATGATAATATGTACTCTTAATTATATTTTTAATTTCCTGAATTCTAGAAATAGTTTCTTGACTTATTTCCACAGCTTCATTAATTAAAAATGTACAAGAATTGGGCAAGAGGTTTTTTTTTTTCTTTTTTTTTTTTTTTAAAGCAGAGAAATGTTCTAGTTCTTGGCAGCTAGATTCTATTAACCTTTTATCTTTTAACTGTTCTTCAATGTGTGTTCTATAAAACAAGTTGAATATTCCTTTTGAGATGAATTATTCAGTCAAAACAGTTCTGTTACCATATTCTGTAATAAAACAGCAAGCTATTGATTTGGCATTGCAAGTGAACTATTTTATTTCTTTTTCACATTGTCATTTATCTTATTCTATTTGTATCTATACATAGATCTTGTAAGCCAATAACCATTTTATTCACTTGAGCTAGAATTCAGTTGAAATGTATTAACTCAGAAATTGAAAAGAAATATATCAGATAGGTTTAAATACATTAAAATTCCATAACATACAAATGAAGTGTCTCTAAGAGAGACTCCAGTTCTTCCAGCTGTGATAGAAGATGATCAAGATACCTACAAACATATTTTTTTTAAAAAACCTAACTTAATTAAGTGAAAACTCATGCAGCACTCTGCTGGAAGAGTATCATCAAATCAAAAGAATGAGGAGCTGGATAAAGGTGCCTTCATTGTTCAATCAGCTATACATAACTATTGATACTTAAAAGGAGATTGGCACTGATTCTCACTGCATGTAAATCTTTATAAAATTCATCCAGCTAAAAATCTATCCAATTTTTTAAAAAGCCCTTAAAATAACCCTGAAAAAAAAAAACCATAATGAATGCATTTCGTAATATGGCTTCATGATAGCTATTCACATTTATTAGAATTACACAAAAGAATATCTTTTGTAATGCTGAAGTTTACATAATACTTAAAGTATGAGATCCCAGACTCTAGAATCATAATTTATCAGCTAAAAATAAACTCCACCAATATCATCAGACAAGGTACCTGATTTACTTTTGCATTACTTTCATCCTCATTAAATTAGAGAAATGAATACATACTTCATAGGGCTATCTTATAGAATAATTGCATGAGATAGTATATACTGAGTTGTTAATACAGTACATGGAATATAGAATTATTATTGGTTTTATACATTACTAGATGCATTAGCTCACTTTTTGAGCTAAATATCATCTCTGATACTTTAGTTCTTTTTTTTTAAAGTTTATATTTAAGTTTCAGTTAAAACACAATGCAATATTAGTTTCAGGTATACAAAATAGTGATTCAACACTTCCATACAACACCTGGTGCTCATCAAAAGTGCAATCCTAATTTTCATAACTACTATTTTACCCATTCCCCACACCCACCTCTCCTTGTAACCATCAGTTCTCTATAGGTAAGAATCTGTTTCTTGGTTCATCTTTGTTTTTTCTCCATTGCTCATTTGTTTTGTTTCTTAAATTACACATATGAGTGAAATCATATGGTATTTGTCTTTTTCTGACTGACTTATTTAGCAAAATACTATCTAGCTCCAACCATATCATTGCAAATGACAACAGTTCATTATTTTTATGGCTGAGTAATATTCCATTGTGTGAATATGTGCGTGTGTGTGTGTGTAGATGTGTTTATGTCACATCTTCTTTATTCATTTTTCAGTCGATGGATACTCAGACTAGTTCTGTCCTAAAGCTGTTTCAGGGGGAATGAAATGTGGCTTCCAGTATCTCAGAACATATTACATTTTCCATGTTGATTACTTCATACCAGGAAGAATAGAATCTAAAATTTCCTCTCTCCTCTTGGAAAACCCTCTTTTGCCCTTCCTTCCCTTACTTCTCCATTCTTGTTTCTATTGTTACACAACCAGGTTTTTTTTTTTTTTTTTGGTCACTCTATATTAGTTATTATTTCTGAGTATTTTAAATGGTATGAATTGGCATAAGTTTCTGAAATTTATGTAAATGGAAGCATACAGTGATACTTTGCTTTTCTGACTTCTTTTACTTGGCATAACTATTTTGAGTTTCCTCCAGGTTTTAGCACATATTAATAATATATTCTATTTTGATGGACTTTTGGATTGATTTCAGTTTGGGGCTATTATTGGAGAGTTGGTACGTACATTGATACTCAAGTCTTTGTATGGACCTACTTTTCATTTCTTTTGGGAAAATACCTAGAAGTAGATGGCTAGATCATATTGTACACATTTAAATTTTTAATAAATTGCCAGATTGTTTCCCAAAATATTAGGTTGATGAAATTATCAATTAGTTCTACTTTCCTGAAAGTGTATGCCAAGAATGAATAGTGAAATTTGTTTCCAAAAAACAAGAGAAGTAGCAGCACAAGGAGTGAAATCCTAGGATCAAAATCCTAGGATTAAAATCCTAGGATGGCACTGTGCAACAGACCTAGGGAATAATTTATTAATATGGTGTAAGAGAATAAAATACCCTAAAATAGAGTTATGTGGAAAATATTTTTATATGGGAGAAGTTACATACATATATCTGTGTATGTATGTGTGTATTGTGTGTGTGTGTGTGTGTGCATAGCAATTATAAACCCAGGTAAACAAGTGGTAAAAGAAAAAAAAATGTTACTACCTCTACAGTGAACGCTGTTTGCATATCATGATATAAAGCAATATTCACTGTATTAAATTTCATAGATGATATACAGAAAACACATTAAATTTAAATTAAAAATTATGGTTTAGGAAAAATGTAATAGTCTTCACAGTGCAGAAAATGAAAGTGTGGTTGAACAGAGATTGGGAGGGGAGTTTAGATAGGTGAGCTGAAGGGAAGGTCATCTTACAAAGTAGGAAAGGTAAGAGATATTGACTATGGTTGTTAAAACAGTTAAAAAAAAAAACAATGTCTCTCTACTTCTTACAAAGCTACAAAGACTAGCAATAGCAGAAATGATATTTGAAAGACTTGATTAGGGGTGATATATCTTGTTTACATTCCTTATTAAGTAGAACCTCATGTAAGGATTAAGTGCTATTTCTTCAGTGGGGTGTGCAATCTCATAACAGCAGAGATAGAAGAAAATGGCTGTGGAGTTCTAAAACAGAAAGTTATGTAATACTTTGCTTCCTACTTTGTTTTACAATGATCAGAGAAATAAGAGCGTTTGCTTAGGAAGTAAAATTTCTTGGTCTTGGAGGGATTCTCTGTGCTTACTGATACTAGAAACCATACTTTGGAACAGTCTATCCAAGATGTAAAGGGAGAGGATGTTTATCCTCCCTTAACTGTCTCTCCAATTTTCCCCTAGGCAAGCTAACTTCTGTGAGTGCCGGTTTACTCACCTGGTCCCATTAGTAGCTGCTCCAGAAGTCAGACCCTAAAGTACTTGGTATGGGATTCTTCTGATAGCAGATGTTGTGAAGGACTCAGAGCTGGGACTTTTGACCAGTTACATTCATGTGACAAAATTCCACAGGCCCCTACAAAGTAGGTTGGTAATGATATTAGTGATTCGGGAGTAAGCAGCTAATGATCTAGAAGGAAGGTGAAAATCAAGAGAATCTCTGTAGTCAACCTATGGAGATCCAGCAGAAATAGTAAGGATAGTGTTTATCCAGACACCCTGTTTCCTACAGTGACTCTCTTTGGACACACTCAGATGGAGGTCAGGGATTGAGGAAACCCATTTATACAGTCCTGTGGCATAAATCTGCCCACAGACTGGTAGGCATGGAGAGCCTCTTGGGGCACAGAGCAAGGATGAGGAAAGAAAGGAGAAATATGGACAGTACATCTGATGAGGCAAAGGAAAACATTTAGTGTAGTCCTCCCCTGTTTACTCACTGTTTCTCTTTTATTCTTACACTCCGTTCATTTATCATGAGGATGTTTGAAAAGGTGCTGTTGTTAACTCTGAGAGCCTCAGAAATTGTCATTGTTTGTTGTTCCTCCAACCTTCTTTTTATAACAAACAATATATACTGAATATGCATCACCTACAAAGTGAAGTACCTTCACTATCTTGACCTTTCATTTTTAACCAAGCATAAACAAGGTCAAAATGCATTTGCTTAATGTATACAAAATAATTTTAAGGAAAAAAATTACAATATATTACCCTAGAGTAGAGAATTCTGCAACTTAAATAAGAGAAAAGTGGTTTTTTTGTTTTGTTTTGTTTTGTTTTTCCCCCCATAGATTATAGCCTCGACTGGGGGGAAATCATGGACTATGGAAGGATCATGCTCCAATTGAAATGGCACTCCAAAATTTGTAACTGATTTCTCTATATATTTAATTATAATGTTTTAATAAGCATAATAGCTAATTTTTAGATTCCATTGGTGGTGAAATATAACTTCAATTAATGCATTATATTAATGACACACTCACATAGTGTAAATGTCATGGAATTCATAGACAGATGGTTTAAATTCTGAACTAGTTGTATGACTTGGGACAAGAAATTGATCTTTCTGAATCTTCTCTTCTTCTGCAATGGGTAATATCTACCTCACACAGCTGTAGGCTGATCATCTTTCTGTAGCCATTACTCTAAGAAATGAAAATACAAATCTTAAGAGCAAACACATCATTCAAATACAATATGGTAACGGTGATATCATTCAATATAGAGAGCAGTATGTGTAAAATAAAAACCAAAGAGGATGACATGGATATTTGGAGGACTGATATTCATACTTGCACATAAGATGTTAAAAAATTATGAGAATATGAGATATAAATATTTAATTTAGGCAGTAATGTAATTTGTGCACAGCTACTTTTATCTTATGTGAACGTGTAGCATAATACAACCCCTGACAAATTTATTTTCTTCATTAGATCTCATGCTATTAAAACAGTTCTGAACTCTGTTTTGTGCATAGTTCATTATAATAACTTCATGGGATAATTTTTTTTAATAAGAAAAAAGCTGTAGGAAAAACAAAGATACATGAGAGAACTATTGACCTGGATCAGAAATTAGTTTTAAAATATGTGTGGCATGGGCAAAGATTTCACATAAACTTTACTTTGGGTTTCTAAGGTGAATTCTATTACAAAAAATAAATATGTGAACTGTATGATCTTAATAATATTTACTTGCTCCTAGGTTATGGCATCTATCTCCTCTTTAAGATTTAAATTCAGATCAAATGCAACATACATACTTCTTAATCAGATGGTAATACTGGAAAAAGTCAAACACATAAATAAAAAAAAAAAAAGCAAGAGGATACTTCATTTGTAGTTAGAGAGACTGCTCATTGATTTAAGGAACAAGCTTGCTTCTCATTATTAAGTGGTGAATTTTAAGTCCTGGTGTGGAGCAGCCAAGAACTTTTTAAAAGCAGTATCTTTTGTAACTGAAAAGAGAACAAAGGAAACAGGACAAAATTTTGATGTAGCTGAGAGAAGCTTACTTTGGAAATAGCAGGAGCAGCAGTAACAACAATACTAAAGCAAAAATCAGATGGTAAATATTTTTATTTATTTATTTATTTATTTATGATTTAAAGTCAAATAGCCAACATATAGCACATCATTATTTTCAGATGTAAGTTCAATCATTAAAAAGAAACAAAGTCCTATTTTCAAGGCATCTAAGAAAGAGCTAAACTTAATGGTAACTTTTACATTAAATTGTTTTGTTTATCACAGAAAATGAAAAAGGCAAACCATAAATTAAGAGAAAATATTGACAATGCATATATCTCGCTAAGAACTTGTATCTAGAATATATAACTCCATTAAAATAAATAAATAAATGTGTGCAAAAGATTAAAGACAGTTTAAAAAAAGGATAGGCATGACAAATAAGCACATGGAAAAGTGATGAAGTCCATTTAACTATCAAGGAACTACTAACTAAAATCACAATAATACCACTACAGACCCACAGTAATGGATAAATATAAAGACTGGTTATATCAATTGTTGGCAAGGTTGTAGAGCAATAGACTTGCATACATCACTGGTCTTAGTTAAAAAGGTCAAATGGTAAATGTACTTTACAAGCCTGATAATTTCTTATGACCTTAAAAATGGATTAACCTATGACTCAGCAATTCTTTGAATAGGTATCTACTGAAGAGAGAGAAAAAAAAAATCTGCAAAATGACTTCTACTCTATTGCTTATAGCACTGTTATTAATAATGAACAAAAACAAATTACAGGCAATGTCTTTAACAGAAGAGAAGATAAATTGGGGCATATTTATACAACTGTGTATTTATTAATCAGAAAAAGTAAACTACTAGCTATAACACTGATTAAGTAAATGCTGAGTTTTTCAAATGTTTTGTCACCTAACAAAATGTTTATATTATTTTTTTCTCTTTGATATTCTAATATAATATGTCAACATAGGAAATGGTTTTTATAAGTTAAAAATGATCTTATGCTGACCATTTCACATCTCTACTTTCCTGAAATTAACCTTATGTGTTAAAGTTTTATTTTCCTTTTAATACTTTGGAAGTTTCCTTAGTGTAGTTTAGTAGTCTATGAAGGCCCTGTTTACTAAAAGTTTTAAAATAGCTCACCTGTAAGAGTGCCTAGGTTTACTGCTAGTTGTGTGTTAGTATCTCTTGTTTTTTACATGGTTTCTTTATTCTGCAGATTTCATTAATACATTTTCTTACAACAACATTCATTTTATTCAGACCTTTACATTTAATAATCACACAAAGAAAAAAATCTCAAATTTCTAATGTGTTTATTATCTCATATATCTTCTATTTAAAAGTATGCTTTATTTTCAATAATAGCCATACTCTGGAAAGAGCCCAATTGTAGATGGACTATTAATGGATAAAGACAATGTGGTACACACACACACACACACACACACACACATACACACAAACTGGAATATTACTCAGCTATCAAAAAAGAGAAATCTTATCATTTGCAAGGATGGAATGGAGCTAGAGTATATTACGTGAAGTAAAATAAGTCAGAAAAAGAAATGCTTTATGATAACACTCATATATCGAATTTAAAGAATAAAACAGATGACACAAGGGAAGAGAATAAAAGACAGAAAGAGAGAGAAGCAAACTAAGAGACTCTTTTAGATTGAGAATAAATTGAGGGTTGATAGAGGGAGGTGGGTGAAGGATAAGGAGGACAGTTGTGATTGAGCACTGGGTGAAGGTGATGAATCACTGAATTCTAGTCCTGAAACCAATATTACAGTATATGGTAACCAACTAGAATTTAAATAAAATTTTGAAAAATTATAAAAATAGTGCTTTATTTCACTTAGTAGGAATAAATTTCAGATGATCCAGTCTCTTTTTGTTGCTAACTACTTAGTCACTTTACAGTCCTACTTCTTTCCTCCCATATTCTCTCTAAATTAGCTTTCTTATTATAAGAAACTCATGTATTATAATGTTGCTCTACTCCAATCCTGGAACATGTAGTAAGAGACCATCTAGTACTTGCTAAATGAATTTGATTCTTGTTTGACCTCCTTGTTAGGCTGGGTTTTTCAAGCCATAGGTTGTCTTTTTCTTTCTTATACCCCTAGTCATTATCACAGAATCTGTGAAATGGTGGATATTAAATTAATTTTTATTGAATAAATGCCACAACACAACTTACCTGGTAAAATTAATTTCAAATTAGCAGTAGAAAAGAATGGACAGAAAAGTCTATTTATTTGAAACCTTATTCTAGAGGAGCCCTTATGCTATGCAATGTCTTTCTTGCATTTTTCAATAGAATTCATTCTTCCTGTTTATGAGATTGCATATATCACATTTGCTTACAATTATGTATTAAATTTATCTTCCTTATTAGATTTTGGATCATCTGCCACAGAATTATGTGTTTTTAATCTTTGTATAGAAGTATAACATCTTTCAAGAAAGGGAGGTTAAAAGAAAAATGATTCATAAACAGGTGCCTCTTGAAGTTTTCCTAATTCTTTGAAGGAAATTCTTCTATATAATCTTACTTAACCTTTAAAATATTATAAACTAAATATTGTATCCATTATATATGAAGATAGAGTCAGATAGGCTAATTTCCTAGAAAGAATTTCTATGCTGGTTGTTTAAGCTTGTTAAAATGGAAGGATTTCTTCTGAAGTGTAAGAGATAAATCTGAGAGATGTGAATAGTGACAAAAAAAGTAAGGGAATGGTTAATGGAGCTCAGACTCAATAAAAATATTCAATTGAGGGTAAATGTCAAATTGAAGATGGATTTAACATAGCAATAATTGAATTTCTCATTCTGCTTGTCAAGTGCTCAGAGTTTCTCCCAGAGGATGCAGAATCAGTCAAGAAGCTAATCCAAATCAAAAGAAGTCAAATTAAGTGGAAAGATACATAAACAATTTGGATCATGGTCTTAATAATGGAATTCAAAACAATACATTTCGTACTTCACATTCACATTTTTAAGATTTTTATTTGGGCAGAAGAACTAAACTCTCTGCTATTTATCCCAAACTTTAAATATTCTTATAGGTTAGTGATAAGTTCATGTGCCTATTGATGTGTGTTAATAATTCTACAGTAATTGTTTGGAGTCAAATAGCCTTGGTGTTGGCAGAATTGGGGCATCTAAGATTTATCAAGACTCTTACAATCTGATGCTTTTTAGTCCTCATTAGAAAGAGTATGGGTGTAAATGGGACTGAGACTTTGGTGGATCAGTCAACTTTTCTCTGTTTTATCCTATTACTACATGATCCTAAATTTATCTAGAAAAATATATGATACACATTAGAAAAAATAATAAGTATATTTAAATTGTTTAACCCAATTGGTGACCTTATATATATCCAACCCACTCTATCACAGGATCATAAAAAACATAGTTGTGCTATCAAATAAATTTAAAGTCCTTGTCATATATATGGCCAAGGTACACATAATATCATCATCTAAAGGGAAGTATATTTTTTAAAATTTTATAACCATTTTTCAGTCAACCACAATTATAAGAATAAAGAGTTTGGAAACTAGATCTAGCCTTAAGCTCAGGTTTATTAATTTTCTTATAAAAAATCAATATAGCTGAAATATAAATCACAGAGAGAAATATAAAATATAAATATGTTTAATATAAATTTATTTATATTTATAAATCTATAGAGAGAAATATAAATCTATAGAGAAAAAAGTGATAATCTACTAAGCATGTGACACAAATTTAGAATACATTTTAGAATTATTCTGGTCCTATAGTAATTTTATTTATGAGATATTTCCTACTACAAATCCAATAGCATAGGTGTTAAACCATTCAAAGGGAATGTTTATGGAAGGGAAGACCTTACAAATAAGGCTCAAGGCACACATCTCAGAATATGAATCCACTGTATTACTATAAGAGCAGATGTTGAGGTTAAGACCTGAAAACCCAGAGAACAATGTTTTCAAATTCACAAAGTTTTACTATCTCAATGTTACAAAGAAATCAGAGTTCTTTTCCTTTAAATTTCAAAGTTTTATCTTATACTCTGGTATATTATGAGAATTTTAAGATCCAAACATAGTATTTACCTTTTATGTCAATGATATAGTCCTGAAGCTAACATTAAATTATGCTGTAAAATTACCAGAAAATTATTAAACTATTTGAATTCAATCCATATCTAAGCATGATAAAAGGAAAAGGGTTTAGAGTTTGACCAAAAAAAGATTTTAGTGTGAAGCCCAAACTTGGGTTCTCTCACATGGGTACATGAGCATTCCATCACATTTGCTCCCTCTCTAGAAAGAGAGTGAGAGTGAGACTCTCCCTCTCTCTCTATATATAAAATATAGATATTATATATATAATAAAATTTGAAATATCTTTTTCAAGTTTTTTTTTTCAGTGCTCCAAAATCCATTGTTTGTGCACCATATCCAGTGCTCCATGCAATACGTGCCCTCCATAATACCCACCACCAGGCTCACCCAACCACTAACCCCCATGCCCTCCAAAACCCAAGTTTGTTTCTCAGAGTCCGCAGACTTTCATGGTTTGTCTCCCCATCCAGATTCACCCAACTCACTTCCCTTCTCCATCTCTCAATGTCTTCCATGTTATTCCTTATGCTCCACAAGTAAGTGAAACCATATGATAATTGACTCTCTCTGCTTGACTTATTTCACTCAGCATAATCTCTTCCAGTCTCCTCCATATTGATATAAAAGTTGGGTATTCATCCTTTCTGATGGAAGCATAATACTTTATTGTATATATGGACCATATCTTCTTTATTCATTTGTCTATTGAAGGGCACCTTGGTTCTTTCCACAGTTTGATGACTGTGGCCATTGCTGCTATGAACATTGGGGTACAGGTGACCCTTCTCACTACATCTGTATCTTTGGGGTAAATACCCAGCAGTGCAATTGCAGGGTCATAAGGTAGCTCTATTTTTAATTTCTTAAAGAATCTCCACACTGTTTTCCAAAGTGGCTGCACCAACTTGCATTCCCACCAACAGTGTAAGAGGGTTCCCCTTTCTCCACATCCTCTCCACCACACGTTGTTTACTGTCTTGTTGATTTTAGCCATTCTAACTGGTGTAAGGTGGTATCTCAGTGTGGTTTTGATTTGAATCTCCCTGATGACTGGTAATGATGAACATTTTTTCATGTGTCTGTTAGCCATTTGTATGTCTTCACTGGAGAAATGTCTGTTCATGTCTTCTGCCCATTTTTTGATGTGATTATCAGTTTTGTGTGTGTTGAGTTTGAGGAGTTCTTTACAGATCTTGGATATCAGCCCTTTGTCTGTAGTGTCATTTGAGAATATCTTCTCCCATTCCTTGGTTTGCCTCTTTGTTTTGTTGACTGTTTCCTTTACTGTGCAGAAGCTTCTGATCTTGATGAGGTCCCAAAAGTTCATTTTTGCTTTTGTTTCCTTTGCCTTTGAAGACATATTTTGAAAGAAGCTGCTGTGGCTGATGTCGAAGAGGCTACTGCCTATGTTCTCCTCTAGGATTTTGATAGATTCCTGCCTCACAGTGAGATCTTTTATCAATTTTGAGTTTATCTTTGTGTATGGTGTAAGAGAATGTTTGAGTTTCACTCTTATACACGTGGCTGTCAAATTTTCCCAGCACCATTTATTGAAGAGACTGTCTCTTTTCCACTGTACATTCTTTCCTGCTTTGTTGAATATTATTTAACCATAGAGTTAGGGGTCCGTATCTGGGCTCTCTACTCTGTTCCACTGGTCGATGTGTCTGCTGTTGTGACAGTACCATGCTGTCTTGGTTATTACAACTTTGTAGTCAATCTTGAAATTAGGCAATGTGATGCCCCCAGTTTTGTTTTTCTTTTTCAATATTTCCACAGCAATTCAGGATCTCTTCTGGTTCCATACAAATTTTAGGATTGTATGTTCCAGCTCTTTGAAAACTGCCAGTGCAATTTTGATCAGGATGGCATTAAAAATATAGATTGCTCTAGGCAATATAGACATTTTGACAATGTTTATTCTTCTGATCCTTTAGCATGAGATGCTTTTCCATCTTTTTGTGTCTTCTTTGGTTTCTTTCATGAGTTTTCTGTAGTTCCTCAAGTACAGATATTTTACCTATTTGGTTAGGTTTATTCCCAGGTATCTTCTGGTTCTTGGTGATACAGTAAATGTTATCAATTCTCTAATTTCCCTTCCTGTATTTTCATTGTTAGTGTATAAGAAAGCAACTGATTTCTGTACATTGATTTTGTATCCTTCCACATTACTGAATTGCTGTATGCATTTTAGTATTTTGGGGGTGGGGTCTCTTGGGTTTTCCATATAAAGTATCATGTCATCTTTGAAGAAAGAGAGTTTGACTTCTTCATTGTTAATTTGAATACATTTTATTTCTTTTTGTTGTCTGATTACTGTTGCTAGGACCTCTAGTACTATGTTGAACAATAGTGGCAAGAGTGGATATCCTTGTCATGTTCCTGATCTCTAAGGGAAGGATGTTAGCTTTTTCCCATTGAGGATGATATTTGCTGTGGGTTTTTCATAGATAGATTTTATGACATTGAGGAATGTTCCCTCTGTCCCTATACTTTGAATCTTTTTAATCAGTAACAGAATCTGTATCTTGTCAAATGCTTTTTCTGCATCAATTGAGAGAATGATGTGGTGTTTCTCTCTTCTATCTTATATATCTTATATCATATATATATATGTATATATATATATATATATATAGTGGAGCCTTGAGCACAGTCCTTCAGTTCTAAACTTCTCAATTTAATTTTCTTTAACATTGAGCTAATAATAATATCACAACGTTCTAATTTTAGAGAAAACTATATAGAAAAAAGCATTGACTGCATGATATAGCATTCAACATTCATTAATTTATATCTTTAGCAAAGAGGTCAAGGAGTGTCTGTTTGAAGGGAGGGAAGACTTCTCAGGATATTTCAACAGAGACATTAAGGATTTGAAGGAGTGAGATAATTTGAGTGAAGGATGTTTCCTGGAAGAATAGCAAATTCCAAACCCTTGGGAGAAAAGCAGGCATACCTGGTGTGTTTAAGAAACAGTGGAGAGTCCATTGGGGGTGAAGCCCATGCAGTGAAAGAGGAGATCAGAGAACAAACATGACTGGGCCACATAAAGCCTTTTAAACCACTTTCAGAGACTTGGTTCTTACTCTGAGATAAAACAGTATTGGAGGGTATAGGAGGAGGGACATTATCAGCTCGAACTTTAAAAAAATAATCCTAAAAAAATAAAATAAAATAAAATAAAGAAAGAAAAGAAAAGAATAATCTTGGTGTGCCTAGGTGGCACACTCTGTTGAGCATCTCACTGTTGGCTTTGGCTCACATTATAATCTCAGTCATGAGATTGAGCCCTGCTTTCAGTTTCAAACTTAGCATAGAGTCTACTTGAGAGTCTCTCCTCTGCTTGAGATTCTTTCTTTTCTCTCCCTCTTTCTCAGCGCCCCCCCCCACTCATTCTCTCTACTCTTCCAAATATGTGTGTGTGTATAAAATATAATATATAATTATATATAATCTGTAAAACATTAAAAAGAAGGTAGGTGGGGGGAATGGGGTAACTGGGTGACAAGCATTAAGAAGGGCACACGATGTGAAGAGCACTGGGTGTGATATGCAACTGTTGAATTGCTGAATTCTACAACTGAAACTAATGATGTTCTATATGTTGGCTAATTGAATTTAAATTAAAAATAGATAAAATGAAAAGAATAATCCTGGATGCTGTAGTGAAAAGTGAATATAGGGAGACTAAGACAAAAGCAAGTAGAATGGTCACCGGATACATGTACACAAAGCACATCTCCTTCTGTAGTGTAGTCACTTGCCAGCATGCATTTGATTCAGCAATTGTTTATTGAATGTCAGCTTTTGAAATATATTTCTATATTAGGTAATATAGCCAAAGAATCAACTATCCCAGAAGCTTTCTACTTAAAATATCTGTGCTCTCATTCAAGATAACAAACATAACTGAATGCCTAGTGAGAGTAGGTATCTGTATTTAACAGCAGGGGAAATGCAAAGGGCATACTCTCTCTGCCCTCAAGCAACCATCTAAAATGTTTATTAAAAGGAGGTAATACATATAATATTCCTTAATAAAATATTAAATTAGAAATTGTATATGGAACACAAAAACTGTGAAAAATATCTTAAAAAAAAAAAAAAAACTGGGAAGGGGCGCCTGGGTGGCTCAATTGGTTGAGCAACTGCCTTCAGCTCAGGTCACCATCCTGGAGTCCGGGATCAAGTCCCGCATCGGGCTCCCAGCTCCATGGGGAGTCTGCTTCTCCCTCTGACCTTCTCACCTCTCATGTTCTCTCTCACTGTCTCTCTCTCAAATAAATAAATAAAATCTTTAAAAACAAAAACAATCAAACAAACAAAAAACTGGGAGGGATGGGACACCTGGGTGGCTCAGTGGGTTACCCATCTGCCTTCAGCTTAGGGCATGGTCTCAAGGTCTTGGGATCCAGCCCCACTTTGTGCTCTCTGCTCAGTGGGGAGCCTGCTTTCCCCTTTCACTCTGCCTGCCTGTCTTCCAACTTTTGATGTCTCTCTCTGTCAAATAAATAAAGAAAATATTTTTCAAAAATAAATAAAAGAAAGGGGGAGGAAAAAATGCCAACATAATGCTATATTTGAGGAATGGGGACTTGAAAAGAAGATTTATTTTTTCTTTATTTTCATTTATTTTTGGAAAATTTTTAGAAAACATCACTGTCCAAAAGTATTATTTTAAAGTGAAGATACATACAATGTGAGGAATAGAGTAAATGAGGCTATTCAGACAAAATTTTCTTATTTTAAATAAGAAAAAAAAAGAAGAATAAATAAATAAATAAGAAAAAAGTCTAGTACATATTGTAAAATTATCTCTTAAGAAATTTTAAATATACTTTCAAAAAATCTGGTGGGAATGCAAGCTGGTGCAGCCACTCTGGAAAAGAGCCTGGAGGTTCCTCAAAATGTTGAAAATAGAACTGCCCTATGACCCAGCAATTGCACTACTGGGTATTTACCCTAAAGATACAAACGTGGTGATCCAAAGGGGCATGTGCACCCACATGTTTATAGCAGCAATGTCCACAATAGCCAAACTATGGAAAGAACCTAGATGTCCATCAACAGATGAATGGATCAAGAAGATGTGGTATATATACACAATGGAATACTATGCAGCCATCAAAAGAAATGAAAGCTTGCCATTTGCGACAACATGGATGGAACTAGAGCATATCATGCTTAGCGAAATAAGTCAAGCAGAGAAAGACAACTATCATATGATCTCCCTGATATAAGGAAGTGGTGATGCAACATGGGGGCTTAAGTGGGTAGAAGAAGAATAAATGAAAGAAGATGGGATTGGGAGGGAGACAAACCATAAGTGACTCTTAATCTCACAAAACAAACTGAGGGTTGCTGGGGGCAGGGGCATTGGGAGAAGGGGGTGGGATTATGGACATTGGGGAGGGTGTGTGCTTTGGTGAGTGCTGTGAAGTGTGTAAACTTGGTGATTCACAGACCTGTATCCCTGGGGATAAAAATATATGTTTATAAAGAATAAAAAATTAAAAAAAAATCTGATGAAAAGTAGAAAAATAATGGATTATTCCAAAAAAGCAAAAATATTGGGGCACATGAGTGGCTCAGTTTGTAAAGCAGCTGCCTTCAGCTCAGGTCATGATCCTGGACACCTGGGATTAAGCCGGTATTGGGCTCCTTGCTCAGTGGAAAGCCTACTTCTCCCTCTGCTTGCTGCTCCCCCTTCTTGTGCTCTCTCACTCTCATTCTATCTCAAATAAATAAAATCTTTAAAAATTAATAACAAATAACAAAAAAAGCAAAAATATGTATGTATGTATGCATGTATGTATGTATTTTGCAATAGGGAATTTTTAATTGTGTAAAACTTCACATTCGATTTTGAAGACCTATCAGGAAGAGAAGGATAGAATTCAAAGGTCCACAGCTCTTAACATAGGGGAAAGGAAGGAAAAATAAGATAAAAATAGAGGGATGGAAACCATAAGAGACTTTTAACTATAAGAACCAACTGAGGATTCCTGGATGGGAAGTAGGTGGGGAGTTGGGGTAATTGCATCATGGGCATTAAGGAGGATACTTGACGGAATGAGGACTGGGGGTTATATGCAACTGATGAATCACTAAATTCTACCCCCCAAAGTTAATAATACACTATATATTAACTAAATTGAATTTAAATAAAAAATTTTTTAAAATGATAAGGGTTTAATGTCTAACAGGAGATCCTCCCCACATTTATTTCAAAGTGGGACATGCCTGATAAAGATGCCCTTAACTCACTCGAAGGGTAAAATAATGAAAGTTGTTGTGATAATAAACAGTAATAGGGAAAAAAGTACTATGCATTTCAGATATTAGAAATCAATTTAAAATGTGTATGTTCATTATAATTAAAGAAAAAATGTCTTGGCAATACACACAGGCAGAGGTGAATTTTCTGTGAAGTTAATAAAGCTTAAAATTCATTTCTACATGAGTATCTTCAAAACCTTAACTGATTTTTTTATTGTTTTATTTTTTCATTGCAGTTTTCGTAGGTGTGAATTACATATAAAATTTACCACTTAAACTTCATTAAGTATACAGTTATGTGGAATTAAGTATATTGACAATGTTGTGAAAGCTCTGAACCTAATTTAGTAATTAAAATTTTGTATTATTCTTTTGTAAAGGTGTTCCTATAAATTATATAAATTTTGATCCCCAAACACTTGATTTGCTTTTATAAGCAAATATGTTGTTTGATTTCCTTTCTATTCCTATATATGGAAGAAGAAATTAGAAAAAAAAAATGATTAGAAGACTTGAAAATAGAGCACATAGACTATCAGATAATGCTGAAAGAAAATAAAAGTCCTCCATCTAGAATTCTATACACAATAAAGATACTATTAAAAAATGATGGCAGGTGCCTGGGTGGCTCAGTGGGCTAAAGCCTCTGCCTTTGGCTCAGGTCATGATCTCAGGGTCCTGGGATTGAGTCCCACACTGGGTTCTCTGCTCAGCAGGGAGCCTGTTTCCTTCTCCCTCTCTGCCTGCCTCTCTGCCTACTTGTGATCTCTCTCTCTCTGTCAAATAAATAAATAAATTCCTTTAAAATATGATGGCTATGAAATGATGGAGCTATTTTGTATCTGGATTGTGGTGATGTTTACACAAATCCACACCTCTATTAAAACTCCTAGGGCTATACACCAAAAGTAAAAAAAAATCTATTTTATTGTAAATTAGTTTAAAATATTCATTTCAGTAAAATATGTGAAGAAAATTTATATCAAAATAAATAATTTTATACATATAAATGCTTAAATTGTTCATACAATTTCAGAATACCTGGATTATAATAAATATAAAATCACTGAGGCAGAAGATAAAGCTGCTAGATAAAAATATGGATATAAATAAAGAAATGAAGACTCTCCTAAATGGAGCATTACTCACCACTAAAAAGAAATTAGTTTTATGCCATGGAAAGGTATAGGGAAACTGTAAATACATATTACTAAATGAGAGAAACCAACCCTAAAAGTCTACATGTAGTATGAGTCCAACCAATATGACATTCTGGAAAAGACAAAACTGTGGGGATAATAAAATAGCAGTGTTTCCAGAAACTGGAGCTGGGGAGAGATGGTCTGGCTGAGGAGAAAGGATTTTTAGGATAAACTATTCTATATGATATCACAATGATTATATCATCATATATTATATGCTTATCAAATTATACATTCATCAAAGCCTATCAAATATACATCAAGAGTGTAGTGTTTTATAAATTGTGAAGGGGCACCTGTGTGGCTCAGTGGGTTAAAGCCCCTCTCTGCTTAGCAGGGAGCCTGCTTCCTCCTCTCTCTCTGCCTGCCTCTCTGCCTATTTGTGATTTCTGTCTGTCAAATAGATAAATAAAATTTTTAAAATATATATATACACATATACACACACACACACACACACATACATACATACAGAGAGAATGAAATCTGGATGATAATGATGAGTAAATGCAGGCTCATGAATTATAATAAAAATACCAGTGTGGTGCAGGATAAAAATAGTTGGGGAGCTTGTGCCAAAACAACTTATATCCTCTATATTATATACTTACTTATATAAGATATATAAATATATATAAAATAAAGTATATAATACATATATATTTTATAAGTTCATAATATAAAATATATACCTATATATTATAGAACATATAAATATATAAATGTTTTATAATATAAATATAATATACATTTTGTGTACAGATGTAATGCATTTAATAAGTATATAAATATAATATAATATATATATTATATACACACTGTCTATAGATATAGATGCATACCCATTTTCTAGGAATGGCCTTTTAAAATGTTTTATAATGCCAACCCCATGAACAATTGTGAATGAAGTTTAAGTGTGACTAATTTCAATTATAGTATGTAAATCTTATTACAGGGATATCTCTGCTTGCAGTACCTTCTTTGGAGACTATATTCAAGTTGTATTTACATGTATAAAGTCTTTCTTCTGTATTGACATCATTAGTGAAGCACTGGTATCCAAGTTATTTTCTATAGACACCTTTTTAAAGTAGCTGCTGCCAGCTTTATTAAAGGGATTTAAGAATTCTAAGCAAAATATGTATATGTTTAGACAAAATTACATTGAATAATGGAATATAAAACAATAAAATGGTGGAATCTAGGGTTTTCTAACATATAAGATCATAACATCTGCAAACAATAAAAATTTTACTTTTTTCTTTCCACTTTGGTTGCTTTTTATTTCTTTATCTTGCCTGATTACTCTGGCTAAGATTTCTAGAATTACTCTGAGTAAAGGTAGTGGGACTGGTTGTCCTTGTTTTGTTCCTGATCTTAGAAGAAAAGTTTTCAACATTAAATATGGCTTTAGTTATGGGCTATGTGTATACAGGCCCTACTAAGTTAATACTCAATTTGTTGAGAATTTTTACCATAAAAGGATGTTGTATTTTGTCAAATGCTTTTTCTGCATTTATTGAGATGATCATATGATTTTTAGCTTTAATGTGGTATAGCTCATTTAGTAATTTGCATGCATTGAACTATCCTTGCATTACCTGACTTGGTTTTAGTGTCTATTTCTTTAAGGTATTATTGAATTTGGTTTGTTGATATATTCCTGAGAATTTCTGTATTCATCAAGGATATTGGTCTGTAGTTTTCTCTTCTTGCAGGGCCCTTATCTGGCTTTGGTATCAGAGTAATGCTGGTCTTACAAAAGAAGTCTGGGTGTGTTACCTTCTCTTCTATTTTTTAAAAGAGTTTGGGAAGGATTGACACTAATTCTGTCAATCTCTGCTAGAATTCACCAATGATACTATTTGGTCTTCTGCTCTTTTTATTGGACAGTTTTTGATTACTGACTCAGTCTTTTCTGTTTACTTTACATTGATCTGTTCATATTTTCTAGATCTTTGTGATAACTTTTGATAAGATGTATGTTCCAAGGAATTTATCAATTTCTTCTAGGTTTTCTAATTTGTTGGCATATAATTGTTCATGGAAATTATTTATGATTCTGTGTTTATTTTTATAATATCTATTGTACTATCTCCTTTTTCATTTCTGATTTTTAATCTATTATCTATATAATTATTCTTTTATGATCAAATCTTCTCTCTTATTTTCTTAATCTAGTTAAAAAGTTTGTCACTTTGGTCATCTTTTTAAAAAAGAGCCTCAATTTTATTGATCTTTTTTGTTGTTTCTCTGGTCTCTATTTCTTTTGATATTCTGCCTGGATGATATATCCATTGTTGAAGATAAGGTGTTGATGTCTCCTATTATTATTGGTTAGATCTGCTAGTATTTGCTTAATATATTCAGGTATTGTAACTTGGAGTGCATATATTTACAATATTTATAACTGACAATTTAACCCCTTTGCTATTATATAATCTTTGTCTCATGTTCATATTTTTGCTTCAGAGTCTCTTGTCTCTTATAAATGTAGGTGTTCATCCTTTCGGGTTCCACTTGGATGGATTATCTTTCCTTTTCTTTTTCTTTTTTTTTTTTTTTTTTTTTTTTTTTGCATTCTTTTACTTTGAGCAATATGTGTCCCTAAATCTGGCTGAAATGAATCTCTCATAGGAAACATATAGTTGGATCTTCTTTTATCCATCCAGCCTCTCTTGGCCTTTTTATTAAAGAATTCAATTCATTTATATTTAGAGTTATTATTGATAGGTAGGGGACTTACTAATGCCATGTTACTAATTGTTATTAATCTTATTACTTTTTTTTTTTTTTTTTTTTTTGGCTGTGCCGTTTCCCCCTTCTTCCTATCTATTGCCTTCCTTTGTAAATTGGTATTTTTCCATGGTGGTTTGCTCTGATTCTCTTCTCTTCCTATTTTGTGAATCCATTGTAGGCATCGCTCTGTAGTTACCATGAAACTTACATAAAACATCTTATACATATAAAATTCTATTTTATGCTTATGTTGCCTTATATGTTCCAGTAGCATTTTTCTAAGTAATACATAAAATTATTTCTAATTAAAGAGTCTCGGATTTCAGAGGATAATTAATGATATCCTTGTGAATAACAGTGGTATAATGGACAGTAATTCCCAAAAGACAGTCATGAAGCTTTGGAAATGTGCAAATCTTAGAGCATTAAAAGTAATAGATTATAAAGCTTACCAAGATATTAAAAATAAGAAAAATTTTTGACATTAAAAGAATAAAGACATCCATTTCTACTTGTTTTCCTTTTCTGTGGTATGGGTCATTATTAGGAAGTTTTTGGAACATTTGCTATTAAAAAGAGTACATTTAAGAATTTAAGGGGTTTCAGCTAAGAATGTGCTGGTTAGGCTGTTATTTTGGAGTTCAAAACATTAAAGATTTTTAATGTCTTCATTATGACATTGACATCTGACAGCTATGTTTATTTTATTTTGAGATAAGGATGAAGGGCAAATAGGGCATTGGGGTAAGGATGGGCAGACTGCAAAGAAAATAAGTTAAAGGGATCATATCTACCATGTTCATATTTAATACTTTTTTATTCCAAAAAATGTATAATAGAGACATATTATTAAATTACACATGCACCTGTCCAAGGAATTTTGAAAGTTCATGTTGTATTTTACTTGTTATTTTAACATAGAAAAGTAGTATTATTCCTCCAAGTTGACAATTGGACTTCAGTGAAGTATAGTTTTCATTATATTTCAAAA
The DNA here is from genome assembly GCF_011764305.1 of Mustela putorius furo. Classification (NCBI taxonomy): domain Eukaryota; kingdom Metazoa; phylum Chordata; class Mammalia; order Carnivora; family Mustelidae; genus Mustela; species Mustela putorius. The sequence continues at coordinate 60,377,589 of NW_025422005.1, read as the reverse complement.
GATAGAATATTATTGCCTTTCCCTAGATCTCAACACTTTGGCATGTTAAGTTCTATTTCTCAGATTTCATAAGCAGATTTTACATGATATCAAAGAATACTAGTATTCAGGATATCAGGCATCTCACTGCTTAGAGGATCCTATTACTACATCCTCACTTGCTTTACCATATCATTTTTAAACATTCTTGTAAATTCAAATTGTGCTTTGCAGGAGAATTTATTATAGTACTATGGCACTGTAGGGAACTACAAAGGGACATACTTCCAATTCTTTCACCCTCAGATGGTAGATTACCTCAGTAATCTTTCTTCTTTGAGGCATTCTTATATTGTGGATTTAAATTTCTTCCAGCATGTTCTTAAAATATTCACTGTACCATGGAAGAGCTATGTTTCACTGACCTATGCATGAATTTGTTCAAAACTTTATTAACTAGGGTCAAAAAACCCCATCATGCTATTTTGATAAATTTATGATACAAGTTTGATACAATTGTTTTGAAAATTTTATTTTTAAATATGTCTGGAAAGTATTTTTTAAAATTGCCACAACATTCTGGATCACCAGAGTTGTTAACTATTTTCAGTATTAACAGTATGTTAATAATATAATTATAATGTTGGCATAGTCAGTTCCTTTTTATATATTAAACCAAGCCAAATTCAAACAACAGTTTAGAAATCTGCAGTTTTCTAAAAGCATTGTAATAAACATAGGATGATCATAAAATCTATCATTCAAACTGGGATGCTTTTGAGAAACACTATTAAAGTGTCCTGGATTGGATGATAATAAGTAGACTTAAACAGGACAAGTATAAAATAGAACACTATATGGTTACCATAAAGAGATAGCATTTCATGACAATCTTTGTGGAGCTGTTAGGGATTCCACTTCCCAGACCCCATTCTGGGTCCCATTCTGACTACTTTTCAGAAATGAAATGAGAACTTAAGTGATTAATGTCACATTTGCTATGATAGTTAAGAATAATATGAGTTTTTCTGTTTCTTATTTCTTTCTGTTAACTGGATGCATAGGACAAAATGCCCTAGAGAATGACAGAGACACATGATGGAAGCTGCCAGTAGGCCTTAATCCCCCAGGTGGAAGTCTGTCAGTATTTGTCAGTTCAGGTAAGCTGCAAACCAGTGTTAAATGTGTTAAAACATAGTGCTTGTGAGTTGACTTGCAGAAGTGACATTCTTATCCTAACTGATCCACGCATAGAATTGAAAAGCCTACTATTGGACATCAATTCATGGGTTTTGATCTAAACTTTGACAAGTAGGACTAGAACAAGTCATTTTAATATTCTGAGGTTGTAGTGCTTGGTTTGGCTTGGTTTGGTTTGGTTAAATGTGGCAATTGTCCCTTATTAGAGCTTCCTAAATACAGATTCTTGAGATTCACTTTTACATGTATTCATAGATAAATTGGCCTACAACTTTTTTACACCATAATGATTAGGTGTTTATATCAATTTTCACCTCTCAAAACAAAGACAGTTGAATTCTCTTTTCCTATTATCTGGAAAATTTTATGAATGAATATAATTAATTTTTCCATTTATTATTTGATAAAACTTATAGAAGAAGCATTCTGGCTCTGACTTTTAAATAATCTAAAGGAAACACTGAACTCAATTTATTGAATTTATATTTTATATAACAGATTTTATTGCACATATAACAGAATGAAAAATACAAAATCAACTCTTAATAGATGTTCTAACATTATCATTCATGTTACTATTTGAACACATTAACAAAAATAAAATATATAGGTAATTATTTACAGCCATAAGCTATTGATCAAGTCTGTTTTTTATAGCATGTGTAATGAACACTTTTTTCCTTCATAAAACTAAAATGAATAAATGAAAGTTGGATGAATATGCAAAGAGCTGGCCTATGTTTCCCATACTTATGAACATAAATACAACACTCATTTATAGGAAGAAAATACCCACCTGTTGAGGACTTCAGGGGTAAGATAAGAAATCACTAGAAATGGGACTGTATTATTCTCTACAATCTCTAAACTGCTTGAACAAGGAAATACCTTGGGTTATGTTAGATTTCAACTGGTTATAGTAATGAATCCCATTATTCATCTCCTGAGCAAATCATTTCCACCCTCAAGGGCACTCCAAAGCTAAAATGTACTTTAGGTTAAATTTTACAGGTTTCAAAATATATCTGTGTGTATTCAGGTTCCTTCATATAACTACCACTGCTGCTGACAGCAGAAACCCTTGAGATGACAAGCAGAGGCAAACTTTAAAAATAGAATAAAAAGGAATGTTTTTACCTTTTGATGATCTCAGCATTTTTAGAAATAAGAGTAAAAGATTCCTTCTTTAAACTTCTTCATGATTCTTTGATATTGCCTTGTTTCAATAGAATTCTTATCTTCAATATATACCTTTTCCCTTAACTGCCAAAGCTCAACTCTACTCTACTCTCTTCTACCGTGTTTTGTTATTCTCCAAGGACTATACCTTCCCCCCACACTGGTCCCAGGCACTTCCTAATTTTCTCTTTCTCAAATCCTTGTTAACTTGAGCTCCAAATCACAAGAGCTAGAAAATGTTCTCAGTATTTCCCCACCGGGAATAAGCCCTACTTGACATTTACTGTGTGCCTCCCTTACTAGCCCTCACAGCCCTCTTCTTTCTTTGTGAAACTCCTGCCTCATTCTAGGGTCTGGTGTGGACTGCAGAGTTTTTCTGCCAGTCTTGGATTTTTACTTTCCTATTTCTACATCTCTTATTATGTGTGAATTCTGTATTATTTTTATTACTTGTTTCTCTGAAATTTTTTTTTTTTTTTTACTCTGTGTAAGGAGGTTCATATTTCAACAATTAGCATTATCTTATGGAGACCTCATGTAGGTGGGAGGTGGAAGGAATTCAAGAATACAAACCATGGCAAGTTTTATCATGTGGAGAGAATCATACTATTAGAGGCTTATAATCTTATTTTGGTTTGGTCATTGCTCATGTGGAGTTGCTAGGGGATTTATGCACACAAGCAAATGATAAATAAATTACTACTCTGACTTGTCTTTTTATACTAGCGCAGGACTTTTTATAATGTACCATGACAACTTGTAAATTGAGCTCAACGCTCAAGCAAAACCTCTTCTTCCCTGTTTTCTTCCAATTTTTCTATAGGTTTATAATTTGGTCTGTCATTTGGTACAAGTGAGTGAAAAAGGAAAAAAAAAAGGATACAGTGCAGTGGTTATCCAGAAAACATAGTTATGAACTAGCTTTTTGGAACACGATTACACATGTGCCTCAATCAGTGCCATAATATCTGAGTAACAGTGTTAATTCATAGAAATGAATGAAGTATTAGGTTAAGAATCTCTGTGAATGTTAAGTGGTCATCCTTTCTGATGGCTAATACATATATATATATATTTTTTCCCCCCCTCACATCTTTATTCATTCACTTGTTGATGGATGTCTTGGCTTTTCCTACAATTTGGTTGTTGTGGAAATTGCTGCTTTAAAATTTGGAGTGCAGATGCCCTTGCAGATCAATCCATTTTTATCATTGGGGTAGATACCTAGTAGTACAATGGCCAGGTATAGGGTAGCTCTATTTTTAATTTCTTGAGGAAACTCCATACCATTTTCCAAAGCAGCTGTACCAGCTTGCATTCCCACCAATAGTTGAAGCGGGTTCCCCTTTCTCTGCATCCTCACAAACATTTGCTGTTTCCTGTCTTGTTAATTTTAGCTATTCTGACAGGTGTGAGGTGGTATTTCATTGTGGGTTTGATTTCTATGTCCCTGATACCAGGTGATGTAGAGCATATTTTCCTGTGTCTGTTGGCCACTTGTATGTCTTCTTTGGATAAATGTCTGTTCGTGTCTTCTGCCCATTTCTTGACTTGATTCTGTGTTTTTTGGGTGTTGAGTCTGAGAAGTTTTTTATAGATATTTGATACTAGTCCTTTATCTGGTATGTCATTTGCAAAAATCTTCAACCATTTCATATGTTGCCTTTTAGTTTTGTTGACTGTTTCCTTTCCTGTGCAGAAGACTTTTATCTTGATGAGGTCCCAATAGTAGATTTTTTACTTTTGTTTCTTTTGCCTTTGGAGACATATCTTGCAAGAAGTTGCTGCAGTTGAGGTAAAAGAGATTGCTGCATCTGTTCTCCTCTAGGATTTTGATGGATTCTTGTCTCATGGTCTTTCATCCATTTTGAGTTTATTTTTGTGTATAGTATAATACAGTGGTCTGGTTTCATTCTACTACATGTGGCTGTCCAATTTTCCCAGCACAATTTATTGTGGACTGGAAACGACAGTCTTTTTTACATTGGATATTCTTTTCTGCTTTGCCAAAGATTAATCATAAAGTTGTGGGTCCATTTCTGGGTTCTCTATTTTATACTATTGAGCTATGTGTCAGGTTTTTTTTTTTTTTTTTGTTTTGTTTTGTTTTGTTTGCTAGTACCATACATTCTTGATGATTATAACTTTGTAATAGAGCTTGAAGTCTGACATTGGGATGCCACCAGCTTTGGTTTTCTTTTTCAACATTCCTCTGGCTATTTGGGGTCTTATCCAGTTCTATACAGATTTTAGAATTATTTATTCCATCTCTGTGAGAAAAGTTGATAGTATTTTGATAAAGATTGCATTGAATGCATAGATTTCTCTAGGTAGCATAGACATTTTAGAAATATTTATTCTTCCAATCCATGAGAATGGAATATTTTTCCACTTCTTTACGTCTTCCTCAATTTCTTTCATAAGTGTTCTATAGTTTTTAGAGTATGGATATCTTACCTCTTTGGTTAGGTTTATTTCATGTGTCCTTAAGAAGAATGTACATTTTGCTGCTTTGGGATGGAATATTTTGCAAGTTTCTGGTGGAGCCTTTAAGAGGTAGTAAGATCATGAAGTTGGAACCTTTTTAGGAATAAACAAAAGGAGATAATCTTTCTCTATGCCATGTGAGGATACAGCAAGAAGGAGGCTATATGCAAATCTCACCAGAAACCATATTGGCTGGTACCTGGAACTTGACCTTCTCAGCCTCTAGAACTATGACAAATAAATGTTTATTGTTTAAGTCTCCCAGTGTCTAGTGTTTCATTGTTGCAGCTTAAACGGACTAGAACAGCTTAGAAAAAAATGACAAAGCCTTTGAAAAACAATGAACAAAAGACAAGAAAACAACTTATAAAATGACCTTTAAAATGTGAACAGTAATCTAGTTATTAAAGATATTGAGTTTGTAACCTAAATTCTTAAACAAAAAAATGGTTTAAGAAAATTCTAGATCCAAGAGACTAAATTGGTATATTCCATCAATCTTACATAAATTATTTAGAAAACAGAAGGAGGAAATGGAGATACTACCCATATGAATACAGGAAGCCTGCCTAGGCATGATTCAAAAACCAGAAAAAGACATTACAAAATTTGTAAAATAAGTAGTAGTATACCTCATAAATATCAATGCAAAAAATTCATAGCCAAATATTAACAAATTAAATATAGCTATATACACACATAAATATATGTTATGTCTGTGTATATATGTGTGTATATATGTATATGTGTGTATATGGGTATGTGTGTATACACACACACACATACCCACTACCATGATCATGACTGGGATTTAGCTCAATAATGCTTTTGGTTTGACAGTTGATAACCATTCGATATAATTTCACAAACTAAAAAGAAAAATCCTTTAATTATATCAGTAGATATCAAAAAGTACTTAAATTTGATAAAATTCAACCCCTATCATGAGAAAAATTTTCATTTAACTAAAAATAGAAATTCCCTCATCATGATAAAGGACATTATGAGAAATCTACAACTACTGTTTTATTCAATGGTGAAAGACTGAAGAATTTTCCTCTAAGATTAGGAACACAGAAATAATATGTTTTCATTGTATATGATGTCCTTACTATTGTAGTAACACTAGGTTAAAAAATACATATCAGAGAGGAAAAAGTAAAACTGTCTTATTTGTGAACTACAGGAATATGTACATGGAAAATCTTACATATTCTACAAAATAATACTAAAACTAATCTTATTATATTACAAGGTATGAGGTCAATATGAAAATCAATTTTATACTATATAAATCAATGAAAATTGGAAAATAAAATGTTATAATAGCATACAAAACCAAAATAATTTTAAATAATCATTTAAAAATTGTTGTAAGATTCTACATTAAAAAGCAGTGCTAAGAGTGCCTGGATGGTATAGTTGGTTAAGAGTCTGACTCTTGGTTTTGGGTGAAGTCGTAATCTCAGGATTGTGAGATCAAGCTCCATGTTACATTCTGCACTCAGTGTGGAATTTACTTGAGATTCTCTCTCCCTTTCCTTCTGTTCCTCCTGCTTGTGCTCTTTCTCTAAGGTAAATAAATCTTTTAAAAAAGACCTTAAACATTAATATGCCTTCAATCTTTAAGTTTTAATTCTAGTTCTTTTGATAGTTGATGTATTTTCAATTATTCTATGACTGCACTGAAATTGTAAAAAAAAAAAAAAAACAAAAACTATAGACTAAAATGCATTCTATTTCAGTAATGTTAGAATGTAAGAAAAAATGCACCTTAAAGTCAATTAAACATTGTGATATCTAATGTTTTTGAGCATTTATGTAGTATCAGAAATTAGGAGTAGTAACTATATCACATTTTCTTACTTAATCTTAAGATACGGTCCTTATCGGATTTTACATGATGAAATTGAGACCTGTGGTCATATAATTGGAAATAGCTAACTTGAACATAGATAATCTAGCCAGAGCTAGAATTATAAAGCACCATGTTATACTCCCCCAGTCTAACAATATGGATTTTCAGGAAGAAGAAATTATCCATTATATTATTTCTATTATAATATTCCCAAGTTATGGTTCCAGCTTTATAAAACATATGGAAATTACTAAAAACTATATATAAATTACCAAGAGGTCACAGTGTTCTCAAGCCTGAAGAAACACTGAGCTTGTGGGTTGTGTACCTTAAAACTTTATATTCTCCCAGTTAGATATAGTTCTCCAAATCATAAAGAGATTGTTAGAAGGCTGTACACATTTATACTTAGACTTGGATTATGTATCATATTGATTGTAGAATATAGCAATTCCTGTTGAATTTATTTGTATGTAAATGGGAAATAAGTGCCAATAATAATAAACAGAAAACACTGACAGGCAAAAATGAATCTTAAAAGCATATGATTCTTATTCAGAGAGCTTTTGCTGTTTATAATTTGAGCTGAGCAAACACATGTTATATTTTTAGTGCCCATTATAACCAAGTATTAGCATCATCCAGCAAATACTGTGAGAAAATTTCTACTTCCTACAGCTATAACTACAGATAGGAATGGAGACAATATATTTTGGGGAAGCTTTTCAGCACAGATTGCAACAGCAGGAGTATTTTTGCTCATTGTCATTTTATGTAACAGGATATGATAATAATATCATAAATTATAAGAAATGGAAAATTATTTGCATTTTATCATAAAAATTTAATCCAAAGGAAACAAGCTGTTCTTTAATACATAGAAGAAGGCAATCTATTTATCATCAAAGATATTTATCAACGTGAATTTCAATTAGTCTCAAAAAATTGACAGTTTTAAAACTTGTAATTGAGACAATAATCTTCTGATGTTATTTTAAAAAATTAAGCAATTTGGAATCTCTAGCATGGGCTCTAAAAGAAAGGTGGTATTTAGTATATTTATGATACACAAGAATGATTATCAAATATTACAAAAATGTATTCAGATTACTATGTTACTTAGGTAAACTTTGAGATTTGTAGAATATGGTTAAAAACAATGAAAAAAATATCTCTAGTGAGAAAGCTGCATAATTGTAGTTACTCCAACTACTCCACCATTAATGCCCACATACACCAAAAAAACCCAAAGCATTAGGCAGAAGAAAGTATCAGCAGTCAAAGAAGTCATGGGTTTAATCCTGGAAGTTAGTGTTTCTGTCATTATTAGTGACAGCTTACTTACCATCTGATTGATTTTAGACTGAACTCAATTTCTTTCACACCTGGAAGCTGTAGGTCTCTACTAATCTGCATTGCTGATTATCAGCCCTTTCGATTTCAGTAGGGCATCATTACTGCTTAACATTTATTACTCGTTAAAATTTCTACCAGATCTGTGATACTTTTCCCTATGAAACAGTTATTGTGCAAATGCTATTTGAGTTGGGATGGAGGTGAGAGAGACTGAGCAGGAAGGTATGAGAGAGAGAAATAAAAGAGAGGGAAGAAAAAAGGATTGGAAGGAAATGGTAAGAAAAACAGTATGACTTCAGGTGGAGGAAAATCTATTAATTCATTACAATGGAAAGATTAAAATTACTCGGCATCCCATGTTAGAGAATGTTGAGTTCATCAGGGAGATGTTTCCTCAATAATGATAACTTCCACTAATTTAACAGTTAATATGTATCAGAGCTTCAACTATTATGAATCAATCATTCTTTATGGTAGGGGATTCTTACACATAAAGAAAAACTATTAAAAAACAGTAGAATGTCAGATGACCTCAAATTTGTGATTTTAAGATTATTTTGCAAGTTATCCACATTGGATGGTTGGAAAGCAATGGTAACCTGGAGTGACCATGAAAATTGCTGTCACTAATAATGAATACCTAACAAAGAGGAAGATATGATAAATAATAAGGATAGAGGTAGCAGGAGTTCAGTTATGCATTCAAAAGCCAGAAAAGAGACCAAATAACTGAAGCAAAGTTGAAGACTGGCAAATATAAGAATAAATGCAAGCAGGCCATCAGGGGAAATGTAGACCATTATAAAGACTTTGGTCTTGATTCTGACATGAATTGTGATTGATAGTTTTGTCTAGAGGAGTGTAATGATCTGACATGCACTCAAAGATTACTCTTGGTGATGAGTGGATAAAAGTAATGTTAGAAATAAAAGGAAAAGCCCCTTAGGAGGCTGTTGTCCTTAAAAGTGGAAGAGGAACACTCCCTGAGCACCCTTCTCACCCCTTTCTCAGTGAGAAATCAATGGAGCAAAGAGGGTATCTCTAACTCCCACAACAGCATGGATATCTCTCCTTCCCATTCTCTAGGCATCTAAAACCTGGAAATCATGATCTATCATGACTATTTTCCCTTTGCCTTTCCAAGAACAGAACATTCCACTGCTATATGCAAGTCTAGCCTCATTGGCATACAGCCTGTGTGTGCAGTGGCACAGGACCCCACACTCAGAAGGCTTTGGTTTAATGCAGTGCTGTCACTGTTCTAAAAATCTTAAAATTTGTATCTTTGAACTTGTGCTTTGCAAGTGAAGTCCAATCAAATTTTGGATAAGCAGAGGAGGTCCACACAAGCTGCATGCCATTCATTCCTTGCCACCCTATTCACACATAGAGTTCATGATGCCGCATAAACACAGAATTCCAGCAGACCCACAACACTCAGGATTTCAAGTTGGCAAGTGGGAATAAGGAAAGTGTTATATTTATGTCTGAGTTATGGTGGGATAATAACCTCTCTGATAGCCACAGAGGTCAGTCATATCCTTAGTTTGATTCAGAACTTGTTTTGCTTGCAGAAAGAACAAAATGATATTCTAAGAAAAACAAGGAACTCTATCATATCTTTTTTGACTTGTTCCTTTTTGTTTCAGCCAACCATGTACATAGAAAAACGGTAACATAAAAGGGAATAGAAAGAAAGGGCAACTCATAGTTCCTTTTCCTTTCATTCTTTTTTTACTTATTAAGATGTGAAAAAACAACAGTTTATTTTGTATATGTTGCATTTCTACTGTTTTGGTAAGAACAAAAACCATATGCATATATAAGCCAAAATCACAACTGTTTAATTACTATGATTCTGCATACAAGTTAAGTGTTCTATTTGCATTTAAAACTGGCATGCACAATATACAGATGAATGGGAAAATGTATGCTGATATAAATTAAATTTTCTTTATTTAGAATGATATTAAGTTTCACAACACCATGAGCAAATAACAACAATAAAAGCAAAATAACAATAAAAACATCATAGCACATTAAGAAAGAGACCACAGAAAAAAGAACAAGCTTTATATTTAGTAACTCTAATGTTTCACACACCCACCCCAACTCTTAGAACAAAGTAGTCTGTGTTTTGGTAGTGCCTGGACTACACAAATATTTAACCACCCCTGGGTATACGCAGCCCAAGTCAGAAGGGTGGCTTTCTGAGATTGTGGATTAAACTTGAATGTTCAAGATTAATTCTCTTTGTATGACAGATCCCATGTACAGGATATAGAAGTGTAGGGGGTGGTAAAAAGAGAAGGACTGAGGCTAAAAACTGGCAGCTATGGGCCAAGGGTAGCAACTTGGTTCTTTCTTTGCTGTCATAATCTATTTAACCACATTTAGAATATTTTAAACTTCTAAATATTTAAATATATGGTAGGTGAGCTTCTATTCTACACTTACCCTAACCCTACAAATGTTCCAGACAGGATAGATTGCTGTAGTCTAGATGAGAGATGATGGTAGTATAAACTAGAAATAATGGGAACAGCTTGGATATGTTTTGAAAGTAAAACATTTGTTGTAGGAATTCAAGGTACAGTGTCCAAGAAAATCAGGCATCAACAGACTCCAGGGATTTTAGCCTGGTACAGAAGCATAGAGGTGTTTGGATATATTAGTTTGCTTAAAGACAATGGGCTTTTTCCAGTTGTTGGTGATTATGAATAAAACTGTTATAAATATTCACTCACAGGATTTTGTGTGAACAAGTTTTCATTTCTCCTAGATAAATACCAAGGAATAAGACTGTGATAATATTTTTAATTGCCAAAATTTCAAAGGAGCCCTACTATTTTACATTCCCATCAGCATATTGTTAAGAGTCCTAGTTGTTCAACAATATTGCCAACATTTAGTAATGTTGGCTTTTTATTCTTATGTATTTTTATTACTCCCATAGGTATGTAGTGGTATTATTTAATGATTATAGTATGCTTTTCCTTAATGACTAATGAAATTGAATATCTTTTTATTCCATTATCATTTGTGATTATTCATCCGTCTTCTTTGATGAAATATCTGTTTATAACTTTGCTTAGCTTTTGTTACTTTGTTTGTTTTATAATATTGAGCTTTATTGGAGGTTCTTTATATATTTAGAATACAAATTCATTTCAGATGTGTGATTTTTGAAACACCCTTTATGACTTGTTTTTTTATTCCTCTAAATTCCTCTATCACAGAACAAAAGATTTAAATTTTGATAAGGTCCAATATATCAATTTGTTCATGTATAGTATTTTGGGGTTTGTATTAAGTGTTAGAACTAACAATATTTTGGAGGGAAGAATATGATTGTTTTAAAGGTATAATACTAAGTGAAATTACTTAGAAATAAAAATAGAGAAGGGTATAAATTTGAATACTGTTCCATAAAGTACTCCAAATTTTACATGTGAGAAAGATGAGAGATAATCAGCACAGAAATAAAATGAATCAACCTGTGAGATAAGAACATAGAGAATGGGATAAAAAACAACTGATGATATTGTTTCAGAAAAGAAAGAATGATCAGCAATGTGATATCTCCCCAAAAGTCAAGAGAGCCGGGGTCTAAGAGCTGATGTTGGAACAATAGCAGTGAATTTCAATAAAAGTACGTTTATGGATTGGTACAAACAAAATTCTGATTGTTAATTCAAGAATACATCCATAAGAAGGAAAGTGTAGTCAACATTTTTTTCCCTCTTCTATTACTGAGAAAAATGTGTAAGATTTTAGGGGTGGAATTATAAGCATTTTTTTTTAAGTCAAGATGGAAGATATATCAGGCTCTTATGTTAATGACAATATTACAGTAGAAAGAGAAAAAGCTAATAATGTAGAAAAGAGGAAATATTGAGGAGTTTCTTCAAAAGAGTAACCAGCAGTAGGATTTATATTCATGGAGGATTGATCTTAGAAATGAGAGGACTAGTTTGTTATTAAAATGTGAGGAAAGGCAAATAATGGGAGCACAGAACTATAGGTGGGATGGTAGATTTGTTTGTAGAAACACATAGACATATTTTGATACTCTTTTAATTAAAATAAGTAAAATATTGAATCAAATTATGTCCTTTTATTATGATTTTTATGTGACCATTATTGCCACATCATTATGGAGCCATATAGATAAGTTCTCCTTTTGCAATATTCTTTCTTGAAATGTTCACCTGGTTGAATGTTTCAGTTTCAAATATTGTGAGGCTTAGAAAAGTATCAATCATTTCTATGCATGGTTTTAAGCTCTGAAACATACCTGATGCTAACTCAGAGATTACCTAGTTCTAAATGTGCTTATTTAAAAGTAAGGTAACTTAATTTGCGTAGTCCCTGCTTACCCTTCTAGTAGCTTTATCACATAGAACTAATCAAATTTCTCCTCCCAGCTTATATCACTGTTCCAGTTCTGACAACAAAATTGTCAGTTTCCATGAGTCATAAGCAATAGAAAATAACAGTGCCAATCTTCAGTGCCATCATTCTGGACTAGTTTTGTCATTGTTCTGACATTGCAGTGTACAGAAATAAATCACTGCCAATAGGATACATGTAAACCAAATCTGGAATTTCCAGATGGGATTAATTTTCTATTCCCTAGACCACACCTTTTCAGTTGCCTTGGAACAGTAGTGACTAATATAGAGGCTCTTGTATTTGCGTGGATATAATTAAGATAAGGAAACTTTTATAAAAATTTGTCAAAAAGACAAAAGTGTGACAGTGAGAACAAAATAATAGTACTAAAGAACTTGAGATATTTGCCATGCAAATTATTTGATAACTGCACAGAATGTTCTTGGTACTTAAATGTATGTTCAATAAAATGAACTCAGTAACACAGAAGATAAATTATTAATCCAGAAACCCAAATTTTAATACAATTGATCCAAAACCCCAAACACCTACATAAGAACTTCGTCTTTTGCATTTGTTCTATCTAGGACCATATTAGCATAATGAATTCTACACAAGACATAGAAAACTTATAAAATTTTTTTTTAAAATCCAGGTTATTTTGGATTTGCTTCATTCTATTTCCTTATCTTAGAATTTCATAAGTATGAAAAATTTATTAGAGTTTCTGATATGCCATTTAGTAAATAAATGCACTTGACTTTGTTAACTAAGTATTGTTAACATTTATTAGACTGTTATTTTTCATAATATGTCTATATCTATATATATATCTACTTCAAAAAGAATATGAGTTTCTTAAAACATACATTAATGTTGACATTCTATAAATATTGCAAATACTTTAAAACCAAACATTTAAGATGAGTAGTTTCTATTTCAGCAATATTTTTAGGAATTTAAATGGTCTATAGTGGAGGTAGGACAAACAATATTCATTTAGACACAATACACAGAATTTAAGTTGTCTAACTCAGAGTGTTATCTAAATATATAGTTAGGGAGTAAGAAATGTGAAAATACTGTTTGTAAGGTGGTATAGTATTAGAAGTATCTTTAAAGATCAAATGCAATGAGAATAATAACTTGAATAAGGTTCTATCATTTATTGATAAAAATAGAACAAACTGAATTATTAAAATCTACAAATTGTCAAAGATAAAATATTAGGAGATTTAAGAACACAAAGATGATATTGGTGTTTTTGTAAGGTAGAGTATCATGTGGTATATTGGGAAAGGGGGAGTGGAAGAAGACTCATTTCCCACCCTAACAACATAAAGTTTCCCTAGAATACAGGCAATGTTTTCATGGACACATACAGTATTGTCTTGCCCTCATTTTCTTCTTAATATCTTGATTGTTGGACATTGTGAGTGAGTAAATGCATTCATATTAGATTAGGCTCTGTCATATTTTCTGGGACAAATTAATGCTTCCTGGGACACACATACATAAATGCATCACTGTATTCAAATAACAGTAGAATTATAGTCTATAAGGGGTTCCTTATGAAATAGAGCTAACCATAAAGTATTTGGAATACTGAAATTACAAGAGCAAAATGAAAGCACTGACTGCTTGTCTATGTTGAATGGGCACTGGACACTTAAGTAGGTAGAAAAATGAAAGAAGGTAAAGTGGCAAATAATGAACTTTTCTTATTCAGAATGTTATCCGAGTTTGATAGTCCCTATATCTCTCTACCATATGTCTTCCATTAAATATTAAGCATTATTCGATCTGGAATAAAGCCATAAACTAATATAACTAAAGACATCTAAAATACAATTGTGAAATGGAGATTGTCTTAAGCTTTTTAAAGATCTTTTCTGATTTAGTCTTTGAATTTTATTCACATTGACACTGGCTCTGTCATGCCCAAAAGACAATATTAAGAGGAAAAAAAGAAATATTGACTCATGTCATCAGCGGAGTAATGTTTCAATCTACATAAAAGTAGTATAGAACATGATAAAGTCCCCCCCACCAATGAAAATAGATGGTCATGAGCAAGAAAAATCTTATAAGATCTGAGGACCCAATATCGTGTTCAGATAAAATCCTTCTAAATACAGATTTTTTTTTTCCAAATTGGATAAATAGCCTCAAGATATTTTGTGGTTTCTGGTTTTTTCTTTTTTCATTTTGTTTTGTTTTATTTATTTGTATAGATAAAAGATAAATTGATAGGCACTACTGAAAACTGTAGTATCAGTAGAAAACCCAACTTTGTAATAGTGAGTCTTCTACAACAGAAGGTAATGCCTTCAAACAGATGTTAGATCTCTCCTGGCAGTGAGAACTTCAAAGCTGAATAAAACTCGCAAAGAGTGGAATGTGGCGTCAGCAAAGTCATTCAACTGCTAGGCATACCGTATATTTACTCACAAAATAGAGATTATATATCAGGCAATACAGCACAAAACCTTGAAGGGCTTCATTATTGCTTTTGATTTTGCTGATTGCTTATTAACTGACTCTCTTCAGCCACCTGGTTGTTCTAAATGAAAAGAATCCACTTGTATTCTGATTATTGGCACAGTGATTGAAAGAGGGACTCATTCCAAAAATGTGTTTAGTATGCCCTTGACCATGGGAGAAGCAACCAATAAGGCGGATAGCTTGCTGAATAGAGCCCATTACATTTGATACATTTGCAAATAACTGCAAATTGAAAGATTGCAAACTAATACAATGACTACAAGGACACTCTAATGAAGCATTTCTTATATTTAACTTCTCAATGGGCACACATATGGAGATAATGCTGTGAGTATTTGACATGTGTACCTCTCCTGGAATTCTGCTTAAAATAATTTCAATTCTAACCACCAGAAAATAATATTACTTTTGCTTTAGCTAACATACCTAAACTTTAACTAGCATGCCTTACTTAAGGCATTCTTAGATATCCTAGTGATTCTGATAAACTACATCCTTTTAATGTTTAAATACTTTTCAGACAAAAGCTTGAAAATAATGAATAGCCCTGAGTGATTTATCTATCTTTATTCTAGCAGTACTCTTGTGTCCCTAATATATGCTTTTCTTGCTATTTAATTATATGCCTGGGTTGTTAAAGTGTTCTCATATCCATACCTAACTTTCTTTCTGTGAGGAAATATAGTCAAATTATTGCTAGAGCATTGTCAAGGACATGTTTTGCTTCCTCCCAACACTTTTCATATACAGTGATGGAGAACAAGGAGGGAAGCACTGAGATAGGAGTTTTGTATGGTAATTAATTGTATGGTAATCTCCGCATAACCCAGTTTTAATGGTCCTAATCTCTTCCCAGTGAAACAGGCACTCCATTTATATGTAGGTCCTCAACTCTTTTTTCTAGGCCCATGGTCCCTGGTAATTGTTCAAAGTTAATAGTCTCATTGTAGAAAATTATCTCAATGGATCATCTCAATTCTAATAGGTCAACTATGACTAGATACTGTTGCATTTTCTACAAATGCAGATTTAATGTTGCCAAAATGGCAGTCTTCCCACTATAGTACCCTCTGCCAGTAGTGGGACATGTCAAGTCATTGACTCAATTATCATTCTTATATAACCTTTACTTTTAAGCTTTAGTCATCCTTCTTTCTGTTGAGAAATTAGCCTTAAAAATGCAAAAAAAAAAAAAAAGGTTTAAAAAAGGACTAGCATATTTTAGATCCTTCTTATTTTGTGTTTCTCTATAGGGCTTCCAAGTTTTCAAAAATTGTCAGAGCTAACACATAAGTTCTAGGGTAAAATAAAATCTCCTTAAGAGAAGAATATAAGGTACATTTTAGCCATATATCTTTCAGAAAGCCCATGTTTAAAATACAGATAGCATTCTTAAAGTATAGTAATTTTATAGGCTTGGGAATAAAAGGCTATATGAGAATGTCAAACTTCAGGTCTCAAAGTGTCATTGAAGGGAACTATGATGGATTATTCCTGTCAGGATACTAGAATCTGTATTCTTCTTTTAGTGAATGCATACTCTCAAAGTCCAGCAAGCAGGTTTCCATGAACTTCTTCAGTGTTTAGAGGTGGACACAGTTCAACTGAGAGCAACAATTTTGGATCATCGGCCTTTAGATACAAGAAATTTCACACTGTTCTTCTGTTAACTGACTATACAACTGTGAGGGAGATGATATGGAAACTAGATACGAGGTATTAGATAAATAAAACTAGATATTAGATGTATCTTTTTTTCCATGCTTATAATTGATTTGTTAGAGGAGGTTTAGTTACGTGACATCTTAGTTTTCCTCCAGTAGTTCTTATTTCTTATCAAGGATTATAATTGCATCGCTCCTTAGCATTTGTGAGATTATTTTTTTTTTCAGAGTTAGTATAAAACAGAATGTAGACCCCTTATTTTCAGTTATCATTTCCTAAAGTTTCAGTCAAAAAAAAAGTAATTACATATGAGTGTTTTACACAAAATAATGGATTGAGGAGATAGGCTAAGGAATCAATCAGCTTTCCAAGTTTTTTGATAAAGAAAAGAAAAGAGTTATAAATACATAAACTAAAACTTTTGTAGGCAGGGAATGAATCTGTTTTACTATAGAAATTTATCTATGCTCTGCTTCAACCTTTAATTGCTTGCATTGTTCATTCATTCATTCATTCATAAAGTCAGCAAATATTTATTTAGTGAGCACTATGTGACAGGAACTGGGCTATGCTAATGAAGAGACCAGAGAGTATTCTTGCCCTGATAGACCTTCTGAATGAGAAATCAGATTCATCCCAAGAAAGGAAGGCTTCTCACATATCCTGCATTCCCAATATGGGCTGCATCGTCTCTCTCTCTTTACCACTACAAAGTGTTTGAAGATTCAGCACACTAAAACCCAAACCTGTTATTTTCAACTGTTGATGTTTGAGACTTTGGATTCTAATGCATACATTTTACTGTAAAAGAAAATAAGAATAGGATCTCTGAGAGTATGAAAAGAAAGCTAGGATGAAACAGTACAAGGGAGAAGAACACAGGAGAGGTTTAGCAAATCGGGTCTGAGAAATCAGGGTCATAAAAGATTCCAGTCTGTGATGCTGGCTCCAGATCCTCATCAGCTAAGAACCTGGGAGGACTAGCCACTCATCTATACCCACGACTTACTTTTCAGCTTTCCTCTAAGAATGCTGATAAGAACAGTCTTTTTTTTTTTTTTTTTAATATTTATTTGAGAAAGAGAGAGTGTGGCAGGGAAGGGCAGAGGGAAAGAGGGAGAGAAAGTTTTAAGCAGACTCTGAACGGAATATAGAGCCTGACGCAGGGCTCTGATGACCTTGAGATCATGATGCATTTTTTAAATCTCTTCTCTCCTCTCCTCACCTACCCCCTTTTCTCTTTTTCCCTATCTCCTCTCTTTCCCTCTTAGGTACATACAAATATTTTTCTCAGAAGGACTTTTCAAATTGTTTAGTTTATGGGGCACCTGGGCGGCTCAGTCAGTTAAGCAGCTGTCTTCAGCTCAGGTCATGATCCCTGGGTCCTGGGATTCAGCCCCACGTCAGGCTCCTTGCTCAGCAGGAAGGCTGCTTCTCCTTCTCCCTCTGCCTGCTGCTCCCCCTGCTTGTGCTCTCCTGCTATCTCTGTCAACAGAATAAATCTTTTAAAAAAAAGTGTTTGGTTTGTAAATATAATATCCAAGGAATAAAATTATAGACCATCAATATTTGAATGGTGAATTGTGAATCTATCACCCTTTAAATAAAATATGTGGTGTGTGTGTCTATGTATGTGTGTGTGTGTGTGTGTGTGTGTGTTATTATCTGGTTGACAGGAAAGAAGGCCTCTGGTTTTTGCTCCATTTCTGTACTATATTTGAATAAACAAGAGAACCAAAAAGTGATGTCTCTGTCCAGAAGACCTACTAGCGTGAGTGTCTTTGGACTTTACTATAGAGACTTTTACTCAAAGTATGGCTTATGGATCAGCACTGGCTGTACAACAAATAATGATGCTTCAAAGATACCTATTTGTAATCCTGAGAGTCTATGAACAAGTTATTTGACATGGCAGAAAAAGATTTCATAGATGTAATTAAATTAAGATTCTCCATTGTCCTGGCAGGCCCAATATAATCATAAGGATTTTTACAAGAAGGAGACATGATTATCAGTGAATTGGGATATGATTATGGAAGCAGAGGTAGTTGTGATAGGAGGCCATGAGCAAAAGAATGCAAACAGAAGCTGGAAAGGGCAAGTTAACAGATATAGCCTCAAAGCCTCCAGAAGGAATACAAACATCTGCAAACATTATTAAAACTGATTTTGGATTTCTGATATCTAGAACTGTAAATAAAAGTTTGTTTTGTTTTATTCCCATATTTTGTGGGAATGAACTACAGCAGTAATAGGAAATTAATATGCCCACCTTGGAATTGATTAAAAAATGCTGTCTCAAGCCCCACTCCAGATTTACTAAATAAGAATCATTTTAATAAGCTATTTAGCTAATTCATATGCCTGTTAAAGTTTGAGAAACACTGCTTAACATTATAATCTTTTTAACATTTATTCATCTATCCAGAAAAAAGACTTATTTCATCATATTAACCAGTTACCAATTTATTAAAACTTTTGTCATGACAGAGTAAAGCCATTTAAGATCAATAAGAAAATTATTGATCCAAGTGTTTCTTCTGTTTGCGGATCCCAAATACTTCTTTTGATTTCCTTACTATCTTGGATACATGGGAAATTTTGTTTGTTTGTTTGTTTTTTTGTACATGGGAAATTTTTAACTGAATTAAATAACAGGAAGCTACAGAATATGAACAAAAAGGCAAAAAAAAAAAAAAAACCTGTTAAACATTCAGATGTTTTCATCTGCAGAGCCAGATACCTAGTTAGATGGATTTTTTTTCTCTTTGGATTCAGATGTTTTGTCATAGTTTCAGTTTAACTTAATACGCAGCTCTTATTCTCTTTTGTTTCAAACTACTAAGAAAGAATTAGATCACTGTAATAGGAGATGATCTCTAGTAGTGACATTATCACAAGACAAGCAGTTAATTCTCAGTAAATACTGGCAATAACAAAGCTATAATTAAACTGTAAAGTACCTTTGACTGTATTTTTACTTGGACTAAGTGTTAAGCTAGGCATTTTTACTATCTGGCCCTTAACATTTGGTAGCCACAACTATGAACCAATGTGGTGGTAAGCAGTGATTTCAAATAACAACTACTTTGCATAAGAATCTTCTTCTGAATATCAAATTATGTATCAAAACAGGGATAATTCTTTTTTTCCTTCCTTTCATAGACTATATAGGTATAATTGATAAAGGGCACATGTGTAAAGTATAAAATGGATATGTTTTAAAATAGTACTTACTCATGTAACTATCACCAAATCCAAAATCAAGATGAGCCTATATCCATCACTCCAAAAAGTTTCCTTGTGTCTTTTTGTAACCACATGCTCCATTCTGTCAACCCCTCATCCTTAGGTAAACTCTGATTTGTTTTTCTGTCATTATAGTTATTTCTATAACTAAAAACTTAGTTTCCATTATTTTTAGAATTTTATGTGAGAGCAGTAACACAGAATGTACTTTTTATTAGCTTCCTTTTTCTCAAAATAATTAAGATCCCTCTATGTTGTTTTACATGTCAAGAGTTTAACTTTACTCCCGGGCAGCTTTCCATAATATGTATATGCCATTATTTATTTATCCATTCACCTTTGATGGATATTTGAGTTGTTTCTAGATTTGTGCTATTGCAATAAACTTGTGATGAATATTTATGCACAAGTCTTTGTATGGCTATATATTTCCAATTCCCTTGTGTAAATATGTAGGAGCAGAATATCTAGGTCATATGTTAATTACATCTCTAATTTTTAAAGAAAATAACCAAGGATTTACAAAGTATTGCAGCATTTTACATTCCCACAGTTAGTTGTTTGACAACCTTGCCAACATTTGGTATTTTTTTTTAATTTCAGGTATATTAATAAATATGTAGTTGTATCTCATTGTAGTTACTATTGGCATTTTCCTAATGATTACTAATATTTGGCATCTTCTCATATGCTTACGTGGCATCTACATATCTTCTTTGGTGAATTGTCAAAGTATTTTGTCTGTTTTTAAATTAGAGTGTTTTCTATTATTGATTCTTGAATAGTCTTTATATATTATAAATACAAATCCTTTATCAAATGTATGATTTTCAATATTTTGCCAGACTGGTGGCCTATCTTTTCATTTTTTAAAAATATCTTTTGCATAACATGCAAATTAATTTTAAGGAAATCCAATTTATCATTTAAATTTATTTTACTTATTGTGTCATATCAAATCGATTTTTTTGAGATTATAACCTCAGGTTATAAAGAATTTGTCCTTTATTGTTTTTTTTTTCCTCCAGGAGTTTTTATAATTTTAGGTTTTACATTTAAATCTATGAGATATATATAATATTGGTGTATAGTACAAAGTATAGATTAAACATTTTATTGGTAATTTAATTTTTCTACCAAAAAATTATTCTTTCTCTACTGAATTGTCTTGGTACCTATACTAGGCTTTCTAGACAAAAAGAACAAAGGATGAATTTCAGGTGTACAATATAGTGAATGAACAATTCCATACATCACCAAGGGCTCATCATGACAAGCGCATTTTTTAATCCCATCTCCTGTTTTAACCATCTCCCCTACCCACCTCCCCTTTGATAACCATCAGTTTGTTCTCAGTAGCTAAGAATCTGTTTCTTGGTTTCTTTTTCCCTTTTGCTCATTTGTTTTGTTTCTTAAATTATGCATGCATGTGAAATCCTATGGTATTTGTCTTTTTCTGACTATTTCATTTAGCATTATACACTCTAGCTCCATCTATGTTGTTGTAAATGGCAAGGTTCCATTCTTTTTGTAAGGCTGAGTAGTATTCCATTCTAGGTATATGCCATATCATCTTTATCCATTCATCTTTGGATAGATACTAGTGCTGTTTCTATAATGTGGCTATTGTAGATAATGTGCTATAAATATAGCGGTGCATGTATCTCAAATTGGTATTTTTGTATCCTTATGGTCAATACCTAATAGGGCAGATACCTGATGGTAGAGTATTTCTATTTTTTAACTCTTTGAGGAACTTCCATACTGTTTTCCAGAGTGGTTACACCAGTTCACATTCCCACCAACAGTATAAGAGGGTGACTTTTTTTCATGTAACATGTTTTTCTTCTGTTTTTGATTTTAGTCACTCTGGTGAGTGTATTCTTGTATTTTTGATATGCATTTCCCTGATGATGAGTGATATTGAGCATCTTTTCATATGTCTGTCTCCTCTGGAGAAATGTCTGTTCATGACTTCATGTCCATTCTGGAGAAATGTCTAATCTGTCTTCTGTTTTTTTTTTTTAAATTGGATTATTTGATTTTGGGTGTTGAGTTGTATATGTTCTTTATATATTTTGGACACTACCCCTTTCTTTGATCTGTCATTTGCAAATATCTTCTCCAATTCAATAGGTTGACTTTTAGTTTTGTTGATTGTTTCCTTCTCTGTGAAGGAGCTTTTTATTTTGATGAAGTCCCAATAGTTTATTTTTGCTTTTGTTCTCTCACGTCAGGAGACACATCTAGAAAAATGTTGCTATAACTATTATCAGAGACATTATTGTCTGTGTTCTCTTCTAAGAGTTTTATGGTTTCAGGTCTCACATCTAGGTCTTTAATCAATTTTGAGTTTATTTTGTGAATAAGAAAGTGGTTCAGTTTCATTCTTTTCCATACAGCTGACTGGCTTCCCCAATACTGTTTGTTGAAGAGATTGTCCTTTTCCCATTGGATATTCTTTTCTGTTTTCTTAAAGATTACTTGACTACATAATTGTGGGTTTATTTCTGGGTTTTATATTCCTTTCCATTGATCTATGTGTCTATTTTTGTGTCGGTACCATACTGTTTTGGTCACTTCAGCTTTGTAATGCAATATGTACTCTGTAATTGTGATTCCTTCAGTTTTGTTTTTCTTTTTCAAGATTGCTTTGGCTATTCAGGGTCTTTCATGGCTGGGTTTAAATTTCAGGATTATTTGTTCTAATTCTGTGAAATATGCTGTTGGTATTTTGGTAGGGATTGCATTGAATGCATAGATTGCTTTAGGTAGTATAGACATTTTTTTTTTAATTTTTTATTTTTTATAAACATATATTTTTATCCCCAGGGGTACAGGTCTGTGAATCACCAGGTTTACACACTTCACAGCACTCACCAAATCACATACCCTCCCCAATGTCCATAATCCCACCCCCTTCTCCCAAACCACCTCCCCCCGGCAACCCTCAGTTTGTTTTGTGAGATTAAGAGTCACTTATGGTTTGTCTCCCTCCCAATCCCATCTTGTTTCATTAATTCTTCTTCTACCCACTTAAGCATAGACATTTTAACAGTATTGTTTCTTCCAATCCATGAGAATGGAATAGCTTTTCATCTCTTTGTGGCATCTTCAATTTCTTTCACCCCTTTTTTATAGTTTTTAGAGTACAGGTCTTTCATCTCTTTGGTTGTGTTTATTCTTAGGTATTTTATTATTTGTGGTGCAGGTATAAATGTGAGTGATTTTTTTTAAATTTCTCTTTCTGCTGTTTCATTAATAGTGTATAGAAATGCAACAGATTTCTGTACATTATTTTGAATCCTGAACTCATTTATTAGCTTTAGTAGTTTTTTGATGGAGGTTTTTGAGGGAGTCCTTCAGGATACTCATATAATACTTAGTATTATATCATCTGTAAATAGTGAAAGCTTTATTTCTTCCTTATCAATTTAAATAAATTTTATTTCCTTTTGTTGTCTGATTCTGTGGGTAGGATATTCCTATGAATATATTTCAGTGTTTTGGGGAAACAGTTTATTAGAAACAGTTTGATACCTTTAGTTTTTGTTTATATGTTTTCTCAGGGGAGTCTGGAGCAGCTTTTAATATATGACTAATTATTTTTTTTTCCTCACTACTGAGGCAAAACACTACTGAGTTCTTGACCCAATGTTCCATGAGTTAAGTGGTTTTTCAATCTGACCCTGTGTGAGCTCTAAGAATTTTATCTATAATCTTTCTTTAGTAGTTATTTTCCCAGAAGTGGTAGTTTCTCTCATTTACACTTTGTACACTCTGCTTGCCTCTGGATCTTCACCTATTCCCTTTCTCTCTTTCAGAAAAACAATCTGATTTTAAAAAATGGACAGAGTACCTGAATATATATTTTCCAAAGAAGATATACAGATGGCCAACAGACACATGAAAAGATGCTCAATATCATTATCAAGGAAATGCAAATCAAACCATAATAAAATATCACATTACACAATTCTGAATAGCTAAAATGAAAATAACAAAAAATAATGAATATTGAGTAAGATATGGAGAAAAAAGAACATTGTGCACTGTTGGTAGGAATGTAAGTTAGTACATTGGTAGGAATGTAAGTTAGTACATCCACTGTGGAAAAGAGTATGGAGGTTTCCCAAAAAACTAAAAATAGAAAAATATATTAATAAATGTTCCCATTACTGGGTATTTACCCAAAGAAAACAAAAATGCTAATTTTAAAATATATGTGTACCCCTATCTTCATGACATTACTTATAATAGCCAAGATATAGAAGTAGCCTAAGTATCCATCAATGGGCAGATGGATAAGGAAGATATGTATACCATAATGGAATATTACACAACTATAAAGCAGGATGAGATTGTGTCATTTGAGACAACATGAATGCACCTAGAAGGTATTCTAAGTGATTTAAGTTAAACTGAGAAAATAAAGTGCCATATAATTCCACTCATAAATGGAATCTAAAAAGAAAATAAAAACAGAATGAAACCTATAATGAGAAATGACGCTTGACAGAAGGGTGGGGATAGGGATTTGGGCAAAATTTGTTAAGAGTAGAAGATAGAGGGGCGCCTGGGTGGCTCAGTTGGTTAAGGGACTGCCTTCAGCTCAGGTCATGATCCTGGAGTCCTGGGATTGAGTCCCAGCTCCATGGGGTGTCTGCTTCTCCCTCTGACCTTCTCCTCACTCATGCTCTCTCTCACTGTCTTTCTCTCAAATAAATAAATAAAATACTTAAAAAAAAAAGAAGGGAGATAGAGGCTTCCAGTTATAGAATGAATAAGTCATGGTAATAAAATGCATGGCATAGCATAAAGAATAGAGTCAGTGATATTATAATAGTGATATAACAAGATAGATAATAGCATAATGTATAAGCTTGTCAATCACAAAGTTGTACACTGATAACTAATGCACATTGTGTGTCAACATTACTCAGATAAAAAACAATAAAAAAAAAAGCAAACTGTCAGGATCTTGGTTAAAAAAAATTAAAAATCAATCCTCTTTGGCAAATTGGTTGTGCCAATTTACATTCCCATGAACAACAGCTGATAATTCAATTATTCCATCTCTTCATGAATACTTAGATATTGTAATCTTTTTAAATTTTAGCCATTATAATGGATATATGTTTACCCATTATATAACAGGTTTTACTTAGATTTTCCCTAATGATTAATGATTTTAAACATCGTTTAGTGTGCTTTTTCACCATTTGTATAATTCCCTTGTGAAGTGTTTGCTTAAATCTCCTGTCCTTTTTATTTTATAGTGTTATATTTTTTAGATAACATAATGTGTTTCTTGCTCAGCTGTGGTTTATTCACCTTTTTTCCCTTAAATTTGACAGAGAGAGAGATCAGCAGCAGGCAGAGAGGCAGGCAGAGGGAGAGGGAGAAGCAGGCTCCCCGCTCCCCGTGAACAGAGAACCCAATGTGGGGCTCGATCTCAGGACCCTGAGATCATGACCTGAGCCAAAGGCAGTGGCTTAACTCACTGAGCCACCCAGGTGCCCCATTTATTCACCGTTTTTACCTACATTCTGTAAAGTTTACTTTCTTGGTGTACAATTTAGGAATTCTTACAAATGTATAGTCATGTGACTACAACCTCAATCAAGGTACAGTATAGTTCCACTATATTACTTTGCTAAGACTACTATAACAAAGTAACACAAATTGGATGGCTTACATAACAGAAATTTATCATCTCATGGATCTTAAGGCTAGCAGTCTAAAATCAAGATGTAGGCAAGGTGGGTTCCTTCAGGGTTATATGATCAGAATCTATTCCAGGCCATTCTCCTTGGCTTGCAGATGGTTAACTTCTCCCTACATCTCTTCACACTGTCTTTTCTCTATGACTGTGTCCAAATTTAAGTTTTTGTTAGGTAGTTATATTAGATTAGGGCAAACACTACTGCCTTTATTTTAACTTGATTTTCCCAGTAAATTCCCTGTCTCTGTAAAAGGTCACATTCAGAGGCACCAAGAGTTAGGAACTCAGCATAGGAATTTTGTGTGGAACATATTTTAATCCATAACATCCACTAAATACAAAAGTTCTTTTGTATTGCCACTATGCAATCTAAACCCTTTGTAGCCACTGATCTCTTTTCTTTTCCTATAGTTTTGTCTTTTCCAGAAGATAATTATTTTAATGACATTTTGATATTTAAATGGAATTATGTAGCATGTAATTATTTGTCACTTTCTACTTAATGTTTTGAACATTTCTTTTTTTTTTTTTTCATGTATCAGTACTTTGTCCTTTCTTTGTTGCTGAGTAGTGCTTTACTTTATAGATATACCATAGTTTATCCATTCACCAGTTGAAGAGCATTTGGTTTCTTTTAGTATCTTTTAATATTAATGAATTAAGGCATTAATTTATTAGTAAATTTTGGTACTGGATACCTTCTTTAAAAAAAAAGATTTTACTTATTTGAGAAACAGAGAATGAGAGCTTAAAGTGGGGAGGGTCAGAGGGAGAAGACAACTCCCCACTGAGCAGGGATCCCAATGTGGAACTTGATCCTGGGACTCCAGGATCATGATCTGAGTCAAAGGCAGTCACTTAACCAACTGAGCCACCCAGGGGCCCCAACATACCTTATTCTTATATTCCTTTGTATTTTCTCAATGAGGTTGTTATTTAATATGTTAAAACACCTTAAGAAACACCACAGATATGGAACCTAAACTTTTAAAATCTACTTACACTACTTTTGTGACCCTCTATTATTCTATGCCTTTGCCTCTTATAGTTAAATTTAACTACTATCCTAAGATGACCATTCCCTGGAGTAACCAGCATTCTGAAATTATCACCCCATTTATGAGATTTACATCCCAAAATACAGCATGTGTCAAGTGGCATAAATGTAAGATCACTGCAAAATGAAGATCGTCAAATTTCCACACTGCAATAACAAAATCCTCACTTCTAAATATATCCTACCTCTTACACTTAGCCAATTTCACATTTTAGGTTCACTAGAATTCCACTTCCATATGCTACACACTGTATGCATTAACAATACACGTTGGCTACAAATAACAGACATCCTAAAAATATTTTTAAACAACTAATATTTTTATTTATCTTGTGTAATAAAATGTATAGTGGTAGGATAGGATCTTTGTATCATTTATCTTTTTCATTTGCTGAATAAAGTCTTGGTACCAAGATGCTCACTTCACTTCCAGGACTTTCAGTTTGTATTGTAAGCATGAAGCAAGAAAATGAGCAGTTCATACAGCAATTCAGCAACGTGGCAGGATACAAAGTCAATGTGCAGAAATCAGTGGCTTTCTTATATACTAACAATGAAAATACAGAAAGGGAAATTAGAGAATTGATTCCATTTACTATAGCACCAAGAACCATAAGATACCTGGGAATAAACCTAACCAAAGGGGTAAAGGATCTGTACTTGAGGAACTACAGCACACTCATGAAGGAAATTGAAGAAGACACAAAAAGATGGAAGACCATTCCATGCTCTTGGATTGGAAAAATAAACATTGTTAAAATGTCTATACTGCGTAGAGCAATCTATACTTTTAATGCCATTCTGATCAAAATTCCACCAGTGATCTTCAAAGAGCTGGAGCAAATAATCTAGAAATTTGTATGGAATCAGAAGAGACCCCGAATCGCTAAGGAAATGTTGAAAAACAAAAATAAAACTGGAGGCATCACGTTACCTGATTTCAAGCTTTATTACAAAGCTGTGGTCACCAAGGCAGCATGGTACTGGCATAGAAACAGACACATAGACCAGTGGAACATAGTAGAGAGCTCAGATATGGACCCTCAACTCTATGGTCAATTAATCTTCGACAAAACAGGAAAAAATATACAGTGGAAAAAAGACAGTCTCTTCAATAAATGGTGCTGGGAAAACTGGGCAGGTATATGTAGAAGAATGAAACTCGACCCAGGATGTCATCTATTCTGGAGAATGTTCCATGTGCACTAGAGAAGAATGTGTATTCTGTTGCTTTGGGATGAAATGTTCTGAATATATCTGTAATGTCCATCTGGTCCAGTGTGTCGTTTAAGGCCTTTATTTCCTTGCTGATCTTTTGCTTGGATGATCTGTCCATTTCAGTGAGGGGAGTGTTAAAGTCCCCTACTATTATTGTATTATTGTTGATGTGTTTCTTTGATTTTGTTATTAATTGGTTTATATAGTTGGCTGCTCCCACGTTGGGGGCATAGATATTTAAAATTGTTAAATCTTCTTGTTGGACAGACCCTTTGAGTATGATATAGTGTCCTTCCTCATCTCTTATTATAGTCTTTGGCTTAAAATCTAATTGATCTGATATAAGGATTGCCACTCCTGCTTTCTTCTGATGTCCATTAGCATGGTAAATTCTTTTCACACCCCCTCACTTTAAATCTGGAGGTGTCTTCGGGCTTAAAATGAGTTTCTTGGAGGCAACATATAGATGGGTTTTTGTTTTTTTTATCCATTCTGATACCCTGTGTCTTTTGACAGGGGCATTTAGCCCATTCACATTCAGGGTAACTATTGAGAGATATGAATTTAGTGCCATTGTTTTGCCTGTAAGGTGACTGTTACTGTATATGGTCTCTGTTCCTTTCTGATCTACCACTTGTAGGCTCTCTCTTTGCTTAGAGGACCCCTTTCAAGATTTCCTGTAGAGCTGGTTTGGTGTTTGCAAATTCTTTCAGTTGTTTGTCCTGAAAGCTTTTAATCTCTCCTTCTATTTTCAATGATAGCCTAGCTGGATATAGTATTCTGGGCTGCATGTTTTTCTCATTTAGTGCTCTGAAAATATCATGCCAGCTCTTTCTGGCCTGCCAGGTCTCTGTGGATAAGTCAGCTGCCAATCTAATATTTTTACCATTGTATGTTACAGACTTCTTTTCCCGGGCTGCTTTCAGGATTTTCTCTTTGTCACTGAGACTTGTAAATTTTACTATTAGGTGACGGGGTGTGGGCCTATTCTTATTGATTTTGAGGGGTGTTCTCTGAATCTCCTGAATTTTGATGCTCGTTCCCTTTGCCATATTGGGGAAATTCTCCCCAATAATTCTCTCCAGTATACCTTCTGCTCTCCTCTCTCTTTCTTCTTCTTCTGGAATCCCAATTATTCTAATGTTGTTTCGTCTTATGGTGTCACTTATCTCTCGAATTCTCCCCTCGTGGTCCAGTAGCTGTTTGTCCCTCTTTTGCTCAGCTTCTTTATTCTCTGTCATTTGGTCTTCTATATCACTAATTCTTTCTTCTGCCTCATTTATCCTAGCAGTGAGAGCCTCCATTTTTTATTGCACCTCATTAATAGCTTTTTTGATTTCAACTTGGTTAGATTTTAGTTCTTTTATTTCTCCAGAAAGGGCTTTTATATCTCTCGAGAGGGTTTCTCTAATATCTTCCATGCCTTTTTCGAGCCCGGCTAGAACCTTGAGAATTGTCATTCTGAACTCTAGATCTGACATATTACCAATGTCTGTATTGATTAGGTCCCTAGCCTTCGGTACTGCCTCTTGTTCTTTTTTTTGTGTTGAATTTTTCCGTCTTGTCATTTTGTCCAGAGAAGAGTATATGAGGGGGCAAGTAAAATACTAAAAGGGTGGCAACAACCCCAGGAAAATATGCTTTAACCAAATTAGAAGAGATCCCAAGTCGTGAGGGGGGAGAAAGGGGATAAAAAGAGGTTCAAAAAGGAAGAAAGAAAAAAAAAAGAAAAAAGAAAGAAAAAAAAAGAAAAGAATTAAAAAGAAAAGAAAACACCTAAGAAAAATATAAAAAAGAAAAAATATATGTATTAGATAAACTAGTAAAAAATCGTTAAAAAAGAAAAAGGTAACAGTTAAAAAAAAATTTTACCCGAAGGCGAGAAAAAAAAACAAAAAATGAAAAAAAAAATTTAAATTAACCGCAAGACTAAAAAAAATCACAGGGTAAAAGCCATGAGTTCCGTGCTTTGCTCTCTCCTCCTCTAGAATTCTGCTGCTCTCCTTGGTATTGAAACCGCACTCTTTGGTAGGTGAACTTGGTCTCCGCTGGATTTCTTGTGGATCTTCTGGGGGAGGGGCATGTCCTCTGCCCATTTCTTGATTGGATTATTTGTTCTTTGGGTGTTGAGTTTGCTAAGTTCTTTATAGATTCTGGACACTAGTCCTTTATCTGATATGTCGTTTGCAAATATCTTCTCCCATTCTGTCAGTTGTCTTTTGATTTTGTTAACTGTTTCCTTTGCTGTGCAAAAGCTTTTGATCTTGATGAAATCCCAATAGTTAATTTTTGCCCTTGCTTCCCTTGCCTTTGTCATTGTTCCTAGGAAGATGTTGCTGCGGCTAAGGTCAAAGAGGTTGCTGCCTGTGTTCTCCTCAAGGATTTTGATGGATTCCTTTCGCACATTGAGGTCCTTCATCCATTTTGAGTCTATTTTTGTGTGTGGTGTAAGGAAATGGTCCAATTTCATTTTTCTGCATGTGGCTGTCCAATTTTCCCAGCACCATTTATTGAAGAGGCTGTCTTTTTTCCATTGGACATTCTTTCCTGCTTTGTCGAAGATTAGTTGACCATAGAGTTGAGAGTCTATTTCTGGGCTCTCTATTCTGTTCCATTGATCTATGGGTCTGTTTTTGTGCCAGTACCATGCTGTCTTGATGATGACAGCTTTGTAATAGAGCTTGAAGTCCGGGATTGTGATGCCACCAACGTTGGCTTTCTTTTTCAATATCCCTTTAGCTATTCGAGGTCTTTTCTGGTTCCATATAAATTTTAGAATTATTTGTTCCATTTCTTTGAAAAAGATGGATGGTACTTTGATAGGAATTGCATTAAATGTGTAGATTGCTTTAGGTAGCATAGACATTTTCACAATATTTATTCTTCCAATCCAGGAGCATGGAACATTTTTCCATTTCTTTGTGTCTTCCTCAATTTCTTTCATGAGTACTTTATAGTTTTCTGAGTATAGATTCTGTGTCTCTTTGGTTAGGTTTATTCCTAGGTATCTTATGGTTTTGGGTGCAATTGTAAATGGGATTGACTCCTTAATTTCCCTTTCTTCTGTCTTGCTGTTGGTGTAGAGAAATGCAACTGATTTCTGTGCATTGATTTTATATCCTGATACTTTACTGAATTCCTGTATAAGTTCTAGCAGTTTTGGAGTGGAGTCTTTTGAGTTTTCCACATATAGTATCATATCATCTGCGAAGAGTGATAATTTGACTTCTTCTTTGCCGATTTGGATGCCTTTAATTTCCTTTTGTTGTCTGATTGCTGAGGCTAGGACCTCTAGTACTTTGTTGAATAGCAGTGGTGATAATGGACATCCCTGCCGTGTTCCTGACCTTAGTGGAAAAGCTTTCAGTTTTTCTCCATTGAGAATGATATTTGCGGTGGGTTTTTCATAGATGGCTTTGATGATATTGAGGTATGTGCCCTCTATCCCTACACTTTGAAGAGTTTTGATCAGGAAGGGATGCTGTACTTTGTCAAATGCTTTTTCAGCATCTATTGAGAGTATCATATGGTTCTTGTTCTTACTTTTATTGATGTGTTGTATCACATTGACTGATTTGCGGATGTTGAACCAACCTTGCAGCCCTGGAATAAATCCCACTTGGTCGTGGTGAATAATCTTTTTAATGTACTGTTGAATCCTATTGGCTAGTATTTTGTTGAGTATTTTCGCATCTGTGTTCATCAAGGATATCGGTCTATAGCTCTCTTTTTTGGTGGGATCCTTGTCTGGTTTTGGGATCAAGGTGATGCTGGCCTCATAAAATGAGTTTGGAAGTTTTCCTTCCATTTCTATTTTTTGGAACAGTTTTAGGAGAATAGGAATTAGTTCTTCTTTAAAATGTTTGGTAGAATTCCCCCGGGAAGCCGTCTGGCCCTGGGCTTTTGTTTGTTTGGAGATTTTTAATGACTGTTTCAATCTCCTTACTGGTTATGGGTCTGTTCAGGCTTTCTATTTCTTCCTGGTTCAGTTGTGGTAGTTTATATGTTTCTAGGAATGCATCCATTTCTTCCAGATTGTCA
Source organism: Mustela putorius furo (assembly GCF_011764305.1). Classification (NCBI taxonomy): domain Eukaryota; kingdom Metazoa; phylum Chordata; class Mammalia; order Carnivora; family Mustelidae; genus Mustela; species Mustela putorius. Next base: position 60,345,675 of record NW_025422005.1, on the reverse strand, counting down.
AATTTATTGCTGTAGAGTTGCTCATAGTATGTTCTTATAATAGTTTGTATTTCTTTGGTGTTAGTTGTGATCTCTCCTCTTTCATTCATGATTTTATTTATTTGGGTCCTTTCTCTCTTTTCTTTTTGATAAGTCGGGCCAGGGGTTTATCAATTTTATTAATTCTTTCAAAGAACCAGCTCCTACTTTCGTTGATTTGTTCTATTGTTTTTTTGGTTTCTATTTCATTGATTTCTGCTCTGATCTTTATGATTTCTCTTCTCCTGCTAGGCTTAGGGTTTCTTTCTTGTTCTTTCTCCAGCTCCTTTAGGTGTAGGGTTAGATTGTGTACCTGAGACCTTTCTTGTTTCTTGAGAAAGGCTTGTACCGCTATATATTTTCCTCTCAGGACTGCCTTTGTTGTGTCCCACAGATTTTGAACCGTTGTATTTTCATTATCATTTGTTTCCATGATTTTTTTCAATTCTTCTTTAATTTCCCGGTTGACCCATTCATTCTTTAGAAGGATACTGTTTAGTCTCCATGTATTTTGGTTCTTTTCAAACTTCCTTTTGTGGTTGAGTTCTAGCTTTAGAGCATTGTGGTCTGAAAATATGCAGGGAATGATCCCAATCTTTTGATACCGGTTGAGTCCTGATTTAGAATGGCTAAAATCAACAAGTCAGGAAATGACAGATGCTGGCGAGGATGCGGAGAAAGGGGAACCCTCCTACACTGTTGGTGGGAATGCAAGCTGGTGCAACCTCTCTGGAAAACAGCATGGAGGTTCCTCAAAATGTTGAAAATAGAACTGCCCTATGACCCAGCAATTGCACTATTGGGCATTTACCCTAAAGATACAAACGTAGTGATCCAAAGGGGCACGTGTACTCGAATGTTTATAGCAGCAATGTCCACAATAGCCAAACTATGGAAAGAACCTAGATGTCCATCAACAGATGAATGGATCAAGAAGATGTGGTATATATACACAATGGAATACTATGCAGCCATCAAAAGAAATGAAATCTTGCCATTTGCAACAACATGGATGGAACTAGAGCGTATCATGCTTAGCGAAATAAGTCAAGCGGAGAAAGACAACTATCATATGATCTCCCTGATATGAGGAAGTGGTGATGCAACATGGGGGCTTAAGTGGGTAGGAGAAGAATAAATGAAACAAGATGGGATTGGGAGGGAGACAAACCATAAGTGACTCTTAATCTTACAAAACAAACTGAGGGTTGCTGGGGGGAGGCGGTTTGGGAGAAGGGGGTGGGATTGTGGACATTGGGGAGGGTATGTGTTTTGGTGAGTGCTGTGAAGTGTGTAAACCTGGTGATTCACAGACCTGTACCCCTGGGGATAAAAATATATGTTTATAAAAAATAAAAAATTATATTAAAAAAAAAAAAAGAAACTCGACCATTCTCTTACACCGTACACAAAAATAAACTCAAAATGGGTAAAAGACCTCAACATGAGACAGGAATCCATCAGAATCCTAGAGGAGAACATAGGCAGTAATCTCTTTGATACCAGCCACAGCAACTTCTTTCAAGATATGTCTCCAAAGGCAAAGGAAACAAAGGCAAAGATGAACTTTTGGGACTTCATCAAAATCAAAAGCTTCTGCACAGCAAAGGAACAGTCAAGAAAACAAAGAGGCAACCCGTGGAATGGGAGAAGATACTTGCAAATGACAGTACAGACAAAAGTTTGATATCCAGGATCTATAAAGAACTCCTCAAACTCAACACACACAAAACAGACAATCATATTAAAAAATGGGCAGAAGATATGAACAGACACTTCTCCAATGAAGACATACAAATGGCTATCAGACACATGAAAAAATGTTCATCATCACTAGCCCTCAGGGAGATTCAAATTAAAACCACATTGAGATATCACCTTACACCAGTTAGAATGGCCAAAATTAACAAGACAGGAAACAACATATCTTGGAGGGGATGTGGAGAAACACTTACACTGTTGTTGGGAATGCAGGTTGGTGCAGCCTCTTTGGAGAACAGTGTGGAGATTCCTCAAGAAATTAAAAATAGAACTTCCCTATGACCCTGCCATTGCACTCCTGGGTATTTACCCTAAAGATACAGATGTAGTGAAAAGAAGGGCCATCTGTACCCCAATGCTTATAGCAGCAATGGCCACAGTCACCAAACTATGGAAAGAACCAAGATGCCCTTCAACAGACGAATGGATAAGGAAGATGTGGTCCATATACACTATGGAGTATTATGCCTCCATCAGAAAGGATGAATACCCACCTTTTATAGCAACATGGACGGGACTGGAAGAGATTATGCTGAGTGAAGTAAGTCTAGCAGAGAGAGTCAATTATCATATGGTTTCACTTATTTGTGGAGCATAACAAATAGCATGGAGGACATGGGGAGTTAGAGAGGAGAAGGGAGTTGGGGGAAATTGGAAGGGGAGATGAACCATGAGAGACTATGGACTCTGAAAATCAATCTGAGGGGTTTGACGTGTGGGGGGGGGAGGTTGGGGTACCAGGTGCTGGGTGTTATAGAGGGCACAGATTGCATGGAGCACTGGGTGTGGTGAAAAAATAATGAATACTGTTATGCTGAAAAGAAATAAATTTATTTTAAAAAAATTAAAAATCAAAAAAAAAAGAAAAGAAAATGAGCAGTTGACACTTGCAGATTTCTGTGAAGTTATCATTGCCTAGAATTATGTAGTATGTACAATATTATCTATAAAGGCAATTGATGTGTTTAGCTTTATAGCCTCTATGCTTCATGGAGGATAATGTGAATGGTGTTATGAATTACTTTTGTGTAGCTACCTTAATGATTTTTCAAATGGGAAATAACTGATAACCATTCTCTGAATCTTAGGTATCCCCAAATATCATTTTTACTCTAGTAAGAAGATTTCTTGACTGAGTGTAGGATTCTTGTATGGCAGCTCATTTCATTCAATGTTTTATAAATGACACTCCACCATCTTCTAGTTTCCAGGGCACAAATGAAAAGTTTGGTTCCAATTTGATTATAATCTAAAAGATAACTTGTTCTTTTATCCCTGGGAACATGTAAGGGGTTTTTGTTTTTTCTGAAGCACTTAAGAATTTATCACTTTGTGAGTGAAAGAGTTTTATTTCATACAACAAGTGATAACTTGGTCAGTTATTCCTTTCCAACTGCATGCTTTGATCTTTCTCCAACCCAAGAAAATACTTTTGATCCTTTGTTTAAATATTAACCACTTTTCCTTCTGTTCTTTTTCCTCAGAATACCCATTATTCATAAAAAAGCTCTTCTTTCAAATCTTCTCTTGCTTCTCTGAATCTCCTGTCTTAATGTTACTATGTATTTTAATTACCACTTGTGATTATAATACTGAACCTCAGTGTTTACTGTTTCTTCTTTAAAATCCATTATGTTTTTTGAAGAAAAAATCCGAAAACCGAAATTAGTTATATTATTAAATTGCTTGTTCAAGATTATATTTTTCTTCCTCTGCAGCTTTATTTCATAGCCTTATCTCTTAATTTTCTTTATCTTCTCTTCCTTTACCTCTGAGTGTTAAATGCTTTTTTTCAGTTTGGATCAAGATTTATTATGAAAATACATTAAATTATGACAGGCATGCAGTATCTACCATCATACACTGGGACCTAGTACACCTGAAACAAGCATCCCTGATCCAACTTTGTTTTATGTTTGTTGACTTCAGCAGCAGGGGAGATTCAATCTTGTTCCTAGAGATCTTTCTTAGACTAGAATACAAGGAAAAACAGCTCATTCACATATTTCAGTGCTCCAAATGTCTCTCAGTGCCAAACCTAAAGATATATGATATTTTGGGGTCATTTCTCAGGCTTCCAGTACCCCCTGCAATGGGAAAGAGGAGGACCTGGAAAAAACACATTTTGATTAATATCTCTACTGAAAACCTATCAGAAGCCAGCATCCCTCTTCAGCTTAGATAGCCATGGTCTCATATGCTACTTCGTTAATAGAAACTGTTATCTTGGAGTTGAAATTGGAAGAATGGAAACTGTGTTTAGATTGCCATGTTCTTAGAATTCTTATTTTAAAGTCATATGTTTTTCTTCTATTGTTTTTGTTGGGTTGGAATAAGTTAACATTTTAATTACTGATTTTTTTGTTGTTGTCTTAGTTTCGCTTTTTCCTTTGCATTTTGGATTATAATCTCTAGGTTGTGAATGGAAGCTTGTCTTATATTTTAATGTGTTCCCTCTTGTTCTCTTTTCTAAAATTTCCCATCCTACTCTCACAGTGAATTTTCTTTCTAGGTTTTCCTGGATCTCAAAAATCAGGTACAAGAAAACTATGAGGTCTTAGTTTTATCCTACAGTGATAATACTGACATTATAGATCTCTCTGCTAAGAAGTAAGTTGGGCTTTCTGTATTTGCTACAAACTTTTTCTGCTTAAATCTATTATTGTTGATAGAAAAGAAAATTTTAAAAAATTAGTTTACACTTTGACCTGGTGCACAATTGTACGTGTATATATGTGTATGTAATGAAAATAGACTTCACAAATCATACAGATGTACTGGATACTATATAGTAATTTATTTTGAAAAATACTGATTTTGCCATAATAAAGTGATTTCAAATTCATACTGGGTTGCAACTTGTTGTTTGAGGAATAGTGATCCAGCTTCTCTGAGTGTGAAGCTTTATTAAACCATGTCTCTGGGGCACCTGGGTGTCTCAGTGGGTTAAGCCTCTGCCTTTGGCTAGGTCATGATCTCAGGATCCTGGGATCAAGTCCCGCATCGCGCTCTCTGCTCAGCAGGGAGTCTGCTTCCTCCTCTCTCTCTCTCTGCCTGCCTCTCTGCCTACTTGTGATCTCTCTGTGTCAAATAAATAAATAAAATCTTTTAAAAAAATAAAAAATAAAACATGTGTCTGAAGGGTGTATCTCTAGTTTTTATCCAGTCATTTTTATGGGTAGTGGAACTTTCTACACTTTCTGATGTCAAGCAATGGATCTGGTTCCAGTTGTTTCTAAAGGGTTATGTGGCCATGCAGCAGATATTTCTAGAGTTTAGAAAGCTTGAGGTGCCTTACCCCCACCCACTGCTTACATTTTACTATTCCGTAATGATCCAAAAAATATTTGTCCTATTTTTAAATACAAATGATTATCTACTTTTGCTATATATTTATAGACCAGAGGGATATTCATAATTTAAATTTAGGACATTAACCATAATATAATTAATGAAATTGATCAATTTATAGAGACTTAAGAATTTCAAATATCAAAGTAGTATGAAATATTATTTTATATTTTATATCCATATATATTTCATACTAAAATAATATTTTATATTCATATATATTATATTGATATATCCATATATCAAAGTAGTATGGAATATATATGGATATAAAATATAAAATAATATTTAAGAGCAATTTATTCATGAAAACACATATAATAGGGTGAGTGATGTATGAATAAAAAACAGTTCAAGTAAGTGGTAGGAAAAATAAATACCATCTTAAATTTATAAAATATTTCTATGTACTTTTTCATATGTTTCTAAAGCTAACAGATTTTAGCACTTTTTCCTCTCTAATGATCATTTGTGCTGTTCTCTAGTCTATACTTTGTATCCATGACTGAGCTACATGTACTGCTTACTTCATAAGAATGTCATCAAAAGAAAAATTAGATCAATGTTGTGAAAGTACTCCCAGTACAGCAAAAGAAATATATTATGTAAATGCAGCATACGATTACTGTTAGCAATATTATTATCCATTAGAAGGCCAAATAAGCTTTATCTAAGAGCTTTGTAAGTGAATGACTCTAAAAAAATGTTGTTTAATGTTCCACTTAGGTAAGCATTAAATAAAGTTGCCAGTACATATTTTCCTTTAATTATGAAATATGATAGCAATTCAGAATTTTACTTGCCTTTTCTTGTCATATAATATTTACATGCTCATTTTCCTCCTTCTCTATAATGACTTTAATATATGTTTACATAGTTATTTCCATTTAGTAAAAGCTTCACAATCATTTATTAGTCAATATTTTCTTCAACATACACAATAATTTACTCAATAAATGTCAATAAGTTTTATATACAAGATGATAGGACCACTGGGTCCTTTACTTACTAATAAGTAAGCTTACTTAGAAATATAAAAAGAAAACTAAGAAAACCAAGCTATTTCAGGTTGCACAGTCAGTGGCAGGGCTAAAATTAGAACTCAAATTCTACCTTTCATCATCTATACTAGTTCTTCTTAATTTGGGGATTTGAAAACATTGCTAGGCAAATTTTTTTTTCTTTAAAATCTTAGCTTCTGTGGTAATTGTGAGGCATAGCCTAAGATGATGAATCAGATATAAATTAAATACAGTGATCACACTTTCCTCCCTGGAAAGTAAAGAAATGCCTTATAACATACAAAGAATGTCTATTCTTTTTCTTTTTTTTTTTTTTTTTTACTAAAGAAAGTCACATAGCATATGATATGCTTATTTGCAATAGCAATATTTTAAAGATAGATTAAGTTTGTGAAACATCTTCCAAATATTTGGCCGTAGAATCCTTTTATTAAAAACTTTAATATCGGGGCACCTGGGTGGCTCAGTGGGTTGAGCTGCTGCCTTCAGCTCAGGTCATGATCTCAGGGTCCTGGGATAGAGCCCCGCATCGGGCTCCTTGCTCAGTGGGGAGCCTGCTTCTCTCTCTGCCTCTGCCTGCTTGTGATCTCTGTCTCTCTCTCTCTCTCTCTGTTAAATAAATAAAACCTTTAAAAAAAAACTTTAATATCAATAATTCTCTGGTATGGATTGTTTGTATCCCCCCAAAATTCATGTTGAATCCTAATCTTCAATGTAATGGTATTTGTAGGTACGGTGTTTAGGAGGTCATTAAATCATGAGGGTGCAGCTCTCATAAATGGTATTAAAGCCTTTAAAATAAGACATGGGAGAGAGAATCTCTGTTGGCCACATGAGGATATAGTAAGAAGGCAACTATTAACAAGCCAGAAAGTGGGCTCAAACCAGAATTTGACCATGCTCTGACCCTGATCTCAAACTACTAGTCTTCAGAATTGTGGGAGGTAAATTTTGCTGTTGAAACCACTCAGTCTAAGATATCTAAAAGCCTTAGGTAAGACATCTTCAGAACGTAATTAAAACTAAATATTGATATTTAGACTCTGTGATCCATTTATAAGGTGTGAAGATATATATTCCATTTAGAGTTGACTACTGTAAAGTTGAACTTGTCAGTCTGCATTTATTATTTTAAAAGTTGGACATTCAAGTCCTACTTTTTTAGAACAGTAGTACATTTAGAAGTATGATGGTTCCTGATATTCATGTCCATAATCCACTTGACTGACACTGATTAACAATGATTCAAAGAGAACTATCGTTTTACATAACATTTACTATCATAATTGACCATTTGTTCCCAAACATAGACAGTGAAGTAGAACAAACTATAGAATATTAATAAGAACTTCAGCTCTAGTAAGTTTAGGATAGAATCTAGAAATCAGGGAGCCAAGGTGGTTCAGTTGTTATTAAGCATCTGCCTTCCACTGGAGTCATGATCCCAGGGTCCTGCAATCAAGCCCTGCATTAGACTCCCTGCTCAGTGAAAAGCCTGCTTCTCCCTCTCCCACTCCCCATGCTTGTGTTCCCTCTTTCACTCTCTGTCAAATAAATAAAATCATTAAGACAAACAAACAAACAAAAAAACCTAGGGGTGCCTGGGTGGCTCAGTGGGTTAAGCCTCTGCCTTTTGGCTCAGGTCATGATCCCTAGGTTCTGGGATCAGCCCCACATCCGGCTCTGCTCCACAGGAAGCCTGCTTCTCCTTCTCTCTCTGCCTGCCTCTGCCTACTTGTGGTCTCTGTCAAATAAATAGATAAAAATCTTAAAAAAAAAAAAAAGAAAAAAACATAGAAACCATTATTTTTTACAAATGTCTAATTCTGTTGAATTTAGAAACCATAAAATCTATTTTTTTAATGCTGCTTTGCAAAAATTATGAAATGGAAAGTGAGGCAAAGGCTCAATACTTGTCTCTCACTCTTCATTACCTGTTAAGTTTGAAAAGTTGATATAGAGTTATGCAAATGAGAACTGCATCACTTTGTTTTCCCAGCTGTCTCTTCTTCCCACAATTTCTCATCAATCAGAAAGGCTTCTTTTAAGTGTCTAAAAAGACTCTGGTTAGGTCAACTCTTTTGTGATTTGTTGTTTGCCTTCCTATCTCTTCCTAGGGTCATAATGTAAGAATAGCTGCCTAAAATATTATTTTTGCTGGAGAAATGTAAACCCATATTCAGTATTTTCAAGGTATCATTCCTTTGGAATCTCCATTATTTCATAAATATTCATTGAACATCTACTAGGTATCAAACAACACCAGATTCAACAAAAACAATGGTATCTTGTCTTAATCGAGTTAGGTCCCATGAAAATAATTATAAACATTCTAAATTCTAAAAAGGAATTCACCTGTAGTAAGAGTTTAATTTATTTCAGTGGATAAAATTAATTGTATATTTTCACTAAAGTAGATTTTTAAAGATATTCATTCATTGGGGGTAGGGGAGAGGCAGAGGGAAAGGGAGAAAGAAGCAGACTTCCTGCTGAGCAGGGAGCCCAACATGGGGCTCCATCCCAGGACCTGGAGATCATGACCTGAGCCAAACACAGATGTTCAATCATTTGAGCCATCCAGGTGCCCCTAAAGTAGATTTTTTAAAAAGGAGATTTCAAAGGCACTAACAATATTTTATTCCAATTTTTAGTTATTCCATCTAATATACAAGAATGCACAAGGTCTTTTGGTTATAGATGAGGGGATTGATTCCGATCAGAGTAACATCTACAATTACTTCATTTTTTGAAGAACAAACCTAAACTGGTGTCATTCAATTCTCATAGGTATTCATAGTTTGAAATGTATTTTGTGTGTGTATATATATCAACCTTAATTTTAATAAGCTATTTTATTAGGGATTCAGGACTGTTTCCTCTTAAATTTCTATTTACATTATGTTCTGCCCACACTGCTCATTTAGCATGGAATATATAGTACCCAAATAATTAATAACACAAACATTAAGCAATGTATTAATAGGAAAAGATAGGCTTTTTATCTTGATATAATAGTTTAAACTTAGATTAATGAAATTTTATCATGTTCCAGGTGCTACACTTAATATTTTAAATCATTATTTAACACTCAAAACTATCCCATGTTGCACAAGAGGAAACTAATATGCATAGATATTGCATAGCTAATGCAATATTTCATACTTAGACTCAAGTAGAACTGTTTCTCAAAAAATTCTCAGTTAAATCTTTTTAGAGCTAACAAAACACATTTTTGTTTTGCAGAATGCACGTTGGTGTCATGAGAAAAGTATTTTTCTGGTAGCTATAATTATTTCTAAACTATGTGTGAATAAGTAGTGTCTAGAAAGAACAGGTGAATAGTTTTTTTCTTCAAAAACAGTAATAACAATTGCTATTGACTCCATCTTATCTTTCCAAGAAGGAACCATTCTTCAGTATCAAGTTCAACCTTCTCTCTCATAAACTCTCTAGATTCGAATAGCTAATTTCCTTGAATCCTGGTAGCAATCTGTTATTTTTCTTAATATTTCATCTCCTATGACAATCTCACTAAAGAATTTTTGAGGCTATATTTGTTGTAATTATAAGTCACATTTAATGAAACAGAAATACCTTGTTGAGTTGGTCTCTATTGTAATCTATCTCATCTAAATTCAAGCAAGTCAAGTTTTTTTTTTAATGGAAGTATATTTGAAAAAATATGTTAGTTTCAGGTGTACAACATAGTTATTTGACAATAAATTCCACTACTTTGTCATTATATGTATATAAGTATAGTCATGAAACAACATCATTATAGTATTATTGACTATATTCTCTATACTATACATTTTATCTCCATAAACTTTATAACTAGAAGTTTGTACCATTAATTCCCTTCTCCCCCCAAATCCTCCCCTCTAGCAACTACCAGTTAGTTTGTTCTCTGCTTTTAAGTCTGTTTACATGTTTTGTTTTTTTAAATTCCACAAAGAAGTGAAATTATATGGAATTTTTCTCTAACTTCACCCAGCACAATACATCCAAGGTCCATCTGTGTAGTCACAAATGTCAAAATTTGATTATCTATGGATGAGTATAGTTCATTGATATTTATATACCATTATCTTCTTTAGCCACTCATAAATCAATGGGTATGTGGGTTGCTGCCAACTCTTGGATATTATAAATAATGCTGCAATAAATAAAGGGGTGCATATCAACTTGAATTCGCTTTTTCATTTGCTTTGGGTACATACTCAGAAGGAGATTGCTGGATCATGTGGTATTTCTGTTTTTAATTTTTTTTAAGGAATCTCCACACTGTTTTCTGTAGTGGTCACATTAATTTACATCTGCACCAGCAGTATATGAACATTCCTTTTCCTCCACATCCTCACCAATGTTTGTTATTTCTTGTCTTTTTGGTAATAGCCAATCTGGTAGGTATGAGGGGATAGCTCATTGTGATCTTGATTTGCATTTCCTTGATGATTACTGATGTTGACCATCTTCTCATGTGCCTGCTGACCATCTCTTGGTCTTTTGGGGAAAATGTCTATTTACATTCTTTGTCATTATTTGTTAGGTTGTGTGGGTTTTTGTTTTTGTTTTTTATGTGTTGTATAAGTCCTTTACATATTTTAGATATTACGTCTTATTGGATGTATGATTTGTAAATATCTTTTCACACTGCATTTTGTTTTGTTGAATATTTTCTTTACCGTGCAGAACTTTTTCTTTTGATGTAGTCCCAACTGTTTGTTTTTGTTTCCCATATCCATAAGTATCTTGATAAAGCTGATGTCCAAGAGATTATTGTGTGTGTTTTTTTATAGAGTTTTATGTTTTCAGGTCTCATATTAAGGTCCCTTAATCTTTTGCATTTATTTTTGAGTATAAGAAAACAGTCTAGTTTTCCCAACACCATTATTGAAAAGACAGTCTTTTCCCATTGTATATTCTTGATGCATTAGGAATGGGATTATTTCTGGTCTCTCTGTTCTGTTGATCTGTCCATTTTTGTGCCAGTACCACACTGTTTTGATTACTATAACTTTATAGTAGGTCTTGAAGTCTGAGTTTGTCATACTTCCAGCTTTGTTCTGCTTTCCAAGATTGGCTATTCAAGGCCTTGTGTGGTTCCATACAAATTTTATAAGCAACCTAATTCTGTGAAAAATGTTTATATTTTGATAGGTACTGCATTGAATCTATAGATTTCTTTGGGTAGTATGGATATTAAAAATGTTAGCTCTTCAAATTAATGAGCATGACCTATCTTTTCATTTTCTTGTGCTGTTTTCAATTTATTTCATCAATATCTTCTTGCTTTCAGAATATATGTCTTTTACCTTCTTGGTTAAATTTATTTATAAGTGGGATTTAAAAAAAAATTCTCTTTCCATATATACACTCATAATGAAGGATCAGAAACATATTTCCATATATTACTTTTGTAGCCTGCAACTCTACTGAATTCATTTATTCTAATAGTCTTTTTTTTTTTGTAGAGTCTTATTGTTTTCTATATTTAGTATCATGTCTTCTACAATTTGGTATGGAAATTTGGTTTGATTGCTGCAGTTAGGACTTCCAGTACTATGTTGGATAAAAGTGGTAAGAATGGACATCCTTGTATTCCTCCTGATCACAGAAGGAAAGATTCTGGTTTTTTTCTACCATTGAATAAGATGTTAGCTGGGAATTTTTTATATATGGCTTTTATTTTGATGAGGTATGTTCCCTATAAACCCACTTTGTTGAGAGTTTTATCATGACTAAATGTTGTATTTTTCTAGAAGCTTTTGCTGCATCTGTTGAGATAACCACATGGTTTTATCCTTCTTCTTGTGGAGGTGATGTCCACATTAATTGATTTGGGAATCAAATCTTTCCTTGTATCCCTGCTATAAATCCTGCTTGATCCTGGTGAATGATCCCTTTAAAGTATTGTTGAACTCAGTAATATTTGTTGAGGATTTTTCAAGTATGTCTTCAGAGATATTGGCCTATAGTTTTCTTTTTTGTGTGTCATCTTTGCCTGGTTTTGGTATCCAGGGTAATGCCGACTTCATAAAATGAATTTTGAGGTTTTCTTTCCTATTCTCTATTTTGGAATATTTTGAGTAGAATTACTATTAACTTTTCTTTAAATGTTTGGTAGATTTCACTTTAAAGCCATATGCTCCTGGACTTGTTTGTTGAGAGTTTTTGATTATTGATTCAATTTTGTTACTAGAGAAGTACCTGTTTTTCTGATTCAGTATTTGATGATCATATGTGTCTAAGAATTTATCCATTTCATCTATGTTGTCCAATTTATTGGCATATAATTTTTCAGAATATTCTCTTATAATTGTGTTTCTGTGGAGGTTTTGTTTCTTCTATTGCTATAAACTTCCCTCTTAGACACAACAAAAGCAGTTCTGTGTGTGTACGTTTCAGTGACCTATTGATTGTTTAGTAGCATATATTTTTTAAACATTTTATTTATTTGACAGATCACAAGTAGGCAGAGAGAGAGAGGAGGAAGCAGGCTCTCTGCTGGGCAGAGAGCGTGATTTGGGACTTGATCCTAGGACCCTGAGATCATGACCTGAGCCATAGGAAGAGGCTTTAATCCACTGAGCCACCCAGGTGCCACACAGGTGTCCCTGTTTAGTAGCATATTAAACCCCCAGGTGTTTGTGAGTTTTTCCCATTTTTTTTCCCTTGTAATTGATGCCTAGTTTCATAGTGTTGTGGTTGCAATAGATGCATTGATAGGATTTCAATTCTCTTTCATCTACTGAGATTTGTCTTATGGCTTAACATAAATAATTTGTATTCTGCTGGTTTTGGAGGGGATATTATGTATATATCTGGTTATTGTATCATTCAAAGCCATTGGATGATCTATCCATTGATGTAAAAGGGATGTTGAAGTACCCTATTATTTTACTATTGTCAATTTCTCCCTTTTATGTCTTTCAATATTTGCTTATGTACTTAGGTGTCTCTATCTTGGGTGCATAGATATTTACAATTGTTATGACCTCTGGTTAGATGGATCTTTTTATCATTGTATAATATCTTTTGTCTCTTGTTACAGTCTTGTTTTAAAGTCTATTTTGTCTTTGATAAAGCCAGAATAGCAATAATTACTTATCTTTCTTCTATTTACTTAAATTATCTTTTTTTATCCTTTCACTTTCAGTCTGTATGTATCTTTAGGTCAGAAGGGAGTCTTGCTGGCAGCATACAGATGGTACTTTTTCTTTTTTTAATCTATTCAGTTATCCTAAGTCTTTTGACTGGCGCATTTAGTCTACTTATATTTAAAGCAATTGTCGATAGGTTTTTACTTATTGCCACTTTTGTAGTACTTCTCTATTCCTTTATTGTGCTTTCTTCCTTCAGGAAACACCTGGCTCTGGCATCTCTGGTACTAACAGACCACAGGTATCCTTAAATGCTTTCAAGACCAGAGATGTAGAAAGAAGCATAGACAAAATGAGGAACAGAGGAATATGTTCCAGATGAAAGAACAAGACAAAACCACAGCTACGTGGAGATAAGTCACATACAATATACAGATTTCAAAGTAATGGTCATACTCACGGAACTTGAGAAAAAAGAACTTGAAACTTCAACAAAGATATAAAATACAAAATACACTAGATGGAATCAACAACAGATTAGAAGATGCAGAAGAACTGATCTGGGAAGCAAGGTAATGGAAATCCGCAATGGTGAACAGAAAAAAAAAAAAAAAGAACAAGAAAAACTGAATAGGTTCAGGGAATTCTGTCACATCATCAAGCATAATAACATTCACATAATAGGAATCTCAGAAGGAAAAGAGAGGTCAATAGAAAATTCCCAAATCTGGGGCAGGAAACAGACATCCACATCCAGAGAACACAGAAAGCTCCTAATAAGAATATACTAAGGCTGTCTACACCAAGACACACAATGATAAAAATGACAAAAATTAATGACAGAGAATATTAAAGGCAGCAAGAGGAAAGAAGATATTTAAATACAAAAGAAACCCTGTAAAGCTATCAGCTGATTTTTCGCCAGGGAGTGGCATGGTATACTCAAAATGCTGAGAAGAAAAAAACCTACAATCCAAATTACCTTTCCTTCTAGTTTACTCAGTAAGGTTGTCATTCAGAAAAAAGCTTCCAAGACAAGCAAAGTTAAAGGTATTTGTTTCCACTCAACCAGCTTTATAAGAAATGCTGGGGTGCCTGGGTGGCTCAGTCAGTTAAAAGTCCAACTCTTGGTTTCAGTTCAGGGTTGGGAGATTGAACCCATGCTCAGCATAGAGTCTGCTTAAAGATTCTGCTTCTCAAATAAATATTAAAAAAAAAATAAGGGACTTTTTAAAAGCCAAATAAAAGGCCCTAATTAGCTGTAAGAAAATTATTATAGAGAAATATTCTACAGATAAAAGCAAACATATAGTAAAAGTAGTAGATTAATCACTTACAAAGCCAGCATGGAAATTAAAACACAAAAATGGTAAAATCAATTGTATCTATAAAAACTAATCTAGGGATACAAAAAATGAGTGCTTTTAGAGTATTTTTGAACTTAGGCAACCATCAACTTAATACAGATTATTAAACTTATAGGATGTAATATATGATCCCAATAGTAACCTTTCTAAAATATCTCTAGGATACAAATGCAAGTAAACTAATAACACTAAAGAAAGCATTCAAACCACAAAGGAAGAGCACAAAAGGGAATAGAGAAGAACTATAAAAATGAACAAAAAACAATTAAGAAAATGGCAATAAGTATATATCAGTAATTACTTTAAATGTAAATGAACTAAATGCTATACTAAAAAAATGAGGTAATTGAATGAGTAAAAAAACACACCCATCTATATGTTGCCTGCAAGACTCACTTAAAACCTAAAGACAATTTACAAACAAAACTAAAGAAATGGAAAAAGTTATCCCATTCAAATGGAAACAAAAAAACCAGAATAGCAATATTTATGTCAAACAGACTTTAAAACAAAAGACAAAAAGTATTACTTGTTGATAGAGATCAATCCAGTTGGAGGTTATAACAATTTTAAGTATCTGTGTATCCAATATAAAGCACCAAAATCTCCAATATTATAATTATATTATTATTAATATATATTATAATATAAATAAATAAAGGGAGGAATTGAAAAATAATACAATAATACTTGGGAATTTTAATATTCCCCTTTTTTTTAAGAGGCTGGGGGTGGGGGAGGGCCAGGGAGAAAGTGAGAGAGCATCTTAAGCAGCCTCCAATCTCAGGGCAGAGCCCAACACAGGGCTCAATCTCACCACCCTGAGTTCATGACCTGAGCCTAAATCAACAGTAAGATGCTTAACTTACTGAGCCACTATGACAAACTTAACATCTCTCTTAATCAATGGCTAGGCCTTTGAGACGTAAAATCAACAAGGAAGCAATGGCTTTGAATGAAATGTTAGTTCAGATATATACAGGACATTTCACCCCAAAACAGTGGAATACACATTCTTTTCATGTGCACATGGAACATTTTCCAGAACAAATAATAAACTAGGCCACAAAACAATTTTCATTAAAGTTAAGAAGACTGAGATCATATAAGTATCTTATCCAATCATAATCCTATGAAAAGAGAAATCAATTAATAGAAAAAAATTGGAAAAAAAAAACACAAGCACAGAGGCTAAATAACATGCTACTAATCAAACAATCAGTCAAGAAAGAAATTGGACAGTATATAAAAAGAAAATCAACCCACACATGAAAACACAATGATCCAAAATCCTTGGGATGCAGCAAGAGCAGTTCTAAGAGTGAAGTTTAGAGTGTTACAGGTCTACCTCTAGAACCATAAAAAAATCTTAACTTAAAAGACTTAGACATACAAAGCTAGGAATAGAAGGAAGGAAATAATAAAGATTAGAGTGGAAATAAATGAAATGCAGACTTAAAAAAAAAACAATAGAAAAATAATCAATGAAACCAAGACTTGGTTCTTGGGAAATAAAATTGGTGGTATTTCATCACACCCATCAAGACAAAGGATGCAAATAAGTAAAATAAGAAGTGGAGGGAGTAAAATAACAACTTACACCACAAATTATAAGAGAATACTATGAAAAATTACATGTTAAAAATTAGGATACTTAAATGAATAAATTTGTAGGAACATACAATCTTCTGATACTGAATCAGAAAGAAAGAAAAAATCTGAACAGACTCTTTATTATTAAGAAAACTGAATCTGCCATCAAAAATCTCCCATTAGACAAAAGTCCAGGACCAGATGGCTTCATAGGTGAATTCTGCTAAACATTAAAAAAAAAAAAAAAGTTAATACCTATTCTTCTCAAACTCTTCCTAAAAATAGAGGGAAGTTAAACTTCCAGATTCATTGTACAAGGACAGCATTACTCTCATACTAAAACCAGGAAAAGACGCTACAAAAAAAGAGAAAACCACAGGCCTATATCTCTGATGAACAGAAATGGAAAAATCATCAACAAAATATTACCCAAAAAAGTTCTACAATATATTAAAAGGATCATTCACCATGATTAAATGGGATTTATTCCAGTGATGCATCAATATGATACATTTTAAGTTCAAAGAATAAAGTTGAAAATCATATGATCCTTTCAAGAGATGCATAAAAAACATCTGACCAAACAACATCTGTTCATGATAAAAATTCCCAGCGAAGTAGGTTTAGAGGAAACATACCTCAAATATAATAAACACCATATATGACAAACCCACAGCTAACATTACATTCAATGATGAAGCCCTGAAAACATTTCCTCTAAGATCAGGAGCAAGACAAGAATATCCATTCTCACCACTTCTACTCAACATAGTACTAGAAGTTCTAGATGTAGTAATCAGACAATAAAAGCAAATATCCAAATTGAATAGAAGTAAAACTATCACTATTTGCAGATGGCATAATGCTATATATAGAAAACCCTAAAGATTACACACACATACACATACACACAAAAAAAAACCTATTAGAATAAGTGAATTCAGTAATGTTTCAGGATAAAAAAATAATATAAATATGTTAGATTTCTACAAATAGTGAAGTAGCAGAAAGAGAAAACAAGAATCCCACTTACAATTGCATCAGATGAATAAAATACTTGATTATATATCTAACAAGGGGGTGATGGCCTATATTCTGAAAACTCTAAAACATTGATCAAAGAATAGAAGACAACACAAGGAAATGGACAGATGCACCACACGTATGGACTGAAAAAGTTAACAATTTTAAATGTCCATACTAACTAAAACAATCCACAGATTCAATGCAATCCCTATCAAAATAACAACAGCATTTTTCTCACAGAACTGAAATAAATACTTCTAGTTTGTGTGGAGCCACAAAATAACTTGAATAGCCAAAGCAATCATGAGAAAGAAGAAAAAAACTGAAGGTATCATAATCCCAGATTTCAAGATATACCCCATAGCTATAGTAACCAAAACAGTATGATACTGGGGCACCTGGGTGGCTCAGTGAGTTAAAGCCTCTGCCTTCGGCTCAGGTCATAATCCCAGAGTCCTGGGATCGAGCCCCACATCGGGCTTTCTGCTCAGTGGTGAGCCTGCTTCCCCCCTCTCACTCTGCCTGCCTCTCTGCCCACTTGTGATCTCTGTCAAATAAATAAATAAAATATTTAAAACAAAACAAAACAGTATGATACTGATACAAAAGCAGAGACCAATCAACAGAACAGAATAGTGAACCAAAAATAAACCCATGCATATAAAGTTGATTATAACAAAGGAAGCAAGAATCTACAA
Organism: Mustela putorius furo; assembly: GCF_011764305.1. Lineage (NCBI taxonomy): Eukaryota > Metazoa > Chordata > Mammalia > Carnivora > Mustelidae > Mustela > Mustela putorius. Next base: position 60,327,736 of record NW_025422005.1, on the reverse strand, counting down.
TGGGGAAAAGACTGTCTTTTCAATAAATGGTCTTGGGCAAACTGGACAACCACATGCAAAAGAAAAACTGGACCACTTTCTTACACCATACAAAAAATAAACTCAGAATGGATTTAAAACCTAAATGTTGAGACATGAATCCATAAAACTCCTATAAGAAAACATAAACAATAATCTCTCTGACATCAGCCTTAGCAAGATAATTATGGATATGTCTACTCACACAAGGAAAACAAAAGCAAAAATAAACTACTGAGAATACACTAAAATATAAAAGCTTTGTACAGCAAAGGAAATCATCACAAAAAACAAAAGGCAACCTATTGAATGGGAGAAGATATTTGAAAATGTTATATCCAATAAGAGGTTAGTATCCAAAATATATGAAGAATTAATAAAACTCAACAATAAAAAATCAATATTAGAATATAAAAAATTAAAATATTACAAAATGGGCAAAAGACCTCCCCAGTTTTCCACAGAAGACATAAAGGTGACAAACAGAATAGCTTATACTCAAACTTCACTAATTGTCAGGGAAATGAAAATCAAAACCAAAATGAGTTATCAGCTCACATTAGTCAGAATGGCTAGTATCGGGATGCCTGGGTGGCTCAGTTGGTTAAGCAGCTGCCTTCAGCTCAGGTCATGATCCCAAGGTCCTGGGATCGAGTCCCACATCGGGCTCCTTGCTCGGCGGGGAGCCTGCTTCTCCCTCTGCCTCTGCCTGCCTCTTTGTCTGCCTGTGCTCGCTCACTCTCTCTCCCTCTGTCTCTGACAAATAAATAAATAAAATCTTTAAAAAAAAAGAATGGCTAGTATCAAAAAGATAAAAAATAACATATGTTGGTGAGCATATAGAAAAGGAAACCTTCATGTGCTGTTTGTAGTGAGAATATAAATTGGTGGAACCACTGTGGAAGAGTAGGAAGTTTCCTTAAAAAAAAAAATTATAAATACAAGGACCATATGAACCAGTAATTAAACTTCTGGGCATTTACCCAAGGCAAATGGAAATACTAATATGAAAAGACACTGTACGTCTAGATTTATTGCAGCATTATTTATAATAGCCCAGATATGGAAACAACCCGAATTGTTCATAGATGAATGGCTAAAGATGTGATAGGCAGCTGGGAGTCTAAGTTGGTTGTGTCTGACTTTGGGTCAGGTCATGATCCCAGGGTCCCTGGATAGAGCCCCATATTGGGCTCTTTGCTCAATGGGGAGCCTACTTCTCCCTTTCCCTCTGCTGCCACTCTCTCTGCTTGTGTGCTCTCTCTCTGCCAAATATATAAATAAATAAAATCTTAAAAAAAAATAAAATTAACCAGTTGGTAGGGGTGTGTGGGGGGGGAATGGGTGAAGGGGATTAAGAGGTATAAATATCTTGTATCACCATGGACGGGACTGGAAGAGATTATGCTGAGTGAAATAAGCAGAGAGAGTCAATTATCATATGGTTTCGCTTATTTGTGGAGCATAGGAAATAACACAGAGGACCTGGGGAGATGGAGAGGTTAAGGGAGTTGGGGGAAATTGGAGGGGGAGATGAACCATGAGAGACTGTGAAAAGCAATCTGAGAGTTTTGGAGAGGCAGGGGATGAGAGGTTGGGTGAGATTGGTGGTGGGTATTATGGAGGGCATGTATTGCATGGAGCACTGGATGTGGTGCATAAAAAATGAATTCTGGAACACCGAAAAGAAATTTTAAAAATAAATAAAAATTTTTAAAAAAGGTATAAATGTCCAGTTATGAAATAAGTCACAGACATGAAGTCTACAGCATAGAGAATATAGTTAATATTATTTTAATAATATAGTATGGTGATGAATAGTAACTATACTTAACCTTTCTATGTAACTCTATTCTCTATTCTTTTGTATTATTCATGTATATAAACACAAAACATTTTTATAATTTTATAATTTAAAAATGTTGAAATAAGAAAGCCAAGCAAGAATATACAGAACATTTATTATACTAACCATCATAGTTCTGGTTCTCTTCATTTGTTCCAGTGGATTATACTTATTATCCAGTATCATTTCTTCCTTTCTAGTAACACCCAGTTCTCTATTTAAGAGAATGTTTTATATGTTTGTTCATTTTGCTTTTTAGGTTCCATATTTAAGTGAAGTCACTCTGAATTTGTCATTCTCTGATTAACTTCAGCTAGCACAATACCTCTAGATTCATCTATATTGTGACATGTAGCAAGATTTTAGTCTTTTTTATGGCTAATATTCCATTGTATATGTATATGTGTATGGATATATTTGTGTGTTCACATATATATATATATATATATACATGTGCACATATATACATGTGTATGTGTATATGTATATATGTGTACACACACACACCTTTTTATTTAAAGATTTTATTTTTTATTTGGCAGAGAAAGAGCACAAGCAGAGAGAAACTGGTACCTCAAAATAATAGTTGGAGACTTTAATACCACACTTCCAGTAATGAACAGAACACCTACGCAAAAGATCAAGAAGAGCCTAGAAGACTTGAACAAATCTATAAACCGGCTGGAACCTAATAGACACCAATCCACCCAATGACAGTGCCATACTTTTTTTTTCCCTCATGTTCACATGGGACATTTAGCTAGATAAACCACAAAACAAATTAGGCCATGAAACTAGCCTCGATAAATACAAAAGGATTAAAATCATATCTAATTAATTTTCCTATAATGGAATCTAATGAGAAATCAATAAAAAAAACGGGAAAAATCAAAACTGTGTGGAAATTAAAAAGCACACCCTTAAATGTTTAATATGTCAAAAAATCACAAGGATATGACTTTATTCATATGTGGAACTTCGGAAACAAAATTAATAACAACAACAAAAATAAAAAAGGATAGACAAACCAAAAAATTCTTTTAACTAAAGAGAACAAGCATGGTTACCAGAGGGGAGGTGTGTGGAGGGATGGGTCAAACAGGTGAAGGGAATTAAGAGTACATTTATCTGGATGAGCACTGAACAATGTATAGAATTGTTGAATCACCATATTGTACATCTGAAAATTAATATAACATTGAATGTTACTTACACTGGAATTAAAATTTTAAAATAGATTACAAATTAGAAAATATTCAAAGAGAATTAATAATAAACTGCCCCAAAGTTGGAGGATATGACAAAGCACTGCTTAGGAGGAAATTTAAAGTTGTAAACCTCTGTATTTAGAAAGGATAAAGATCTCATATCAGTAATCTAAATTCCCACCTTAAAATATGAGAAAAAGAAGCGTATAGTAAACCTAACATAAGCAAAAATATTAATTTGAATAGAAATTAATGAAATCAATAAAAAATCAATAGAGAAAAATTAACAAAAGTAGGTTATTAGAAAGACCAAAAACATTGATAGCCCTTATGTAGAAAGATCAAGAAAATAGAGAACTCTAAAAGTTACTAAGCTCAGGAATGAAAAAGTGCATATCATTGCTAACCTTCCATAAGAAGGTTATGAAAGAAATCATATGGTAATATTATGAAATGCATGCTAACAAATTGTGTATTTACATCTAACATGTAGATGAAACAAGCAAATTCCTACAAGTTATAGAAATTCCATTAGAAAATTTTTAAAACTCAGAGCTAACGATATGCCTACGTAGCTTTACTGTGAATTCTACTAAATATTTAAAGAAGAATTAACATCAACCCTTCACAAACTTTTCCAACAAATAAAAAGTCCAAGGAATATTACCAACTCACTCTATAAGCCACTATTTTTTTTAAAGATTTTTATTTATTTGTCAGAGGGAGAGAGAGCGAGCACCGGCCGACAGAATGGCAGGCAGAGGCAGAGGGAGAAGCAGGCTCCTTGCCAAGCAAGGAGCCCAATGTGGGACTAGATCCCAGGATGCTGGGATCATGACCTGAGCCGAAGGCAGCTGCTTAACCAACTGAGCCTCCCAGGCGTCCCCTATAAGCCACTATTATCTTTATTCCAAATCTGTTCAAGATATCACAGGATTAAAAAGTTACAGAACAGTATCTGAAATATTCACGAAATAAAAATCTTCTAAAGCTGAATGTGGCAACATCTAATAAGAGTTACATAAACTGGGGTACCTGGGTGGTTCAGTATGTTAAGCTTCTGCCTTCACCTCATGTCATGATCCTGGGAATGTAGGACTGATTCCCATGTCAGACTCCCTGCTCAGTGGGTAGCATGCTTCTCCCCTCTCTGTCTCTTCCCTCCATTCGTGCTCTCTTGCTCTATCTCTTTCTCAAGTAAATAAATAGAATCTTTTAAAAAAGTTATACAAATGACATTTGTCACAAGAATGCAAGATTGCTTTAACTTCTGAAAATAAAATTATGTAATAACATATCAATAGAATAAAGTACAAAAAGAAATACTAAAGGGTTGCAGAAAAAGCATTAAACAAAATCCAATACCCTTTCATAATAAAAACACAACAAATTAGGAATAGAAAGAAACTTATCCTCAATCTGTTAAAGGGCATCTAGCAAAAACTGGAGCCAACATTATATATACTGAGTAAAAACTGAATGATTTTCTCCTAAAATCAGGAAAAAAAAAAAATGTCTGCTCTTAAACCATTTATGTTCAACATGCTAACAGAAGTTCTAGCCATGGCAATTGGGCATGGAAATTTAAAAGGGGGGGTGGGAGTAAAATAATCTCCATTTGCAGAGAACATAAATTTGTGGATAAAAATTTCAAAGAATCTGCTTTAAACAAACTAAAGAATAAATGACTTCAGCACATTTTTAGAATACAAGTTCAAAATACAGAAAATGAATTCTAATTCTACACAATAACAATAAATGGTTAGAAAGTGAAATTAAGAGAATTCCATTACCATAGCATCAAAAATAATAAAACAGTAATAAATTTAAAAGAAGATTAAGATTTGTAGATATAAACCTATAAAATATATTTGAAAGAAATTAAAGCCTAAATAAATGGTCATGGTTTCTTTTTGCTTAATAGTTCCTTACTAAATTGATTTTCTTCTTTTCACACTCTATTATAAGCAACAGAGAGAAACAAAGCTATGCCTTCCAGTTGCTTGGAATCTCCTTAGCCATATACTTAAATTCTGCTTTGTACCACTGAAAAAATAAAACATGACTTGGCCAAATTCTGTACCACTTTATAAAGATAGTGGGTATCTTTTGCCAGTTTTTAAATACAATGTTTCACATTTCCACCTCAGTCTTCTACAGAAGCATCTTTGTTTGATATTTCCAGCAACAGTCTGTTTCTGATGTCCCTAAGATGATAGGAGTTTTCTCTACAGCTTTCGGAGCCATCACCAGAATAATGTTTAACGTCCACATTTCTATCAACAATCACTTCAAGACAATCTAGGTCTTCACTGTCAAATCCTACAAAATTGTTCTAGTATCTATGCATTACCTATTTCCAAAGCCACCTCCACATTTTCAGGTATTTGTAGCACCTCATTTCCTGGTATCAAAATCTCTAACAGTTTTCTAGCACTTCTGTAATAAAGTACAGCAAATGGGTTACTTTAAAACAAAAGAAATATATTCTCTCACAGTTCTGGAGAGACAAAATCTGAAATTGAAGTGTTAGCAGGTGTTAGTGTTCTGAGACTCTGGGATGCATTCTTGCCTTGTTTTTTTCCTAGCTACTGGTTGATAGTGAAGAATCCTTGATGTTCTTTGGCTTGAAGCTGCATTATTCCAATCTCAGTCTCTGTCATCACATAGTGTTCTCCCTGTGTGTTTCTGTCTTCACATGAGGTTTTCCTTTTTTTATAAGGAGACTAGTTATATTGGATTAAGAACCCATCCTAGTTCACTCTGACCTAATAGTAACTAATTGTACCTGAAATAACCCTAATTCCGTATAACATCACATTCTGAAATATAAGTGTTAGGACTTCAACATAGCTTTCTGGAGGACATAATATAATCTATAACAGATCTCTTTTTTAATTTCATACACATAAATGAATTAAAATAGATCACAGAATTTATGTAAAAGTTAAAACTATAAAGCATTTGGAAAAAATAGAAAAGTAAATTAATGTAAACTTAGGTTAGAGAAGTCCTACCTAGAACACCAAAAACACACATGACAAAATAAAATATTGATAAATTGTACCTCTTCATAAAGTTACAGACAGAATTATCAAATAACCCAGCAATTCTATTGCATAGTATATAGTATATATAAGGTAAATTAATAGTATATAGTATATAGTATATAGTATATATAAGGTAAATTAAATCATATCTACAAAAAACTTGGTCATAGCAGCATTGTTCATAATAGTTAAAAAGTAGAACAGGCCAAGTGTCCATCAACTGATAAACAGATTTTAAAATACAGTATATTTATGCAATGGGATATTATCCATATCCATATTACCAAGAAATGATGTACTAATATATGCTACAATACAGATAGACCTTGAGAACAGCATAAGTAAAAGAAGCCAGTCACAAAATACCACATACTGCATGACTCCATTTATATGAAATGTCCATAATAGGCAAATCTATAGAGCTAGAAGGTAATTAGTTGTTACTTAGGATTGGGCAGGGGGCGTTGGGGAGAAATAGTGAGGGACTGATAATGGATACGAGGTCTCTTTGTGAGGTAATTTAAATGTTCTAAAACTGTGTTGGTGTTGCAAAACTCAGTGACTGTACTAAAAACCATTAAATTGTATCCTTTAGTTAGTAGAGTTGTGTACCATGTGAATATTTTAATAAAGATATATAAAAAGGTATTGACATATATGTAAAATATATATGAGCATGGAATGTATACACACACACACATATACACATATACATACACACACATATACGTATGTATATATATATATATATATATATATACATTCCATGCTCATGAATTGGAAGAACAAATACTGTTAAAATGTCTATACCACCCAAAGCTATGAATACATGCAATTCAATCCCTATCAAAGTACCAACAGAATTTTTCACAGAGCTAGAACAAACAATCCTAATATTTGTATGCAACCACAAAAGACCCCAAATAGCCAAAGCAAATTTGAAAAAGAAAAGCAAAGCTGGAGGTATCATAATTCTAGACTTCAAGTTATATTACAAAGCTACAGTAATCAAAACAGTTTGGGTCTGGCACAAAAACTAGATCAATTTAACAGAATAGAAAACCCAGAAATAAACCATATGGTCAATTAATCTTTGACAAAGCAGGAAAGCATATCCAGTGAGAAAAAACAGTCTCTTCAACAAATGGTATTGGGAAAACTGGACAACTACATGCAAAAGAAACTGGACCACTTCCTTATACCACACACAAAAATAAATTCAAAATGGATTAAATACCTAAATGTGAGACCTGAAACAGTAAGAATCCTAAAGGAGAACACAGGGAGTAACCCCTTTGATATCAGTTGTAGCAACATTTTTTAGATAAGTGTCCTGAGGAAAAGGAAACAAAAGCAAAAATTAACTGTTGGGACTACATCAAAATAAAAAAAGAAACTTCTGCCCAGTGAAGATAATCAACAACCTAAAAGGCAATCTATTAATTGGGAGAAGATATTTGTAAATGACATCTGATAAAGGGTTAGTATGTGACATATATAAAGAACTCATACAACTCTACACCAAAAACCTGAAATAATCCAACTTAAAAATGGCAGAAGACATGCTCATCACTCAACCATCAGGGAAATATTTTATCAAAATATCAGTGAGATATCACCTCACACCTGTCAGAATGGATAAAATCAACAATGCAAGGAACAATAAGTGACGGCAAGGATGTGCAGAAAGGGGAACCCTATTGCACTGTTGGTGGGAGTGCAAACTGGTGCAGCCTCTCTGGAAAACAGTTGGAAGTTCCTCAAAAATTAAAAATAGAACTACCCTACAAATCCAGCAATTGCACTACTAGGTACTGACTCAAAGAATACAAAAATACTATTTCCAAGGGATACATGCACCCCAATGTTTATAGCCACATTTTCTACAATAGCCAAATTATGGAAGCAGCCCAAGTGTCCATCAATTGATGAATGGATAAAGATGTGGTATATGTATAATGAAATATTATTCAGCCATAAAAAGAATGAAATCTTACCATTTGCAGCAATGTGGATGGAGCTAGAGAATATTATGTTAGGTGAAATAAGCCAGAGGAAAAAAATACCCTGTGATTTCACTTATATGTACAATTTAAGAAAGAAAACAAATGAACAAAGGGGGGAGGTGAAGAGAGCGAGGCAAACCAAGAAAAAAAAGACTCAACTATAGAGACCAAACTGGTTACCAGAAGGAAGGTGGGTGGGGGGATAGGTAAAATATGGGATGGGCAAAAAACACCAGCTGTGATGAGCACCTGGTGTGTATGGAAGTGCTGAATCTGTATGTTGTATACCTGAAACTAATATTATACTACATATTAACTGTAATTTAAATAAAAACTTAAAAATATATAGTATGAAATACATATTATACAAACAAATACAAGTTCTATAATCATCTGTACTATTATATACAAATGCCCAATATATTATTTAAACATTCTTAAAAATTTACTATTGACTGAATTGTCTTATGTATAATCTTTCTGAATCCTCCTGAGTCTATGGAATGGTGATATAGGACTATTGTCTTTATTTTACAGGTAAGGAAATTAAGGTGCATTTTCAGTTTGTTTTGTTTTTGTTTGTTTTGTTTTGTTTTTACTTTAGAGGTCTATGCTAACCCACAATAATAATTTTTAAGGGTCTTTGAAATTCAAAAGCCTAGTTTTATTTAAAATATCAACTAAAAGTACATTAGAAACACTATGAATCACTTCAATGACAGAAAAAAAAAAAGTCAACTAAACTTGGAGTGGGATGAAGTCTGTCTATACCTTTTATTACTATTGATGGGAGCCAGGGTAGATGAGTCACAAAAGCACTTGGCAAAAAATTCAAAAAGACCCAGTTCTTAGTCACAGTTTACCAATCAGAACACCCTTTAAATTACAATTTACCCTTGCAATTCAATATTACTTTGTCATAGTTTTATCAAAATCTTTAATTTATCCCTATATATTGATCCTAAATATCCTGTCATTTACCTACAAAGTTTTATTTAACGATGTGAATATTCATAATGTCTTATGAGTTGAATTGTGTCACCCATCCCCGCCAAAAGATAGGCTGAAGTCCTAAACCCAAAACCCCAAAATGTGACCTACTTGGCAATAGGATTATTGTCAATATAATTAGTCTTTATTAGATCATAATGCAGTGGGATGAGTCCTTAATACAACTTCTGTTCTTTTTTTTTTTTTTAAAGATTTTATTTATTTGACAGAGAAAAATCACAAATAGGCAGAGAGGCAGGCAGAGAGAGAGAGAGGGGAGGAAGCAGGCTCCCCGCGGAGCAGAGAGCCCGATGCGGGGCTCGATCCCAGGACCCCGGGATCATGACCTCAGCCGAAGGCAGAGGCTTTAACCCACTGAGCCACCCAGGCGCCCCAATACAACTTCTGTTCTTATAAGAAAAGGGAAAAGATACAGAGACATGGGTGCATGAGAATATCACACCACCAAGGAGGTGAGGATTGAACTACAGTTGCCAGCCAAGAAATGCCAAGGATTTCTGGCAAACCACCAGACCTAAGAAGAGGCAAAAAAGAATTCTCCACTACATATTTCAGAGGGATCATTGCCTTGCTATCACTTTGATTTTGAATTTCTAGCCTCTAGAACTGTGAAACAACAAAATTGTATTGTTTTCAGTTACTTCACTTGTAACATTTTGTTATGGCAGTCCCAGGAAACTAATACCCTCCTAAACCTACTTTGCCTAAAGAAACCCTGAAACATAAGAGCTCACATTTAGAACAGGCTGACTAACTGCTATGCACCATGCTAAGCACAGTATATGCATTATCATCTATATAGTATTTAATTAAACAAAATTAAAGACACAAACAAAACCCACTGAAGTATGTCTCTATTTCTCCCTGCTGTGAGATTGTCAGTAAAGAAACTGAAGTTTAAAAATTTGTCTCGGATCAAAAACATTTTATGAGTTGTCGTCTGATCCAATGTTGGCCTCACCCTAGACCTGTATAATTAATCAGAACACAGGTTAATCTGTAATCAAATCTATAATGCTTGGAAAGTTTTCTTTGTTTGTTTTAGAAATGATCATTGTAATTTTCCTCATTTCTACTTAGTCTCCATTAAAAAAAAAAAAGCTAGCTGTAGAAATAGCATGTGAAATACTGAAGCAGTTTTCAAATTGCCTAGCAATCAATACTTTTACTGGAATAAAAAATCACTATAGGCTACAATCAATGTAAAGAGTTAAATCCAGTCCTTTTTAATTTGGTGGAAAGTATTTCTTTTCTCTTTTATTACAGGTATTCTTTTTGTGTGTTCCAATAAAGATAAATCAATAAAGAAGTTTGCTTTCCAGTAAAAAACAAAAAATGTTAAGCATTTGAGAAATAGCCCATTTTGTTTGTTTGTTTGCTTTACCATGCAACTTTCAAACCCAAGATCACTCATTAATTAATGCCATAAGGTCTTTTTTTTCTTTTTTTAAATTTTCTGAATATATAGTAATCACCATAAAAAGGCAGCCAGTATTTTTACAACAGTATACCTCACTACTCTGTGTACTCCACGAGTTTAGAGTTATTACCACAAAATTAATGGTAAATGAAAATCTTAGAGAAGTGGAAAGTTTAATCATTTAACATAAACATCTTATGATCGTTTTATCGATTTCACAATCCTTGTATGATTTTCTGTTTGAACTAAACAATGATGTATAGTATTCATTTATTCATTAAGTACCAAGTTGAAAGATAAAATCGTAGTTTTTAATCTTATTTTCTATGTTTACTAGTTTTCTTCTTACACTTTCAATACTCATTTTGACACTTCAGAGTTTATTATATATGTAATCACTGAATCAAACATTATGGCCCAGGACAGCTTTTGGAGACCCATTCAGTGGTGGCCTGAAAGTATATTCAGAGAAAAAGAAAAAGAAAAAGAAAAAAAAAGGTCATTTTGATTTTATAAATTGGATTTACAATTTAGTTCAACTTGGCAGAACATCTTAAATAATTTTTTGCTGGGCACAAATATAAGTAATCTCCTCATATACAAGTCTATTTTATTAAATATCTTATACATCATGTGACTGTTACCTTACTTTTTCCATATTGTAAGAGTTTAGTCTGCAGTGTCTACTAATGAAAATAGAACTAGAACATGCCTTCCCAGGATACTGTCTCAGAAATGCTTTCTGTATATCTAAAAAATGCATTCCAATAACCTAATAATATTAATGGCTTTTCAGAGAATTGCTCAGACAACACAGTAATAATATTTAAAATGAGTCCCATGTTGCTAGAACAAGCCACATTTCTTAGTGCAAAACCACATTGTAGAATAAATTTGCATGAAACTAATAAATGCTGATCTGACCGTCAAACTTATTTAAGAGAACCCAAGTTAAGAAGCCCTGAGGATTTTTTTTTTTTTTTAATCTGCCAGCTCAGGTAGTCAGGCAGCTGGAATAAAGAAGGGTATTGACTGAGGCAGGCTGTGGAAGATGAGCGAGAGAGTTGCATAAAAATCTATGTATATTTTAAATAAAAATTATATTACAAAATATATATTTTAACTGTTTAAAATTAGTGATATATTATGAATACGTTATACCTATAAGTTATGCAGAGCATAATTGATCAATATTTTCTGTTGACCTATCTTCAAGTTATGGGCTTCTACCTTTGGCTGTTTCAGGTCCACTGATGAGACTCATCAACAGCATTTTCATTACTGTGATTCTACTTCTAGCATTTCCTTTGGATTCTTAGTTTCCGTTTTTGTCTATCATCCTTTGTGTTTTTCATTAGACAGCTTAATATAGTAATCATAGTGATTTTAATACCCATCTAATAATTCCAACATTTACATCAAATTTTAGCCTACATCTGATGGTTGCTTTGTGGTTTTTTTGTTTTGTTTTGTTTTGTTTTTAACATATATTATTCTTTTCAGAGGTACAGGTCAGTTATTCATCAGTCTTACATAATACCCAGTTTTCACTATGTCACATGTCCTCCTTAATGTCCATCACCCAGTTACCCCATCCCTCCACACTCCTCCCCTCCAGCAACCTTCATTTTGTTTCCTAGATTGGGAGTCTCTTACAGTTTATTTCCCTCTCTGGTTTAGTCTTGTTTTATTTTTCCCTCTCTTCCCTTATGATCCTTGTTTTATTTCTCAAATTCCACATATCAGGGAGATCATATGATAAATGTCTTTCACTGATTGACTTATTTCACTTGGCATAATACCCTCTACTTCCACCCATGGTCCTTGCAAATGGCAAGATTTCATTTTCTGAAAGCTGTGTAATATTCCTGTGTGTGTGTGTGTGTGTGTACACCATATCTTCATTATCCATTCATCTTTCAATGAACATCTGAGCTCTTTCCATAGTTTGGCCATTGTGGACTTTGCGTCTATAAACACTGGGATGCAAGTGACCCTTCAGATCACTACATTTGTATCTTTGGGATGAATACCCAGTATTGCAATTGCTATATCATAGGGTAGTTCTATTTTCAACTTTTTGAGAACATCCATCCTTTTTTCCAGAGTGGCTACACCAGCTTTTATTCCCACCAAGAGTGTAGAAGACTGTCCCTTTCTCCACACACTTGCCAATGTCTATTGTTTCTTGATTTGTTAATTTTAGCCATTCTAACTGGTGTCAGGTAGTATCTTATTGTTTTGATTTGTTATGTCCCTAATGCCTGCTGATGTTGAGCATTTTTTCATACATCTCTTAGCCATGTGGATGTCTTCTTTGTAGAGATGCCTGTTTATGTCTTCTGCCCATTTCTTGACTGGATTATTTGTTCTTTGGGCACTGAGTTTGATAAGTTCTTGATGGATTTTGGATACCGACCCTCTATCTGATGTGTCATTTGCAAATGACTTTTCCCATTCTGTTGGCTGTCTTTGGTTTTGTCAACTGTTTCATTTCCTGTGCAGATGATTTTATCCTGATGAAGTCCTCATAGTTCACTTTTGCTTTTGTTTCCCTTATCTTTGGAGATGGCTCTTGCAAGAAGTTGTTGTGGCTGAGGTAGAAGAGGTTGCTGCCTGTGTTCTTGTCTAAGATTTTGATGAATTCTAGTCTCACATTTAGGTCTTTCATCCAATTTGAGAGTATTTTTGTGTGTGGTGTAAGCAAATTTTATTCTTGTTATAAGAAAGTTTTATTCTTCTGCATGTTGCTGTCTAATTTTCCCAACATCATTTTTTTTTTAAGATTTATTTATTTATTTATTTGACAGAGATCACAAGTAGGCAGAGAGGCCGGAAGAGAGAGAGAGAAGCAGGCTTCCTGCTGAGCAGAGAGCCCAATGTGGGGCTCGATCCCGGACCCTGAGATCATGACCTGAGCTGAAGGCAGAGGCTTTAATCCACTGAGCCACCCAGGCACCCCCCAACCAACATCATTATTTGAAAAGACTATCCTTTTTCCACTGGATATTCTTTCCTGCTTTGTCAAAGATTAGTTGACCATAGAGTTCAGGGTCCATTTCTGGGTTCTCTATTCTGTTCCATTGACCTATATGTATGTCTCTGTGTCAGTACCATACTGTCTTGATGACTACTGCTTTGTAATAGAGCTTGAAGTCTAAAATTGTGATGTCACCAGTTTTGGTTTTCCTTTTCAATATTCCTTTGGCTATTCAGGATCATTTCTGATTCCATACAAATTTTAGGATTGTTTGTTCCAGCTCTGTGAGAAAAGTTGATTGTATTTTTATAGGGATTGCTTGAATGTGTAGATAATTCTAAATAGCACAGACATTTTAACAACATTGTTCTTTTTTTTTTTTTAAGATTTTATTTTTATTTGAGAGAGAGAGAGTGAGAGAGAGCACAACAGTGGGATGGGAGGCAGAGGGAGATGCAGGCTCCCTTATGTGGGACTCAATCTCAGGAGGCCAGGATCATGATCTGAGTTGAAGGGAGATGCTTAACTGACTGAGCCACCCAGGCACCCAATATTTTTTCTTCTAATCCGTAAGCATAGGACATTTTTTTTTCCCATTTCCTTGTGTTTTTTTTTTTTTTTTCAATTTCTTTCATGACTATTCTGAGTACAGATCCTTTGCTTCTTTGCTTAGGTTTATTCCCAGGTATCTTATGGTTTTGCATGCAATTGTAAATGGGATCAACTCCTTAATTTCTCTTTCTTCTGTCTCACTGTTTAGTGTATAGAAGTACAACTGAGTAATGCACATTGATTTTATATCCTGTGACTTTGCTGAATGCCTGTAAGAGTTGTAACAATTTGGGGGAGTACTCTGTTGTGGTTTCCACATAGAGTAACATGTCATCTGCAAAAAGTGAGATTTATTTCTTTGTGGCCAATTTGGATGCCTTTTATTTATTTTTGTTGTTTGATTGCTAAGGCTAGGAATTCTAGTATTATGTTGAGCAGCAGTGCTTTGTTCCTGACCTTAGGAAAAAAGCTCTCAGTTCTTCCCAATTGAGAATGATAGTTACTGTAGGCTTTTTGTATATGGGTCATATGATATTGGAGTAAGTTTCTCTATCCCTACATTGTGAAGAGTTTTAACCAAAAAAGGATGCTGTACTTTGTCAAATGCTTTTTCTGAATCAATTGAGAGGATCATCTAATTCTTGTCCTTTCTTTTCTTTTCTTTTTCTTTTATTTATCACACTAATTGACTTGTGGTTGTTGAACCAGCCTTGCAGCCCAGGAATAAATCCCACTTGGTCATGGTGAATAATTCTTTTAAAGTACTGTTGGATCCTATTGGCTAGTATTTTGGTGAGGATTTTTGAATCCATGTTCATAAGGGATATTGGTCTGTAATTCTTTTGGGTGGTATCTTTTGTTTAAGGATCAAAGTAGTGCTGACCTCATAGGAAGAGCTTGGAAGTGTTCCTTCCATTTCTGTTTTCTGAAGCAGGTTCAGAAGAATAGCCATTAATTCTTTGGTAGAATTCCACTGGGAAGACATCCAGCCCTGAGCTCTTTTTTATTGGGAGATTTTTGATGACTTCTTCAATTTCCTTATTGGTTATGGGTCTATTCAAGTTTTCTATTTCTTCCTGTTCAGTTTTGGTAGTTTACACATTTTTAAGAACGCATCCATTTCTTCCAGATCGCCGAATTTGTTGGCATATAGTCACTCCTAAAACGTTCTTATAATTGTACTTTCTGTCCCATGAAAATGGCAGCCTCCCAAGCTCCAGCCCTGGAGCTGAAAATTCTGGACCCCACTCCTCAGTGAGTCTTGAGAAAAGCAGTTAGTCACTCCTGTCTCCCTTGGCTTCAGCCACACTCCACGCTCACCCAGTTTGTGACTGAGCATTTCCATCTCAGGCACATGACCCTGTTTTGAGTATCCCCACCCTGTAGACTCCTGGAGCTTGCTCCCTCACCACTACTCCCAGGGTGGTCTCTCTGGTTCTGCCACTTTTGGGGGCCCTGCTTGGAGAGCAGTTGCCTGACTGTTCTATGGCTCATGTTTTGTGGCAACCCCAAGCTAAGAGCCCATTCCTGGGTATACCATTTAGAGCCAGCTTCCCTGCTCTATTACATGGGATTGCTGCTGCACTCAGTCACCCGCAGTCTTCCTGTGACCCCAGTGATTCCAAGTTTACACTGTCCAGGTACGGTTCTACTCCACTTAGCCACCTGAGCGATGTCCCTCACCAGAGCAGACTTTTAAAAGTTCCAAAGTTGTACTCCACTGCTATATTACTTGCCAGTAGCCAGTTTACTGAGGCTCCACACATAGCCCCTGCCCATTTTATCTTCCCATATATCACCATGGATTCACTTCTCCACACCTCCTTTGTAGAAAGTGGTCAATTTTCTATAGCATTGTAGCTATTCTTTTTTTTTGATCTCTGCTTTAGCTTGCCAGTTGTTCAGAATGATTTGATAGCTATCCAGCTTAATTCCTCAGACCAGACAAAATTAAGGTCTCCTACTCCTCTACCATCTCGGATTCCTCTCCAATTGATTTGCTTCATTAGAGTTCATTTTTTCTTGACTCTATAAATGCCTTATAATTTTTTTTGGAAATGGAGAGATGATGTATCAGATAAAAGGATACTTAGTGTGAGTATACATGTTTCTCAGCTTAGGATTTGGACTCCGGTTATTATTTGCTGTGGCTAGATACCAAAGGCTTCAAATTCCTTCTACCACCCTTCCTTTTGTCTCCCCTCTTATCTTTTGAGCTTTCCTATGTACTCCTGCTGAGAATGTGTCTTCCTATTGTTTCAGCTTTAGTACCTCATTAATATACCAGAAATTTATTGAAGTATTGTGGGGTCTGGGGGAGAGAAACATTCTTCCAATTATATCTCAGTCTTTCAGTGGCCAGTATTTCTGGAGACCACAAATTAGCTCTAATCTTCCTGCCTTCTCTTTGAATTCCATGTTGCATAATTCTTAATCCATTTCCTTGAAGCCCAAACCACCATTGACTATATTTTTGTTTTTCCCTCAAACAGAGACAGAAGTTGACAGAGCCTGTGTTTATGTTTCAGAATGGTATATAGGCAAGGTTTTTCTCTGGAGAGAAGTCCTTTGTTATGCTGAAAGTCCTTGACAAATTTCAGAATGGCTATTCTTCCTCTTTCCTTGCCAGAGTTAAAAAGGAATCTCTCAAATCTTCCTAATGAGCACATGAAAGTAGCAGAGCACCCAAGGACTACAGCCCTAGGGAGTATCATTTTCACCATAGCTCATGCTGTCTCAAGGCAATTTACCATGTAAGTGTTTCTACCAGTTTATAGCTCCAGAAACTTTTGCTCCAAGTAAGCAGATCTTGGTTGCTCCCTCTCTCTTGATGGGCATGTTTCATTAGATTTTGGTGTGGCAGTTTTTCCTACAACCTTTCTTCTCTCAAGGGTCCAACAAAATTCATTGATTTTCTCTAACATTTTTCTTACTGGAAGTGTGAAAACAATGACTTCCAAGCTCTTTGAATGTCAGAATTGAAATGCTAAATCATTTTAAATGGTGGTTTTTAGGTCTCCTTTTCAAACATTTAAATGGTATTAATTATTCTGTGTATAGTATAAGGTAGAAATCCAATTTCACATTTCTTAAACTTATTGCCTCATTATTTTGAATGTCTACCCCATTATTTCCTACTCCAGAATACAACATAAATAAGGGCACGCCACTTTTCTCTTTTGTTTTCTAATGTTTCTACAACTTAAATAAAAATTTTTAACTTACATTAAATAATAAATATTTGTTGACTTAGTGAATATAAACAAGGACCTATTTCTGAGCTCCTAGGTTTTTTTTACGTTACTTCAGTTTATTTATTTTTCTCTATGTCAACACCTTTTTTACTAAAATAGTTTTATATTATCTTGATATTTTGTAAGATAACTTTTCTACATAAATAATAGAATCAGAATAAAATTCCAGGGGAAGCTCTGAGAATTTATCAATTTGTTTATAAAATACCGTATCCTTATAATATTGAAACTTTTCTATAAGAACAAATCACTATTTAGATCTTTATTACATCTTTGTTTTGCTACTGAAAATTTGCAGATAACAGAAAATCTCCAAACTATTTTAAGAACATAATTTTATTGCTCACAAATGGCAGGAAGACTTGTAGGAGCTGTGTTTGGGCTAGATATCGAGGAATGACTCCTTGGACAAAATCATACAACTACTCTGCCAGTGAGGTTCTACCCTTGCCATAATCAGAAACTTGGCACAAACGAAGTCAATAGTCCCAGCCACTGACTTCATGATCACTCAACACCAGCCGTTTTGCCTGGATCAGGAAGGTGTTACCACAAATGTTGGCTTCAGGAGAACAACACCAGCTTCACTACTATTCAGAGATCAGAAAGCCTTTTCTAAAATGATTGGCTCAGGAGCTACATTGTGTCTAATAGGAATGCAAAAGCAAAAATATATGCTTTATGCATTGCCAAATCCCCAGTGTAACTTGATTCCAAATTCAAGTCCAAGTTCAGTTGGGTACACTTGATTGGCAGAACTTAAATCCCTTCTGGAACCTCAACTACAGAGGCATTTTAGAAATGTGGTTTTCAGCTTTTTTAAATTGATGTAATATATTAATGCACACTTAGAAGTTTAAAAAATGGTGGTTGACTTCATTTTCCTGTCACATTGTCAAAAATTTTTGTAACAATCTCTACAAATGTCTTGATCATCTTTTCTGAGATCTTTTGATTTTTTACTATTTTTGTATCTATTGTAAAATTAAATTTAAATACTATCTCTTAAATAATTGTAATTTATTTTTATAATGGTTTTAAAATCCAGAAAGCTACATAACTTACTGTTTGTTATAATTTATACTTAAATATTTATATAGGTAACACTTTACTTAATATTTTTTTACTATTTTTGTACAATTTATTGTTTATGCATTCATTTATTTGTGGTCTTTTTTGGACTGGTTTATGGTATAAAGTGTAAAATTAAACCTCCATACTATGAGCTGCTCTGGCCTATGGTAAAACTGAGAGGAAATCAAGTGGCCTAACTACAAATTTCCCCTTCTCACTCTAGTTAAAGTCCAGTAGCCACACATTCTTTGTCAGAAGGAAAAGACACAGTTCTTGCTTATCCCTTAAAAGTAGGTTTCAGTTCCCGATTAGCCTGTAGAATTTTTCAAACAACACAATCTCTTCCTCTCCTAATAATCAGAGAGCACCCTATCCCCTTGATACTAAAATGCCTGCCTCTCATATCTCTGTCACTATTCACTCTGTACCTAAAGGCAACACCCATATAGCACTGAATCCTGTGCATTGTCTGCCTCCCTCAGATTATGTGTACACATGACAAATAAATTTCTGTCAATATCATCTGCACAGTGTCAGGTATTAGTTTAGCTATCCCCACAACACGAGATCAGGAATCCCTCTCTCAATAATGAGTAAATAGATAATTAAGACACAGTTTGACCTCTTGTCCAATTTGGAAAAAATAGGGTTGATACAGTCCTTTTGCTAAATTAGCTTTTTATTTGTCAGTTTTTTTCAATCTTATTCATGTTTTATAATTTACTTAGTTGTATTATTTCCTCTTAAGTTAGATATATATTTATTTAATTTTCAAGATTTCTTACTCTCTAAAGTTAGAATTGTCACTGTAAATTTCATTGTATCTCCTAACTTTGATATTTAACGTTTTCATTACTATTCAATTCTATGTTTATTTAAATTTCCATTTTTTTAAAATTTTATTTATTTATTCGACAGAGATTACAAGTAGGCAGAGAGGCAGGCAGAGAGAGGGAGAGGCAGGCTTCCCACTGGACAGAGAGCCTGATGCAGGGCTCGATCCCAGGACCCTGGGATCATGACCCAGCCAAAAGCAAAAGCTTTAACCCACTGAGCCACCCGGCACCCCTAAATTTCCATTTTGATAACATTTTTGACTTCTAAGTTACATGAAAATATATGGCGATTTTATAACTTTCTCTTGTATATTAATCAAATGGAAATTCTACTATAATCAGAGAACATTGTATAAATGATACTGAATCTTTGAAATTTGTTGAAATTTGCTTTAAGACTTTGTGCATGGTTAATTTTGTAATAATTTCAGATGAGATTTAAATATAATGTTTCTTTCAATTGTGTGCACATTCCATATTTACTTCCTTAAATCATATGCTAATCATGTAGTTTAAATGTTCTGTACATTTGCTATTATTTTTCTGCTTTGTTGGTCATTGATAAAGATATGTTAACTTATTCTAATGTGATACATATTTTTCCCTTATAATTATATCCATATACTCACTATATATCTTGAGACTGTAGTATCAACTGAACTTAAATGCAGAATTGTTATATCTACCTGAATAATTGAACCTTTGTAATTACAGTGTACATATCTATTTCTAGTTAAAAGTTTATTATGTATGATGTTAATATAGCTACTTTTAATTTATTTAGATGAATGTATACCTGATTTATCTTTTCAAATATAGTCATGTGTTATTTGTTGTTATTTGGTTGTGCTTTGTTTTATTGCACTTAGCAGATAATGCAATTTTTACAAATTGAAGGTTTATGGCAACCATGCATGAAGCAAGTCTATCAGTGTCATTTTTCCAACAGCATTTGCTCACTTCATGTGTCTGCGTCACATTTTGGTAATTCTTACGCTATTTTGGACTTTTTCATTACTAGTAGTTATGGTGATCTGTAATTGGTGATTATGACTCCCTAAAAGTGCAGATGATGGTTAGCATTTTTTACCAATAAATTTTTAATTACAGTATTCACATTTTTTAGAGATAATGCTATTGCACCCTTAGATTACAGTACAGTGTGAATGTAACTTTTATATGCACTGAGAAACCACAAAAATCATTTGACTCACTTAATTACAATATTCATTTTATTGAGGTACCCTGCAATATTTCCAAGGTATGCATTTTAATTTCAACCTTTTGATATTCTTATAGATTTCTCTTGTAAATAGCATGATTCTTACGGTTGTCTTATTTCAAATAGATGACTTCTTCCTTTGAACTGGTTAGTGCATGCAGTGTTTTGAATGTTTGTGAACCTCCAAAATTCACATGTTGAAATTTTAATGCTCAATATAATAGTATTAGTATGTGGAGCCTTTGGAGGTGGTTAGGTCATGAAGGTAGAAGCCTCAAATGGAATTAGTGCTCTTAGGAAAGAATCCCCAGACTTCTCTAGTCTCTTCTGCCACATGACGATACAATGAGAAGTCTGTAATCTGAAAGATGGCCCTCACTCGACCTTGCTGGTACCCAGATCATGGACTTCCAGCCTCCAGAACTGAGAGAAATAAATTTCTGTTCTTTTTAAGTTAGCCAGTCAAGGGTATTTTGTTATAAGATCCAAATGGATTAAGATATTATGTTTACATTTATTATTGTGACTGATGTATTTGGACTTTTAAAAAAAATGTTTTTTTATATCATTTTATTGTCATGATTTTCCTAGCTTCTTTTTTCCTTTTACTTGAATGTTGTTCTTGTTATTTATTTATTTTTTTAACCCCTACCCCCTCCAAGTGCCTAACTTGTTTAGAAAGGAAAAGAAAATTATCTAGTTTCAGTATTTATATTTGAAATCTTACCTTATCTAACTAGGGACAGAGGTTAACAAATGTTTTAATCCTTCCACCTGTTTCCAAATGAGGACCTTCTCATACATCTTCTGATCACCTTCCCCTATTTCAAACTGTATTCTACACTACCCCTAAGCATTAGTGCTATGAAACCTTTATCTGACCAGATAACTGGCTTTAATACATTTTGATGGCTTTCCAAACTCCTGTAAATTTTGTAAACAATTTTTCAACTTTATTTATAAATGCTATTTCAGGTTTATCTACTACCAGTTCTACCAAACACTGTTTACTCCTTATGACCTAGTTTTTGCTTTTATCTGCCCTTCTTTTATGTGTATATGTGTGTGTAAACATGAACTCACATATACGGACTGCAATACCTAAATGTTTTTAATCATACTGTTCTCTCTTACTGTGTTTTCCCAATAATATGCTTGACAAAATTCAAATGAAGTTTTTAGATCCATTTGATAGGGTATGTCTGTTTGCTGGTCACATTTTTCCTGTTCTCCCTATCATGTCCCCAAACAATTTCCTGCTCATTTGTGTATCTGAAATATATTATAATATTATAGTTTAGATACTTGTTTATAAAATTATTTTCCTTTTGAGGCAGTGGAACTCCTTGAGGACAGTCATGATTTTGGTATATCCAGATTCCAACAATCAGTTGACATTAAGTTGAAAGCTCACTACATTTAACTACTGAATTATTTGAATTATTTTATTGTTGAATAAATTGATATTTTTTACTCATTACATCATTTTGTTAACTTGTTCATTGCACTGAGATATAATAACACTCTCAATATGTAATGAGAATACTCTAAGATTCAGTAAATTTTACTATCCCATCAACCAGAGGGTATATTAATAAAACTCTGCTTAATAAAAAAATAAAACTCATATAATATGATACAAAGTTTCCCAATAAATAGTTCATACTTTGGATTAAATTTTCTGTACAAATGTGGAGCTGGCATCTAGTGTATGAATTAAGTGCTTACAAGTTTCTGGTATATTGATTTGTCCTTGAAATAATGTCATGATAAACTAAATCCTACATATTCCTAAAGTCACTGTGTAGGTTGTAATTAATGAAAAATTATCACTTTAGCAAAGTCAAAATTTTTGTTTAGCTAAATTAAAAATAAAGATGATTGCATATCTCTGTTCTCATCATACATTGAGCACAGAATACTAGGGGACTGCTAAAAGACATCTGGAGAAGGAAGCCACTGTTCTAACTCTTAAATGTAGCATCAGTTCTGTCTAAGGCTTTAGTCACATGGTTGGATATGTTGGACAATTATGGGGGTAATTTAATGTTTAAGTTCAATAATCAATTATAAATGTCTATTCTTAAAAAACAAAAACAAGATCCAACCTAAACATTTTTAAAAAATCAAAATATTTTAGCATAAAAAGGATCTCAAAGCCTAGCTTATTCAAGCATTCCTCCAATGTACAGATTTGCCTTCAAAACAAGTAATCAGGATGAGAAATTAGTAAATCCCAATTTGTCTCTAACTACTCTTCCCTGTAAATTGTTAAATGCAAGCCACTGGCTGAATTAAATACTTTAGGTTTAATTAATTAGTGTAGAGTATGGAATCATAATCATCTCTCTTATTCGACATCACACATTTATTGTTGATACAATCTGTTAAAATGATCATTTCTGGTCACATGAAATTTTTAAGCATTCTGCCAACTATCATCCGCATCCAAATTCCATATATAAAACCTATATTCTGTACCTAACAAAGTTGATTTTAGAGTCTCTGTCCAGGACTTTACATCAATGTCTCTTTACCTCCTTTTTTTTCTAACAAGCTATGAACCTTACCTCTCAAAGTGTTTGCATTTACATACTTAACAAAAATGTATATATTTAACAAAATTTAACATGTTAACTATTCATTCTGGTTTTTTTAGTACAAATCTGAAAAAAATATGTATACATAAAGGATAACATTATAGAGTTTCCATAAAGTTATTTCTAGCACTAATTTAAATATCGGGCTTTAAGCTTTAGTCTGTGTTAAGTTAAAACATTAATCTGAGTGTTTTGGTCAAATTAGCTCAATTCCTATGATTTATCAGTCATTTTGATTTTAACATTTAGTCAGTTCTAGAAGCTGATCCACTTGTTCCCTATATTGGGATTATGTCTAGATTCAGGGAAAATCTAACTCATACCTCTGCAGAGGGATATAACTGGTCTGTGCTTATGCAGATAAAAATATATCTCTACTTTTTTTGGCACAGAAAATCTGAAGTGATTGCTCCAGCAAGACTTTGCAGTGTTTTCCTATTGATTCAATTCTATTGTGGCTTTTGCTGGAGCTAATCCCCTGATGTCCTCTTGCATCTCCTATTTGATGCCTGCTTGTGATCCTCACATCACAACCTATATAGGTGACTTTACTTTGTCTTTGGGAAATGTCCATGCTTCTCTGTTCCACCTTATGAGATTGTCAGGGCTTACTCTGAGCCACATTTCCTGTCTCCTGCTGAGACTCTTGGGGAACCTTATCCCTTCTAAGTTACCTCCTGGAGATTTAGGAGTATTTTCTTTTCAACTTTAAAACTCCTCTTGCCATCTCTTTGGCCCTCTTGTTCTGAAATATACTTTAAGGCTACTTTCACTGATTTTTCATTTATACTGAGAGCATTTGTGTGGCTTCCTTTTTTTCCTAAATCTCAGGCATAGATCAAGGTACAGACCTGTTTATTCCCAATTTTTTAAATTCAACTTAGAAAGTAATTCTGCTTGCCACATGTCCTCTCTCTCCCAGCTGACATTCAACATTGTCCTCGGCTACAGGATTTATGATAGAAAATTATATCTACACTGATTTCCTATTTTCTCTTATTTTCTAGGTCTAATGACTTTACTATTCAGTGATGGGAAAGAAGTAGGATATGCTTTGGTGTTATTGTATTTCCTCTTTCTGCCAAACCTGAAACCTTATATATCACAGTCAGTAGTTACAAACTTGGTAACTTTGATGGTCCTTGTCTGTTCATCCATTCTGAAGGGTAACTATATAGGGTAACTATCAGGTGGCTGAAAGAGGTCCATCTTGTACTGCAGTATGAGACTTACAAATTGTTGCTTTAGTTTATTAAGCTCATATAAGTTATTACTTTATAGAGTATCCTGCTACTCATGCCTTATCTTTTTTTTTTTTTAAAGATTTTATTTATTTATTTGACACAGAGAGAACACAAGTAGGCAGAGAGGCAGGCAGAGAGAGAGAGGAGGAAGCAGGCTCCCTGCTGAGCAGAGAGCCCGATGCGGGACTCGATCCCAGGACCCTGAGATCATGACCTGAGCCGAAGGCAGCGGCTTAACCACTGAGCCACCCAGGCACCCTCATGCCTTATCTTCACCAAGAATATTCCTGTTACTTCTGTTAATATATTGTTTTGTAGTAGCTAGTTATTGATGTGATTTCCTCTTCCTCAAAATGTTCTCCGTACAATGGAGGTGAGTCTTGTAGCAATATTTGGTTATGTTTATAGTGCTTCTCTAGCTATATCTAATTGATTAATGAGTGAACAACTGACCTGAGAAGAGACAATAATATTTCTTCTCTTGGGAATGTGAAATTTGAAAGACAAGACATTGAAATATCTATAGAAATGAGTTATTTTGATGCTTACACCATCAAGAAAATTTCTATAGATTTTAGCCGTAGACCTATACAAATATGTTTCCATTTTTTTCCTTTTCTAAACCATGTATGTTTAAGTTTCATTTCACTTTTAGAAAAATATACTAGTTTCCTTCTATTTAATCCCCATTATCTGTGTACTCTAGATTAAATTGAATTTCTCTGATTTACAATGTGGTGAGTTCTGGCTGAGAGACCTATGAGCATAACCGATAAGGATGATTTCTAAGTTTAAGCTATGGAAATGCCCTGCATGATCCTTCTTTCCTCTCTTTCCACCTGTAGTAACCTGAACTCCATTTTGATAAGGCAGAGCCATAATATCTCTGAGTCACCACTTGGAAGTAAGTTGCCACTATGAGCAGGGGGATATACAGCTGACTTGGCATATATGGAAAATAAAAACAAAAACAAAGAAACAGCAACAACAAAAAACCCCACAAACCTCTGATGTGCTAATTCATTCAGATTTCTTACTTTGCTACTGCATAATAGCATAGTATATTATGAGTAACAAAAGTACTTTTAATACTTGAAACAACCTACCTTTCCTACTTTTGTGTTGTTATATATGTAATCCACTTGACAGAGTCTCTCACTGACCAAACTCTAGCCAGGCTTCTCAAAGCCCTCTTCTTGATTAGTCCTTAACCATGGCCCATAAAGACTTGATCAAAACTATACACAGCTTCTAACAAAGGAGGCTTTTTCATCAGGATGATCCTAGTTCCCCTTAAATTATCTTTCTGAGAAAACCCAAGGTTGCCTAAAAGATTTTACTATTTGCTTTAACCCACACCTAAAGATAGGACCCTTGTCCTCCTGCTTGCATAAGAGGTTAAGAGTCTAAATTCCAGATGCACAACTAACAAACCCAGATGGATCAACTCCCCCTCACATTTTTTTTTTAATTTACTTTCCTGACTCTACTAATCCCCCCCCATTCACTCCACTCTTTATCATTCACCCTTTAAGATTCCCAGTTACCTTTGTATAATAGAAGTTGAATTTAGTTCACACTGGACTCTTCTCATGACATGAGTATATTACCAATTAAAATCCATCCTTACGGGGCGCCTGGGTGGCTCAGTGGGTTAAAGCCTCTGCCTTTGGCTCAGATCATGATCCCAGAGTCCTGGGATCAAGCCCCACATCAGGCTCTCTGCTCAGCAGGGAGCCTGCTTCCTCCTCTCTCTCTGCCTGCCTCTCTGCCTACTTGTGATCTCTGTCAAATAAATAAATAAAATCTTTAAAAAAAAATCCATTCTTACTACTATAACTTTTGTCCAAGTTGTTTATCTTTGATATTCTCTCATAAGAATATCAGATAAAGGGCTAGTATCCAAAATCTATAAAGAATTTATCAAACTCAACACCCAGAGAACAAATAATCCAATCAATAAATGGGCAGAAGACATGAACAGGCACTTCTGCAAAGAAGACATCCAAATGGCCAAAAGACTCATGAAAAAGTGCTCAGCATTGCTCAGCATCAGGGAAATACAAATCAAAACCACAATGAGAAACCACCTCACACCAGTCACAATGGCTAAAATTAACAAATCTAGAAATGAGAGATGTTGGTGAGTATGTAGAGAAAGGGGAGCACTTCTACACTGTTGGTCGGAGTGCAAGCTGGTACAGCCACTCTGGAAACAGTATGGAGGTTCTTCAGAAAGCTGAAAATAGAGCTACCCTATGACCCAGCAATCTCACTACTGAGTATTTATCCTAAAGATACAAACGTAGTGATCCGAAGGGGCACGTGCACCCGAATGTTTATAGCAGCAATGTCCACAATAGCCAAACTATAGGAAGAACCTAGATGCTCATCAACAGATGAAGGGATAAAAAAGATGTGGGAGATACACACACACACACACACACACACACACACACAATGCAGCCATCAAAAGAAATGAGATCTTGCCATTTGCAACAATGTAGATAGAACTAGAGGGTATTATGTTAAGTGAAGTAAGTCAATCAGAGAAAGACAATTATATGATTTCTCTGATATGAGGAATTTGACAGGCAGGGTGTGAGGGGGATCATGAGGGGTAAGGAAGGAAAAAATGACACAAGATGGGATTAGGAGAGGACAAACCATAAAAGACTCTTGATCTCACCAAACAAACTGAGGGTTGCTGGGGGCTGGGGCATAGGGATAGGGTGGCTGGATTGTGGACATTGGGGAGGGTATGTACTATGGTGAGTGCTGTGAAATGTGTAAGCCTGATGATTCACAGACCTATACCCCTGGGGCAAATAATTCTTTATATGTTAATAAAAAATAAATAATTTTTTTTTAAAAAGGAATGTTCCTGGTCTCTCTCTCTCCCACTCCAGTCCCATCTTTACATCAGTCATCTTTCTAACTAGTTAAATATTAAGTGTATTTAAGATGAGGGGTCATGAGATACACTTTGAGAAAACTATTCTTATCTCACCAAGCATGGGGTAGGCAAAATTTTCTGTATTTGCTCCCAAACTATCATTTCTCCCTCTTATTGTACTATTGCACAGTATTGCAGTCGTCCCATTCCAGACTGCCTCTACCAGACTTTTAAGCAAATATAAATGATACAAGATGTATTATTCTGAAAAACTAGCACATTATTTAGCAATTAACAGATAGCTATTAAACAGTCATAGGATACAGTTGGAAGTAAATGAAATAATGACTATAAAACATCAAGTACATATAAAATAAGGGCTAAATAAAAAATAATGACTATAAATTAGTACCGCAGTATCAAAATATCAAACTCATCTAACATCTAGTAAAATTCCATTATTAGAAGAAAAAATGGTCTCATTAAACCAAAGATGCTTTCAGATATACCTAGGAGACCTCTATTTTTTAAATTATAGTGAAATTTTATGGCAAAATTTAAGAGGTTAAGAGGCAAAACATTTGTTATCCTGGCGAGGGGAGGATGTCAAATCTGAAGAAGAAAAAAAAAATGAATTAAAACAAAACAAAACAAAACTAGACTCTTCAATATGGAGAACTGGTGTTTGCCAGAGGGGAGGGGGATAGGAGAATGGGCAAAGTACACAAAGGCAATTAAGATGTGCAAACTTCCAGTTATAACAAAATTAAGTC
The DNA here is from genome assembly GCF_011764305.1 of Mustela putorius furo. NCBI lineage: Eukaryota > Metazoa > Chordata > Mammalia > Carnivora > Mustelidae > Mustela > Mustela putorius. The sequence goes on along the minus strand of NW_025422005.1, from coordinate 60,299,746 downwards.
ACAGAGATGAAAAATACAGCATAGGGAATATAGTCAGTAATATTGTAATAAGGTTGTATGGCAACAGATGGTGACTACACATCATGATGAACACTGAGTAATATGTAAAATTATTGAATGAATATGTTGTACACATGAAGCTAATATAACATTGTATATCAATTATACATTGATCAATCATCTATCAATCAATCAATCAAGATTAACACAGGAGAATAATGTTGTGCTTGCCTAAAAAGAAAGCTGCTTTTAGCTCAATTTCAATTAGGAAAGGACTCTTCCCTTTCTACCCCTCAGAATTCTGATCTCCTTTAACAAGCATTATGCTACTACTGTATTCCAGACACTACCTGATTCTACATTTAGAGGGAAACCGACCCAGAAAAAAATACAACTTAAGGGAAAGCAAGACATTCATCGATTGTTTTAATGCTAGGTGAACAGAAAGACTCTCCTATGGGAATTAAGAGGAAGGAGCTAGTGTACGGTGTTCTGTACACAACCAGTTTCTCAGTGTCTGTAAAAAAAAAAGCATTTACATGAAAAGAAAATGATAAAGCCTACAAATATAGGCAAGGGGAGAATAAAGCATGTTTTACTACATTGTAAGGTCCCTAAACTTAGAGTACTTTAACATAGAGCATGGATATTGAAGATGTAAAAGACTGGCACAATCTGAGAGAGAAAAATACAGATTGAAATGAAGCATTCCCCTGGCAAGAACTTTAATTAGTATAAACAAGTAGATTTTAAGTATTTTCATATATGGACACATGAAACACATTCACATGTATAAGAGTTTCCAAGTATACATAAATTAACTTCATATATACCTATGTACAAATAGTTCTCATTATACAGGGCACGCTATCTTTCTTTAATTAATAATTTTAAAATAAGATAATAATGTCATTGTTAGCTTTTGGAATATGAATCAAGTTTGTTTCTACTAGATATACTATTATGTATAAAACATATACACATACACAATATATACATGCATACATACACATACATAGGTGTTTTAAGTTAAAGAGTTAAAATATTTATTCCGTATCTTTATATTTATGAGGGATATAGTTTTCAAGCAGGGTCTTCATTTGTCCTAGTATATAGTCACTTCAAAAATGAATTGGTATCTGTGTCCTTTCTTGAGTCATGAATAAGTAGTCATCAAATTTTCTGAAATTAAAAAAAAAATTACTTTTAATATGATACTGAGCCATATATTTCCTAATCTCTTTTTCTGTTAACATGAAATGCCTTATATTTATGCACAGTAAGTCCATTGTTTAACTGAGGTGGCATGACATCAAACTGATGACAAGTCCTCATGTAAACTTTTGTGAATAAGGTGAATATAAACTCATAAAACTTTAATAGAAATGATATTATATTGAGATATACTAAAACATCTGTGAAGAATCTAAAGCCATCTATTTAGGCCCCTTACATCAGTCTGCTCCTCTTGTACTTACAACAACTTTCTAATTAGTCTTGTGTTTCTTCCTTATTCAGGCTTGAACCATTCTACTACATATTCCAAAGTGTTCTGTATATTTTAAAGTTCTATAAAATGGAAATAGTTACTTAAGCAGTTTACTTACACTATTTTATATAATTCACATCCATCACTCTGCCAAAAGAGTAGAAGTTTTATGATTACAAGCATAAAAACTAGGGGCACCTGGGTGGCTCAGTGGGTTAAGCCACTGCCTTCAGCTCAGGTCATGATCTCGGGGTCCCAGGATCGAGTCCCGCATTGGGCTCTCTGCTCAGCAGGGAGCCTGTTTCCTCCTCTCTCTCTGCCTGCCTCTCTGCCTACTTGTGATCTCTCTCTGTCAAATAAATAAATAAAATAAAATCTTAAAAAAAAAAAACTAAGAAGGTTTGTTTTATAATTTAAATAATTAAAATGGAGAAGTTTGCTTTCCCAACATCTTACTGAGTTCATATAAAAACAAATCCTAAGAAAAGTTCTTGGAAGATGACATCAGGAAGAACCTCTCAGACAGTGGGAAAAGTGAGAAAGAGAAGGGAAAAAAAGCCATTATAATATATATTCAGGAGTAAGATATTTTGTCTTCTGTTGCATCAGAGTTATCCCACCATAACAAAGGGAACCTGAGATAGTCCTTCTCATCCTTTATGAGTAATCTCAAGGCATTAATTCTCTGTTTTTGTTGTTGTTGTTGTTGTCAAGCAAGCTGCAATGTTTCTAGATAAATCTCTTAAGCAGACTAGCAGTGGGAAATTGTAAGTCTGGACATTATCTACTCTAGCTGCAGGTAAACTCAGAGGTAGAAATCAATGTAGAATCTTCTACATTTTGTATAACTCCTGAAAGATTCAACAGGTGGATGAATAAAAAATATATAATTACATAAAATTCAAATCAACTACTACATATTTCAAAATTGTATTAAAAGTCAATCAAAATTTCCCCAGGTAAATTATCTTGAATCATGACTTTCAGTTACTATCACATTGATGTGCAATAGTCTTTTTCAATATTATTAAGTATTTCACAAGTATTACGTAGTTAAACTGAGTAGTTATGCATTCCCTAAGTAAACTAGCTCAGGACAGTGAATTTAAATGTGTTTGATAAAGAAGTACAAGTTACTGTGTTGACTAGTGAGTAAAACTTCTGATTAACATTGAAGAACCCCTATGTCAGTTGTCTCTTTACAAGATTTTGTTTATCTTGTGTGAAGGCAAAATCAATTCACTTTTCACAAGATAACAGAGTTAGCAAAACTCACTCAACAGATACTCAAGAACCTGGTTTATCTCCCAGACTCTACACTAAATACACAGCTTATAAATTACAGAAGGATGTATTGTGCAGGGCAGGTGAGATATTATTTTCTCTCATGAAATGAAAACTTGAGTTAGGAGAATTTAAATCCAATTACAACTCTCTTATCTCATGCTCAGGAATGGATGCTTATAAGAGTATCATTCTCAGTTTTTGCAAATGGTTAGATATCTTCTTACTTTCCATACATTACAATATTATGCACATTATGGTACTATCACTGTGACCCCTTGTAAAGAGAGGGGAAAGTCTTAAGTAAATCACCAGTTACCTAGCACTGTGCTTGATAGATACTGTTTAAAAGGGATACCTGCACAGTCAGATCGCTTCACGATAACTTATTTCCTTGACATAATTGATTTTAAATATATTTAATTTCTAGATTATTTTTTATTTACCAGTTTAGAATTAAGATTCCAAAGGAATCCCACCATGTCATGTAAGCAAAAGCATATGAGTAATTTGTTTTTAGAAAGATAGAAAGTGAAATTTGATTAAATTAACAATGAAATAATGACTTTTAAGACTTTTAGTAAATCAGTACTTCGTTTTGTTGTTGATTGCATAAAAAAGATTCACACAGTAGGATATAATTTTGAAAGTGCTAAAATTTGCATTCATTAAAGTTGCAGTGGCTAATCAAGAAATTTGCAATTAAACACCACTTCAACTGCATTTTCATCAACTGTGAGAACTTTCTACATAGCTAATGATAAAATTTCAGACTGCACCTAACTATTCTTGATCTGTTCAGATATGAATATTTCTATCTTGTAATTTTATTATCTATCTTTGAAGGCAGGATCTTTTATATTTTTGAATAGTTAGTATATTTTCATATATATAAACAAGGAATTGAAGAAATTACACTTTTTGCTTTAGAAGCAATTTATATTAAAATTGTCTTGCATTTGACCAACATATTGTATCTATTGGGCAGAATATTAAAGGTGGTCTTCCCCAACTCATTTTCCATTAAGAAATTTGAGACCTGGAATGGTAAAATCATTTTTCAAAAGGGCCTAAAATTGAACTAGAATGTGGAACTCTTAATTATCATGCAATTATCATTTTATAACACACTGAATTTCGGTTGCAGTCATTCATGCAATAAATGTTTTTGGTTTACATTCTTTTATGCACCACAGTAGGTTCTGAGGAATTGCGCCTGAAAATAAATTATAAGGAGTTTATGTGAAAAAGTGATAAGATGTCAGGGAGGCCATCTTCCTTACTATAGTAAATATTTAATCTATTCTGTACTTAGAGTTGACTTGCTTTAGAGATTTTTTGTTGTTGTTGTTAATGAGGGTTCTTAATCCTTTATGCCTAGATCTTAAGTTGGTACACAGTTAAAATTCTAGAAATGTAAACTGCAGTCTGTATCATATTTAATTAATGACAGAAATGTGAAGTAGGCAAAGACTGTGTCCAATTAGCTCTTTATGAAAATCTTTTATGGTATCTTTTTGGTGGGATTCTTCCAGATGACTTGAGACTGACAAATACTTCTTTCTCTGTGGGCTGGGAATTTCTAGGGCTTTGTACTTTTCTATATTAGGAACATGAAGTGAGTATGATAGCTATATCCATGGGCTCTAGAAGAAGACCACCTCATTCTAACCCTGCTCTCTCTCTTAGCAGATATAAACTTTGGTCAAATTACCTATCCTTTCTGTATCTTACATTTGACTTTCTACTTCAGTTTCATCACACAGTTCTAAACATACAAGCTAACTTATGGGGGGAAAAAATCTTACTACCTGTGAATCAGCACCTAACAAGCAATCCAGAAAAATAAACTATTATCCAAATATAATCCATGGACTAAATCTGTTTTCCATTTTAACTGCAAAAATGTGAATCCAAATGTATATCAAATCATTCTACATTTAAAAAGTCAACTTTTAAAATTCATCTCAGATATTTCATTATTAGTCTAAGCAGGCTTTTTCTTCTTCAATTACAGATAATCTTCAGTTTATTATATTTTACTAGAAAAATCTAGAGATATTACACTACTACTGTGGTGGAGTAAGAACCTCTGAAGGGCAGCTCTTTAATAAAAACAGAAATAAAATTGAAAAAAATTATTTTTTAGAACTCTGCAAATTAACTAAAGATTTTTGGTAATCCAAAAAGCATGGACTAAAAAATGGCTGAGTACTAGTAAGAACAGTAAGGTTTTTATCTTAATTAAGTTGACCTAATCTTATCCCTTTCTCCTTTGTAATAGTCCAGAAAGTCAAGAGTCACAAATATGGTAGTTGTGAAACTCAGCATCCTAATATCACTTGGATAGGACAGATGGATTTGGAATTCCCTAAAAGCTCCATTATCAGAATTGTCACTGTTTGACCCAGCATCTTGCAGAAAAGCTCTAGTCTCAGGACTTGTCATTCTTTCTTTTTTTTTTTTTTAAAGATTTTATTTATTTACTTGACAGAGAGAGATCACAAGTAAGCAGAGAGGCAGGCAGAGAGAGAGGAGGAAGCAGGCTCCCCGCTGAACAGAGAGCCCGATGCAGGACTCGATCCCAGGACCCTGAGATCATGACCTGAGCCAAAGGCAGTGGCTCAACCCACTGAGCCATCCAGGCGCCCCAGGACTTGTTATTCTTTTATGTGACTTCGAGCTCACTCTGTGCAACTTGCTTATCCCCCTCCCCAGGGAATTTTTTCCAAAAAGAATCATTAAGCAGTTTTTAACATTACAACTGTCTGAGATGGTTTTATCAGTTAGGCTAAGAAGAGGCTGACCAAAAATAAACCTAATGGCAAGAATTTGGCATTGGAATATACATAAATAAATTTTAAAAGCCTTAATATATTCCCAGGAATCTAGAAGGTGATGCATATGTGCAGTGCTGTACATAAACAGCAAAGACTTGAGAAAACATTAATCTCTAAACTGTGGTTAATCCTGAGGTATGGCATGAGTGAGAAATAAAGACTAAGGTAGAATATAAACTATCTTTCAGAGAATGAAGACTGCTCCTGAAACACATGCAAAGTCACCCAGGAAAACTGGAAGAATTAATGATTTAAAAGATTTAAACAAATATCTTTCTAAACATTTTATGATCACTAGGCTAACTACACAAAGAATACCTCAACAAAGAATACTTTGCAAATTAGCCAAAAAAAAAAAAAAATTCATGTAACAAGAAAAATAAAAAAGCACAACAATCAGCATTAAAAAGAAACACTGTGAGGAAGGGGAGGCAATTTAATTTATAGAATTGTTACAATATTTTAAATAAATTTTTTAAAAATATTTTATTTATTTGAAAGAGAGTGAGAAAGAACACAAGCAGGGGAGCAGCAGGCAGAAGGAGAAGGAAAAGCAGGTTGAGCAGGGACCCTGATGTGGGGCTTGATCCCAGAACCCTAGGATCATGACCTGAGCTGAAAGCAGACACTTAACCAACTAAGCCACCTAGGTGCACCTTAAATAATAACTTTTAAATAAGAAATTACATCAAAAATATAGAAAAGTTTGTCCTGTACAGAAAAAAGAAAGTAGTTGATAGAACTGTCGCAGAGGAAGCTCCAATGTTGAAGAAACTACAAAGACTTTAAACCAGCTATTATAAATATGTTCAAAGAACAAAAGGGAACCAGGCAAAATAATTTAGGTGTGAAAAAATGTTTATATTCTCTACTGGATGAGACAAGTAGATATAAATTATTTTTTTAAAAAAAGAAGGAAATAGAAACTCTGGAGTTAAAAAGTAAAATAATGGAAGTGGAAAAATTAGTGGAGGTCCTCAGTAGAAGAAATTGCAAATTTAAAGATATGTCTCTCAGATTATTCAGTGCAAGGAACAGGAAGTAAAATAAAAAAAGAAAATTAAAAGGGCCATAGAGAACTGAAGTATATCATCAAGCATATTAATTTACAGATGAAAGTAATGGCTGAAAACTTTCCAATATGTTGTAACATTTTAAAATGTTTAACTTTAAAAAAAAATATATTTCAGTTCCAATTAGTTAGCATACAGTGTAATTTTAGTTTCAGGTGTACAATATAGTCATTCAAAACTTCCATACAACACCAGGTACTCATCATAACAAGTGCACCCCTTAATCCCTATCACTTATTTAACTCATTTCCCAACACCCCTCCCCACCATAATCATCAGTTCTCTATAATTAAGAGTCTGTTTCTTGATTTGCCTCCCTCTCTGTTTTGTATTTGTTTTTCTTGTTTTGTTTCTAAAATTCCACATGAGTGAAATCATATGGTATTTGTCTTTCTCTGATTTATACAAATATGTTGTGACTTAATTAGTACTTCCAAGAAGCTTACAAAACTCTACGTGGCATAAACTCAAAGAGATTTACACCTAGACATGTCATAATCAAATTTTAGAAATAGAATGACAAAACAGAACTATAAAAGAAGAAAAAAGTTTTAACATATAGGAGGGAATCATAAGATTAATGGCTAATTTCTTAACATAAACCATGGAGACATGGGAGAGGGGCAAGATGGCAGAGGAGTAGGGGACTCGATTTCAACCAGTCCCCTGAATTGAGCTGGATATCTACCAGACCACTATGAACACCCACAAAAATCAGTCTGAGATGTAAGATGTTATCCCCGGATAAATACCAGCAGAATATCTCTGGCAGCTGGTTTGGAAATATGAAGTGGGGAGCCATGATTCTGTGGGCAGATAATTGGCCTAAATGACAGAGCAGTAAATATGTAACAGTTGAGTGCATGCATACCGGAGACACTCCCTGAAGTGACAGGCCCTATATACTACATAACCTTTTCTTCGTAAGGCTATTACACTTACAAGCAGGAAACATACCTGCTTTTTCTAACACAGAGAAGAAAGTGGACTTAACAAAATGCCAGAATGGAGTAATTTTTCTCAAATAAGAACAAGAAATGGCCACAGCCAGAGATCTAATTGAAACAGATATAAGTAACATGCATGATGGAGAATTTAAGACAACAATTATAGTGATACTCACTGGGCTTGAAATTTAAAAACAAAACAAAACAAAACAAAACAAAAAAACAAAAAACATCAGTGAGAACCTTACCGCAAGATAAAAGAGTTAAAGAAGAATCAATCAGACATGAAGAATGTAATACACAAGATTAGAAACAGGCTGATACAACAAAATAGACATCTTAATCTGTTTCCCCAACAGTTTGGTCATTTTGCCTAGTCCCTGTAAAATATCTCAAAACTTTGATTTTCTTTTTTATCATTTATCTATATTTCTTTTACAATAAAAAGGAAATTCATTTATATTTTAAAAGATGAGTAATACTGTTAACTAAGAATCCTTTCTTTTTATTATTAGTTTAAAATTTTTCCATAAATAAGTACTATTTGCTTTAATATTCTACCTAGTTACACAAGTACAAAGAATATTTTTATTACTTTTATATAAATATGTCTTTAAAATACCGTTTAATCTTACCATTTTTAAAAATTTCTTTTCAGTGTTCCAGAATTCATTGTTTATGCACCACACCCAGTGCTCCATGCAATACATGCCCTCCATGATACCCACCACCAGGCTCACCCAATCCCCCACCCTTCTCCCCTCCAAAACCCTCAGTTTGTTTCTCAGAGTCCAGAGTCTCTCATCGTTCATCTCTCCATCAAATTTCCCCCAACTCACTTCTCCTCTCCATCTCCCCAAGTCATCCATGTTATTCCTTATGCTCCACAAATAAGCAAAACCATAAGCTAATTGACTCTCTCTGCTTGACTTATTTCACTCAGCATTAAAAATATCATTTTGGGGGGTACTTGGGTGGCCCAGTCCTTAAACATCTGCCTTTGGCTCAGGTCATGATCCCAGGGTCCTGGGATCGAGCCCCATGGTGGGCTCCTACTTCTCCCTCAAAAATAATTCTTCTGTGTCTCTATCTTGGATTAGTTAGGTGGGATATGTCTCTTTAAAACCCAAATAAGAAAAAATAAGTATTTATATTTTGTACTATCATGAGTTATCAAAAAATAAAATCCAAGTAAAAATTATTAATGCCAGAGGTAAAACTGAGTATAAAACATAAAACACAGACACATATACTGCATCTTGGGTTTTGAAGAAAAAATTGGTAAAATATTACCAATATCTGATTCTTCTCAGTTCATGCTGACTGTGGAAATTTAGTAAATAAAATTTTTCCTATGCTCATTAGTTCACTAAATATTGTGTTTTTCATATCCACAGGCCTAAAGCATATATTTCTTTATAGATCATAGAAAGGACACATCTTCCATGAAGACTATGGTTTCATCAATAATGTGCAGAATTTCTTCAGTTGAAATGTTTGTTCAGTTTCTATAAACCAGTTGATACGTTTTATATTTTATAATATAGAGGAGGATATTTCAGTCCAATTTATAAACTGAAACGTTTTCCTATTATGATGTATAAAATATATGGAGTCTCAAAATTATTACAAATACTCCTATAACACATAATTAACCAAGTGTATGTCACCATTGCAAACAATTGATATACCTTTTTATTGAAACCACTGTTTTTAAGAGGTATCATTTTTAATGAATAAAATATTAAGATTCAATATGTAATAAATTCATTTTTATTTTGTTAATGATTTTAAATTAAATATATATCCCCATTTTCCTAAAATAAAATGACATTTTTATTAAAGACTTCATTGTTAGTATCACTATCATTGGATATGAATAGACTACAAATCCATCTTCCTTTTATTATACATACTGACACTACAGTTCAAGTACAGGTCACTAAAAAATGTTACCTATCGGCCAAGAGCAGATTTCTGAATGAAGTTTCAGGTGAGAAGTAAAAAATTAAAACGTTGTACCCACACACCTTTTTAAAAATCTAAGTCATAGACAGAAAGTGACAGGTTGAAGATGCTTCAGGTTTTAAAATTCAATTGAGACAGGCAAACCTGTCTTGCTAAAACTTTTGTAGTGCAGGGACAGTCAGTCACAATGAAATGCATTCTGACATTGAAATGTGCTAAAAGATATTATGAAAAATAGCCTTGATGATTGCCAATACTGAAGTGTATTTGAAGAATGACTGACTGGAGATCAAGAAACAGAATAATTCATGCTCAGGATTATCACTTTAAATCTAAGTGTAGCCTTAATGTCATCATACCAAATAAGCAATTGTGTAGTCTACACTATTGTATAGTCTATAAAGGATAAACACTCACATTACTGGTAAATTTCATCTTCTTGTTGAGGACTTCTTGTTGTCAGGGTCAAATACTATTAAAGAATAAGAATATTGATTGACTTCCTTGACCTCATCATACACTACCAGTCAAAAGATGATAGATGACTCTGTTTATTAATCATGCAAAAGGGACAACATGAGGTATAATTTCTCTCCTGAGCACAAAATTAGGAGAGCTGTCAGAAACACTGACATAATCAACAATTACTAGAGTGTTTTTCAGTTATTCCATTAAAAATAAAATGTGTATGAGAATATTCCCTAAAAAGCTTCTTAGGACTTCTTAATAGAGTATGACAATAGTATTCAGGGCATTGTTTGTAATGCATCAATGAACAACAAATTAAAAATTAAAAAAAAAAAAAGGAAAAAGAAAAAGAAAATTCAAACTTAGGTCAAATTTACCATCAAGGATAAATACAAAGATCAAATGGGGCTGATTTAAGTAGGTGGAGTGGTAGGGAGATGCCGGGCTTGCCTCACCCTTCAAGCACAGATAGATCAATACCAAATCATTTTGAACAATTAGGACATCAATCTGAGGATTGAGAAAACAATCTACACAATTGTAGGGAGATAACATGGTGAAGGTGTGCTTCAAAGATGTGAACTGGGAGAAAGAAAAGGCCATGTACTAAGGAGTGGCTCTGTTCTTTTCACAGAAAGAAGTCAGGGAAAGAGTGATGCCTAGGGTTCTCAGAAGGACCTGTGGTGTGGAGATCCCCTGGGTCACACAAGGAGAGAACATTCCCCTTTCTGGAGTGCTTTTAGAAGAGGGTATTTTGCCTCACCAAGGACAAAAGATCCACTGGATGGTATTGCGCCACTGTTCAACAGCATGCACAAGGGGCAGATAACCTGGTCACAACCTTGTGCTGTGCTTTGACACAAACTCCAGGCACTTGCAGAGGAAGGCGACCACATTTCTGAGACAGAAAAGTACCACATGCAGCACTTTGAGTCTCTCCTCCAGGAGAGGGAGGTGGGTATGCACACTACTGGGTACTTTAAGCTTTTTTTTTTTTTTTTTTTTTTTTAAATCCTAGCTGCCTGTCAGAGATAAAACACAAGAGAAAACACAAGTAGTTGCCAGGAATGCCAACTACTGGGCACAGACAGGTTGAAGGCAGGGATCTGATGGAAGCTTGGGACACAGAAGAGGAGATTGTTCACTATTTTTTGAGGGCCTTGTTGGGTCCCCAATGTTGGGTCCCTCAATAATGGTTCCATGGTCAAAGGAGAGACACTGATACAAAGTGAAGGTCAAGCAAAGCTTTATTTCGTGCCAAGCATTAAGAATCAAACTGACCGGGCGCCTGGGTGGCTCAGTTGGTTAAGCTACTGCCTTCAGCTCAGATCATGATCTCAGGGTCCTGGGATCAAGTCCCGCATTGGGCTCTGCTCAGCAGGGAGCCTGCTTCCCTCTCAGTCTATCTGCCTCTCTGCCTACTTGTGATCTCTCTCTGTCAAATAAATAAATAAATCTTTTAAAAAAAATGTTAAAAAAAAAAAGAATCAAACTGACCATCAAACATGTCAAACAGACCGCTAGGGGCCACCCCTTACAGAGAGGACAACCTCTCCCTGCTTTCCAGACTAACTTTTATAGAGCAAAGGCCATGTGGTTGGGCCTGGCCACACACAGGTGGCTAATTGAATTATAATTCACCCCATAGTAGCCATGGAAACTAGCCCATCACCTTGGTAGCTAAGAGACAGTATGCACCCCCACTGATTAAATGTCTCCACATGACCTGACCCACCCTTGTATTTGGGCTGTTACCTGGGACTGGTTTTCCAGACTTGCTTTTAAGTAAGTTCCCCTGAGGGGGCAAGTTCCATTTAAGTTTTATAGCAAAATGGCAGTTCAACCAGGGAAGGGATGCTCTGGCTGAATAGGCCCTTATAGGCTTCTGGAATACTGGTGGCCATGATGGGGTGACATTATCTTCCACCCCCTGTCCATGAGCATGATTGGAATTCAGAGAGAAACACAGCATCTCCAATGGTGACTAGAGTTGCTCACACCAAACCCCACCCCCCTGAATCTGGCAGGGACATATTTATTTGGGCAGGTCTCACTGAACCAGCAAAGTGTGCCTCTCCCTGAGAAGACTCACACAGGCCCTCCACATGCATCAGAGCTACTAATCACAGAGTGCTCCAAAACATTAGCTTCAGTTCCAGTGGAAACAGGACAAGACTTTTTATTTTAATCTTTTCTTTAATTTGTTATTTTTTAAAAATTTTTCTTTGGCAATAGGCTTGAAACTTTTGGTTCATTTGTTGGCTTGTTTCTTTCTCTAATTTTGTGGGTCAGGTGCCCCCCCCCAGGCTTATCTTAAACAAATCAAAGCACATTTAGTTAAAGATCCAAATGCTCCCCAATGCAAGCAAGAAGAACTTTGCAGAGGACTGGCTTATGGGGGAAAAGTAGCCAAAACACAGTAACAGAGTGTACACAGCATACACCAGAAACACTTCCCAAAATGCTAGGCCCTGGAGAGTGTAGGAACCCTTCTTAATATAGTATTATTGTTAGGAACAGGAAACAGAACAATCTTTCACAACACACAAAAGACCGAAACCTATGGACAAGACAGAGGAGTTCTACCCAAATGAAAGATAAAGAAGAAATCACAGCCAGGGATTTTCTCAAAACAGATATAATCAATATATCTGAACAAGAAGTTAGAACAAGAGTCATAAGAATACTAGTGGGGCTTGAAAGAGGCATAGAAGACACCAGAGAAACTTTAGCTACAGCAGTAAAAGATCTAAAAATTAGGACAAAATAAAAAATGTTATAACTGAGATACAAAAATGACTGGATATAATGACCACACAGATGGAAGAATCAAAGGAATGTATAAGTAATATAGAAGATAAAATTATGGGAAATAATGATGCAGAAAAGAAGAGGGGAAAATATTAGATCACTGATATAGACTTAGGGAACTCAGTGATCCGTAAAGCACAATAATATCCACATCATAGGAGTCCCAGAAGAAGAAGAGCAGGAAAAAAAGGGTAGAAGGTCTATTTGAACTAATTATCACTGAGAACTTCTCTAATCCAGGGAAGGAAACAGGTATTCAAGTCCAAGAGGCCCAGAGAATTCCCCTCAAAATCAACAAAACCAGGTTAACACTAAGGCATATCATAGTGAAATTTTCAAAATAAAAAGTTAAAGAGAATTCTGAAAACAACTTGGAAAAAGAGGTTTTTAATCTACAAGGATAAACACATAAAGTTAGCAGCAGACCTGTCCACAGAGACATGACAAGCCAGAAAGGAGTAGAAGAAAATATTCAACATGCTAAATGGGAAAAATATGATGTCAAGAATACTTTATCTAGTATTCTGTCATACAGAATAGAAGGAGAGGTAAGGAGTTTCCAAGACAAGCAAAAACTAAAGGAATCCACGAACACTATACCAGCGCTGCAAGATATATTAAAGGGGACACTTTGAGTGGGAAAGAGAGCCCAAAAGCAACAAAGGCTAGAAAGGAACAGAGACAATCTATAGGAACAATGATTCTATAGGTAATAAAATGTAACTAAATTCATATCTTCCAAAAATTACTTTGAATGTAAATAGACTAAGTTTCAATCAAAAGATATAGAGTATCAGAATGGTTAAAAAAATAAGACCCATCCATATGCTGCTTACAAGAGACTTATTTTAGACTCAAGGACACCTTCAGATTGAAAGTGATGGGGTAGAACACTATCTATCATGCTAATAGACATCAAAAGAAAGCTGGAGCAGCCAACCCTATATCAAACAAACTAAATTTTAAACCAAAGACTATAATAAGAGATGAAGAAAGGCACTATGTAATAATAAAGGAGTCTATCCAATAAGAAGATTTAAAAACTGTTAATATTTATGCCCCAAATTTGGGAGAAGCCAAAAATATAAATCATTTAATAAGAAACTTTTTAAAAAGATAACATTTATTTATTTGAGAGAGAGAGAGATAGAGCCAGCAAGCATGCACAAGTGGGTGGAGGGGCAAAAGAGGGGGAAGCAGTCTTCCCATTGAACAGGAAGCCTGATGCAGGGCTTGATCCCAGGATCCAGGGACCATGATCTGAGCTGAAGGAGATCCTTAACCAACTGAACCATCCAGGTACCCCAATTAATAACAAACTTAAATTCATTGATAATAATATAACAATAGTTGGGGACTTCAACACCCCACTCCCAGCAATGGAAAGGTCATCTAAGCAGAAGAGCAACAAGTTAATAAGGGCTTTGAATGATACACTGGACCAGAAGGACTTCAGGTATATTAAGAGCATTTCATCCTAAAACATCAGAATTCATATTCTGAGTACACATGGAACATGTTCCAGAATACATCACATACTGAGTCACAAATCAGGCCTCATCTAACTGGTACAAAAAGATTAAGATCACACCATGCATATTTTCAGGCCTTCCCTACGAAAAAAATAAGCCACAAGAAAAATTTGGAAAGACATCAAATATATGGACACTAAAGAACATTCTATTAAGGAATGAATAGGTTAACCAGGAAATTAGAGTAAAAAAAAAAGTAAAAAAAAAAATTTTTTTTAAGTACGTGGAAATAAGTGTATAGGAAAACATGACAGTCTAAAACTTTTGGGATGCACCAAAGGTGGTCCTTTGAGGGAAGTATATAACAATACAGGCTTTCCTCAAGAAGCAAGAAAAATCTCAAATATACAACCTAATATTAAAAACAAAGGAGATGGAATAAGAACAACAAACATAGCCTAAAACAAGCAGACTCCTAATCAGCAAAGAAATAAAATCAATAATCAAAAATCTCCTAACAAACAAGAGTCCAAGGCTGGATAGTTTCCCAGTGGAATTCCACCAAACATTTAAGAAGAATTAATACCTATTCTTCTCAAACTATTCCAAAAAAATAGAAATGGATGGGAAACTTCTAAACCCATTCCCTGAGGCTAGCATTATCCTGATCCCAAAATCAGAAAAAGACACCACTAAAATGAGAAATACAGGTCAATATGACTGATGAACAGGGCTCCAAAAATTTTTACCAAGATACCAGCTTGTAGGGTCCAACAGTACATTAAAAGGTTTATTCACCATAACCAAATAGCATTTATGCCTGGACTTCAGGGGAGGTTCAACATCCACAAATCGATCAATGTGATAAACCACATTAATAAAAGAAAGGATAAGAACCATACGATCCTCTCAATAGATCCAGAAAGACCATTTGACAAAATAAAGCATCCTTTCTTCATAAAAAAACCTCAAAAGAGTAGGGATAAAAGAAATGTACCTCAACATCCTAAAGACCATACATAAAAGACCCATAGCTAATATTATCCTCAATGGGGAAAAATTGAGAGCTTTTCCACTAAAGTCAGAAAACAAGAGCGATGTCCATTCTCACCACTGTTGTTCAACCTAGTACTGGAAGTCCTCACCTCAGCAATTAGACATCAAAAAAGAAATAAAAGGCATCTACATCAGAAAAGTAGAAAATATATATGAAAGACCTATAGCTAATATCCTCCTCAATGAGAGAAAACAGAGAGCTTTTCCCCTACGCTCAGGAACAAGACAGAGATGCCCACTCTCACTACTGTTATTTAAAATAGTACTCGAAGTCCTAGTCACATCAGAAAACAAAAAAATAAAAGGCATCCAAATTGTCAAAGAAGAAATCAAACTTTATTCTTTGCAAATAACATGATTCTCTATGTAAAAGCCCAAAAGACTCTACTAAAAATTGCTAGAACTGATTCATGAATTTAGCAAAATCATAGGATATAAATTCAATGTACAGAAATCTGTTGTATTTTTATATATCAATAATGAAGCAGCAGAAAGAGAAATCAAGGGATCAATCCCATTTACAATTGTACCAATAACAATAAGGTACCAGTGAATAAACTAACCAAAGAGGTAAAAAATCTGTATGCTGAAAACTGTAAAATATTTATGAAAAGAATTGAAGATGACACAATAAAATGGAAGGAAAAAAAAAAGTCCATGATTATGGATTAGAAGGAAAAAAAAAAACACTGTTAACATGTCTATACTACCTAAAGTAATCTACACATCCAGGACAATCCTGGCAAAATAACACCAGCAATTTTCACAGAGCTAGATCAAACAATCCTAAAATTTGTATGGAACCAGAAAAGACCCTGAATAGTCAATTTCTTTTCCTTTGAAAAAAGAAAACCAAACTGGAGGCATCACAATCCCAGACTTCAAGCTCTATTACAAAGCTGTAATCATCAAGACAGTATGGTACTGACACAATAAACAGACACATAGATCAACAGAGAACCCAGAAATGGACCCTTTATAGTCAAATTTATAGTCAACTAGTCTTCAGCAAAGCAGGAAAGAATATGCAATGAAAAAAAAAGACAGTCTCACTTAATCCTAGGAAACAAATTGAGGGTTGCTGGCGGATGGGAGGTCAGGATAGGGTGGCTACAGTGAGTGCTATGAACTGTGTAAGCCTGATAATTCAAAGACCTATACCCCTGGGACAAATAATACATTATATGTTAATTAAAAAAAAAATGTCTCTTCAACAACCGGTGTTGGGAAAACTGGATAGTAAAAAGAATGACACTGGGCCACTTTCTTATAGCATACACAAAAATAAATTCAAAAGAGAGGAAAGACCTAAATGTAAGACAGGAAATGTAAGAACTAAATGTAAGACAGGAAACCATCAAAATCCTAGAGTAGAAAACAGGCAGCAACCTCTTTCACCTTGGTTACTGCAACTTCTTACTAGACATGTCTCTGGAGGCAAGAGATACAAAAGCAGAAATTAACAATTGTGATCTCATCAAGATAAAGGTTTCCTCACAACAAAGGAAACAGACAACAAAACTAAAAGGGATCTGACAGAATGGGAGAGGATATTCGCAAGTGACTTATCAAATAGAGGGCTAGTATCCAGAATCTAAAAATATCTTATCAGACCAACACCCAAAAATAAATAATGCAGTTAATGGGCAAAAGAGGTGAACAGACATTTCTCCAAAGAAGACATACAAATGGCTAAAGACATGTGAAAAAAATGCTCATCATGACTCATCATCAGGGAAATACAAACCAAAACCACAATGAAATACCATCTTACACCTGTCAGGATAGCTAAAAGCAACAGCACAAGAAAGAGTAGGTGTGGGTGAGGATGTGGAAAAAGGGGAACCCTCTTACACTTGTGGTGGGAAGGCAAACTGGTATATCTACTCTGGAAAACAGAATAGTTTCCTCAAAAAGTTAAAAATAGAACTACCCTACAACTCAGCAATTGCACTACCAAGTAGTTATTCAAAGAATATAAAACTACTGACTTGAAGGGGCACATGTACCCCAATGTTAATAGCAGTACTATCAACAGTAGCCAAATTATGGAAAGAACCAGATGTCCGCCGAATGATAAATGGATAAAGAAGAGGTGGTGCGTTACACACACACACACACACACACACACACACACAGAAGAATATTACTCAACCTTCAAAAATAAATGAAATCTTGCCACTTGCAACAATGTGGGTGGAGCTAGAGTGTATTATGCTAAGTAAAATAAGTCAGTCATAGAGAATGACAAATACCATATAACCATATGTAAAATTTAAGAAACTAAACAGGAACATAAAGGAAGGGAAGGATAAATAAAATGAGATTAAAAACATAGAGAGGAGGGTAAACCATAAGAGAAGTATAGTTAAGAGAACAAAATGAGGGTTGTTGGAAGGGAAGTTGGTAGGAGGATGGGCTAAATGGATGATGGGTATTAAGGAGGCACTTGTTGCAATAAGCACTGGGTGTTATATGTAAGTGATGAATCACTAAGTTCTACTCTTAGAAACAATATTATACTTCATTTTACCTAAATTAAATTTAAATAAAATTTTTAAAAAGTTCAGCCTCATGCAAATTCTGTATTTATAAAATATAAACTTGTATATGAAAATTAACATAAGATATTTTATATTGCAGTTTGTACCCTCTGGCCCATCTGAAGAATTCACTAACACACAGTATAAAAGATGGTAACTGTAAGAAGGTAAGTAGCAAATCCAATTATGTGATGAAAACAAAGCAAATTATTCCATTATTTATGTCAAAATTTGTAAGTGGACAATGATTTATATTGCAATTGCAATTTACTTATCCTATCAATAAGTAGGGGCTTATAAGCATGAATTACACAAATATTAAGTAAATCATTAAAAATTTGAGCCATCCTCTATTCCAAAATAAAGAAAAATATTGAATCTCACTGTTGAAATAGTTCATCCTACACACCAGGCCAAATACTAGGAAGTGTCCTTAAAAATGGGCCTTTTCTATATGAGAGGATTCCTAGAATTGAAAGAGAATTGAAACATCAGGGGCCCCTGGGTGGCTCAGTCAATTAAGTGTCTGTCTTCTCCTTGGGTCATTATCACAGGGTCCTGGGATTGAGCCCTGCATCGGGCTCCCTGCTCAGCAGAGAGCCTGCTTCTCCCTTTCCCTCTGCCTGATGCTCTGCCTACTTGTGATCTCTCTTTATCTGTCAGACCAATACATTTTTAAAAATCTTAGAAAAATAAAAAAGAAAAAGACCATCAGAAAACTGAGAGATCTCTTTGTACACTAAGTATTCTCCTATGAAAACTCACACTTGTTTTTAAATTAACAATAATTAAAATCTTTGAAATATTTTTTCGCATTTTTTTCATTAAACCATTGGTTCATCTAATCAACATTAATAGACACATACTATAATTTCAGGTCCTTTGCTTATGCTAAGGATAGAAAATGAAGACATAGGGGTGCCAGGGTGGCTCAGTTGGTTAAGCAGCTGCCTTTGGCTCTGGTCATGATTCCAGGGTCCTGGGATTGAGCCCCACATTGGGCTCCCTGCTCAGCAAAGAGCCTGCTTCTCTCTCTCCCCTTCTCCCTGACGCTCTGCTTACTTGTGCTAACTCTCTGTCAAATAAACAAATAAAATATTTTAAAAAAGAAAAAAGAAAATGAACACATAAATTAATCATAGATACATAATTTCAGGGGGTTTTTGTTTGCTTTGTTTTCTTTGAGTGAGAAAGAGTATGGCGGGGGGAAGGAAGAAAGAGGGAGGGAATCTTAAGCAAGCTCCAGGCCCAGCATGGAGCCCAAGAAAGGGCTCAATCTCACCACTCTGGGAGCATAACCTGAGCCATTGAACTGACTGAGCCTCTCCAGCTCCCCCAAACAATTTAGGAATTCTAAGACTGAGAATCTTTTTTTTTTTTTTTTTTTTTTTTTTAAGGTGGTGGGGGTAGGTTGGGATAAAGTGAGAGAGAAAGATCAAGCCTAATATTTGAAGTTAATTCTTCATATGTATATTTAAAGCCATGGATAGATAACAGGATTCTAAAATTAAATATTTCAATAATAATGGTTCCCACATTCCCACACACTTAAAAATAATTGTTCTTGTCTCAGTTAATAATCACATTTACCTTCCATGATATCAGATCAGATTCTACAATTTAAACTTAGACTCCAGTTTTCTGCACACTTTATAACCTAATGCTGTTGAATCTACTTTCAGAATATGCTTACATGGAGGGATTAAAAAAGTAACAAGTCTGATGAATAGATAAAAAATGAATAAATAAATGGTTGTATAAGAAAGCAAATGTGGCAAAATGTAAACTGTAAAATATAGATGGTGCACATATGTGAGTTCCCTACACAATTCCTTGACCTTTACTATATGTTTGAACATTTTTTATAATGCTGAGGAATAATAAATCAATAACACAGTTTCTTTTCCAAAAGTTGTGGAAGACTGAACCCTCCTCCCAACAGCAATTACAGATTCTTGACCAAATATAAAACACAAATAAGAGTGATCAAAACTAGACATAAGGCGTAAGGTATATAATTTTTGGAAACAATGTCATACTATATGTCTCAATGAGAGATCTACACCTAACTGCCCTTTTCACTTAGACCATATGGGCTAGGCCTAAACTGAAGATGAAATGTTATGTGCTGCTTAAATAACTGGTGAAATCAGGCAGGCTTCAAGTGGTCTAGCAAGTTTGCTTCCCAATTCTGCTACCATAGATAGGTCTCCTAGCACAATTATCCTCCTCATTAAAGGGAACAGGCATAGTTGTTGCCTATTGCTGAGTTGTAGGTTCAGTCCCCTACCAACCTGCAAAATTCATCAAACACACCAATCAAATCCTCCCCTGGAACCAGAAAGCACCCATCTTCTTGATACTATGCCTTACCTACCACAGTCCCTGAGTTTTCACTTTGTTCTTGAGTACAGCATCAATGTGGCATGCAGCATTCCCTTCCTTTAGGTTATGAATGTATGTGACTAATAAACTTTTGTTGGTGTCATTTGTTCAGTAATGGGTGTGTCATATGTTCATCCCTTTTATCTTAGGGCCGAAATCCTTTCCTCAATAATAGAGGAAGGAAAAGGCACACTGAAACAGCATCATCCCACCCCTAAAACTCACTGTATTAGGGGAATAAAATACAAGAAAAAAAGCAGCAACAGTGTTGCAGTATGGAGAAGTCAAGTTTCTTATTTAGGATTGTCCATATACTTGGAAGTAAACTGGGAAATCTGTCAAGTGGGAAGGCTGAAGAATTAGCACATTGTCCTTAAATATTTTGCTATTAAAGTACACCATACCAGACAAGACTACAATGAATGCATATTAAGTAGCAATTTTAAGATTAAAGAAACCTGAGAAAAGAATTTATAAACTACCAAGTTGTGAAAAAAAAAAGAGTGAATGTCCACCCAAGTTAGAGGGGATAATAAACACATTGAGCCTCTGTTAAAATCCCAGATGGGATAAACCTTAGGAATAAACCACCACTTGGATGGTGGGCTCTATTTCAGGGATAAGGGTAAAAACAAAAGAAAGTAGACATAACAAAGTCTAAAACCAAACCTCCCTAATATGAAGGTGGTCTGACAGTAACTGTAAATCATTGCCTGATAGAAAAAAAATTCTAACATTCTTTAGAGGAAGATAAGAATATCCCATATTACAACATTTTATCCATTTTATCTGCTATAGAACAAAAAACTACCAGGCAAGAAAGGTGGTAAATTATAGGAACCATAATCTAGAGAAAAGAGTAACTAATGGAAACAAATCTTCCTAAGATTATACAGAATTGGAATTAAGAGAAGATGTTAAATAGCTACTACAAAATTTTAGGACAAACATAGAAAAGTATATTGGAGATAGCAATAAATTATAAAAGGTAGAATTGAGAAATATAAAATTTGAAAAAGCATAATCAGGGAGCACTGGGTGTGGTGCATAAATAATGAATTCTAGAATACTGAAATAAAATAAAATAAAATGAAAAAAAAAACATAATCAGGATTGCTTCACCTAAAAATAGGATTCTTTATAAATATATAAACTAAAGCACTGAGAAGTAAAAGATGAGAAAAAATTAACAGCATCAGCAACATGTGAGACAGTGCCATCTATAATCATAGTCACATATAAAAGAGGAGTGGCAAGAAATATTTGAAAAAACATTACAAGTCCTATTGAGGAGGACAGGTGGAAATCATATTTTTATTATTTATTTATTTATTTGTTTGTTTATTTTGAGAGAGAGCGAGCACAGGTAAGTGGTGGAAGGACAGAAGGAGAGAGAGAATTTCAAGCAGACTCCATGCTGAGCATAGAGCCGGATTAGGGGCTTGATCTCATAACCCTGAGATCATGATCTGAACCAAAGCCAACAGACACTTAACCAAATGAGCCACCCAGGCACCCCCAGAAATCATAAATTGTTTCACCTGTATGAAAGCATGGGAAGAATAAGTGTCAGCAATAAAAATTGTAAAAAGAAAATTTGAAATTATAATGAATGTTTACGGTCTAAGTGTTGGTGAGCATGACAGAGCAGATGCAACAAAAGTGAATTCTGACTTGCTAACTCTTTTCCTTAGGTCTCCATTGGATGATTAGTAAAAAACTGGAGGCCAGGCAGGTAGTGTGATAGTAACTTCAGTGAACAGCCGTTCAGGTGATGATTAGTTGTGAGTGTAAGATAGGCATGGACATGATTTGCTTCCCAACTCTTCTTTCCTTTTTTTTTTTTTTTAAGATTTTATTTATTTATTTGACAGAGATCACAAGTAGGCAGAGAGGCAGGCAAAGAGAGAGGAGGAAGCAGGATCCCTGCTGAGCAGAGAGCCCGACGTGGGGCTCGATCCCAGGACCCTGGGATCATGACCTGAGCTGAAAGCAGAGGCTTTAACCCACTGAGCCACCCAGGTGCCCTGCAACTCTTCTTTCCTATGAAGTGTAAGCTAATTTCCTCAGAGGGAAGAGCAAAAAGAAATACAAAAACAAACTTTTTGCTGCTTCCTTTTCCAGGCAAAGATAGATCAGGTGTCACAGAAGGAGGGTTTGAAACAAAAAGTGGTCTGCTGCTTTTCATTCCAGGGAGATTTCAGTGGTTGCTGGAGTACTTCTATAACCAGTCCCATCTCCAGCACCATCATTGGCCAAATGTATCTGCTGGTAGTGGAGGGACAGGAAGCCATTTCATGCCCAGATCCTATTCTGAAACAGTGCAAAGGTACCTGGGTGACTCAGTCCACTAAGCACCCTATTCTTGATTTCTGCTGGGGTCTGGATCTCGGGGTCATGAGATCCAGATCCCAGCTTCTTATCTGGCTAAGAGTCCACTTGGGATTATCCCTCTCTCCCTCTGCCCCTCCCCCCAAACTTCCAACCTCATGCTCTTTTCTCTAGGGGAAGAAAACTTGCTAGTGCCCAAGATCCCTAGTAGATAAAAGGCAAGACACAAGATCTATATTGCCTTCTTCTGTGATGCAGGAGTAAAGAACCTGTAGAAAACTGAGGCTGGAAAAAAAATTCCGACACGTTTGACCTCACACTAACTAGAATGAATCAGTAGTCTACCATTGGAGAAACTTGAAGCCAGAGGTATATTGACAGTAACTATAGCAACAACTGAACCCAAATTCAGCCTAATTACTGACTAAATTGTAAACTCTCATACTAAAGGAATACTGCAGCAGCAGAATAACCTCTTAGGGAAATAGATATAATATTTAAATAAATAAACAAATAAATAATTTGAATAAATACATATAATATTTATCTCATTTTCTACTGTTCTTTTGCATGCAATGCATGACGATTAAGCCAAAGGAAGAGAGAAAATATTGTTTCAAATTCCCCAATACAGATAAGCCAAATACAAATGACAACATGTAATCTTTTTTTTTTAAGATTTTATTTATTTATGTGACAGAGATTATAAGTAGGCAGAGAGGCAGGCAGAGAGAGAGGAAGGGAAGTAGGCTCTCCACTGAGCAGAAAGCCCAATGTGGGGCTCGATTCCAGGACCCTGAGATCATGACCTGAGCTGAAGGTAGAGGTTTTAACCCACTGAGCCACCCAGGCACCCCAACAAGATGTAATCTTAAACTTAACCATACAAAATACTATAAAAATAAGGAAACCCTTTCATTATTAGGCAATATCTGCCAGATTGGATGAGAGCCTAAAACCTGTGTATAAAGAAACCCACAAAACCATGGATAAATTGAAAGTAAACGAATAGTAAAATTGTCCATACAAACGGTAATCCAAGGAAAGATTTAATGGCTCTATATATGTTGAAGAAGTAAACTTTAGGACAAGGAAAATGAGCAGTGATTTTAAAAAAAAAAAAAAAGAAGAGAAATCGTATTCTTTATTATTTTTTTTTTCGTATTCTTTATTATTGAGGGCAATTCCATCAAGAATCTATTACAGCCCTAAATGTGTATATATACATAATAATTCATCAAAATCCATAATGCAAGGGAACAGTCCTAAAAGGAGAAATATACAAAGCCATAGTTACATTTGGAGATGTCAACATGTCTCTCTTAGTAGTTAATAGAACACACAATGAATATTGAATATTAAAGATTTACACAATGCTATCAACAAACTTGGCCTAATTGACATTTTTACAGCACTCTACAACAGTAGAATACACATTCTTTCCAAATATACATGTAACATTTACCAAGATAGACTACACTCTGGGCTATGTAACAGCCCATTAAATTTAAAGAAATTACAATCATACCAGGTATGTTCTCTTAGAACTAGATATACTACAAATCAATACAGTATGCAATTGTTTCACTGAATTTAACAATTCTTATGAAAGATTCCTGAAGAGGTTGCAGCCTTGCTTAAAAACAACCTGAATGTCTTTATGGTTATTAAATAAATTAATAAATTCAAGAAGAAATAATATTTTTAGATAACATACTTCAGGTCCATTGACTTAATTATCAAACTCTCTCATACTCTTAACAAAAAACTCTCATACTCTTAACAAGATATAAAATATTTATTACTAATCCTATAAATTGTCTTTCACAAAATAGATTACAAATGACCAATACCCATGTCATATTTTGGGAACAAAATTATACTAACCCCATATATCAGATATACATGGAATAATATTTCACTCTCAAAGTAAAGTAAATTCTACAATATATGACATGGTTGAATGTGGAGGACATTATGCTAAATGAATTAAACCAGTTATGGAGAAAGAAACACTGCATGATTCCACCTACATGAAATATCTAAATATCTAAAATCTAAATATCTAAATATCTAAAATTGTCAAATTCATGGAATCGAGTGGAATAGTGGTTGGGGAGAGGGAATGAGGAATTATGTGCAATGGACACATACTTTCAGTTAAAAAAGATGAACAATTTCTAGAGGTGTGCTGTATAGAACTGTACTGATGGTCAACAAAAGTGGTCAAGGTACACTTAAAACACTGTTAACAGATTATTATATCTCATGTTAAATATTCCTGAAAGTGTTTAAAAATGAAATAGAGAATTGACACTATAAACAATGAATAAGAATTATATATGAATGGCAATACATTTAAAGATGCACAACATCATTTCATACCAGAGAAATGTTAGTAAAGTCACAACATGATGCCTCTGGAAAGCTCATATATGATTGATAGAATTAACAGCAACCTGATACAATCAACAATAATACATCAGTGATTTGAAAAAGTATTAGTCCAATTATCTTTTTAATAAACTATACACTGACTATAAAACGCAACAATACCATTTCTATATTTTGCCCCCAAATAAAGGAAGCATATGTTCTTCCTTTAGAATAGAATATAAAATTATAAAAATGTTCTTATAAAAACATGTGTTCAAATCTGCTCTATTCACCATACTTAGAACTAATGTTCATCAACCAGTCAATGAACAAACAAATTATAGTGTATCAGCACAAGGGAATACTGCTCAGTAATAAAAATATTAAAGTATGGATGCATACAACAACATAATTTACTGCTTTATTTATATGAACTTGTAGAAGACAAAAAGTAGCGTGGTTTTTATGTACGAGACAGGGTTAGGAAGAACAATTGATTTTGAAGAGGTTCAGGAAATATTTTAGGGTCATCAAAATGTTCCTTATTTTGACGTTTGATCACTACATAAGTGTTTCCATGTGTAGTGGATTGAGTTTTGTATCTCCACAAATTTCCTATGTTGAAACTTAATCCAGAATGTGATTTTTTTTGGAAGTGGGGACATATAGAGGTCATTAGATAATGAGTGTAAAACCTTCATGAATTAGATTAGTGAATTTATGAAGAAGGTCCCAGAGATCCCCATTGTCCTTTCCTCTATGTGAGTTTACAACATGAAAATTGATGTCCATAAAACAGGGAGCAAGTCTTTACCAAACACTGAACTGGACAGTATTTCAATCTTGGCCTTCTCAACCTCCAGAACTGTGAGAAAGAAATCACTGTTATTTATAGTCCACCCAATTTATGGCATCTTTTTAAAGCATCCAGATAGACAAAGACATGTATTAACAATAACTGAAGTACACACTTATAAAAAGGTAGAGTTTATTGTACATTGTATTTCAATAAATATGACAATACACATTTCTAATAGCAATGTAAATATAAAATGTTTAGGAATAAATTTAGCCAACCACATGCAAGAACTCAACACCAAATATGGCATAATATTGCAGAGTAAAGAAAATGTTAAAATAGAGAACTATACCATGTCTGTAGGTTGGAAAACCATATTTCTAAGATATTAATTCTCATTAAGTTGTTGAATTGTTGCAGTCCATTCCCTATCAAAATCCCTCAGAGTTCCCAAAGCAATTCAATACAGAAAGGAATGTCATTAAAAAAAATAGCAATGCTGGAACAATGAGTTATGTGCTTAGAAAAATAAACTTTATATGATAAGCAAAAATGAATTAAAGTCAAATCATAGATCTAAATTAAAAAGCTATAATATCAATGATAGAGTGTAGAGTATACTTTGTGTGACCTCTGGGTTGATGAGGAATTATATCAATCAATCATTAATCCATTAAAATTAATGTCTTACTGTATAAGGGCTATTCAGGAACCTGCTGTATTATCTTCATAACTTTTGTATAAAGATAAAATTATTCCTTAGTTTATCAAAAAATAAACCTAAAGTGAGTATTAGAAATTTTTTAAAATGTATTTTACTCAATCAAAAGATATCCTTAAAAAGGGAAAGCACTGTCTTAGAAGAAATATATGTAACACATATATCTAAATAGGACTCACATTCAGAATATCTGAGCTTTTACAAGCCAACAGAAAAGAGAAAATTAATCCAATGAAGATGCACAAAAGACTAAATGGAACTATTCCAATAGAATATTTATAAATTTCTGAAAGCAAGTGAAAAATGTGCTCAACATCATTAGAACTTTCAGGAAATGAAAATAAAACCCAAAGGAGATACCAATACACAACCAATAGAATGGAAACTATTAAAAACAAACAAAAAAGACTGACAGTATCAAGTTTTAATAAGGATCTGTAGTAACTAGAGGCCACATATATTGTAAACATTTTATAAGTAATATAAAAAAATGTTTGGTACCTTCTTATAAAGTGAAATATGTATCTACTATGACCCAGCAATTGTACTTCAAGAGAAATGAAAACATATTCTCCTAAAAGACCTAGACACCACAATTCATAGACATTCTATTCATAATTACCCCAAGCTGTTGATCATGAAGAGAACAAATTAAGCTCCATTTTTACAATGGGATACTATTCTGCAGTAAAAGAGGCAATCAATTGTTACTCACAGTGAGTGATATGGATGATTATTAAAAACAATGTAGTGCTACCAAAGTTAGATACAAAAGAGTGCCTACTATATTATTTACATGACTTATAGGTACAGAAGTACTAAGTAATGATGATAATAGAAATTACAACGGTAGTTTTTTATATTAAGATGGGTAATTGTAATCATGGTGAATGAATAAAACAGGATTTTCTGGGTGATGAAAATTTTATGTATCCTGAAGGAGGTGTTTGCATCCCTCTTTGGGTTCATCTTGTTTCATTTTTCCCTCCTTTCCCCTATTATTTTCTGTCTTGTTTCTTAAATTTTTCATATTATTAAGATCATATGATAATTCTTTCTCTGATTAACTTATTTCACTTAGCATAATACCCTCTACTTCCAACCACATCATTGCAAATGGCAAGATTTCATTTTTAATGGCTGCATAATATTCCATTACAGATATATACCACATCTTCTTTATCCATTTATCTTTTCAATGGACATCTAGGCTACTGTGGACATTACCGTTTAACATTGGGGTGCACATGCTCCTTCAGATCACGACATATGTATCTTTGCAGTAAATATCTAGTAGTGCAATTGCTGGGTCTTAGGGTAGCTCTATTTTAAACTTTTGAGGAACCTCCATACTGTTTTCCAGAGTGACTGCAACAGCTTACGTTCCCACCAACAGTGCAGGAGGGTTCCCCTTTCTCTGCATCCTTGCCAACACCTGTCGTTTCTAGATTTGTTAATTTTAGCCATTCTGACTGGTATAAGGTGATATCTCACTGTGATTTTGATTTGTATTTTCCTGATGCCTAGTGATGTTGAGCACTTTTTCATGTTTCTATTAGACATTTGGACACCTTCTTTGCAGAAATGTCTGTTGATGTCTTCTGCCCATTTCTTGATTGGATTATTTGTTCTTTGGGTGTTGAGTTTGATCAGGTTTTTTTTTTTTTTAATAGATTATGGAATCTAACCCTTTATCTGATATGTAATTTTCAAATATCTTCTCCCATTCTATTGGTTATCTTTTGGTTTTGTTGACTGTTTCCTTTGCTGGGCAAAGCTTTTTATCTTGATGAAGTCCCAAT
The DNA here is from genome assembly GCF_011764305.1 of Mustela putorius furo. Taxonomy (NCBI): domain Eukaryota; kingdom Metazoa; phylum Chordata; class Mammalia; order Carnivora; family Mustelidae; genus Mustela; species Mustela putorius. The sequence continues at coordinate 60,271,381 of NW_025422005.1, read as the reverse complement.
AGTTCATTTTTGTCCTTGCTTCTCTTGCCTTTGGTGCTATATCTAGGAAGAACTTCCTGTGTCTCAAAGAGGTTCCTGCCTGTGTTCTCCTCAAGGATTTTGATGGATTCTGCTCACATTTAGATCTTTTATCCATTTTGAGTCTATGTTTGTGTGTGGTATAAGGAAATGAGTTTCATTCTTCTGGATGTGGCTATCCAATTTTCCCAAAACTATTTGTTGAAGATACAGTTTGGGTTTTTTGTTTTGTTTTGTTTCCACATTGCACTTTCTTTCCTACTTGGTCAAAGATTATTTGACCATACAGTTGACAGTCCATTTCTGGGTTCTCTATTCTGTTTCATTGATGCATATGTATGTTTTTATGCCAGTACCATACTGTCTTGATGATGACAACTTTCTAATAGAGTTTGAATTCCAGAATTGTGATGCCACCAACTCTGGTTTTCTTTTTCAACATTCCTCTGGCTATTATGGGTCTTTCTAGTTCCCTACAAATTTTAGGATTATTTGTTTCATTTATTTGAAAAAAGTTGTTGGTATTTTGATAGGGATTGCATTAAATGTATAGATAGCTCTGGGTAGCATAGACATTTTCACAGTATTTATTCTTCCAACACATGAGCATGGAATGTTTTTCCATTTCTTTGTACCTTTCTCAATATTTTTCATGAGTATTCTATAGTTTTAGTATAACTTTGCCTTTTGGTTAGATTTATTCCTAGTTGTAATTCTCCTTTTTGATGGGGTCTTTGTCTGGTTTGGGGATTAAGGTAATGCTGGTCTCATAAAATGAGTTTGGAAGTTTTCCTTCTACTTTATTTTTTGGAACAGTTTTGGGAGAGCGGGTATTAATTCTTTAAATGTTTGGTAGAATTCCTTTAGGAAGCCATCTAGCTCTGGGATTTTGTTAATTGGGAGATTTTTGATTCCTGATTCAATTTCCTTACTGGTTAAGGGTCCAATTCAGGTTTTCTGTTTCTTCCTGGTTAAGTTTTGGTAGTTTATGCATCTCTAGGAATGCATCCATTTCTTCCAGATTATCTAATTTGCTGGCATGTATTTGCTTGTAATAGGTTCTTATAATTGTATTTAATTGGTGTTGGCTGTGATATCTCCTTTCTCACTCATGATTTTATTAATTTGGGTATTTTTTTTCTTTTTGATAAGTTTGGCCAGGGATTTATCAATCTTATTAATTCTTTCAAAGAACCAGCTCCTAGTTTCATTGATCTGTTCTGTTATTTTGTTTTCTATTTTATTGATTTCTGCTCTGGTCTTTATTATTTCTCTTTTCCTGTTGGGCTTAGGTTTTGTCTGCTGTACTTTCTCTATCTTCTTTAGGTGTAGGGCTAGGTTGTATATTTGAGATCTTTCTTATCTTTTGAGACAGGCTTGTATTGCTACATATCTTCCTCGTAGGACTCTCTCTGCTCCATCCCAAAGATTTTGAACAGTTGTGTTTTCATTTCCATTTGTTTCCATGATTTTTTAAAATTCTTCATTAATTTCCTGGTTGACCCATTCATTCTTTAGTAGGACACTCTTTAGCCTCCATGTTCTTAAGTTCTTTCCAACTTTTCTCTTATGATGGAGTCCTAGTTTCCAAGCACTGTGGTCTGAAAATATGCAAGGAAAGATTGCAGTCCTTTGGTACTGGTTGAGAGGTTGAGACCTGATTTGTGACGTAGGATGTGATCTATTCTGGAGGATGTTCCATATGCACCAGAGAAGAATGTGTATTCTGTTGCTTTGAGATGGAATGCTCTGAATATATCTGTGATGTCCATGTGGTCCAGCGTGTCATTTATTTTTAATTTTTTTAAAGATTTTATTTATTTATTTGACAGAGAGAAATTACAAGTAGGCAGAAAGGCAGGCAGAGAGAGCGGGGAAAGCAGGCTCCCTGCTGAGCAGAGAGACTGCTGCAGAGATCAATCCCAGGACCCTGGGCTCATGACCTGAGCTGAAGGCAGAGGCTTTAACCCGCTGAGCCACCCAGGTACCCCCGGTGTGTCACTTAAAGCCTTTATTTCTTTGTTGATTTTTGGCTTAGATGATCTGTTTATTTCAGTGAGGAAGATGTTAAATTGCCCTACTATAATTGTATTATTGTTGATGGCTTATTAGTTGGCTTATATAATTGGTTGCTCCCATGTTAGGGGCATAGATATTTAAAATTGTTAGATCTTCTTGTTAGATGACACTTTAAGTATGACATAGCATCCTTCCTCATCTCTTATTACAGTTTTTGGTTTAAAATATAACTTAATTTGAGGATTGCCACCCCAGCTTTCTTCTGATGTCTGTTAGCATGGCAAATAGTTTTCCACTCCCTCATTTTAAATCTGCAGATGTCTTTGAGTCTAAAATAATGTCTATTGCAGACAGCATATCAATGGATCTTGTTTTTTTATCCATTCTGATACCCTGTGTCTTTTGTTTGGGGCATTTTTCCCCATTTATATTCAGGGTAACTATTGAAAGACATGAATGTCATGCCATTGTATTGCCTGTAAGGTGACTGTTGCATTATACTGTCTATATTTCTATTCGGTCTTATAGACCCCTTTGCACTCTATGTTACTTTTAGGCTCTCTCTTTACTTAGAGGACCTCTTTAAATATTTTCTCTGGGGCTGGTTTGGTGTTTGCAAACTCTTTTAGTTTTTGTTTGTCCTGGAAGCTTTTTATCTCTCCTATTTTTAATGACAGCTTAGCTGGATATAGTGTTCTTGGCTGCATATTTTTCACATTCAGTGCTCTGAATATATCATGCTCTGAATATTCTGGACTGCCAGGTCTCAGTGGATAGGTCTGCTGCCAATCTCATATTTCTACCACTGTAGGTTATAGACTTCATTCCCTAGCTGCTTTCAGGATTTTCTTTTAGTCTCTGAGACTTGTAAGTTTTACTATTAGATGATGGGGTGTTGACTTATTTTATTGATTTATTGATTTTGGGGGATTCTGTGTCTCCTGGGTTTTGATGCCTATTTCCTTCCTCAAATTAGGGAAGTTCTCTGCTATAATTTTCTCCAATATACTTTCTGCTCCCTCTTATTTTTCTGGGATCCCAATTATTCTAATATTGTTTCATTTTATGGTATCACTTAGCTCTCGCATTCTCCCCTCATGATCCAGTAGCTTCTTCATTCTCCATCATTTGGTCTTCTGTATCACTAATGCTCTTTTCTGCCTCATTTATCCTTGCAGTATGAGCTTCCATTTCTTATTGCACCTCATTAATAGCCTTTTTGATTTTGACTTTATTAGATTTTAATTATTTCTCCAGAAAGTGATTCTCAAGTATCTTCTGTTTTTTTCAAGCCCAGCTAGCACCTTTATATTGTCACTCTGAATGGTAGTTCCTATATCTTACTAATGTCCATATTGATTAAGTTTCTGGAAGTAAGTACCGCCTCTTTTTGTGTGTTTGGTTTTTGTTTTGTTTTGTTTTTGTTTTGAGGTAGTTTTTTTCTTTCTTCCAATGTCTTTGCCTCATTCCGGTTTTAGGGTAATGCTTGCCTCATAGAATGAGTTAGGAAGTATTCCCTTGGCTTTTATCCTTTGAAAGAGATTGTAGAAAATTGTGATGTCTTCCTTAAATATTTGGTAGAATTTATCCATGAATCCATCTGGATCTATTGTTGTTTTGAAGATTATAATTTTTGATTCAATTTCTTTGCAGATATAGGCCTATTCATATTGTCTACTTCCCTTGTGAATTTTGACAAATTGTATTTTAAGGAACTGGTCTATTTCATCTAGGTTATCAAACTGTGAACATACAGTTGTTAATAATATATTCTTTTCTTTTTTAATTCCCATATGATCTGTAGTGATGCCCCATATTTCATTTCTGTTATTAATAATGTATTTGCTCTTTTTCTTAGTTAGCCTAGCTAAAGGCTTATTAATTTTATTGATCTTTTTTAAAAAAACTGCATTTGCTTCCATTAATTTTCTTGCCAATTTCTTGTTTTAAATTTCATTGATTTTTACTCTAAATCTTATTTATTTTTTTCTATTTATTTTGGATTTAACTTGTTCTTCTTTTTCTAGTATTCCATGGTAAAAAGAATATGGATTTTAGATCTTTCTTATTTTTTAAATATATGCATTCAGTGATATAAATTTCTCTTTAAGCACTACTTTCAGTGCATCCCATAAGTTTTAATATGTCTATTAAATTCATTTCTATATTCACCTAAAAATCTGTGTTTTGGATTCTCATGATTTTACTTTTGATCATTCAGGAAGAAATTAATAGTCCTAGGTTTCCCCCCCTTTACCTGAAGTATATAGGTTTAAGAACAGATTAAAAACAAAACAAACAACAACAACAAAACACTATCATGCACTGATTAAGTGCAAAAAAACTTTAGGTATAAAAGTTGGTTTTTGCCACCATTATGTTATAGCCATGCTGAAAAGACTATTTGAGTGGGTGAAAGAAAATAAATTAACTAGGTAAAAATCAACTTAGGTAATATTAGCTATGGTGGCAGAATCCTGAAAAATTAGTAAGAATTTGCAAAGGTAATTTTAATTTTTTAATAATCATTTCAAAATTCTTAGTAACTTGTAGTTATCAGGTTATTAACATTCTATGCATTGGTTTTCTTGAGCATCTTGAGAAATAATTTCCCAATAAACAAATTGAAATGATTTTCATTAAATAAATACTGACAAGTGCTATTTTAAAATTTCAGCTGAGTGCAGATACTTAACTGCTGACAAAATTGTAATAATGAAATTAACTTGAAAATGAATCTTTTGTAAAAGTCCTTGTTAAAGGTATTCATTCAAATCCTTTTCTATTTCTGGGTGATTTAACACTGATTAATTTCTTAGAGAAATTCTGAACTTTGTAGAGATGTGTGCTGTTCCTCCATTTCTGGATTCTTGGAGAATATGAATTCTCTATACGGTAGTAAAATCCAAGAATGAACAAACAAATGATCTTAGACCTAGCATATATAATCTGATAGAGAAAGGTCAATTTGGCCCAATTTATCAGAATTTCAGATGTTGTTATACTGAGGAACAATGCCACAGATTAGACAATTGATTTTTCACTATTACTCATCAAATACTTGGTAAAAATCAAAGAAACATAGACATTCAGTAGAAGAGCTTTTTTCTCTAACTTCAGTACAAACTTTTTTTCTCTTGAGATTAGAGTAAAACTCATCCATAAAACCTATGCAAAGTATTTTTTTCCCAAATCATTCACAGGCTACATATAAGATAAAATATATGGACAGTAGACAATTCCAGGAATTTTTATATTTGACTAATTATAAAATATTATTCACATAGCATGGAAAGATTATTTTGTTGTTTTCGTAGGCCACTGAAGATCATGGAAGACTACCATTGGAAGGTAGAATTAAAATATGAATTTGATAAAGTACATATGTCATTTAAGCCATTTTAATTTTTAACAGTTTATATTAAAATGTTAGTATATATCAACAAATATAGTTCTGTTTATTTAATATTTATGAAAAATAAATACTGGAAATTTTATTCCCCAATTTGTAAGCCAGATTTCTTTTGACAATTATATCAAGAAAGAGATCCAAGATTTTTATTTTTGAATACTGATTTTCAATTGTATTTTGTAGGCATTACTTTGCAGACAACCATCTGTTTCATTCTAAGTTTCTTCATATCCAGTCAGAAGGCAATTATGCTATCAATAGACAATTCTTTTTCATGGAAAAGATTTTAAAACAGCTTTGAAAGTTGAAGTTGCAAGCAGTTGTTGAAATATAATTTACATATAGTTCCCCATATTGCAAACTGTGAATTATTATTTTAAATTCCAAAATATAGATGTTTTTAGTATCCTCTATGATGTAATGCAGATATCATTTAAAAATATTTTTAGCCTGAATACTTAATACCTTTTTAGCCAGAAATTGAGTTAAAAATCACACATAAATAAACATACATGTGGCCACACTCACAAACACCCAAGGAAAATAATATTTGTTTAAAGTCTGTGTCATTTGAATAAATTATCTATGCAACAGTTTAGATTTTTTCTTATTGAATTTATAGGCAAGATATTAATACTTTAAAAAACAGTAAAAATATTAGAACTCCTTAATCTCTTTGAAATTTTTCATCTCTACATGGAAACTTCATTGGGCTTCTTTAAAAAAAAAAAAAAGGCCTCATATTTAGGGTTACCAGATTAAGCAAATAAAAATATAAGACACCCAGTTAAATTTTAATTTTGAATCAACTTATGATTATATCTCTAATACTGCAGGGGATGCCCACATAGACACAATTTTGGGACATATTTATGCTGAAATTTATCAGTTATTGATCTTAAATTCAAATTTAACTGGGTGTTCCATATATGATCTCACATCCTACTATTATTAGAACATATATATTGAGACCTTCAGGGTCATAATGTTTGTGTAATATAATCAGAATCTAATTGAGGAAAAAAATCACACATTCTGAATTCAGGGCACTGGATCCTATGTATCTGAGGATCAGTCAAGAGAAGGGGATTATTATCTGAACTCCTTTCCAAATGTATCTCTGAAACTGCAATTCAAATCATTCCTGGTCCAAAAGTTTAAACTCATTTTATTATTCCATGCATCATTTTCCTGGAGTGGAGATAGTCCATAAACACAGATTTCTTCTGCACAGAGCCAATTTTACCCAGAGTGTGGTATATGCAGTTCCTATATGCTATGATGGAGGGACTCCAAGTTGCTCACCTATTTCCAACTATGATTTCCATCAGCTTATCAGATGTGTAAAATAAATAGCATTAGAGTTGGTCCTCCACCAATGTGATAGGGAAAGAGGAAATCATCAGATAAACTGTGTTTCCCAAATCTGGCTCTGGCTGCTTATAACAATCTGAGGAATTCATTTTTAAATAGATATTCTTGGACTTTACTATGTGGAGTATAGTTCAGTAGGTTTGTGATAATCTTTTGTGTTGTTCTGTTTTAATAAACTCTCCTATGAATGGCATTTGGGAATTCCACATAGCCCAATTCCTTAATATTGAAGAACTGGAGTATAAGCAAGGTGGAATTGCTCTCTGAAGATTTCAGAGGCAGTAGAAATTATGAATAAAATCTAGACTTTCATATTTCTTGAGTTTCCTGGAGATCCAGGTCCTGTTCCATTCTCTGGGAGAACAATATGCAACTAACATTTTGTCAGGTCCTCTTAAATCCAATGTTACACTGTCGCCACAATGTTATCATTTCTATACCAAACCTGAATTAAAATTACAAACTGAGGGCTTTGGAAGGGAGGGAATGAGGGGATGGTTGAGCCTGGTGGTGGGTGTATTAAGGAGGGAACATATTGCATAGAGCACTGGATGTGGTACATAAACAATGAATCTTGGAACACAGAAATAATAAAATTTAAAAAATAGATAAATTAATTTTTAAAAACTTGATTATCATCACTTGTTATGTATTAACCTGGGAGCAACAATTTCTTTTGATTCCCAGAGAATCATGCATTTCTAGGAAAATGACAACTGCCAGGTGGAAAGTCCAGGAGAAGAAATTGGGTAGGTAGAAAAGGTGGAACAGAGCATTTCACTTATGGTTTGCAAGATTACTCAATTATGACAGAGTTTTAAGCAATACTGCATTTCATTTAAAGAGGAGGGCATAGGACGTTCAAAGCAGAAATCAACATGTTAAATATTAGATAGTGGGATTGGGGAAAGAAAGACAAATTTTAGGCCAATTTAACCTGGTTCTTCCTTTTCTGAACCTGGCAACACTAACTTTTTAACAGAATGAATTATTAACATTATCAGAATCTTTTAATTTTTGGCATATTCTGAAGATGACTAAATCTTATGCATGCTAACCACTGATATAAATTTTCAGTGATAGAGGAGCTTTTTTTTTTTTTTTCCTTTCACTTTTGGAGATTGAGAGACACTAATATGAAATTATAGTATTTGTGTGAGAAGAAAAAGAAGGAAGAAAGGGAGAATAAAAGAGAATTAACTATCCATATTACCAGGCTCTGCTACTTTAGGATAAATGATTGGGAAGAATATTATCTAAGTCATCTTAGATGAAAAGGGAATATGTTTGTGTTTCATTATTAACACAGCATAGAAGCATATTTAATAACATCTGAATGGTTATAAAACATAGTATACAAACAATTTACTGAATTTAAGGCAAGTAGAATCAAAGAAATGAGGTATCTTTCCAATCGTGTTTCTGCAGCTTAAGTAACAATATGGGTGTTATAGTGGAACACATTGTAGGTTTCTTTTTAGTACAACTATTGTCTCCCTTTGATTCTTCAAAGTGAATAACATTTTGTGGGAGTGAAAATCACTGTCATTTTTGTCAGATAACTAGCTAATGTCTGGTAAAATGGATATTATCCTTTCTCCTTTTAGAAATAAAATTAAAATATTCCTGTTTTTGAAAGAAGTGTTTTCCCCCCATTACAAGCTAGAAATTATCTCAAGGTACTGTCACAGAATATCTTGCAACAGAGATCTTAGAATGAAGCAACCATTCAGCTCATCTACTTTGGGGGCCCATATTACGCTTTAGGCAACTTACTTCACTCTGTGTGGTATCATAGGTCTAATTTGAAAGCCTCTCATGTACCACTTATTAAATAAGATGGTTCAAAACTGAATCTCAATCCAGGTTAGATATGTACGATTTTATATAGTTCTGAGTTCTTTTTTGCCTTTTAGAAATTTAAATTATTTATCCCCTTCATTCCTAGGTTAATAATCTTTAAACATATTTTAGTAACTGATATTTCATAGCAATTATAAGAATTTATAAACATATATATATATATTTATATATAAAATCTATCCATGTACTTATAGAATAGTCTATATACTTACATGGAATGGTCTTATATATGATCTTACATACTTTAATATGTATATATTATATAAGTACATGGATATACTTATAGAATAGTCTATATACTTACATAGAATGGTCTTATATATGATCTTACATACTTTAATATGTATATATTATATAAGTATAAAAAATAACTTAATAATGTTACATGGTATGTATTCAATACTTGCAGCTATTGTTAAATAGATTGGATATGTTTATTTCTGAAATATATGTGATATAATAATTATACTGGCAGCTACAAGGATTCCCAAAACAAACAAGTTGGAATGGATTGAAACTGCCTCCTTAGAGCTAAACTTTAGGCAAGATATTTAAAAAAATCTCTAAACAGCATTTCCCATATGAGATGAAGGTACATATGAATTATCTAATGCTACTGTTGTGAAAATGTACATAGATGATGTGAAATTTCCTAAGACACTTTCATGTATACCCATTATATATACATTAGTAACACACATTATTAGTATATTTTGCTTGGGACAAAAATATGAAAGAAAAATTTCAATGTAAGATCATAAACAACTCAAAGACAAAAAGATTTCTGGGTTTATCTGGGTTCATCACCTGATTTAGATCTGGATGAAGATGGATACTTCTAAGAAAGTTCATTCATTCACCAGGATATTACTAAGATCTTTAAATTAAAAATTTTCCCTTGACTAACTGGCATTTTTAGGGTCTCTATTTTTCTAACTGTAGTTCTGGAGATAATTAAGTGAAGAAAACCTAAAAGTTTTTGTTCATAACTCTTGGGCTAGGATAATGAACCAGTGACTAAACGCATTTCCCAGCAAAAAGAACCAGAATTCGCTTCAGATACTCTCACAAGAGCTCTTGCAGACTATGGGCCACCTCAGCTGCCTGATGATGGCAAGTACTTTATGAATTTTGGTTTAATGGAGGGGCTGTGTATCTGGCTCCAGGTCTGGGTTTTGACTTTCAATGGACTTTAAATTTTGTCTTAATAATTTGTGATGATATTTAAGATCACAATAGCATGAGTCTTCATTCTGTCCTAAGGAGATTAAAATCTCAAAAATTTAATATTTTCCCTGTTTTGTTTGGGAATTTTTTTATTGGTAAATTTTATTTTATTGATCCAGTTTTTGAGTTTACTATGATGTTTATAAAGATAATTTGCATTGTTACTATCAATTGCTATAACCCTATATGATGAATTTATTTTAAATGGAGCAAGATGATCACTCATTATAATATTTAGTAATTTGTGTTTGGGAATAGAGTAACTTGTGAAAAATTTTGTCTACTCTTTTTACATATTAAGAAAGAAAACAAACTTAGTAAAAATTTGTTGACAGATTCTGCTGCTTTCTTTTAAAAAATCTGGAACTGGTTTAATTTCCTTCTTCTGGCTAAGTATTATTTAATTCCTATGAAAAATGCATTTCCCAAATAAGTATTATCACAGCATAACACATTACGTAAAACTTATATTAATTGAAAGAAAAAATGCATATTTATCTTCAAATACTTATAATTAACTTTTGCAGTAGTTTTGCATATGCCGTAGACTATTGGCAATATGGTATGTCAGGTTTAGAGACTGTTGTTAGTAAACCAAGTTACTTTTAGAAAGAGTTTATTTCTGTGGAAACAGCATAAATTTATGGCCAGAAAGACAAATGGTATACATTTAAAACAAAATCCTTTTTATGAATACACTTAAGGCAACACTCCAATCTTGGAAATGCTTGGTTACTGACCAAAAGGATGCTATGGGGTAATCTCAAATATATGTATTATACAATAACAATTTCTGCATATATTTTATAAAACTCGTGTTTCTTCAGCTGATAAACCACATTTGCTATGTGTACATGGAATGACTACTGAAGTTGCAGTGAGAAACCACATGCTTAGCTTTTGCCATTTTTCTAAAATTATTTATAGTCAGAGTTTGCTGTCCTTTTTAATCGCTGACAATATTTTTAAATGACTGGTTATCTAGATTTGCAAAGGCATCTTGAAATGAACTGTTTCAACTTCATTCTCCTGTTTTTACTTAGATCCTTTCTGGAAAATGACATCTCTTTTTATTGCTGCTGCCCCAAACAGAAAATTATATTTTATTCTTTTCTTGCATATAAAAATGTTTGATAACTAATGGCATTTTAATGATGCAAATTTGATTAATCTGTCATTTCTAGGTTTGACATCATAGTAAGAACCTAGTCCCTTCTTTCTCACTCTTTCTCTTCAACTACTTTACTCTACAAATCATAAAAATCATTTTAGTAAATTTTCTGACCTGTCAGAATGTATGTGATTTTTAAAATTTGTATTAATTTAATTTTTCTTTGGATGTCTCCTTATTCGGTCCCTTAATTACTCAAGTATTCTCACTTCATTCTAGAAATATGTGGTTAAATTCTACATAATTAAACTTTTATTGTACAGTATATAAAAATATACAGTTAGATAGAGTTAACTGTATTTATACAGCTATATTCTGGTTACATATAGCTTGAATGTAAATCTATGCATTGCATATTATGCAAATAACAATATAAGTAAATATTTTCCCAAGTTCCTAACATACTCTAAGACAAAATCATGCAAATTCAATATAATATAGTGCATAGAAAAAAAATGAATTGTCAGAGTTCGAGTTTCATAGGTAATTACACCCTTATCTTTACAAATATATGAGGTATGTAACCAAAAGTTGTTGGACAGTTTCCCTGAAAAAGAATAAGCGTTAAGAAAAGCAAAGAGTAAAAACAGCTCAAAGGCTGAATGGATAAACAAAATGTGGTATACACCTACATTAAAATATTATTCAGCCATAAAAGGAATAAAGTCCTGATATATGCATGCTACAACATGAATGAGCCTTAAAAACATTATGCTGAGTGAAAGAAGTCAGCCTCAAAATGCTACATATTGCATGATATCATTTATATGAAATATCTATAATGGAAAAATCTATAGTGAGGGAGAGCATATTAGTAGTTGCCAGGGGGCAGGAGAGAGGTAAATGAGGAGTGACTACTTAGTGGGTAGGAATTTCATTCCAGGGTGATGAAAATGTTCTGATCCTAGATAATGGTATGACTGCACAATATTGGGAATATACTAAAAGCCACAAAATGATATACTTTAAAATGGTTGAATTAGTGACTGTTACATAAATTTTATCTCAATAAAAAAAGACAAACATGAAATAGCGTGGTATATTTTTATGTTGCTATAATTTGGTAAATGACATAAGATCATTGCATTGCCTGGTATGTAAGATATTAAAGCACATTTATTGAAAAGTTAATAAGGAAAAGGAAAATTTTTGAAAGACTTTGCCAACTTTGTTGAGTTTGAGCTAAATCCTAAAAATGACTATGTGCCAATGAAAGTCTAATCAAGAAAGTGGCATTTTCAGATTTAATACTTGGTACATTCACTGTCATTGAAAAAATCTGGGGAAAAGTCTTTGGAAAAGTTTAAGTGTGGAGCATTAGTCTCAGTGAGAGATGATGAGGTCCAGAACTAGAACAGGAGGCCATAGTGTTGCAGAGGAGGGAAAATTTACACTCAGAGAAAGCATCTTTAAGAATCAGTTGTTTACCAAATATATTCACTGTCATGATGGAGTTCTTATCCTCAAGGATATTACTTCCAATGAAATAATGCTGATTTTGATACTGTAAACTGTACTAATGAGTGACAAAACTGACACTGCAGAATATTATCTATGCATATATTCGTGTATCAAATATACTAAATTATATTAAATATTTTATAGACAAAATTTTATCTCTATGTAGATATCTACCAAAATATACGTTGAAATGCAACTAACAGAAATGTTCGATTTTCAGTTGCCTAGATGACAGTTCAGTGTGGTTAATTAACTTTTACAAGGTCGCTCAACCAGGGAGTTAATAAATTATTTCCATTCTCATTTCAGTTATTTTTTTGTTTTCCCAATGCATTTTCATTTCATTTTTCTGGCAAGCATAAATAGGAAAATAAATAAATTTGAGAATATCCGTCCCTCCCTAAGGGAACAGAGAAGGTAACAGAAAAAGTGAGAGAAAAATCATATCAAATCAACTTAGATATTCTGAAAGAATTTATGCACCTTCAAATATAAGCAATATACACCTTTTGCGCTGTTAGAATCAGAGTTACTGTATTAAAAAAAAAAGTATTGAATAACCATCCAGAATTATAAATATGGTATCTGCCTGGGCATCAACACACAAATGGAAAGCTAAAGAAATCATATTCAACTTTATTAAATGCATTTTTTACCCAAGATGAAGTCTCTACAACCCTCTATACTGTAATTCACATTTGATACAGCTGCACTTTGCCTTTTATACAAAACAAACTATCAGACGATGGTGATAACAAAATAAGAAATGGTGAATACATCATCTTCCACAAAACAGAGTCAATTACTCCTGGCTTTGTATATGAAAAAATATGAAAATGATAACATCTTTCACCACCCTATTCTAAATCAGCTAAGGAAAAACAATTGCTTCAAAAACCTATTCAGATCTGAAAAACAGAAAGTAAAATTTACAATTGAGACACTTTACTTACTAAATGCATTCACATGCAGGACCCAACATTCATTTTATAATAAACACTCAGCTATCACTACAATAGATTACTACACTACAATATATTAGTAACATTATAACTAACATCTTTTAAATTTTTCATTTTTATTGTTAGAGAAATTTTAAATTAAACATATGAAACCTTTATGATATTTTCCCATTATTAAAATATGGTACACACTTTGATGCTTAGTTTGTACAACCTTAAGTCCACAGTAATTAAACTAAAAAGATTATATAATTTTATGGCTGGGATAACTTTAGACATTGGCTAACATGCTCGTTTTCTTACACTCTTATTTTTTGTATTTTTTTCATCCTCATGTTAAGTATTAGAAATCTGTTGAAGAATTTTTAGCATACAAGTTTTGTATGTAACCCTTGAATTTTATATGTTGGTCAATTAATTAGTTGATAATTTAAAAATCCATTTGAAACCCCAATATTCACCATCTAATCCCTTGTACCAAGAAAAAAATGTGAGTGATTTGGTAGGTAACATACAAACATATATATGTATTATACATTTATATATATGTATATATATCACCTAACAAACTACTGATATTGTGTGTACACGCACATACATACACACACATAGGGATATGTGGCCAGTATATGGCAAAATGGTTGATTTTATTGCTTTAATGACTTTTTGTTAAACTATTGATGGTAAATCAGAAAGTACAAACTTTTTTTATAGTAGTATGTATACTTTATGAAATTTTATTTAGAAATATTGCAATTTACAGTTTTACTAGAGAAAGTGTAGTGAAACTGATAAAAGGGATAACTTATATTCCAGTGTCCAATAATGCAGATACATGAAACTTCAGGTACCTTTTTGTGCGCTAGAAAATCTGCTATACTTTTTACTTATTTTAACATTATCTCACTTTTTGTACGGACAGCTCTTTTTTTTTCTTTTAATTAGGCTGAAAATGTATTCTCTAGACATTAATTAAAAAATTTGTTTCAAGTTTAGAATATTCTTTTGGATATAATTAACTACTGACATACCAGTAGATGTTTCTTCTATTTAAGATAATTAAAGCAAAATTATATTTCCCTTTCCATACAAATAAGACCAGTTTTGTGTAGGGTCTCATATTTATATGAAACCTTTTCTAATGTAAGGTATGGAAAGATATGAGGCAGGTAAGATTTAAAACTGGAAACTAAAAATTCAACCAATAAAAATTGAATGTATTCTACTCATGTATCTGAAATTACTCATGCTGAGAAAAAGCACATTTATTCTAATAATGAATAAGTGTGTTTAATATAATTTTTACTAAATCTATTCACATTTTAAAATACCCCTTTTGTGTTAAAACAGTTGGGATAATATTAGACAGTTCTTAGATCAACAGCCATTTACAGCATACAAAAGGCAAAGCAAGCTGAGAATTCAGAGAAGAAATCTATAACCTTTGAGAAATAGGTTGAAGTGACTGGGAAAGATTGTTTTAGGAAGCATTAATTATACCCTTAATTCATCATAGCTAATGATAAAAGTTACTTTATAATACAAAGAGAGAAAGTTTTCTAGAAAATTTTCTTTTACATATATTTTAATAAGGATCTAGTCTGTTATTCTATAAGCATTACAAATACTGAGTGGATTAAAATACACAGGTAAGAAAGATGGATCATTATCCTTACATAGTCTTCATGATAACTTAAATGGGACATTTCATATTTAGAAACAATATCTTAATATTCTTAGATATTACTGGTTGTGAAATAAAAATAAAAGAAATCCAAAAAATATCATAATGATATTTGTAGAAACTACGGTTTATAGGAAGAAAAATGGTATAATGAAAATATTAGAATATTTTTCATATACAAATTTTAAAAAGAGAAAAAGCATATCTCTCATGGTTAATATATATCAAGGAGATGGAAGCAATATATTTAATATCATCCAACATCATAAGTTAAAGAGAATAAACTGGGTTTATCGTATTTGGAGTTATTAGAAGAAAGGAGTTCTAGATGCTCTATATCTTCTTTCATTTTGATAAAGGAAATCTTTATTGTGGTACAAACTGGCTGTACATGGGAATATACATTATCCTTAGCAAGGTTGGTTGTAAGTATCACAATTACAAAGAAGAATAAGTAACAAATATACAACTTAATACAAAGCTACTACTTTGTTTACTGTTTTTATTTTTTTTGTTTTGTTTTTTTTAATTAAATTTATTTATTTTCAGCATAACAGTATTCATTATTTTTGCTTTTTAAAAAATGCCACCAATATATATTTTTCAAGATGACTTTTATTTTATTTTCTAATTTCTGAATTCTGTCCAGGTAGTGATTACCTTATTTTCATTTTTGTCTCTAAAATAAATATACTCAAGACATCTACAAATATGTCACTGGACTTGCCCTCCCCATAATACCCATCCTAAGAACACTCTTGCATATATAAACTAGCAGGACAAAAAAATACAACTAAAGGCAATGACTATAGATATCAAACAAATGTATGCGCGCACTCACACACACACACACACAATTGGCTTGCTTTATGAACACAGACATCTAAATTAAACCGATTTTTTTTAATCTATTAACCTATAATACAGCTGAGTGTATACCAAGGATCAGATTGTCAAAATGAACTCACACATTAAGCTTAACTAGAGGGGAAGAGAGTAGAGCAGGAAGATCCTGAGCTTGCCTTGTGTGATGGACACATCAAGGCAATAACTACATGCATTACAACTAAATCTGAAAATGACTTGAAGACTGGAAGAACAGATTATCCACAGCTAATCATACAGAGAAGGCCACATCAAAGAGGGTAGGAGGGATAGAGATGCAAACCCCTGGCAGGACTAACCATGAATAGAAGGGACAATATAAGCATTAAGGAGTGAGGGCATCAGACCTCACACTGAGAACCCCCAGCCCTGAGTTCCTGCATAGGAAGACAAGTCCCCATAACATTCAGCTTTGAATTTCAGCAGCTCCAAAAACTTTAAAAATCAGTGAAGCTCCAGCATGCTAAATAACTTGGTCTAAGACACAGCACAGAAGCAGCACTTTGCAAAGTACCTGAAGTGTACATGAAGGAAATTTATTTATTTTTTAAAATATTTCATTTATTTATTTGACAGAGATCACAAGTAGGCAGAGAGGCAGGCAGAGAACAAGATTCAGGCCTCGACCCCAGGACCCTGGGCTCATGACCCGAGCCGAAGGCAGAGGCTTTAACCTACTGAGTCAGCTGGGTGCCCAGAAATTTATTGACTAATCTTAGGATATGTTCCAGAGGGGTACAGAATTTTGCATGGACATGTGCAGATTTCTTTGGGGAAAAACATTTTGGTAAGCACCATTTTTCTTGCCCTTCCCCAATCTAGACAGCTGGTATCTTATAGGAGCCAGTTCTAAAACTTTTCATCTACTTTGCTGGCACCAGGTGGCTCACTACAATGCTCCCTTGTGATTCACTCCATCCAACCTTCCCAGACAGGTGCTCCTCCAAAGTACCTCGACTCCATTAGACAAAGCAGGTAGCCCTAGTCTGACACTAATACTATTCCAAAGTGGCACCTGCCCTGGAGGGTAGGGGTTTATTACTCCACACAGCAGTGTGCATGTGGTTCTTATAGCCAGGCCTATAGATGGCCACACAGGGAGTGAATACTACCCTTTGGTGTGCCTGCAGCTATGGCAGAAGCTAACTGCAGATACCACCCACCAACAAGATCACAGCACCTCCAGCTAGGTCTCTTAATAGCTGGGGAGCAAACCCTGCAAGGTACACCCACAAGACTGAAACCAGGTTATTGCTGCCAGCTGGGCTGAGTACCGGGCCCATGCCTACAACAACTGCACCTTAGCCAAGACAGAAGAAAACACATATTCCACATATGGGACACCCATGGAACATTTGGTTCTTGTGACCATGGTGATTGTGCTACAAGGTACCCCAGGACAACTACACACAAGGCCACCACTTTCAAGACCAGGAGAAACAGCTGATATACCAAACACATAGAGACAAAGAGAGACAAAATAAAGAGACAAAGTAATATGTTCTAAATGAAAGAAAAAGAAAAAAATACAGAAAAAGAACTAAAGGCAATGGACATAAGCATTATGCCTGAGTTTGAAGTAATAAATCATAAAGAAACTCACTGGAATTGAGAAATGAATGATGAACTCAGTGAAAACTTCAACAAAGCCATAAATATATGAAAACTTACCAATTAGAACTGAAGAATCCAAAAGCTAAAAATGAAAAAAAATATATATGTATATATATACTATAGGGAATAACAACAGATTAGAGGAGACAGAAGAATGGATCAGTGATCTAGGAAACAAGACAATGGAAAGAAAGTGAGCTGAATAGCAAAAATAAAAATAACAAGAACAAGAACATGTTAAGGGAACTCTGCCAAGACATTAACCATGACATTTGTATTATAGAGATTCAGAAGGAAAAGAGAGAGAGAAGGGGATAGAAAGCTTATTTGAAGATATAATAGCTGAAAACTTCCCTAACCTGGGAAAGGAAATAAGCATCTAGGTCCAGGAAGCAAAGAAGCCCCTAACAAGGTAAACCCAAGGAGTTCTACACCAAGACATATGATAATTAAAATGAAAAAAAAAAAAAGTAATAATAAAGATAATCTTAAAAGCAGCAAGAGAAAACAGTTACATATAAGGGAAACCCAAAAAGGCTATCAAAAGATATTTCAGTAGAAACTTTCCAGGTTATAGGAAATGACATGATGTATTCAAAGCACTGAAAAGAAAAATCTACAGTCAAGACTACTCTGCCCAGCAAAGTTTTCACTCAGAATTGAAAAAGAAACGAAGTGTTTCCCAGAGGAGTTCATCATTTCTAAGCCAGTCTCACAAGAAAAGTTTAAGGGAATTCTTTAAGTGAAAAATAAAGGCCATAATGAGAACAATAAATTATGAAAGGAAATAATTTCACAGGTAAAAGCAAACATATGGCAATGTAGTTGAATTAATCTATGTAAACGCAGTATGGAGAGTAAAACACAGAAGTAGTAAAATCATTTATATCTACAAAAATCAGTCAAGGGATACACGAAATAAAAATATATAAAATATGATGCCATATACATAAGATATGGAGGGGGAAGTAAAAAATAGTGCTTTTAGCATATGTATGAACCTAAGCAACCATCAACTTAATATAGACAACTATACAAATAGAATATTATGAATCAATCCAAAGGTAACCACAAGTGAAAAACCTATAATAACTATACAAAAAACTAAAAGAAAGAAATTTGAGAAAAATGCAGAAAAGAAAAGCCATCAAACTACATGGGAAGAGAGAAAAAGATGGAAGAACGATACAGAACAAACTATAAAAACAATCAGAAAGCAGTTAACAAATGAAAATAAGTACACAGTTATAAATGCTTGCTTGAAATGTAAACAGATTAAATGTTCCAATTGAAAGAGTAACTAAATAAATACATAATAAGACCCATTTATATGCTGCCTACAAGAGACTCAAGATCAAAAGACACATACAGACTGAAAGTAGAGGGATGGAGAAAAATGTTCCGTGCAAAAAAAGTGGGGGAAAAAAAGTAACATAGCAATACTTATATCAGACAAAATAGACTTTACAACAAAGACTGTAGCAAAAGACAAAGAAGGACATTACATAATGATATAGGGATCAATCCAACAAGAGGATTTAACAATTATAAAAATCTATGTATGCAACACAGTAGCACCTAAATACATAAAGCAAATATTAAGACATAAATGTAGAAATTAACAGTGATAGAATAATAGTAGGGGATTTTATCACCTCACATATATAAACAGATCATCCAGACAGAAAACCAAAGTAGAAACAATGGCTTTGAAAACATATCAAGCATTATTTTTTTCCAACCACAATGGATGAAACTAGAAATACACAAGAATAAAACTAGTAAACAACACTCTATTAAACAACCAATGTGTCAGTGAAGAAAAGAAAGAGGAAAGAAAAAAAAATACATGGAGACAAATGAAAATGTAAACAGAGTGGCCCAAAACCTTTGTGACACAGCAAAAAGCAGTTCTAAGAGGGAAGTTTATAGGGATACAGACCTGCCTCAAGAAACAAGAAAAAAAAGGACTAAACTCACACCTAATAAAACTAGATAAAAAACAAACTAAGCCCTAAATTAGGAGAAGAAAAAATAATAAAGATTAAAGAGAAAGATAATGAAAACAAAAGCGAAAAAAAAGTAAATAAAAAAGATCAATGAAACCAAGAGCTGATTCTATGAAAAGATAAAATTAATAAACCTTTAGCCAGACTAATCAAGAGAGGACCCAATTAAATAAAATCAAACACATAGGAGGAGAAAGAAACAATAATCAACATCACGGGCATACAAAAAATTTATAAGAGAATACTATAAGAAATTATATGTCAACTCTTTGGACAACCTAGAAGAAATAGATAAATTCCTAGGAACATACACTCTTCCAAAGCTCAATCACATAGAAATAGAAAATTTGAATAGGTCAAGTACTCATAATGAAGCTGAATCAGAAAGAGGGGAAGGAAAAACAAACAGACAAACAAACAAACAAAAACAAATAAAAAAACCAACCAGGATCAGATAGTTTCCCATGTGAATTCAACCAATATTTAAAGAAAAATTAATACTTATTCTTTTCAAAGTTTTCTAGAAAACAGAAGAGGAAGGTTAACTTTCAAATTTATTCTACAAGGTCAGCATCACCCTGATAAAAATAAACCAGATGGAGATACTATAAGAAAACTACAGGTTAATAACACTGATACACATAGATGCAAAAATCCTCAACAAAATATTAACAAAACAAAAGGATCAATCAAATGGACTTTATTCCAGAGGTGCAAGGAAGATTTCATATTCCCAAATCAACTAATGTGATATATCACATTAACAAGAGGAAGGATAAAACCATTGTAGTCATCTCAATAGATGCAGAAATAGCATGTGAAAAAATTTATCTGTTCATAACAAAAACTCTCAACAAAGTGGGTTTAGAGGCAATATACCACAGGTATAATAAAGGCCATATATGAACAAAACAAAACAAAACACACCGGTAACAACATCCTGATCAATGATGGAAAACCAAAAACTTTTCCTCTAAGATCAGGAAGAGGACAATGATGGTCACGCTCATGCTCACTACTCTTACTCAACACAGAACTGGACATCCTAGCTGTAGCAATCAGACAAAAAATAAAATAAAATAAATCCAAATTGGTTAGGGAGAAGTAAATTTGTCACTATTTATAGATGGCATAACAGTATAATATAGAAAACCCTAAACATTCTATAAAAGATTATTAGATCTAATAAATGAATTTGGTAAAGTTTCAAGATACAAAATTAATATACAGAAATCTGTTGATACCGCCAGCTTTGTTCTTCTTTCTCAATATTAATTTGGCTATTTAAAGTCTTTCATTGTTCCATATGAATGTTAGAATTATTTGTTCTTGGTCTATGAAAAATGTAATTGTTATTTGGTAGGAATTACATTGAATCTGTCGACTGCTTTGGATAATATGGATACTTAAACAATATTCTGCCAATCCATGAATGTAGTATATATATATTTTTGCCATTTGTGTCTTCAATGTCTCTTTTCAAAATCTGATACCTTTCAAAGTATAGGTCTTTAACCTCTTGTTAAATATGAGGGATTTTTCTTGGGTGCAATAGTAAATGAGATTACTTTTTTTTTTTTTTTTTAAAGATTTTATTTATTTATTTGTCAGAGAGCGAGCGAGCGAGAGCGAGCACAGGCAGACAGAGTGGAAGGCAGAGTCAGAGGGAGAAGCAGGCTCCCTGCGGAGCAAGGAGCCCGATGTGGGACTCGATCCCAGGACGCTGGGATCATGACCTGAGCCAAAGGCAGCTGCTTAACCAACTGAGCCACCCAGGCGTCCCATAAATGAGATTACTTTTTATTTCTCTTTCTGCTACTATGTTATTAGTGTATAGAAATGGACTAGATTTCTGTATATTCACTGCCCCCAAATCTTCTGTGCACTCTGCATCTCTACTCCCATTGCAACCCTAAGCAACCACTAATCTTTTTACTATCTCCATAATTTTGTCTTTTCTAAAAAGTTATATAGTTGGTATCATACAGTACGTGGCAATTACAGATTGGCTTCTTTCACTCAGTAATATATATTTAAGCTCTTCTAGGTCTTTTTATGGTTTGATAACTCATTTCATTTTTAGTGCCGAATGATATTCCATTGTCTGGACATACCACAGTTTACTTATCCATTCACCTAATGAAAGATATCTTGGTTGCTTCCAAATTTTGGCAACTATGAATGCACCTTCTATAAACATTCATTTGCAGGTTTTTATGTTGGCATAAGTCCTCAGCTTTTCTGTGTAAATACCAAGGGTGTAGCTGCTAGTAATAATATTCTCAGTTTTGTAAGAAGTGACCAAATTGTCCTCCAAAGGGGCTCCACCACTTCACATCCCCATCAGCAATAAATGAGAGACCCCCACTCCTACACATCCTCACCAACATGCAGTGTTTTCAGTGTACTAGACTAGTCATGTGTAGTGGTATTTCATTGTTTCATTTTGCATTACCCTGAAGATATATTATTGGAAGCACCTTTTCATATGCTTGTCATTTGCATATGTTCTTTAGTGAGGTGTTTGCCCATTTTCTAATTGAGTTGCTTCCTTATTATTCAGTTTTAAGGGATTTTTATCTTGGATAATATTCTTTTATCAAATGTGCCTTTTGCAAATATTTTTCTCCCAGTCTGTGGCTTGTCTTTTCATTGTTTTGACATTGTCTTTCCCAGAGCAGTTTTTAACTTTAATGAAACTCATCTTTTCAATTATTGCTTTATTTCTTCCACGGATCATGCCTTTAGAATTCTATCCAAAAAATCACCACCTTACTTAAGATCAACTAAATATTTTCCAAAGTTATCTTCTAGGGGTTTTACAGTTTTGTGTTTTACATTTAGGTCTGAGATACATTTTGAGTTTTTGTAAAGGGTGTAACTGTGTCTAGATTTTTCTTTCTTTCTTTCTTTCTTTCTTTCTTTTTTTCTTTCTTTCTTTCTTTCTTTTTCTTTTTCTTTTTCTTTTTTTTTTTTTTTTAATGTGGATGTTTGGTTATTCCAGTAACATTGTTAAAAAGACTGCCCCTGCTCCAGTGCATCACCTGTGCTCCTTTTTCAAAGATCTATTGACTACATTTGTGTGTCTATTTCTGGGCAATCTATTCTGTTATAGCAAGTCTTAACTGAGTTTCTATTATTTCTTCTATTCATTTCTCTTTTTCTTCTCCTATTATTCCTAATAATCCCATTATGGGTAGATCATAAATTTTGCAGGTGTCCCACTATCCTTGACTGTTCTCTTCTATTTCCATCTTTGTTTTACTTAATTTTCAATTTTGGAAGTTTCTAGTCAGATATCCTTAAGTTCAGAAATTTTTCTCAACCCTATCCAGTCTATCAAAAAAGCCCCTCAAAGATTATTTACTCTTGTTACAGTGTTTTTGATCTCTAACATTTCTTTTTGGTTCTTTCTTAACATTTTCATTTCTCTGCCTTTATTAGCCATCTGTTCTCAAATGCTGTCTACTTTATTAGAGTCCTTTGCATATTACTCATAAGTGTTTTCAACATAAGTTAAATTAAAATTGCTTTAAATTATTAATCGTAATCACTTAAATTCTGATAATTCCAACATCCCTGTCATTTCTGGTTCTGGTATTTGCAGTTTCTTCAAATTGTGTTTTTTGCCCTTGGTATGCCTTATAATTTTTTTCTTGAAAGCCAAAAATGATGTGCTGGGTAAAGGGCACGTCAGTAAATAATACTTTAGTAATGCGGTGGTGAGGTGTTGAGAGGTGTAGCACTCTACAGGCCTATGGTTCAGTCTTGACTTTTGGTAAACTTATGCCGCTGGACTATGAAATTCACTACCATTTCTCAGTTTTGTTATCTTCCCACCCCATCTTATGTGGGACATGGCTAAAGTAGGCTGAAATTTGGTATTTCTGTTACCCCAGATTAGTTGGTTCTGATAATACCCCAGTGGGTTAAGCTCTGGTTAACTGAGGTTAGGTTCATCTGAGGAGAGGCACTGATAAGAACAGGATGCTCTGGTATATTTTAAAGTGGTTCTTTCTCCTCTTCTGCTAGAAGCATGAGGCCACTATTCTCAGATATTGTGGGAATCTGGTCAAACCCCTGAAGATAAATTTCAGTGGTTGGGAAAGACCTCTCATGACTGGGTCCCCTTGGAGTTTTAAACCCTCAGACTTTTTCCACACTGATCCTCCAGAAATGTGGCCATTACAGTTTAATTTCCTACCCAAGTACTGGTTCCCACTACAGGTTTTCCCTTGAGTCTCTAACCAGGAAAGGTATGATTGTGTATTTCCTATGTCTCCAGTCTTGAGGGCAACAGGGTTTCCCTGTGCCTTCTCCTCTCTTATGAATCCAGAAAGGGTTGTTGATTTTTCAATCTGCTCAGCTTCTTACTGGCTAATAGGATGGAGTGGCAACTTTCTTACATGCATACCTAAAAACTAGAAACCTAGCTTAACTTTTCCATCTCTAGAATTTTAAATAAAATCACGCAGTATGTACTCTTTTGTGTAATAAATCTTTCATTCAGCTTAATGTGTCTGAGACACATCCCTGTTTCTTGGCATATTAGTTTCACATTCTTGAATTTGCATTTCTTTCTATAAGTGTAAAACAGCTTGTTTATTCTACGGATAGACACACTTGATGTTTCTAGTTTGAGATTATCAATAAAGCTGCAATACATATTTTTGTACTATTCTTAAGGATTTTTTTGGGGGGGGGTAAACCTTATCTAATCATAAGAGTGCCAGGTTTTAGGGTATTTAATTTTATAAGACATAATCTATCATTCTTGACCCGCAAGAACGACACTTGTTAATGTTGCTTCTCTTTATTATCATACCACACTTGCTTATATGCAGTAGGGCACCCTATCAGATGACAGAAATTCTCAAGACATCCAATCACAGACCTGCTGCTAAGCTTCCCCTAATTAGTCTATCCAATGTCCGCTTTTCCTCCCCTACATGGGCCGTCGCCGATATCAACTTGTTTACATGGAGGTTTGTTTTGGCACCTGGCCAGGAGCCATCTTATAATGGCGGGGACTTCCTTGGCCACAGGCAGTCCCCGACATCTCCCCCTTTTTTGTTTTATAGCAGGGATTGTGCCTGTCTTAGGTTGTCAACAGTAGAAGACATCCTTACCCGTCATTAGACATGAGATAGCAAAGATCTCTGTCCTGTCTTAGGTTGGTATGTCTCTCTGCTGATCTTACCTGTCCTTGACTACCGACCCAGCATGCTTAACCATATTTGGGGGGATATTCCAGCTTCAATCGCCAGCAGAGCTTGTACTAGGGCTCGCTTTTGCTCCCGATGTTGTCGTCTCCACTGACATATTTTCTTAGGAAGAAGTAGCATGCCAATGAGGAGAAGGACAAGCAGACCAGTCGTTAGTGCATTTAGTATGTCTGGAAATGATGCAGGCCATACACGAGTACTATTAACCTTAGTGATCTCAGCAAGAAGGCTCCGTGTAAAATTTTGAAAGTCTTCAGACCAGGTGCCTTGCAAATATCGGGAGAGCAGTCGGGAAGAATTGCTAATCTGACTAAGGTTAGAGAACTTTACAGGGGTAACACAGAGCGCAGAAAAAGGAACAATACAACCAACACTCAGTATTTGTACGCACTGTGGGTAAGCCTAGGGTTTGATTGGTAGTGAAGAATGGGGGGAAGATAAAGGAAGAATTAGTTAAAGGTAAAAGATAGGCCAAGCTTTCAGAATAGCCCATAATTCACATGTTGCCGTCAGGGGAATTAGGAATATCAGAGTCCCCCATGACAGTAGGAGGATCACGGCTTCCTCTGTCCTCATCTTCGTTCTCAGGGGCCTTCCAGACCAATCTCTCTGGAATCCAAATTGGCACTTCTTTGTCCTGTGGGAAAACACAAATGGAACCTCTACTCCAGATTAATATAGGATCCGGGCTTTTCCATTGTCCCGTAAGGATATCCTTCCAAAGAACTAAGGGCTTGAGGGAAGAATCCATATGGGCTGAATGTCTTTCAGCTGCTGCTTGATCATTTTTATCGAGCGTCAAAAAATTTAAAATAAATAGAATTGTATTTAGTTTGTCTTTAGGGGGCTGGAATGTGTCCCCTATTCCCCCTTTTTGTTTTAAAAGAGTTTGTTTGATGGTTAAGTGGGCACGTTCCACGATGGCTTGTCCTTGAGGATTGTAGGGAATACCATGATTTAGGGTAATGTTTAGTTGAGTAAGGAAACCGTGGAATACTTGTGAGGTGTATGCAGGCCCATTGTCTGTTTTTATTTGTTGAGGTTTACCCCAAGTGGTGAAGGCTTGAAGGCAGTGGGAAATAACATCTTTGGATTTTTCCCCAGCATAGATAGAGGCAAATATGACACCAGAACATGTGTCCATGGAAACATGCACATATTTTAGTTTGCCAAATTCAGGGATGTGAGTAACATCCATTTGCCATATATGGTTGGGTAACAGGCCTCGTGGCTTGACTCCTAAGAAGGGGGATGGCAAGAGGGTAACACAGTTTTTGCAAGAGACTACAATGTCCCTAGCTTGAGCTTTAGTTATGTTGAATTTAAGTCTGAGAGTAAGAGCCTTAACATGAAATAGCTTGTGAAATTGTTTTGCTTGTTGAATATTTTCCATTAAAGTAAAGATAAATTGCTCTTTGGTTAACATGTCTGCAGTGTGATTGCTTTCCGTCAAGGGGCCGGGGGAGAGACGTATGTGCCCTGATATGCCCTATATAAAAGGGTACCTTTCTGTCCCATATAATGTGTTGGAGATTCTTTAAAATTTCTGTAATGGTGGATTTGGTGCTGATGTGACCTACGTTTTCCAGGATGGAGACAGCTTGGACAACATATTTGCTGTCTGATAACAAGTTAAAAGGTGTATCATGAAACAACTGAAAGGCTTTAATGACTGAAAATAGCTCTGTAATTTGAGGGGAGGAG
Source organism: Mustela putorius furo (assembly GCF_011764305.1). Taxonomy (NCBI): domain Eukaryota; kingdom Metazoa; phylum Chordata; class Mammalia; order Carnivora; family Mustelidae; genus Mustela; species Mustela putorius. Next base: position 60,244,753 of record NW_025422005.1, on the reverse strand, counting down.
TTTTGAAATAAAAAGATCCAAGTGTTATCTTGGGTAACCACAGCACGCACCCCATTTTTAGAACCATCAGTAAAAACGAGTTTTGTATTATCCAAAGGTGATTGACGTGTAACCCTTGGATAAATTAATGGGTGAGTAAGACTAAATTGCAGCCATAGGTTTGCTGGATAATGATTGGCAAATTTTGCAGTTGAGATAGTCATGGCAATGGCCCAATCATTGTCACATGCTGCTAAGCAAGTTAACTGCTCTTGTGTATAGGGAGTTAGGATGACGTCAGGTTGTTTGCCAAATGCAGTGATGCTAAGTTTTAGTCCTTTCAATATAATTTTAGCTATGGCATTGGGATACCATGGCAGAACTTTTCCTGGAGAGTAAGCTAAATTGACCCAGGAGATGGGACCTTCCTGCCAAAAAACAGCAGTGGGTGTGTGCTCTACTGCAAGAACACAATAATATAGGGTTTCAGAGTAATTAATTCTATCAACTTGGGCAGTCTCAAGTCTATTTTGAATGAATTTAACAGCTTCTCGAGCTTGTTCAGATAAAATACGGGGGAAGTTCAAGTCAGAGTCTCCTTTCAATGTTTCAAACAGGGGCCGTAGTTCCTGATTAGTGAGTTTTAGGTATGGCCTGATCCAGTTAATATCTCCCAGGAGTTTTTGAAAATCATTTAATGTCTTTAATGAATCAGTTCGCAAAGTGATTTCCAAGGGCTTGACCTTTGTGCTGTCAAGCTTGGTGCCCAAGTATTCCTTGATAACTGTTTTTTGAATTTTTTCTGGGGCTATATTCAAGTCAAACTGTTTGAAACATTCAAAAAGGGAAACAAGGGCCTTTTCAAGCTGTTCTTCCTCTTTATGACAAAGTAGTATATCATCTATATAGTGGTATACCAAAACGGAAGGATAGAGCTCCTTGACCTTTTGCAAGGCCTGATCAACATAAAGTTGACACATTGTGGGGCTGTTAGCCATACCCTGAGGAAGAACTGTCCATTCAAATTGCTGATCGGGACCAAAATGATTAATAGTGGGTATGGTAAATGCAAATCGGGGGGTATCATTGGGGTGTAATGGTATAGAAAAAAAGCAATCTTTGATATCTATAACAATTGAAGGCCATCTCGAGGGGAGGGCAGATACCAAGGGTAACCCTAATTGGACTGGTCCCACTGGGCATTGATTGCTCTCAAATCATGCAATAACTGTCATTTACCTGATTTTTTCTTAATGACAAAGATAGGAGTATTCCATGGTGAAGTGGAAGGCTTTATATGTCCTGCGACAAGTTGTTCATACACTAATGTGTGGGCTGCTTCGTATTTTTCTTTGGGCAGGGGCCACTGAGAAACCCACACAGGCTTGTCATCGTGCCATTGAATTTTCAAAGGCTCGGTGGCCCCTATGAAAAACCCAACCCCGGTCCACCAATCCCAGAGGTATAATTACTTAGGGGTACTGAATTTGTAATACCCTGATTTTTCCTCCCTAATCCTCCAACACCTGAATATACAGCTTTAGTCATGAGGTTTCGAGTTTTCTCACTGTAAAAGGCTTCAGTAGTCAATTTTAGGTCCATTTGAATAAGAATGTCTCTTCTCCAGAGAGATATAGGGATCTTAAGAACATATGGCTGAACCAGGCCGCTATGACCTTCATCATCCTTCCATGGTAATGTAGCAGCACTACACATAGGACTTTGGGCAACCCCTAGGCCTCTAAGTGTTTGATCAGCCCTTTGCAGGGGCCAATCTTTTGGCCAGTCAACTTCATTAATGATACTATGATCAGCCCAGTATCCAGAAGGCCCATAAATTTTTTATTTCTGATCCACAGAGAATAAAGAGGTCTATCCTCCATTCCAAGTGTTAGACATGCGAGGGGCAGGCCAGTGGAGCCAAAACCCCTCTGTCCATAGGAATTTTCTGTGTTGGGGAATAGTTTATGACAGCTTGGTAACACTATAATTTGTGCTATTTTATCACCTGGACTGATAACTGTAATGTCACGAGGGGAAGACACTAATATTTTGACTATTCCTGTATAATCAGCATCAATTACTCCGGGGTGTACTATTAATCCGGCAAGGGCTGTGGAGCTACGCCCTAATAATAGGCCTACAGTGTTCACAGGCAGTGGGCCCTTAAAATCCAATTCCACTACCTGGGTTCCCATCTCGGGGGTTAGTACGAGTCTGATGGTGGTGCAGATGTCCAATTCGGCGCTTCCTTTTGTAGCCCGTCTTGGTTCATCAGTGGGTAATGTGTGTGGGCTACCTGTTGAAGCACACCATACATTTGAGGGCCCTGGGGTGATGGGCCCCATTTCCCGTTTTTTGAATTCCTTGGGGGTAGTGGATTACCTTGAATATCTTTTACTGAGCGACATTTATTCGCCCAGTGTGTACCCTTGCTACATCTAGGACATATGCCAGGTTGCTTTGCTGTTGGGGGACCCTTGCTGTCAGGACATTCTCCCTTAAAGTGCCCCTGAGCTCCACATTTGTAGCATCCCCAGAATTTCCTTTAGTGCCCTTACATTGGGGTAGCTGAATGCCCTGAAGGCCTTGAGTAATGGCTGAAGCAAGTACTTGTCCTTGAATAATGCTGTCATTAATATCCCTGCATACTTTGATGTATGTGCTTAAATCTTTAGCCTTCCATGGCCTAATGGCCTCTTTACACCATTTATTGGCTTGCTCATAGGACAGTTGTTTAATTAGAGGCATGGCTGTGTCAACATCCCCAAATATTCTCCCAGCTGTTTGCATCAATCTTGCAACAAAATCAGTGTATGCTTCATTTGGTCCTTGTATCACCTTAGATAGTTGACCCTGCAAGTCCTCACTGCCCTGGAGAGTCTTCCATGCTTTGGTAGTGGCAGCTGCAATCTGCATTTATACGGCAGGGTTGTATTGCAGTTGGTCATGTTTACCAGTGTATGGCCCCATGCCCATAAGCATATCCAGATTCCATTGAGGATTGACTGCCGCGGCATTACGCCATGCAACATCCTGGGAATGCTCTTGCCATGCTGTCTTCCAGACCAAATATTGCCCTCCAGAGAGGGCTGCTCTTGCTAAATTCCCCCAATCGTCGGGGATTAAATTCATGCCTACTATGGACTCCACTAGAGAAATAGTAAATGCTGCCTGGGGGCCATACTGCATGACCGCTTCCTTTAATTGTTTAACTAATTTAAAGTCCAAGGGCTGGTGATACCGTTGATGATTTTGGTCCTCTAGAACTGGGAACATCGAGCTGCTATTGGCCCCCCTCCATGTGGTCTTCCAATCCTCATTGGCAGAGGGATGACATTTACATGTTATCTCCTCCACCAGGGGATTATAGGGAGGCGGAGCATTAGGGGTCACTGCTGAACAGGGAGGGCCTAGTTTTAATTTGAACTTCCACTCTAGCTCCTCCCCCGACATTTCTTCTTCCCCTTCGCTAGAACTACTCCTTTCCGAAGCACAAGATGAGCGTTCTTCTTTCACTTCCTCGAGTGCCTCAGCACCCTCCTGAATAGCTGAGTCACATTTCGGCTTACGTCCTCCCAGGCACTCTCTGACTAGAGTCCATATAACTAACGTTCCTGGCGGCAATGGTTTGTTTTTATCCCTCTTCTTAAAATCCTCGCCTAAATGGTCCCATTGGGGGATATTTAGCAAGCCCTCATCCAGAAACCAAGGTGCCACTGTCTCAACTGTATTCAAGAATGTCCTAGCAGTTTTTGTTTTTAACAGCGTGCCATTGGCCTTTAGAAGGTACTTTAGGGAACCCTCTAACCTCGACTTTGACAGTCCAGATCCCATAATTAGAATCTCAACCTAATGGTTGTTCCGTGTATACTCGCCACTAAATCCCGGCTCTAAGGCCACCCGGCTTCTTATTGGGGACTTGTACAAGTTTCCCACCACCTTTGTCGTGGTTTTACCCCGCTTACCTGTGGACTTCACCCTTGCAAGGTTTTTCTATTTTTCTTAATATATCCCAGGTTTCGGCACCAATTATTGTTCTCGACCCGCAAGAACGACAGGTAGCCTGGTATCTTGTTAATGTTGCTTCTCTTTATTATCATACCACACTTGCTTATATGCAGTAGGGCACCCTATAAGAAGACAGAAATTCTCAAGACATCCAATCACAGACCTGCTGCTAAGCTTCCCCTAACCAGTCTATCCAATGTCCGCTTTTCCTCCCCTACATGGGCCTTCGCTGATATCAACTTGTTTATGTGGAGGTTTGTTTTGGCACCTGGCCAGGCGCCATCTTATAATGGCGGGGACTTCCTTGGCCACAGGCGGTTCCCGACAATAATCAAGAGACTTCTTCTTTCAATGAGAGCATATACAAAAAAAAAAAATTTTTCAGATTTGTTTCCAATGTAGTTGTACAATTTAACAGCCCCACAAACAATATCGCTTCAAATCATTATCAAAATTTGGTTATTCCTTTCTTTTTTATTTAGACATTGTGGTGGGTGTTTGCTAGTAAATCATTTTAGATTTTACATCTCCTTAATGGGTTAATGATATTGAATACCTTTTTTAATGTTGAGCACTTTCTAATGAGCTCCTAGTCATTAATATATATTCTCTTGTTAAGTGCCTGTTCATTTGTTTTCCATTTTATTGAGTTGATGATTATTGAGCTGCAAGGAGCTTTTATAGGTCATGTGTATCATAATTTTATCTGATGTTTTGCAAATATTTTCTTCCAGTTTGTGCCTTGAATATTTCTTAGCATTGTTTTTTTAATGAACAGAAATTAATGGTTTAGTCTAGTATATCAGTTTTTCTTCTTTTACTGCTTTCTCCTAACTATGAAATCTTTACCTAGCTCTAAGCTATGAGCATATTGGCATGTTTTCTACTAAAAGCTTTATGGTTTCAATATCTATAATACATATGAGTTGGAACCTATTGTCATACTTCCTTCCTCTTTGCTTATTTGGTAATTTTATATGCTATGCTTAGCATTCCATAGAAAAGATTATGGAAACCACAGACATTATCTTCCACCAGAGAAGGTTCCCTATTTCCTCTCTCAGAGTATATAACAAGGATTCTATAGTCTCAATCATTCATGTATTGAGTTGAGTTGGGACTTAATTGTAACTTCACTTCATTTCTAGTTTATATCTAGTTTGGTTCTGTCTTTTCTGAATTTTTGATTGAGAATTTGGCAGGCCCCCAACTCCCCAGCTCTGAAATATTACACTTCAGAGGTTTAGAATCTAATTCTTTACCTTCTTGATCTATGAAAGCATACATTGTAATTAGTGTCCTGAGGCCAGCTGTGTTTTGTAATGGACTCTAGCAAGACTTTGTTTTCAAGTAGCTCAAAACAGTAGAAAATTTTAACTTATCTTTTACCTTTTGCCCATTTTGCCCACCACCTACAACACACCAGAAATATGACAAGTAAAAATAGTGTGACTTTGGGGGTCTTCTAGTTCTCAGTCAATCATACTAGAGTCTTAAATCATGCATCAGATAATTCTCTGTTGGTTTCTCATTCCTTCAGTAGACTCTCACTGGTTGGAGTCAGCATAATCTTCTATCACCCTCCTTGGAAAGATGGAGGCTGGTTCTCTTCAGCACTTCCCTCCCTGGAAGTACTATTACATCACTGAAATTTTAGTTTTCCCAGGTTTTATTGCTTCTGTAGCTCTTCAATGCTTCAATGCTCTTCAATGCTTCAATGCTTTTAAAATATAATTTTTCCTTTTTTTTTTTTTGTTTTCTAAATGCTACACTAGGAATATTCAGCAGCCATAATCCATTGGAGTTTATACAGATGTGGAAGTCACATCTTTGTGACTTTACTTGAAAGTTTATATTTCTTATTATTGCACTTGGCATATTTAGTAAACTTTTATTAAATGGCTTTACTTGAAAGTTATAAATTATTATTGTCCTTGGCATATTTAGTAAACTTTTATTGAATGTTAAACATTTTATGGTAAATGATTTTAAAGCCTTAAATGATGCTATCTTACAGCAGAGGTTTACTTTTACTTCTGACAAATTGTTAAAACAAGGATAAATTCACTGTGACTCAGTTTGACCAGATTTGAACCTGAGTTCTAGCTTTTGAAAACTTATACTTACTTCAATGGAATAGCTCTTTAGGGGATCCTAGTGAAAGTGTGACTGTTTTCCAGGACCTCTTCTCCTTACCAGTCACTGGACTCTAATTTTTTGTTACTGTTGAAATTTCTGCTTAATTTCTCAGTCTTTAGCCACCATTTATAGTCTCTTAGCTGCTTCTTTTGAGTTAGCAAATTCCTGAAGGAGGAGAATGATGTTTGACCTACTTCTCTGAGCCTGCTTTTCTCTGGTAGTTTTGCCCCTCAAATTCCAGTTGCCTTGATAGCTCTTGGATGCCTCCAGTTACTCAAAGAAATATATCATACCCTTCTTTTATTATTGCATTTGGTTGAATAATTTGTCTCGTTTATCGGAGCCAAGGGTAGACACACACCCTCTGACTTTTTGTAACCTAAGCCCTCATTCCAGCTCAATACATATACCCTAAACTAAGAGTTGTAAGTTACTGAGGAAACATAGCCGAGCCGTTCATATCTCAATCATAATCTTTCTCTCAATCATATTTCTAAGCACATTGGAGAAGTTGAATGGTCATACAGATCTTACTATAACCAAGTTTAATGCTTTTTTCATCCTTTCTCAGTTTCTACTCAGATTCTGTTAATCCAGAGCCACCTCATAAATCTTGTTATCACATAGTATATTCATACTTCTGAAATCTTGAAATCCAATACCCAACTTTCTGCCTAATGTCTCCAGCTCACTCACTCCTTCAATCTTACTATATTTATTAAGAATTTTAAAGAGTTTCTTGATTCTTCAATTTCTTTTAAGTTTTACAGCATTTTATGAATATTCTATAATGCTAAGCTTGTATAACATGACTATTAATTCAAAGAAAACTGTTTTCATAATAATTCTGAATATCCTAACATGGATGCATTCCATAAAATCCTCTCTCTGCATTTTCTAAGAAAATCTCAACATCATGATGATTTTTGTTACTACAAATTTGATATCCTTAACATTATATAGCTTAAGAAAGTTTTTAATTATTTTTTGAACAAAGTTTACCTGGATGCCACTTGCCAGTTCAAATACCAGGAATCTGATGATTGTATGTTTGTGTGCAGCGGTGATGGGCATGGTTATAACTAATACTGGATTATAAAATACAGAATCCGCATTGGAAAAAATACAAATAGGTAACATTGAAAAAGAATCAGGAAGGTTTTAAGCAGTATAACACAGACTGCATATAGAGGAAAATCAATAAGATTGGTAAGAAAGAATAAAAAGGAACTTGTAGATATCCTGAAATATTGGAAAATGATCTTGGGAGCTTAAAAGAAGGTAAAATAATTGTATACTTGCAATAATCACATAGTATAGGCATATTAAGGTTATTTTCATATCAGTGTTTTAAGACAAGGTATGATATTGACAGAACAAATCTTGTCTTATTTTTCTGTTTCTGAATTCAACAAAATGCCTCAATCCTATTCTACTCTTAACACATATTTAGTGTATAAAATGGGAGAAAAAAAAAACCTTTAACTGTCTTTATTTCTTTTAAGTTTTTATTTATTTGTTTGAGAGAGAATGAGCAAGAGAGAGCACAAGCCCAGGAGAGGCAGAGGGAGAGGGAGAAGCAGACTACCTGCTGAGCAGGGAGCCTGGCATGGGTCTCCATCACAGAACTCTGGGATCATGATCTGAGCCGAAGTCAGACACTTAACCAATTGAGCCACCCAAGCACCCCCACCTTTTAATTGTATTTAAATAATATTGTCTATAATTTTATTTTCAAGCTGATGTCACTAAGCTTACATTTCATAATTTGTATTACAGACCCACAGGATGAGTACATATGTAAACTGAAAATAACATTTGAGTACAATGTAATAGCCTCACATTACACAAGCTACATCTGTAAATTCTGTAAATTACGTTTGCAAATTGAAAATGTCGGTGAATCTTACTTTGCTGGGGAACAGGGAAAAAAGTAACAATGTTTATAAGTGGGCACATATCTAGCTTACCCTTCCAACAAAGGAATATTAGGTATATCCAGTAAGCAAGTATGAAGAATAATGTAACATATGTTTATTGATCAGGTTTGACTGGGAACTATAGAACATGTGACAGGATTAATAGAAAAGTAACAGAAAGCTTCCTAGATTTTTATTGTAAGGAAAAGTCATTTATTATTTTGATATATAAAGGTCATTCATTAGAGACAGAAATCTGGAAATAAGATTCTTTCTGCCATTTACTAGCTGTATGAATCTTAAAGTACCTAATTTTCTCTATGTTTAAAATAGAGAAAATGGCATCAATGATTTGTGAGAATTATATAATAGATTATGTCTAATAGAATACTTGGTACATGTTAGATGTACCAGAAAAGATAAGGCAGTAAGGAAACAACCAAAAAGTAGTGGATCTATAATTAGTAAATACATATTAAACTGGAAAATAAGAACTACCCAGGGATATTTTTGATGAAATGATTTAAGTATTGAGTCAATAATATCTCAGGTGTTTTTTTTTTTTAATTTTAAAGATTTTATTTATTTATTTGGCAGACAGCTCACAAGTAAGCAGAGAGGCAGGCAGGGGAGGTGGGGAGCAGGCTTCCTGCTGAACAGAGAGCCAGATGCGGGGCTCGATCCCAGGACCCTGAGATCATGACCTGAGCTGGAGGCAGAGGCCTAACCCACTGAGCCACCCAGGTGCCCCTCAGGTGTTAGTTTTTAGAATAAACTAGGATATGACAAAAAGGAGTGGTATGCTAGTCTTTTTTTTTTTTGTCTTTAAAATTATATTTATTTATTTATTTATTTATTTATTTTTTAATTTTTGATTTTTTATAAACATATATTTTTATCCCCAGGGGTACAGGTCTGTGAATCACCAGGTTTACACACTTCACAGCACTCACCAAAGCACATACCCTCCCCAATGTCCATTGACAAAAACAAAATTTTCTGTTTTGTTTTAGTCATTTAGACAAAGGAAACTAAAAAATAATAAAGATCAATTATATAGTCTTACTAAAAAGTGCTTGACTTATATCACTTTGACATAATCTCAATAATTTCATTTGAAGAGACACTTTTTTCCTAATAAAAAAAATACCTTTTTTTGGCTATTCTACAAAATGAAGATGCTAACATTGGCCTTATATTCAGAGATGTGTTCATAAATATTTGACAACATGCTAAGGTTTGAGATGAAGTGATTTATGTTTGCTGGGTACTATGGTATAAATATTTCCACCATTGCTAATTTCAAACTACAAATATAATGTCTACTAGCTCACATTGGACTTGAAAATTTAATAATTTACTCTCAAGAGGTAGTGTGAGCTAGCTCCAGCACACCACTGTTCCACATGTTATACTAGAATAACTACCAGTTTATACTTTGTTTATACTTAATATTGTTTGAACTCTATCTTTCCCAATTTTAGTCCTTATAGAAATTATTTTATACTTTGTGTTTTATAGCTTAATGATTGGTAATTTGATGATACAGATTATCCTATAAATTATCAATAAATTAGAAAATTAGCAATAAGTTAGAAAATTGGAAATAAATTAGGAATATTCTCCAATAGAAAAAAACTGAGTTCTTCCTCAATCAAGAGTATCATTAAAAGTCAGCTCAGTTTGAAATAAAGGATTTGGCAACTTTCCTTAAGATTAATAATTCAGTTAAATCATCAGAGGATAACAATTCTGTAAGCTTGATCTTTAAAATTAAAGCAAAATAAAAAAACTCAAGAAATGTTTTTTCTTAAATTTCATATTCTGTGGCTGAGAACAGAGAATAAAGTTTAATGGAGGAGGATGAGACATTTAACAAAACAAAAAGTAGCTTATGTTGTATAAGAAGGGTTTCTGTCTCATAATTTAACCAAAGTAGAGATAATTTGAAACATAAAAGGCTCAGAACTATGTAGTCCTCTTTCTGTGTTGCTAGTAGAAACCTTTAAGAATATGCCATGGATAGCTTCTGCAATGTTTGCTGATGTTCGCTTTGAAGATTCAACTTCCCAATTTAAATGTATAAAGCCTCTAAAACAGAAGGCATGTCTCAAAGGGCTAGCTTGAGGATGCCTGAGAATTGGTAACAGAAGGAGTTCAATTTTGCACTTGGATTTTGTATCTTGGAACAGAGATATGGTTTCTTCTCCTGGCCCTTTATAAGCTTGTATTCATAATATTTAATATCTTTTTTTAAGTGGCACATTGGGGCAAAACATGAAACCAAACCAGCCTTCTGTTCTCTAATAGAAAAACTAAGTCCTTCCAAGAGATTTGCATCTCCAGAGTATCACAGAAGATTGACCAAAAAGCCAAAGTCATTGGCAAATTATGTTTCATGCCTGTACCTCATGCTTAACGGTGAATTTATGGTTTGTGTGCTGCCTCCAAAGGGGTTGTGATTTGCTGAACTGTTATAATTCACTGTTTACATGACTGGACAATTTTATCAAGTGATTTGTTAACTAAAAGGAAGCATGTACTATAGAAATATATGTTTAAAACAATATCAATGTGTAAACATGAGTCTTATTCTAAAATTTGAACAATAAATACCCATACCTATATTTTTTCAGCTCAAATAGAATATGACCTTCCCACTAGGCTTTTATGAGAGAGACTTCTGGAAATTGAGTCAGTCATGATGTTGGCTGAAAATTGGAACAGATTTGCAAATCTGTAAGATGTATACCAGTGGATTTACTGATTGTATGAAGAGTGAATCCTTGGAGTCTGACAGTAATACTGTTCTTTGTCTCACATAATTATATAGAAAACTTCATTAGGTCTTAGTACTTCACTGACTAGAGTCTACCTACTTTACGCTTAATATAAACCATCTTCTATAAAGTCTGGCTATTTATTTGGTCCAAGACTTTAAGAAATACTAAGTAAGGTCTTTCCAACTTCCAAATTGCTAGCCTTTATACATATTCTTTATCTCCCAACTTAACTGTCTTTAGAAATACTACTTCTTTGCACTATGTGCCTTAGCACAATTTCTATCGTGAGCTGAGTTTTCAAAGCTAGTTTTTATTATTATTATTATTTTAGAGAGGTATAGTGTACATGCATGAGCAGTGGTGGAGGGGACATAGGGAGAGGAAGAGAGAGACTATATTAAGCATGCTCCAGGCACCAAGTGTGGAGCCAAACACGGGGCTCAGCCTTGACCCTTAGATCATGACCGGATCTGAAATCAAGAGTTGGCTGCTTAATCTTGAGCCACTCGGTGCCTTGAGCTGAGTTTTTGTTTGTTTGTTTGTTTTAATAAAATTTATTTACTTACTTGAGAGAGAGAAGCAGCAGAAGGAAAGGGATTAGAAAACTCTGTGCCGAGCACAGCCTTCTACAGGGCTCAATGCCATGATCCTGAGATCAGACCCGAGCCAAAGTCAAGAATCTGATGTTTAACTGATGGAGCCATCCAAGTGTGCACACCCCCCCACATACACACACCCAGCTGAGTTTTTTGAAAGATACATGGCAGCAACAAAAAGTCTTGCAAGAAAGTTCTACTTTTGGTCTCTAACTAAATGCTATGTTCTGAATATTTCTCCCTAAATTTATGTGAAAATTCTAACCCTGAGATGTGATCGTTATTAGTGGGCTGTGGCTTTGGGAAGTATTAAAAAGTGGAGGCTTGGAGATGTATTAAGTGGAGGCTTTGGGAGGTGATTAGTCACAAGAAGTTTGCACTTACGAATGGGATTAGTGGTCTCATAAAGAAATCACACAGAGCTCTCTCTTCCCTTCTACCATATGAAGATGCAGTGGGATGTTGGACATCCAGGAGACGACCAAAGATGCTATCACACAGATCTCAGACTTCTGGCCTCTAAAACTGTGACCAATAAATTTCTGCTGTTTGTAAATCACCAGTCCGTGGTATTTTGTCATAGCATCCAGAACAGACTCAGACACTAAATTTCTTCTAAGGAAAAGGAATACCAAAGAACCTAGAAAAGTTTATGGATGGCGCCCTTGAACATCTAAGTACATGAACAAGTGAATGGGCACACAGATATTAAAACAACAAAATCTCGTTATCATGCCAAGTGACTTTTCATTCATTACTTACTACAGTCTAATCTGAACTATGAGGAAGCCCATAATAATAAACTAGTAATTACAATGAAGTGTAAGGGGTGCTATGAAAAGGGAAGTAGGATAAAATGGTAGAACACATCATGAATCTGTAGATTACATTTTAATGATACAATATCAGGCATAGAGTCAACTAAGCAAAACAAAACAAAAGAGCACTTCAAAGTCCCAAAAAGACTCAAAGCAAGTCCATTTCCTTAGATAAGTGCTTCTTAGGCTGTAAGAAATTTGAGACTTACAACTAGAACTTTTCCTCTTATTCATCATGGAAAACACCAGCTTTCCAAAAAAACATATTTTCCCGTGCTAAATTTCACACTTACTTCCACATAGCTTTTACTCTCAAGTCTTCTCCAATAAAATAAATCCTTGTTTATTATAAGTAGAAGAATTTAAATCCTTCCACACATATTAAGTATCATTATATCATTGACACCATTCATTTCTTTGAGCTTGACTGGATTTCCAATCTTGACAGCAAGACATCATAGAGCTTTCAAAATCGGTATTGTTACCTAAACTGTGACAGAAATATTTAATGATAGTTTTGTAGGAACATTTAAAGTGTGGGGATTTGATGGGAAGACTAAATGACTTCTACTGTGATTTGAATAAATGGTTTTACTAAAAATAATTATTCACAGTGAAACTGTAAAAATGTTATAGTACTTATCTTTAACAGTGTGGAATGAATTTAAAAAAAAAAGCCTCAACTAGTATATCTAGTTTGAAATTTAAAGCAGAAGCTACAGACATTCTGGGAAAATAGCAAACCATTAAGATAACTACTGAAAATAAAATAAAATAAAATAACTACTGGCCACTAAGACCAGTTTAATTCCATCACTGGAAAAAAAAAAGCATGATTTTATGTAAACATATTTATTCTAATAATTACATTGAAAATGGCAAATAAACTAGGTTAACCTTAAATTAGATTAAAAAAAAATGTTTCACCCTCTGTCAGTTTCAAGCCTCAAACAGAAATCCAACATTGGGAAATAATCAGAAGTAACTGATACATAAATCCTCATTCCCCATAACTTATGAAAATAGTCTCAAAACAATTTCCTTGAGTGCTTGTCATTCAAGTTTTTATTCAATATATACTGAATCTTGTTATATGTCAATTATTGTCTTAAGTGGAAGATACAAATTATCTCTACTATATCTCTAATACCAAGTAAAGACATATAAGTAATATTTTTATTCATTACATAATAAATAAAATATAACATAATTCATTCCCTCAAAAAGTTAATGGTCCAGAAAAAAAACATTAAGATATATATACAGTTGTATAAATGGCATAAGTAAAGGGCTTAGAAACAGATAATAGAGTAGGTAATTCTGAGTTGAAAGAAAGTAGCACAGAAAGGTTTCAGAGAAGAGGTAATATATGGAAAAATTGCCTTGTATGAGACATGACTGAATTTATTTTTGTAAGTGTACAGGCATATATAGAATCAAAATGAACAAAATCATATTCATAAAAAGTAATATAATGTATATATAGGAAGTGAGTTGTTTTATCATGATTTTTTCACAGGTTACAGAGATTGGTAAGGCTGGAAATACTGACAAAAGCCAGTTGTGTGTATAAAATTCCATCCTAAAGCTTGAAATGCATTAGTTAGAGTGTGGGAATCTACTGAAAGCTCTTAAGCAAGGAAATGACAAGATTCAATAGATATGCTACAAAGAAAATATAGATCCCTGTGAAGGGTGAATGGGAGTTGAGAAAAAAGCTAGTTCTAGAGGGTGTTGATTAATTTGTTGACTTTTGCTTTCAATTACCCCAAACCTCTTTGACTAGAATTCAAAGAACAGCCAAAGAAACATTCTCTCTCCCCACACTCTGCCTCAAGGGTGAAGGTACAAGTCCTAGTTTTGAAAAATCAGGTGTTCCTACTGGAATAGTGTACAGGTAAATGTTCTCAGCAGGGCTAATGCCTGTACAGACATGGTCCAGCAGTGGCAGTAGCCATTGACAGCTGTGGCAATAGAGCCAGCAATGACATCTTAGAACATGTCTGTGACATGATCTTACTTAGGATACTGGTGATATAGCTTTTCTTGGTATCTGAACATATGCTGAGATGTAATATCTGTTCTTCCATTCATTCTGTGAAATATCCTATGTTTTCTCAATTCATTTTCTGGGTTTGTTTTAGGGTTTGTTTTAAGAGTTTATTTGAGAGAGCATGCAAGCATGTGTGATCATGAGTTGGGGAAGTGGAGAGGGAGAAGCAGACTCCCCACTGAGCAGGGAGCCCAGTGTGGGGCTCTACCCCAGGACTCTGGGATCATAACCTGAGCCAAAGACAGCCACTTACTGACTGAGCCACTCAGGCACCCCTCAGGGTTGTTTTCAACTGTTTGGAATGATGAACTCTTTCTCACTAATGGATGGGCAAAGTATTGAAATAAATTGCCAAGTGAAAAGTGGGAATGGAATGCTCTGTGAAGCATTTGTGCTATTTTAGAATTAAAATGAACAGGTTTTGAAGATTAAAGACCTATTAGCAAACATTCAAATGACACTATTATGGTAACTTCATTATTGTAATAAATGGTTCCAAAGAGAAAAACATCTATAATATTCTTAAGTAATCCATACTGTTTATTTATTAATTTATATTTGTATATTTAGTAATCTATACTAAAATTACTTTGAATTTGGAATTTGGGTAAATAAATCTTATCTTTACCTTAAATAGAGTAAATCCAGACTCTGAAGTTCAACATTGCAAGGAAAATTCTCATATATTGAATCATGTCTCCACCAAGTACCTTATACTGGGTCTTGAGTTTTATTTTACTTTTATAACCATCACCATAATTATGCTCCTCCCCTTATTATCTTGGAATTAAACATTAAATGTTCTTGCCAAAACATGGCCAACATACTTTTCTTTGTTTCATTTATAAAACAGGTTAAAACTTTTGGAACATTTTATTAAGAATATGAGTAAACACAAATGAAATGGACAGAATACAAAGTTTATGAGAGTATAGTCTAATAAATTAAAAGTGCTTTGAAGACAGAAAAATATAGCATTCAAACCCAGGACCACCTCCAAGATATGAAGGGCTCTGGGCAAATATTCTTTTTGACTGGAAGAAATATCTAGAAAAACGATGAGATTTAAAAGTGTATAAAACCCGTGGCCTAGGGACAGTGGAGGAAGAGGTGAGAGATGGATTACAAAGGACAAACTTGGGTGTGGTGGGTATGATTGCTATCCTGATTTGATAATTTTCGAGGTATACATATATGCCAAAATACATTAATGTGTACATTTTAAGAATGTGCTTTATTTATATCAATTATAGCACAATTAATAAACAAAGTAAATTATGCAATTCAAGGTCTGTGTAGATATAGTGATGTATTGATGAAAAGTTCAAATCATAGGAAGAAAGAGTTGCTTACACCTTACAATATATTTATTTTCTAATCAGTATAGGTGAAAGTTCATTATCCTGTGTCAAATGCAAGTGCAACTTGCCCCAAATCAGCACCATTATGGCATCACAGTTTTTTCCTCATCCCATGATCACATAAATGGCAGATTGACTTCTGGAACCAGGACCTGGTAGATACTAGAGTGGACCCCATAAATTGAAATCCCAGAGATGCAGAAATTCAATCTCCCAACTCCAGGTATCACTTGTTTCAGACAATATAGAAGGTTTTTAAAATTTCAGGAAAAGTTCTTAAAAGCATGGTGCTTCTGATGTAGGATCCAGGGAAGGATCCCTGATGGCTTAAGAATGAGGGTGGTTCTTGTCAATTTCCATCCCTTCCACAATTTACAAGAGTTTGAAGAACTGATTTAACCACTCTGAGCCTTAGTTTTCTTAAAAGGAGGATTTCTAGACAACACACACACACACACACACACACATATTAGCTGGCACAGGAATACATAATAAGAGCTCACGGTTACCAATCACTTCTGTTTTGTGTTGTCTTTCTCTGTTTTTATATTGATATTGTCTGTTTTTATTGAATATACATAGCCTGACCTATACATTATAGTCATCTGACCCTGCCCTAATTATCTTGTTTCAGGTGCTCAGGGGTCCTCGAATATCCACTCACCACTCTTAAGTGTTCTGCATAATTTCCCTCCATTCCTAAATTTTTCTGCGTAACTTTGTCTGCCTCATTCAGGTCCTTCTAATTTCTAATTTTTTAGTCAAACCTTATCAAGACACTAAGGTAGATAAATTAATACTTTACTTCACCTGTTAATCTCTGTTCAATTTGGCTCCTGTTTGAAAAGAAATAATTCTTTCCCCAGCTAATTGTGCAATAATGAAGATCTTTATCTTTTAGATGAGATCCTCTCCTTGATACAGGAATTAGTTTTGCCCTTAATTCAAATTCAGTAATGTACTAATAGTAATATAACAGTATCTGTGTAATAGTAGTCTAAATAAACACAGAATTCAATTCACTGAAATAGAATGTTTATTCCCAAGGCTCTTCTCATGTTCCATACCGATTTAAATTGTCAAGTCCTATAAATTCTATATGTATTCGTAGTTTCAATGTTACTTCAGTAAGTCAGAAGAACCTCTTAGCTGACTTATTTCTACCACATCCTTCTAAATAAACTATTTTATTGGTCTTTTAAAGCCCATTATTTTCCATGTCACCAGGAATAATATTCCATAGACTTAAATACTCAAAGGTGGTGCAAGGACCATCAGCACAGACATCACATTAAGGCTTGTTAGAAATTCAGATTCTTTGTCAATTTACAGTCTAAGAAACCTATGAATGCAGAAATATTTAGAATCTGAGGATCCTCAAAAAAAAAATTGCAATCCTATACAAAGACTGTTGATATGGTCTTTGGTTGGGAGGCATATATTTAATCTTAAGTAATCTTGAATGTATTTGGTACTGAGCATCTATACACATAGTACTGACTGAAGAAAAAATAAAGTCATTTTATCTGGAATGGTAACACATTAACAAATATTAACATGTGAACCCAAGTTATCAGTTTCCAAGCATGATTTTGCTAAAGTACAATATGAAATTGGAAAATTATAAGTTCATTTTTGAAAAATGAAGTTTGTGATTAAGTTCTTTCCATAATTTTTAATGTCATATTTTATAAAAAGTTATTATTATACATATATGGCTCTCTGTCTTCTGGTAGACATTAAGGGTTTGAAAAGTAAACACCTTACTTATTTATCTTTTCATATTTATAAATATTTAATATTTATATTAAAAAATTAATATTTATCTTTTAAAAGTTGGGCCCAGAATTTTCAAGAATGAAGCAAGTGCTCAGTCAGTATTTGTTAAATGAAATCTATAAGTTTCCCACCCCATTTCTTGCTTTTGTGATTATCTTTTGAAAACAGCAGACAAAGTGATACGAGATAACAATAGTTTCTTAGTACCCTTGATCCTCAGTACCTCAGACTGTCTCAGTGGTACATCAACTCTCATCAAACAAGGGCAATTATGTGAAAAACTGATTTACTATTTCTCTTTGTGAATCTTTCAACTAGAGATAATGTGTCCCTCATTCAAAAAAAAGCCCACGTGGTTCATATAAAAAATAAATATTTTAGCTCTCCTTTAAGAGAGTTGTAAACCAGAGAATAAAGTCAGAGTGATAAATGACTCAGTAATACATTTTCAAAGATCAGAAAGCTGTATTTGTTGTACTATATTTGTGATGAATCACACGCAAAGCTTATTTCATAAGGAAAGAGTTACATACATATTAATGGACTTATGTGTTATGAGGAAAGTATATTAGATCTTATTATATACATGGAAACATGATTTGGCTAGCACTATAATCCAATGTTCAGGAGCATAGCAACCCTTAATGGAATTTTTACTATATTATCGTTTTTATTCGCATTTATATAAAAAAATCCCAACATTTTACAATATGGTAAACCTTTCCTTGAAATAAATCTCTTTGCCAATAATAAAAAATTGTGTACAGTGTGTTTTTGCATTTATGAATAATAATTTAATTTAGACACACATAAAATATTAAAGCTTAGAGCTCATTAGACCTAAATATGGGTACTCAGACCCCTCAAAAAATAGTTTTTGAAAAGCCAAACTATATGAAGCTTTAAATACATATTAAAGTTTCATTGTGTATTCTGCAACTTTGATAGCAAGAATAAAGTTTGTCTTGATAAGTTGGCAATTTATGCTGTGGTAAAATACACACTATAAAAAATACTGTAAATAATGTGCTGTCCAGTCTTCTTGCAATATATGTGTACAAGTGAATGCTATCATCGTGTTACATGTCAGCACATTTGGTAAACTTTGATTTTTGCATGAAGATGTTTAATTTCAGGATGCAGATGGCACCAGCCTTGTACAGTTTTCAGTAGGAGCACAAAATTGCTTTATTAACACATTTGGACAAGAAAATATTTTCAGTGCAAAGTATCTCTCACTTACATCCTAAAAATGCTTTAAATGCATATTGACTTTGGTAATACTGAAGAAGTGCTGTATTAAATAACTTAATAGCTTATTTGCATAAGTTAAATCATTAACTTATTTTCCAGAAAGCAGATCTGTAATTACAAATGACTAATGTATTTTTCACTTCTTAAAACATCCAGGATCCACACCAAGAAGAAAAAGCACTCCATCAGCTAATTTCTACAAATACTGCTAGATAAATGATGGCATAGCTGAAGTCATATTAGCCATGCCATTTGACAAACCTTTGCTAGCACATTATTTGTGTAACTTGTTAGTTTAAGAAATGATGCAATTTCTCTGAACTTTTATTATTTGTCAGTACAATGGGATTAAGCATAATTATTTTGTAGGATTATTGTAGGGATCAAGTATTTAAAATACCTTACAGGTAAAGTACTTTACATGTTTTGTGTGCTAATAAAAAAGCTGACAATAGGCTAACCTTACCTCTTACTCTTCAGTACATTTTTAGTAGTAATGGTTTTTAAAAGTACTTATCTTAAGCAAATATTAGTGAATAAATTAAGTAAAAATTGTATTTTTAATCATTCATTTTTTCCATTACAGTCTTTTTATCTCCACAAAATAAAATGACTGTTTTGTTGCAATTTGTTCCCATATCAGCCTTTCTACAGATTATAAATGTAAGGACTAAAGGGGAATGTCTATGTTTGTTGTTCTGTGTCATCAGAATTTAGAGCAATTCTTAGGACAAAATACTTGTTCAAATACTTTTGCCTATAAAGACAATTCTCTTTCCTTACTTTTAACATTAGGGTCTGCAAAATACTTAAAGGATATGAAAGAAAAACAAATACTTTTTCAAAAAGGCATCAACTGACCTGCTACTCTGACAAACAACATTTTCTCCGACCTTTCAAATTCACGTGTTCTACATATGAAATGAAAAGTATTCTTCAAAGGACCTCAGAAGAACTACTGCACAAAAGGAAGTATTGCTTCAACTGGAATTTTTATAAGATCAATGTAGGGAAAGAAAAATATCCCTTTTGTCTCTACTATGTACAAACCTTATCTGTTAAGGATATAGTGTAAGTAGGGAATTGTATTTTCAAAAGAGCTAATGCATGTTGGAAATATAAGTGAAGAAGAGCTTAACAGTAATTTAGAATGGGCTTCTGTGTCCTACAGAATGTTTATTGTGAGCAAACTTCCTTAAGTGTGGTTGATACATGTTATATTTAACAAAATTATATTGCCTCCACTAGAAGAAGTCAAGAAAGAACCACAAAATTCCAGTGCTGTAGGTGGCCCACTTATTTGGCATCCACACCTCCCACACTACAGCTCTGTTACGTTCCTGGAGCTAGGAAGGGGTTCCAGGTATGTGGGTGCTTTGGATAAGATCTCCAGTTTTCTAGATACCTTGTCACTACTGTAATGAGTTAGAAAGATTCTTAGAGTTCTGCAAGTTTCCAGTGAGTTGCACACAAACCCCTTCCTCAATCTCAAATAACCACCTCTAAAACCATCTATGTAACATGAAATCCTCTGTTTAACCTTTATGTGAATCCCATCAAGATTATCCCCAGTTGTCTAGGCATCAAAGGTGCTGACCCCATCTCCCCACACTCAACTTGCGACATCCTTCCAATGTACTTTCTACAATTTTTAATGAATAAGCATTAAAGTCTTGAACCTTCCAACTCAATGTCTTCTTCATTATTTTCCTGTTCTACTAGAAATTCACTGGCTTTTTCTGCACCCTGACCTCCATACCATGGGGCCACACAGGTGACATAGGTGTCTTTTTTATCTTTATCACTTCCAGAACTTTCTCCTTCATTCTTCCCTAAAAGTCTGAATTATTATCAAATTAAACCACCCTATTCTACTTTGCAATCCTCCAAAGACCCTTTCCTACAACTTCTGGTTCATTGAGGATTCTGAATAGTGGCTCACTGCTACTCTTAGAAACCCCTAACATAATTTTCAATAACTCTATACCCAGACAGATTATATTTCCAATACTTTCACATTTCAAATACCTTCATCTTTGTGCCTTCAACAATCTTGTCTACTTCCCTACCTTAGCAATTCATTCCCATGTTCATACTAGGAGATTTTTCTCAGTCTCATCCTTACTGTCACCTCAATTTCAAATCCCCTGATTTCTGACCACAACTTTTAATAGCTTACTCACCCAAGTACTGTAACTTCCACGTTTCTTTAATACCACACATCCTTATTAACTGCCTCCCAACCCTCTCATCTTTCTACTTCTCTTCCCAGCTGGAAGCAAGATTAATTATTATAATTACTTCCTTTTAGACAACCTCATTCCCTTGGCCCTTTTTGGCTGCTACTTATTCACCTGTCAAAACCATAACCCTAAAAAAAAAAAAAAAAAAAAATTGTGCTGACTGTTCTCACTTTGAAATCCTAACCACAGACCTCAAGTGGATCTTTAATGATGTAAGCACTTATGTGGCATTTTCCTATCTCACTCTTTCTCCCACCAACCTTAGACTTTAGTTTCCTAAGTTCTCCCTTTTTATCAAACCTGCAACTCCTCTTCCTCAAACCTCAAAATCATTTGATGACTTTGTACCTATCTAAGTTGGAAGAGGGAAGTGAGAATAAATCCTCCATAAATTCACACCTATATTTACCCACCTACTTAAATCTATGGTTACTGTCCAACTGTATTTCTCTTGTTACAGATAAACTGCCATTGTTCCTAACTAAAGCCAAACCTTCCACATGTGTACTAGATTCTATCTTCTAATGTCTTTTTAAGAATATACCTGCAGCAATTTTCTCACTTCTTTTGCATCATCAGTTTTACTTTTATCTGAACCATACCTATCAGATTATGTATCATTTGTTTCTTCCATTATAAATCATTAAAAGCTTTTCCCACCCCTATGATTTTCTCTAGTTATTGCCCCATTTCTCAACTTCTGTATATAGTATAACTTGTCCTTCTCTTTCCATTCTTATTTTGTACAATTCTAAATATTAGATATTAAATATAACACAACCATACAAAAAGAAGAATATGGTTTAAAGAATCATTTCAGTACAAACTAGCTTACAACTGCTATACATGTCAGGGGGTAGGAATTCATCAAACTTACACCGTCTCAATCACAAACCCGTCCTTCCATACCTAGAGTTACTATTATTTTGACTCTCCTGGTAACTAGTTTTTTACTTTTTTCTCCCCAGCCTCCACCCCTGAGCTTCCTGTTCTTTGTGACTCACCTCCTTACTGGCTTTGCTCTCACCTTCTACAGAAACGCTCTTTTGAGTTTCGTCAATGACTTAACACGTTGTTAAAGCAAATGTGTCCTTATTTCAGTTAATATATAGTTGTTTAACTATTAATATCTATTTCTTGAACACCACTCATTACTTTATTGGCCATTCTCTTTTATCGTATTGCTCTAATATCACTGACATCATTATAAGAAACTGGTAACAGAAGACTTAAAATTTCTTAAACTTTCAAGTGTACATTACAGTAGTTAATTATATGCACATTCTTGTACAAAAGGGTCTAAAACTTTTTCATCTTGCAGTGACTCAAATTCTATGCCCATTGAACAGAAAATTTCCATTTCCCTCAGTCCTTGGCAACCACTATTTTACATTCTACTTCTATGAGTTTGACTACTTCAGCTGCATCATTTAAGCAGGGTCACGTAGTGTTTCCCCTTCTGTAGCTGGTTTATTTCACTTAGCAAAATATTCTCAAGTTTTAGTAATATGTGGAAGGATTTCCTTCTTTTTAAAGGCTGCATAATATCACATTGTATGTATAACACCATTTTCATTATCCATTTATCCATTGATGGACATTTAGTATGTTTCAACCTCTTAGCTATCCTAATACTGCAGTGAACATGAAAGTGCTGATACCACTTCAAGATCCTAATTTCAATATTTTGGTTGCATAGGAGTGGGATTGCTCGATCACATGGTAGTTCTATTTTTAATTTGCTAAGGAAACATTGTGCTGTTTTTTATACCAGTTGGCCATTTTGGAGTCCCTGAAAAAATGCACAAAGATTCTAAATTTTGCACATCTTAACCAATATTCGTGACCTTTTTTTAGAATGGACAATGCCCATTCTAACAGATGTGAAGTGGTATCTCCTTATGGTTTTGATATGCATTTCCTTGATAATTAGTGATACTGAGCATCCTTTCATACAGCTGTTAGCCCTATGTAGATCTTCGTGAGAGAAAGATCTATCCAAGTTCTTTGCTCATTTTTAAATTGGATTATTAGTTTTTGTTATTACTGGGATGTAGGAGTTTCTTATATATTTTGGATATTAACTTAGATATATTTTGAAATATTTTCTCTCATTCTGTAGGTTCCTTTTATAATCTGTTGTGTTTGGGTTTTTTGTTTGTTTGTTTGTTTTTTGTTTTTTTTTAAGTTTGATACAGTCTTATTTGTCTATTTTTATGTTTCTTGCTTATGCTTTTGATGTCAAATCCCAGAATATATATATACACACATATATATATATACATATCGATATGTATATATATATGTGTGTATATATATATATATTTTTGCTCCAAGTTTTATAGTTTAAGGTCTTACATTTAAGTCTTTACCCAGTTTTGATATTTGTGATGGTTAAAGATAAGGGTTCCATCTGGTTATTTCACATGTGACTAACCAGTTTTCTTAGTACCGCTGGTTGAATACCATTTTTCCCCAGTGTGTATTCTTAGCAGTCTCATTGAATTTCACTTCACCGTATGTGTATGGGTGTATGTCTAGATTCTCAATTCTGTCCTTTTGGTCTATAGGACTGTCTTTAAGTCAGGACTCCACTAGTTTGACAACAGCAGCTTTATATGTCTGAAGTCAGGAAGTTCAAGACCTCTAACTTAGTATATTTTGCTCAAGACTGCTTTGGCTATGAGGTGTTTTCTGTAGTTCCACAGCAATGTTAGCATCCTTTGTTCCATTTCTGTAAAAAAAAAAAAAATGCTAGAGGGATTTTTACATGGATTCCACTGATTGTAAAAATCAGCTTGGGTAGTATGGACATTTTAACAATATTAGTTTATTCTAATCTACCAACAGGATATTTTTTCATTTTATTCTCATTGTCTTTATTTTAGTAATGTTTATAGTTTACAGTGTGCAAGTGTTGCTCCCTCAAATTTGTTATTAAGTATTTTATTCTATTTGATGCTACAGTAAATGGAATTGTTTTCTGTTTTCTTTTTGTGTAGCCCATTGTTAGAATATAAATATGACTGATGTGTGTTGATTCTGTTTCTGCCAAGTTTGCTGAATTAATTATCTGTAATAGTTTTTATGGAATCTTTAGTGTTTTTCCATATAAGATCATATAGTATGTAAACAGATTAATTGTACTTTTTTCTGATGAGAATGCTTCTGTTCCTTTTTCATGCCTAAGTCCTATAGCTAGGACTTCTTGAATTAAGTTGAACAGAAGTGGCTAGGGTGGGACTCCTTGCCTTATTTCTAATCTCAGAGGGAAAACTTTTTTTTTTTTTCATTGCTGAGTATGATGTTAGCTGTGGTCTTTTCATATATGGTCTTTATTTTGTTGAGGAAATTTCTGTTTCTAGTTATTGAAATGTCATTTATGTAATATACAGTAACAATTTTGGACCCAAAGAGAAGTGCTGGAATCTCCTTTCCTTTCCCAACCATTATTAATTTTCCCTAATAAATTATATATCATATGTTTAGCTTGAGGTAGTTGGTGTCTGCTGAAAAGAACAAAGTACACATTTGAAATTTTATGATTTCCTAAGAAGATGTAAGCTCAGAATAAGTTCCAGGTGGATCTACATAAATATATTTATCTAGAATATCCAAATAGACTGCTTAGACCCAGAGTCAATAATGGACTAAGTTAAACTCTAAATATAGATAATGTCCTCAAGTAAGAGATGGGATTCCCTGGGTTTCACACTGTTTGTCTTTATGTTCTATCCATAATATTTATCTGATAGCCTAGTCTCATGAGACATCTTATTATATAAGCAAGGCATGGAAATTTAATTCTTATTTCCAACATATTTACAGTGTCCATAGATCCAGGTCTAGACTATGTTGTTTTAATCTTCCTATTAATTCCAATGCTCTGTAAGATATTGATGGAGTAGGTTTAAGTAAATTTATCAAAATCTTAGTATGATACTGGCATATGAATACTTATATAAGCCAATGAAACAGAATAGAGAATATAATACACATATACAGTTAATTTATTTTTAAACACAAGAGTAAACATAATTTGGAAATGATTGACTTTTCAACAAGTAGTCTTGGAATAATTGAATATCCATAGGTCATACAAAGTCAAAATGGAGCAAAGAAAAAACAACATCAACAGCAACTAAGTTCTTTCCATAGTTTGGCTATTGTGGACATTGCTGCTATAAACATTCGGGTGCACGTGCCCCTTTGGATCACTACGTTTGTATCTTTAGGGTAAATACCCAATAGTGCAATTGCTGGGTCATAGGGCAGTTCTATTTTCAACATTTTGAGGAACCTCCATGCTGTTTTCCAGAGAGGTTGCACCAGCTTGCATTTCCACCAACAGTGTAGGAGGGTTCCCCTTTCTCTGCATCCTCTCCAGCATCTGTCATTTCCTGACTTGTTGATTTTAGCCATTCTGACTGGTGTGAGGTGATATCTCATTGTGGTTTTGATTTGTATTTCCCTGATGCCGAGTGATATGGAGCACTTTTTCATGTGTCTGTTGGCCATCTGGATGTCTTCTTTGCAGAAATGTCTGTTCATGTCCTCTGCCCATTTCTTGATTGGATTATTTGTTCTTTGGGTGTTGAGTTTGCTAAGTTCTTTATAGATTCTGGACACTAGTCCTTTATCTGATATGTCGTTTGCAAATATCTTCTCCCATTCTGTCAGTTGTCTTTTGATTTTGTTAACTGTTTCCTTTGCTGTGCAAAAGCTTTTGATCTTGATGAAATCCCAATAGTTCATTTTTGCCCTTTCTTCCCTTGCTTTTTGCGTTGTTCCTAGGAAGATGTTGCTGCGGCTGAGGTCGAAGAGGTTGCTGCCTGTGTTCTCCTCAAGGATTTTGATGGATTCCTTTCGCACATTGAGGTCCTTCATCCATTTTGAGTCTATTTTTGTGTGTGGTGTAAGGAAATGGTCCAATTTCATTTTTCTGCATGTGGCTGTCCAATTTTCCCAGCACCACTTATTGAAGAGGCTGTCTTTTTTCCATTGGACATTCTTTCCTGCTTTGTCGAAGATTAGTTGACCATAGAGTTGAGGGTCTATTTCTGGGCTCTCTATTCTGTTCCATTGATCTATGGGTCTGTTTTTGTGCCAGTACCATGCTGTCTTGATGATGACAGCTTTGTAATAGAGCTTGAAGTCCAGGATTGTGATGCCACCAACGTTGGCTTTCTTTTTCAATATCCCTTTTGCTATTCGAGGTCTTTTCTGGTTCCATATAAATTTTAGAATTATTTGTTCCATTTCTTTGAAAAAGATGGATGGTACTTTGATAGGAATTGCATTAAATGTGTAGATTGATTTAGGTAGCATAGACATTTTCACAATATTTATTCTTCCAATCCAGGAGCATGGAACATTTTTCCATTTCTTTGTGTCTTCCTCAATTTCTTTCATGAGTACTTTATAGTTTTCTGAGGATAGATTCTGTGTCTCTTTGGTTAGGTTTAATCCTAGGTATCTTATGGTTTTGGGTGCAATTGTAAATGGGATTGACTCCTTAATTTCCCTTTCTTCTGTCTTGCTATTGGTGTAGAGAAATGCAACTGATTTCTGTGCATTGATTTTATATCCTGACACTTTACTGAATTCCTGTATAAGTTCTAGCAGTTTTGGAGTGGAGTCTTTTGGGTTTTCCACATATAGTATCATATCATCTGTGAAGAGTGATAATTTAACTTCTTCTTTGCCAATTTGGATGCCTTTAATTTCCTTTTGTTGTCTGATTGCTGAAGCTAGGACCTCTAGTACTATGTTGAATAGCAGTGGTGATAATGGACATCCCTGCCGTGTTCCTGACCTTAGTGGAAAAGCTTTCAGTTTTTCTCCATTGAGAATGATATTTGCGGTGGGTTTTTCATAGATGGCTTTGATGATATTGAGGTATGTGCCCTCTATCCCTACACTTTGAAGAGTTTTGATCAGGAAGGGATGCTGTACTTTGTCAAATGCTTTTTCAGCATCTATTGAGAGGATCATATGGTTCTTGTTTTTTCTTTTATTGATGTGTTGTATCACATTGACTGATTTGCGGATATTGAACCAACCTTGCAGCCTTGGAATAAATCCTACTTGGTCATGGTGAATAATCTTTTTAATGTACTGTCGAATCCTATTGGCTAGTATTTTGTCCATCAACAGATGAATGTATCAAGAAGAGTGGTATATATACACAATGGAATACTATGCAGCCAGCAAAAGAAATGAAATCTTGCCATTTGCGACAACATGGATGGAACTAGAGCATATCATGCTTAGCGAAATAAGTCAAGCGGAGAAAGACAACTATCATATGATCTCCCTGATATGAGGAAGTGGTGATGCAACATGGGGGCTTAAGTGGGTACGAGAAGAATCAATGAAAGAAGATGGGATTGGGAGGGAGACAAACCATAAGTGACTCTTAATCTCACAAAACAAACTGAGGGTTGCTGGGGGGAGGGGGTTTGGGAGAAGGGGGTGGTATTATGGACATTGGGGAGGGTATGTGCTTTGGTGAGTTCTGTGAAGTGTGTAAACCTGGTGATTCACAGACCTGTACCCCTGGGGATAAAAATATATGTTTATAAAAAATAAAAAATTAAAAAAAAATTATTAAAAAAATAAATAAATATGTACCCTAAAAAAAAAAAAGAAAACCAGCAACTAAGGACTCAAATTCCAGTTCTGGCTATGATGAAATGGTGGGCATGGAATCTATCTTCCTACCTTAAACACCTTTAATATCAGACAAAATTCATAAAACACTTTCCAGACACTGGGAAGGAGGCAGTTCTGGACAGGGACACCTAAGAGAAGTGAAACAGGTATATGTATGATTGTCCCACTTACTGCCTGGTGAGAATTTCTAGGACACAATGGAGGAAGACAAACCCAAACAAATCAGCAGTGCTGCTGAGGGGAGGAGACAAAGTTTAAAGTTCTGAAAAGATAATGGCTAGGTTTGGGGAGACAAAGCACTGTAAAGAAATAAGTTGCACAAAGACAAAGCCATGGAGATGTAGATAAGCATTCCTTCAAGTTTTTGGCTTGGAATTTATC
The DNA here is from genome assembly GCF_011764305.1 of Mustela putorius furo. Classification (NCBI taxonomy): domain Eukaryota; kingdom Metazoa; phylum Chordata; class Mammalia; order Carnivora; family Mustelidae; genus Mustela; species Mustela putorius. Next base: position 60,216,762 of record NW_025422005.1, on the reverse strand, counting down.
AGTTTGTGTTACACTTGAGACCACTTAAAAAAGAATTAAATGGAGCTTTTTTAAGGCAAAAATATTTCATATTCCTAGCAGTCAGGAGAGAAAGACTTCCTAATTCACAGGGAATTAGAATCCTTGGATAGATATTATTTTAGTAGTGGGACTAGCAGAACAACTAGAAGAATGGCTCAAAGCTTAAAAAGGAAACCCTAAAATAACAAACTAATTCCAAGAACATAAAACTATGTCCTATAATAAAGCCCAAAAAGATTTAAAGAAAATCAAGTACTATTCAATGTAAAATTTACAGTTTGCTGCATCTAATTAGAAATACTAACATGTAAAGAGGCAAGAAAATATGGCAGATAACCAGATATACAAAAGTTCAAATGTTCAAAAAATGTTCCAAAAGAAAAATAAGGGTAAGAAATGGAAAAAAAAAAATGGAAGACAGAAAAAAGACTCAAATAAAACTTGTGGAAATTAAGATTATATGATCTGAAATGAAAAATACTTTATATAGAATTAACAACAGGCTATTCACTGAAGGAATAAAGATCACTGAACTTGAGTACATAGTAACAGGAACTATCCAATATGAAACACAAAGAGAAGATAGAAAAACAGTTTTAAAGACCGTCAATGTTTTGTAGAAAATATTAGGTATCTAATGTAAGGGAAAATGTTGTCATTTATAGCCATATTCCTCAACACATGAAGATCTGCCTTTCTTTCCTCCCAGAGTGGTCGATATTGTCAGAACAGGATATACCTTACCATTACTGAGAACTTACATGGTCATATTTTATGAGGAGAAACTCTATCAGAATGACTAGGATGCCATTCAGAATATATAAAAGAATAGCTAGAACATTGATGTCTACTTAACTCTACTTCAAAAATTTGAGTGAATTTGCAATGCCTGGATAAGTGATCTTTTATTTCACTTCCATAAGAAATCCCAATTGCTTCAAAATTAAGTAATAGGCTTTTAAAGGAGTACTTTTTCAGCTGTTAAATGCATTGAATTTTGGCAGTTTTAATTTTACATCTTTGTGGCATAGTTATTATTCCAGGTTTTTTTTTCCAGTGAATTTCAGTAAGTGTCATTCTCAAAATCATTTTCCCATATAGTCTTCAAAAAATCGAGGCATTATAAACAGTGTCTAACACAAAAGCTGTGCATCTCTGATATATAATAAAACATCGCACTCTTACCTAGCTGACATTCTAACTGAGCCTCTAATATTCCCTGTAAGAGGAAACTTTCTGCACATACTGTATAAAATCTAGTAACTTTCATTTGTCATGAAATAATTAAATATTAATTGTTCTGATTTCACCTTGAATTTTCCCTGCATCAAACATCTGTTACAGAACTTCATGATCTATTATCTCAAGCTTTTATCAATAATAAAAGGATTTTATTAGTTATATAGAGAACTGACAGTTGTCAGAAGAAACTAGAAGGAGATGGGGGTTGGGCAAAATAGGTGAAAAGGAGTGGAATTAAAGGCCTCCGATTATGGAATGAATAAGTCACAGGAATAAAAGTTACAGCATAAGGAATATAGCCAATGATATTGTAATAGTGCTGTATGGTGACAGATGGTATCTCCACTTGTGGGAGCATAGCATAACATAGAAATAAGTTGAGTCACTATGTCATACTTGAAGTTAATGTTACATTGTGTATCAACTAAACTCAGATGAAAAAATTAAAAAATATTTCATATAAAAATAGGCCCCTTTCTTACTTAACCTCATAAATTTTGTTGTTATACCCTTCATTTCTAGATAAATGCCTATTTTTGCCAATATACAAAAGTTTTACCAAGGACAGATATTCCATTGATATCCAAATTTATACTTTTTACAAGTTCTGGTCTCACAATAAAATCATTCTGTCAATTCTGAGTGTTAGATTTCATCTTTTTAACTGCATTGCTAATCAGTTTTATAACTAATTTGAATTTATATTCTTTCCCTCAATTATAGAGAAATGCCTTACTACTCTTTCTTATAATAGAAGTTGCAGCATAATAACCATAGCTCATAAGGAGGAATAAACGAGTCAAGCATGCAGGAACTCTTAAACCTATTAGTCTCTCTCATTCTCTTCCAAAACTCAGAACCTAGTAGGCTTGAATGACCATGTAATTGCATTATCACCTTCACTGGTTGTTCTTTTTGCTCTAATTTTTTCTTTAGAAAAGCACAATTTCTTTCATCTTTTGCAATCATTTTTAAAATAGAAGACTCAATTACCTGTTTTTTCACACACACACACACAAATACAGAATGTGTTGGTGTTAAATCAAAGGACAAGACAGAGCCTGTATGTATTAGTTCAGGATCTTGTTATTCCACCACCCCCATCCCCCATCCAGATCCTTTAGACGAACATATTCCTTCATATATAGGAAATATATCTGTATCTGTGCCTATATCTGTACTTCTCTATAAACATATATACACACACACCTTTATATATAAATATGTATACACACACACACACAAAGAGATTATAAGAAATTGGCTCGTGGATTTTGGAGGCTTAAAAGTCCCACAATCTTCTATCTATCAGCTGAACCAGGAGAACCAGTAATGTAGTTCCAGTCTGAGTCCTAAAGCCTGACAACCAGGAGAACCAAATAGTGTAAATTTCAGTCTGAGCGCAGAAGACCAAATCCCCAGCTTGAACATGGCCAGGCAGAGGTCTACCCACCTTTCATTCTATTCAGGCCTCCAGCTGATTGGATGAGACCCCTCCACACATGGGGAGATGATGGGCTTTCTTGTTCTACCAGTTCAAACATTAATCTCATCCATAATCGCCCTCACAGATAAACACAGAATAATGTTTAACCAAATATTTGCCCCTCCCCTGTCCCAGTCAAATTAACACATAAGAAGAATCCCAAGGAAGGATAACATTAATAGCCCCTACTTATTCTGTGGGAATAGTACAGGGATGAGACTAGAAGAAATGAAGATGTTATTACAATATATTACTATACATTATTTTTAGGATACTGATAGATTCTAGTTTTAGCTGTCTCTTTGTAGTCACATGTTAGTGAGCAAAATAAAACTTAGATTTTAGGAAACATGACCAATAAGACATAACTGCTTACTTACAGAACTCTTACAGGTAATAAATTGGATAAGATTTTTCCTTACGAGCTTGCTAAACTATATTTTATTATTTTGGAGAGTCAAATACTTGTATGTTTATTAAAATGGAGGCCTGATTATGATTATCTATTGCCTTACAACTAAATACAGTGTAATAAATTGTAGGTTTTCAAAAATATTCAGTTCAACTTTTGATAAATTATATACCCTATAGATGTTACTTATCTCATCATATAAACTTATTAAAATGTTACATGTAATAACTCTGTGTTAATACACTCCAAAGTGACCCCCAAAAACAACTAAGGAGAAGCTTGAACTTACTATAATTAAAGAGGATATAATGAGACAGTGAGTAAGTTATAAGCAGAAGAATCTTCAAGCCTGGACTGGCTTCTGATTAACTATACAAATGATTTTCCAACATACCCCTACTAGAACTGTCTAATCATGCTTACTAGTAAGGAATATTATTAAAACACTTAACACATCTGTGTTAGATATTAAGTCATGAAGCATTCTTAGTACAATTAAGACTACCAGGTCATTGTCATATTATAAAGAACAGTTCTACAATGGCTTCAAGTTTGGTGCTCTTGCAAAATACTGTACCATATAGTAGTTTTAGGAAACTAGAAGTTTAAAAACTCCTAGTCTACAGTCAAATTTTAACTATTTAGACACATTGTAGCCAGTGAACATTTAGTTATGCATAAAAATGAACTTTTTAATTTATAGTCAGCTTCTTAGTTATATAGAAATGTTCTGAGACTTAGGAAAAAATTATAGAGAAATTGAATAATTTTTATTAAAACAGAATTTTTAAAATTTCATTTTTCTTTTCTTTTAGTGTGGTTCATTAAAATATGCTCTCTCAAGAATAGTTTTACTGTTTTTGTATCTTTTTTTCTACTAGACTATAAGTTCCTGGCCAGTGGAAACAACACCATTCAATATTCCTGGTCCATCAGTTAATGAGGTGATTTTTACAGAATGAATTATCTGGACAAGCTAGATAACAAAATGTTTAAATGGACAGAATAAAATAATTTAGCAAATAGTAAACAAGACTAGGGAAATCAGAGGATCAGAATAGGATACTGTTTAAAGCATTATTCTTCAAATAGAATTATTAAAAAAAAAAAAAAAGCCCCCCAACAAAAAAAAAAGCAAAAAGCAGACAAAAAAAGAACTAATGTCCTCAAAATATAAATTGTTGTTCTGGTAGTAAACAGTTCCTGGTCAAACCTTGGAAATGAATAACATTATCTAAATATCTTTGATGTATTACTACAAATACTTTTAATATAATGTACCTTTGAATTTCCAAGGTTTATTTATTGCTGGAGTTTTTACTACCCAGGATAGGCTAATGTTCTACAAAACACAGTTTAAAAATGGGTTGGGAGAAGAGTTAAACTTTGCAAGGCACTTTTGATCAGACCACTAGACTCTATTACTCTAGGAGCTTTGACACCCTTTTTTCTTAAAATTACTTCACATTCTTCCCCACTAACAGACAGACAGACACACACACACACACACACACCCCTATATGCATCACTATTTCAACTGAAGACAACACTGACTTGCTTCAAGAATTTTCTCGATCATTCTACCTCATGGCAGTGCTTCAGTACTCATCCCTTCCCAACTGCCCAATGTTAACAATTACTTTTTTACTCTTTTTAATTACAGTAATTACTCTTTTTAGTATTGCTAATTAAATATATGGTTTACATATTTTTATATTTTGAATAGCTTAAAACTTTGCACTTACTGCATTTTAAACTGTGAATGACACAAAGACCAGTGAACAAAATGAACAAAAGTGGACAAAAGTTTTTTTCCTTTCCTTTTTAGGAGAGACACAGAATATGAAGGAAATGACATTTGCATAAAAAAATAAGATTGCGTTGGCACAGTTATGTGACCTGAAGTATTTAAATTCATATAGCTTCAGTTATATGTTCCGATATTTATAAAAAGAATATTTGACTAGGATTATGGAGATGAAAATGATTTGGAAATTTTATTATTTTTGGTTTAATATTTTGTTTCCCACTACACTCCCACCAGAGCCCCACCTAAAAACACTGTTCTTGCCAAACATCCACTTTAAACTACATGAGATGGAAAATACTGAACCCAGAGGAGCTCAAAACTTCAATGCCTAATCCACAGAATGGGAGAAGATATTCACAAATGACACTACAGCACAAAGGGCTGATATCCAAGATCTATAAAGAACTCCTCAAACTCAACACACACAAAACAGATAATCAGGTCAAAAAATGGGCAGAAGACATGAGCAGACACTTCTCCAGAGAAGACATACAAATGGCTACCAGACACATGAAAAAATGTTTATTATCATTAGCCATCAGGGAGATTCAAATTAAAACCACATTGAGATACCACATTACACCAGTTAGAATGGCCAAAATCAATAAGAGAGTAAACAACAAGTGCTGGAGAGGATGTGGAGAAAGGGGAACTCTCTTACACTATTGGTGGGAATGCAAGTTGGTGCAGCCACTTTGGAAAACAGTGTGGAACTTCTTTAAGAAATTAAAAATAGAGCTTCCCTATGACGCTGCAATCACACTACTGAGTATTTACCCCCAAAGGTACAGATGTAGTGAAAAGAAGGGCATATGTACCCCAGTGTTTATAGCAGCAATGGCCACAGTTGCCAAACTGTGGAAAGAGTCAAGATGCCCTTCAATGGATGAATGGATAAAGAAGACATGGTACATATATACAATGGAGTATTATGCCTCCATCAGAAAGGATGAATACCCAACTTTTGTATTAACATGGACAGGACTGGAGGAGATTATGCTGAGTGAAATAAGTAGAGAGAGTTAATTACCATATGGTCTCCCTTACTTGTGGAACATAAGAAATAATAGGGAGGACATTGGGAGATAGAGAGGAGAAGTGATTTGGGAGAAATCAGAGGGAAAGACAAACCATGAGAGACTGTGGTCTCTGAGAAACAAATTGAGGGTTTTGGGGGGGTGGATAGGGTGTTGGGTGACCCTGGTGGTGGGTATTAAGGAGGGGGACGTATTGCATGGAGCACTGATTGTGGTGCATAAACAATGAATCTTGGAACACTGGAAAACAAAAATAAAACAAAACAAAACTTCAATGCCTAGATTATCTTGAAGTCTACTTTCACCTCCAAAATTCCATAATTTCTTAATTTGATTGTATGGCTAGATTATTAAACTCAAAGAGAAAATTAGAACCAATATCAAATTCAATTAAGGAAGACCTATCTTTGACCTAAATGTGAAAGCTAAAACTAAAAAAAAATATATAAAAATGCATACATAAAAATGCATTCCTCATCTGGTCAGCAAGCACTAGCCACGAAAATGCTTTAAAGATCAGTATTGTGATATACTTTATTAAGCAAAGGTTTTTGAGCAATAAGATACTGAGAAAAACAAAATGAAGAGCTTATTCTTGATGCAACAATCTGGTGGGAGATGTTTCAATTAATTCTTTTCCACTCCCAACTTCTTATTTAACAAAAGCAGAGAGGCAATAAAGAAAACTAAACGCTATGTACAGGATTGAAATCTTGCTTAAGTATTTTGTTTATTCCAGGGGCACCTGGGTGGCTCAGTAAGTAGGCTTCTGCCTTCTGCTGGGGTCAGGAATCCAGGGTCCTGGGATGGAGCCCTGCACCGGGCTCCCTGCTCCATGGAAGCCTGCTTTTCCCTCTCCCAATCCCCAGCTTGTGTTCCCTCTCTCGCTCTGTCAAATAAATAAAATCTTAAAAAAAAAAATTTTTTTTAAAGTACCTTATTTATTCTAATGATGTAGGGAGATAGGATTCAACACTCAGATTTCCCTAAAACATGGAGAGAGGCAATCATATCATAGTCTAAGATAAAAATGGGCAGATAAATAAAGGTGTTCCCATTAAGCATAGTCTTTTAGGGTAGATTATCTGGATGCTACACATGGGGGTGTGTCTGAAGAATTTTTTAAAAATATATTGTATATAAATCTGAAAATTCACCCACTTGGGAACCATTTGAAAAATGAGAGGGAAAGAGACTAGGGAAATTGACAGATTATCAGAGGCAGGTCAAATGTTTAATACTATTTGAAACATGATAGTCCAGTGAGGATAGAGGTTTAAACCAGAGTGGTAATGGTGGGGGTAATGAAGTCATTCCACTTAAACTTTGCAACATTCACACTCTAGCCTGCCATCTAACTGTGTGCTCACACTGTTCCTAGAAGCTGAGTGGTTTAGGCTGCATATGGCTAATTAGGTTCCACAACCATTTCCCTCAGTATATTTAGTTTGGAATTTTAAATTCTCATTATCACACATGCCCAGCCCCCGCACCATAGATGTTTTAATATGGTCATGGCAGAAAGCCACAATTTTAAAGGTTAAGGTTCTGCCTACATTACCCCCACTGGAGTTTGGCTGCTAAGAGGCAATAGAAATCTGCTTAACTCGCAATTGCTTATGTTTAATTGTATGAGCAAATCCATTTCTTGAAGTAGGAGTCTTGAGTGCCAGCAAGATTCACATACACTTGATGGAAACATTTAGTCTCAGAATATCCCATGTTAATACTTTAAAAGTTAAGACTCATTTTATGTAGCATAATTTGGTGTGGTGGAGAATATCAAATGAAGAGAATAATTTAACAGGATGACATTGGGAATGTAATGGGTCCACATTCTTTCAATAGATGAGTGGAGACTTATACAATTATATTTCTAACAAAACAGATACAATGTTTTATTCCTGCTGTTAGCAGCCTCTCTTTGACCTATTTTATCACTCTTTTTTCCCTAACTCCAGGGCAATTTAGGAGGTTTCAAAACGCAAAGAAACCAGTTTCAAAACAGGCAGTTCTGATGTCCATTCAAACATTTGTCCATTTTTTCTTAAGTAAGAAAGTCATAGCTCTAAAACTTAAGTGACATGACTGACAGTATATTGGGGAAACTGGTATGCTAATAATTTGGAACCCTGGTTTTTAAGATCTCAGAGCACCTTTTGAAACATGGATACTAAAGGGACCCCATGAAAAACTGTTTTTTGCTCCTTTTCCTGCTTCCATTCTTGTTAGGACCTGTACCCCTGCCTTATAGAACAGCTAATGTATGTCTTCCTTGTAAAGGTCAAGAATTTAATGACTTCTTTGGAGTCTTCCAGAACAAGAGATTACATCTAAGGAGTGACTAAGTGGGCTCATGGTGAACTTTTCCAAGACCACTGAGTCATCAAGACCCCTGACTCCAGGGCATAAGTGATTTATTTATTTAGGAAAATACTTAAACATAGGTTTACTGAGAAGACAGGTGCACCAGACCACGATCCTCAGTAAAAACCCCATGCCCTAAGCAAGGTTATGACTCAAGTTTTTTTTTTCTTTCTGAGTCTCTCAGATGTTCTGTCTATACTCTCTATCTTCAATAACTCTGCTCTCACTTCATCTCAGCTGCATTTGATTTCCTGTGAGAAGCCGAAGAACCTCGTGGGTGGTCTGTAGAGACTTCCTCTGGGTCCTTGTATTCACGCAGCCTGCACTTGTACGACTTCATTTTCCATACAACAGAGGTCATTTTCAGTGGAAAAACTAGAATTCAGACTAAGGTTGTGCCCTGCCTTCAATGTGTTTGATCTTTGAAAATTTTGTAAAGAATCAGGCTGGATAGTATACTGACTATTAGAATCTAAATGCTTAAGTAACTGGACTAGATTATTTTAACAAGTTAGGTCATCTTGATAAACAAAATACCATGACTCTATAGAATTTTTTTTTTTTTAAGCTATGAGCTACATTGTACCCTGGGAAGAAAATGCAGGACTTTTATTTTTAACCTATTTGTGGCACTTAATATGTAATATGCTTTACATTTTTTCAAGGGCCATGTAGAAAAAAAATCCTTAAATTATTTCTGATAAAACCTATTTGTTTTATGGTTCATTTTTCAGGTAAAAAAATCATCTAAAAATGTTAAACTATATATTTGACCCACTAATCTAAAGAACAGTAGATAAGATACAAACATTATCTTCAGCATGATAAATAAATCAGTGTTTTATATCCTTCTGCTCTTTGTAGTTGAAATATTCGCATAATCAATTATTTCAGAAATTGTCTAAGGATCCTTGGGTTCTACATGGACTGCCGGCCAGTTTATTCAACTAGAATTTATTGAGGGTGGAGTTCCCACTCCTGTGGGAGTGGGAGGGTAGAGTTCTGACTACTGTGATATAGATAATAGTATGAATATTCACTGTATAAAAAAGAATTTGTATGGTCTGGATATCAGTTTCCATGGACAATTTCTAAATCCTTGGAATTTCCCAAGTGAATGAAATGTCTTTGTTATTCATGATGACCCCTGGGGTCATTCCTGAGTTTATGCTAATGAAGTGACTCAGGGTGGGCCCCTAGGTAGTTTAATAATGGCGGCTGGCCATGCCAGGAAGACTAACCATGTGATTAGACAGTTGGGGGGCTTTGATCCACTCACATCAGTCTGACCTCCAGGGACCGGAGCAATCTGGAGAGTGAATCACTGGACACCTGAATCAACTCAATCAATCAGAATAATATGCAATATACAATAAAGGCCTGCTAAAAATTCAGGACATCTAAATTTGGTTGAGCTTTCTGGCTGGTGATACACACTGATGTACTGAAAAGGTGATGTGTCCTGAAGATGTGGATGTTCTGCATTTGGGACCCAGCCAAACCTTATCCTCTGCATCGCTTTATTCGATTGGTCCTTGATTGGTACATAATCAAAGGAGCGAGACTGATAGAAAGCAAAGGTCAAGCAAAGCTTTATTTCGCGCCAAGCATTGAGAATCCGACCGATCCGCACCGCCTCTTACAGAGAAGGAGACCCCTCCCTGCCTTACCGACTATCTTTTAAAAGGCAAGGGCCATGTGGTTGACCCTGGCCACACACAGGTGGCCAGTGAGATTGCAACACACAGAGAAAGCTGCATAGTCATGCTAGGTCACACACAAGTGACCAACTGAATCACAATTTACCCTATAGTAGATATTTGAAGTAGTCTATCACCTTGGTCAGAATTGGCGCCCAAAAGGCGGGGCCCACACTGCTTGGTAGCTAGGGAGACAATATGCTTGCCCCACTGATTGGATGTCTCTACCTGGCCTGACCCACCATTGTATTTGGGCTTTATTCCCTGGGACTGATTTCCAGGACTTGCTTTTAAGTTAAACCCCTTAAGTCCCCTGGTGGTGGGGGTAGGGTCAGTTTAAGTTTTACTGCATAAACAACAAAATCACTGTTTAACCGGATGGAATCGCTCTGGCTAAATAGGCCCTTACAGTCCTATTTGTATTTTTCACAAAACTGTAATTGTAAATACCATGCTTTTCTAATTACTGTGAGTAATTCTAGTCAACTATTTAACCTGAGAGGATATTGGGAATCCCCAGATTACAGTCAGTTGCTCAGAGGCATGACTGGTCTTGGAACCTTACTACCTGTGGCTGGGGTCCACATGAGGGGAGTTTTGTGGAAGACTTTGCCCTGAACTTGTGAAGTCTGGGCTAACTATGGGTGGTTAACATCAGAATTACATTCTAATGTCCTATTGCCACCAAGGAAGAAACTGTCTGAAATGTACTTAAAGCCCATATCCAGTCAGCATCAGTATATAATGGGGCAGAGTGGCAAATACAAATCCTCTAGTGGTAGCCCTGTCGACCTCAGAACCCCAACACAAATACACAGCATGGGAGATGGCTTCTTGGATTGCTATATAAACATGACATCATTATTTTGCAATCTTTAGCAAGCTCCAGATGCCTTGCATATACAACATTGAAAATATATTTAGCTGCACCAAGCTACAATCCAGACAAGTCTGTCTCACTACCACAGTTTGTGACAATTAGTTTAGGTATGTGGAAACTTTGACAGGTTGCAGGTCTTCTGGGCTGGTATTCAAGATGAAAGAAATCTAGGCTAATCAGAAATATTGCACAGAAAAAGGGTATATCTAGGAATTCTTAGATTATAAAAAGTATCTCCATTTTTCCCTAGCCCTGAACCTTGAAGTTATATAGGAGTAAAAGGCTTTATAATTATTCAAACATGGTAAACATACTTCACCTCTTTTGTTATCTGCAGAATCTATCAATTGCCCCATAATTCTCCATAATAAATCAGATTGTTTTAACTAAAGTAAAAACACCAACAGGTAAGATCCACATAAGCATTTCTAAAGAAGTGATTCTTGAACTGAAATATCAAAGAGCTAAATATATTTAATTAGAGGGTGCAACATGTGCAAAGTTCCAATGACAGGTGGGAGCAGATCACAGAGAAGAAAGATATAAGCCATGTTAAGGAGATTTTACTTTATTCTTCGAGTTGTAGTAAAACACCGAAGTGTTTGAAATAAAGAGATGAGTTTCTCAGATTTATATTTTGAGATGATCACTAGATTCAGTATAGAAAATGTCAGTGGAAGACAACTTAGTTGGGATAAGATAAAGTTGCCTTATGTTCTGGTTGTCCTGGTGGGTCCCAGCACAGGTCTTATGTCCCAGAGTAATTATTAGTAATGAACTCATAGCAGAGCTCATACTTCAACATTTTCTTATGTGCCATATGACCACCAACTTCCAATTGTCAGACTATGCATCTCTAGTTCTGAGAGTCTTTTGGGTTTTTTATTTTGTTTTTAATACTGAAGACCCCTCTATCCTATAGACACAAGAGGTTACAAGCAGTAAGATGTAGCACCCCTCAAACAACAACTGATAGAAATAAACTAATATTCAACTATATATACCTCCAAACCATATTTTACCTTATTTTTTTAGGGTGATTAAGCTTCTGTCACTAGAGGTAGCTGGCTTAGTGACAGCTCTTCTTTGCATCAAATTCCTATTCCCCTATTCATGCTCCCTGCAGCTCCAAAATTAACTACGTAAAAATGAATCCTTTTTTCAGGGTCTGCATCTCAAGGAACCCAGACTTAGTCAGAACAAAAAGTGCCTTTAGAAAATGATTCCTAAAATAAGTTTCTGGACCTGGATCACTGAACAAGCAAGTGGGAATAAAAACCCTACAGTAACCAGAGTGGTACAATGGACTGTATGTTTGTGTCTCCATCAAATATATATTTTGAAACCGTAATCCCAGTGAGATAGTATTTGGAGGTAGAGCCATTGGTAAGTAATCAGGTCATGAGGTGAAGCCTGGGATTAGTGATAATCTCTCTCTCAGCCATGTAAGGAGGACACAGGAAGAAGGTAGCTGTCTTCAATCCAGGAAGTGGGCTCTCACCAGACACTAGCTCTGCTGCCCTCTGTCTTGGACTTCTCTGCCTCTATAAGAAACAAATATCTGTTATTTAAGCTACCCAGTCTATAAGATTTTTGTTATAGAAGACCTGGCCTATTAAAACATCACAGTTACCAAGAATTTCACCAAAATAAGAATATCACCTGTAAAATAAGACCCACAGTGTAAGAAAAGCAAAGGGGAAATCCCTGAAATAATGACTCCACACCCCTGGATATAACTTCCTTTCTGTAATGGGGAAACTAGTGCTACTTTTAAAAACTTGCAGAATGCAGAGCCAGTGGTCTTGTTTACATCCTTATTTAATTCACCAACGTGGTCTTTTCAAAAACTGGATTATCAATCTTTCATGGGGCACTACCAAAACCCTAACTGGCAGCCTCAATTTTAGATGCTGCTCTGGTATCTTTACTGTATAATAACAGATCTATAAAATAGATAATAGACAATGCCAATTTATGGCAGAAATTGATGAGAACACAACCCATCAGATCAACAGCTTAATTGCAAGCACTAGAAACTATTGATCTGGCAAATGTGGCCATTTCAATTTCTATTATGGAGAACAATCTAAGCAATTCACATGGAAAGACCGTGGGATACATTTGTAGGACAAAGAGTAAGACATATTCAGGGTCTTGTCACTGGGCTATATAATGCTTATATGCTTTGTCACAAAGGATTTAGATTATTTGGACATTTTAAGAAATACTAAACTGTCCCATCATATTGATAATATTCTGTTAATTGAACATGCGGTCCAAGAAGTAGATCATATGCTAGATGCCCTACTAAGGTACATATGCATCAAAGGATGGAAAATAAAATCATAAAATCTTCAGGTACCTGCTGATCAGTGAATTTTTAAAAAATTCATTACAGTGGAGTACTCTGAGTTACCTCTCCAAAGTAAAGGACATATACTGTGCCTCAGAACTTATCACTAAGTAAAAGCAAATGCTCTGTAGGCCCTTTCATGTATGGGAGACTGCACATCAATTGGGAATAGTTTTGCAGCTCATTTATCAGTTGATTGAAAAAACTGTCAATTTTGATGAAATCCCAGAACCAGAAAAGCTGCCTCAGCAGAAACTAAGCAGTGCAGTTGTTTGTGTGATTTGACCCAAGTGATCCTATGTTGCTAAAGCATTTGTAGTATATTAGAGTATCATGTGGAAGATTTAAGAAGCTTCAATAAGAGTTGCCTTAAAAATTTTGGAGCAAAAGCATGTGGTCTGCAGCAGAGAATGGTTCAGAATTTGAAAAGCTTACTTTTAGCATACCCTTGGGCCCTAGGACTACTTAACTATGGGGATCAAATTGATGTCCAAAACTGCTCCTAATGAGCTGAGTATTGTCAGACCCACTAATAAATATCTATCATATGATGGCAAAACCATTTAGGAGAATGTCCTAAACAAGAATATAGGGTACATGTAATCTATATAAATACATATCCTGGCTCATGTTGAGTAGGCTTGTTGTGTTGAGGATACTAAAAATGTTACCTCATGTGAAAATATGTGTGCTTTCCTGAGCAATGAGAAGTGATCTGCTGGTTGGTTGAGGCCCTGGAAAGAATAAACTTGAATGACCAGGAATACAGCTATCCAGGGTTTATCTGTGAGTGGCAATGAAGTGGAAGGGTCTTTGTTTTTCACGTTAGTGCCCACCGAAGAACACTGAACACGGTGGTAAGGATATTCTTCCAGCAATATCAGCCAGTCTTTATTCTTGGCCACAAAGTGGGTGACATAGCCATGGTTGCAGGAATGAAGGCTATACATAAACCTAACATCATGGATTCATTCTCATCAAGACCTCTCTAGTTAATGCCATTGAATGCTTGACCTTTCAGCAACAAAGATCAATGCTAAACTCTAGATATGGTACCATCCTTCAAAAAAATCACCCAACCACATACAGTAATTGGTTTCATTGAATCCTTCCATCCTGGAAGCAATGACTCAGCTTTACAACATGTCAACCAGGCTCATTTTCATAAGAATTAGAATGATTTATCAAGATGGGGTTCCACATAACAATGGGAAGGCATCCATTTTACAAGAAAAGAGATGTGACCATAGGCATATTATCATAGTATCCACAGATCTTAAACTATATTCTATAAACCAGGAGTGTCCATCTTGATAGATTGTTGGAATTCTCTTTAAAATCATAGTTGAGGTATAACCTTAGAAATGACACCCTGCAGGATTAGAGTACTATAGGATAACACTCTGAATCGATGGGCATTATACAAGGGAAAAAAAGAAACAAAAAAAGTCTTTCCCCCATGTGCCTCCTTTACTACTTTTATACTGAATGCTTAACTTCTGACACCAGATGTGTGGAAGTTTTTCCTCACCAAGCAATTCTTGACAATACCAGCTGGGTGTCCAATAATTTAACTCAATTTTGACACTATGTACCTGGAGGTATATCAGGCAGTCTCCCTGACTTTAGATGTCATCACAAGTATTAGGTCACCAGGTTACCCACAATTTCTGTCAGACTTTATTACAAATCTGAGGTTCCCATGACCTCCTCCTAGCAATTAATTTGCTAGAGCAGCTCACAGAACTTGGGGAAATATTTACTTACATTTACCAGTTTATTAAAGGACATGATAAATGATCTAGAAAACAGTTGGATGAAGAGATACATAGAGTGAGGTCTGGGGAGTCCTAAGAATAGGACTTCTCTCCCTGTGGAATGAAGGTCCGTTACATTCCTGGTATATGAATATGCTCATAGACTTGGACATTCTCCAAGTCTCACTCTCTTGGGAATTTTTATGGAGTCCTCATCACATAGACATGATTCATCATTAACATAATTTTTAGTCCTTTCTTTCTGAAGAGAAAGGGGGCTGGTGGCAGTGCTGAAAAATTTCAAGCTTCTAATCATGGCTTGATCTTTTTGGTGCCAGTCTCACTGAGAAACCATCCAGGATCCTAGCCATACTAGCCATAATCATTTCATATAGCAACAGCTAACACAAAAATCCCACTCATTTATAACAAAGCTTTCTTCTCCTCCTTCTCCATTTTTTTTTTTTTCTTTTTAAGAGAGAGTGTGTGAAGAGTCAAAAGCAGGGCTCAATCCCATGACCCTGAAAATCATGACCTGAGCTGAAATCAGTCAAGAGTTGGATGCTTAACTGACTCATGCTATCCTGGTACCCAAATAAAGATGTATTTCTTTTTAACACTATATGTCCACCTTGGATTGGCTGTGGTTTTGTTCCAGGTCATAGGCACTCTGGGACCCCTGTTAACTGAGCAGTCTCTACTTAGTTCTTTGCTATTTATTATGACAGAAGGGAACGAGTCATGCCACCTGTTGAACTTCTACAAGTATCATATCTTTTCTACCAATAGTTCATTAGTCATAGAAAGTCTCAAGGCCACTATGAGTTTCAACAGAGTATTATCCTCTCACATGAAGAGGCACTACAGAGACAGAAACTGGAATATTTGATAAAAAGTGATATCATCTACCATATTAACAAACTACATTTTATCCATATCATATTTTTGCCATGATCCTTCATTCCTCTTTTAAAATATGTGCTTAGAAAAATCCACAAGTAAAGCTAGGAAAAACGAACAACAAAACCAGAAGAATGAACAAAATAATAAAGATTAGAATTGACATAAATAATCTAGAAATTGAAAAAAAATCTTAAAACAGATAAATGAAACCAGGATCTGTTTTGTTTTGTTTTGTTTTGTTTTTTAAATAAGATGATAAGCTTCTAGTCAGTTTCATCAAAAAGAAAAGAGAAAGGACCTAAACAAATAAAATAACAAAGGAGAGAGGAGAAATAATACCACAACAAAAATACAAACAAGTATTAAAAAAAAAAAAAAAAAGACCCATGAAAAGCTATATGCTAACAAATGGAACAACCTGGAAGAAACGGATAAAGTCCTAGAAACAAACTACCAAAACTGAAATAAGAAATAGAAGACATGAATAGACTCATAAGCAGCAAATCAAATCAGTAATCAAAAATCTCCCCAAAACAAGAGTCCAGGGCCAGACTGCTTCCCAGGAGAATTCTACCAAACATTTAAAGAAGTGATAAGCCATAATCTTCACAAACTATTCCAAAAACTGGAAACAAAAAATGTCCAATTTCTTTCTATGAAGCCATCATTACCCTGATACCAAAACTAGATAAAGACTCCTAGAATAGGGGCACTTGGGTGGTACAGTTGATTAAGCATCTAACTCTTGGTTTTGGGTCTGGTGGAGATCTCAAAGTCATGAGATTGAGCCCCATGTGGGCTCTGTGCTGAGGGTGGGGTCTGCTTAAAAAGACTCTCTCCCTTTTCCTTTGCCCCTCACCTACCATGTGCTTGCTCTCAAAATCACTCACTCTTTTTTTTTTTTTTTTTAAGATTGTACTTATTTATTTGACAGACAGAGATCACAAGTAGGCACAGAAACAGGCAGAGAGAGGAGGAAGCAGGCTCCCTGCTGAGCAGAGAGCCCGATGTGGGGCTTAATCCTAGGACCCTGAGATCACAACCTGAGCTGAAGGCATAGGCTTTAACCCACTAAGCCACCCAGGCGCCCCCAAAATCAATCACTCTTAAAAACAAAACAAAACAAAAACTCTACAAATAAGAGAATACAGACCAATATCCCTGATAAACATGGATGCAAAAATCTCAAGAAAATACTAGCAAACTGAATCCAGCAATATATTTTTAAAAAATCATTTACCAGGTTCAAGTGAGATTTATTCCTGGGTTGCAAAGGTGGTTCAATATTCACAAATCAATGAACATGATACACCACATTAATAGAAGAAAGGATAAAAACCATATGATCCTTTAAATAGATGTAGAAAAAGCATTTGACAAAATACAGCATCCACTCATGATATAAACCCTCAACAAGGTAGGTGTAGAGGGAATCTACCTTAACATGATAAAGGCCATATTATATTTGAGAAACTCACAGCTAATATCATCCTTCAATAGGGACAAACAGAGAACTTTTCTTCTACAGTCAGGAAGAAGAAAGGAATGTCCACTCTTACCACTGTTATTTAATGTAGTACTGAATCTTATCCACAGCAATCAAACAAAAAGAAATAAAAGGTATTCAAATCAGCAAAGAAAAAGCAAACTTTCACTATATGTGGATGACATGATATTCTATACAGAAAACCCAAAAAACTCCACAAAAAAAAAAATGCTAGAATTAACCAATTCGGTAAAATTGCAGGATACAACATCCATGTACAGAAATCTGTTGTAATTTTACACACCAATAGCAAAGCAGCAGAAATAAGGAATCAATCCCATTTACAATTGCATCCAAAGCAATAAGATACCTAGGAATAAACCTAACCAAAGAGGCGAAAGACTGATACTCTAAAAACTATAAAACCCTGATGAAAGAAATTGAAGATGACACAAAGAAATGGAAAGACATTCCACACTCATGGACTGGAGAAACAAATATTGTTAAAATGTCTATACTACTGGGGCACCTGGGTGCCTCAGTGGGTTGAAGCCTCTGCCTTCAGCTCAAGTTGTGATCCCAGGGTCCTGAGATCAAGCCTCACATCGGGCTCTCTGCTCAGTGGGAAACCTGCTTCCCTCAGCCCCTCTGCCTACCTCTCTGCCTACTTGTGATCTGTCAAATAAATAAAATCTTAAAAAAAAAAAATCTATACTACCCAAAGCAATCTACACATATAATGCAATCCCTATCAGAATACCACCAGCAATTTTCACAGAGCTAGAGAAAACAATTCTAAAATTTGTATGCAACCAAAAAAGACCCTGAATAGCCAAAGCTAACTTTAAAATGAAAAGCAAAGCCAAAAGGTGCTGGCAAGATTGCAAAGAAAGGGGAACCTTCTTTCACTGTTGGTGGGAATGCAAAATGGTGCAGCCACTCTGGAAAACAGTATGGAGTTTCCTCAAAAAGTTAAAAAAATGAAACTACCCTAATTCCTGCATTTATACTCTTAGGTATTTATCCAAAGGATACAAAAATGCTGAATCAAACGGGCACATACACCCTAATGTTTATAGCAGCATTTTCTTCAAACGCCAAATTACGGAAATGTGCCCAAGTGTTCATCAACTGATGAATGGATAAAGAAAGTGTATATATACACATGGAATATTACTCAGCCTTAAAAGAGGGCAATCTTATTACCTGCAGTGACATGAATGGAGCTAGAGTATTATGCTAAGCAAAATGTGTCAGAGAAAGACAAATAGCATATAATTTGATTCATATGGAATTCAAGAAACAAATGAACTTAAGGTAAAAAAGAGAGAATGACAGGGGATAACCAAGAAATAAACTCTTAATTCTGCAAAACAGACTGACGGTTACCAGAGGGGAGGTGGAAAAAGAGATAGGCAACATAGGTGATGGGGATTAAGGAGGCATTTGCTGTGATGAGCACCTGGTGTTATATGGAAATATTGAATCACTATATTGTACACTTGCAACTAATATTACATTGCATGTAATGTAATACATTGCATAGAATTTAAAAACTTAAAAAAAAAAGAAAAACTCAAGCACTTTTCTATTTAGAAAAATATCCATAAAGATTCCAATAAACTGATCCCCCACATAAAGGCCAACAGTATTTACATGATAGTCTAGAGCTTTCAGAGCACTTCCAAATAAGTATCTTATTTTTTTAAGTACTCTGAAAATTTGAGCTCATGAACTTTGATCCTAAGCTTACCTGCTTTTTTGATTAACCCACACTGTTAATTAAAAAAAAAACATATTACATACCTAAATATTTTATTTATAATTATTATGATTTGAATTGGATCATACTAAACTGGGCTTATTTGAAGAATTCATTAAGACTTCTGGATTTTTGTGTTCGGTTTTATTGATTTTTGTGTCATCTCTTGTGCCAACATTTGCTCTGATTCATAATGCACTGTTAATAGCCACCCCTAAAGATGACCTTTCCTGATAATTTAATTTTCTTTAAGCAGGTCATTGCTACCTGATAATTATCTTACTTTCTTAAATAATTCTGAATCTCATTTCCCAAAGTCATTTTCTTCATATACTTTATATAGGAAATTTAAATATGTATAATTACATAATGTTAAAGCTTAGGAAAAAAACCTCAAATTCATGGAACTCTTTTAACAGAAAAGAAAAGAGGCCTAGAGAGAGTAAACTAGCTTGAAATATCAAAGCTGGTGAGGGATGTTTACAGCACTATAACTCAGGTCTTTGAACTTCTGATATAGTACTCTATCCAGTGTTTTGCCTTTAATTTATTTCATGAATGAACATGCTATTCTTGACCCTGAGCTTTAGTAGTTTTGTGTATTTTTCCATTTTCTAGTCAGATCCACTCTTTATTCTGCTCCTGTCCTGTTCTGTCTGTGGAGGTTATCCTCTCCCTGGTTGGGTTCAGGCAATGGAAAGCACCAGCAATGGCTGGACTCCAGAAATGGGAATTATGGATTTGAGTTCCTCTAGCGCCTAACATGCCAGACTAGGATTGGCTCATGGCTGCACTTTTCCAGTGTCTGGGAGGGAGCTTCTCTTGCCCAGCAACAGCTATGGGTTTTGCTGACCACTCTAGTAGCCATCCCTTACGGTCTCAGGCCTTCCTGAGGAAGTGATGACTTTCTGCACAGCTAGATTTTTATAGTCTTTATGTTAACTTTCGCATTTGGTTGCAAGTTCCTAATATTAGCAAGCTCCTTGGTTCTTTATCTTTGTCCACATCTCTGTAAACAGTGTCTTCATTAAACTCTATATTTGGAGTGCAAATCTGTTTTCTGTTGGAACTCTGGTATAAGGTATATTGTCCTGACTTCAGCAAAAGGGCTACAATAAAAGTTACTTTTCTGTTAACACAAGTTTTGTGTGTGTGTGTGTGTGTGTGTGTGTATGTTTTCCCCCCTTAGGGCAAAGGAGATTCTTCTTGTTTAATACGTGGTTATGCGGAAGCTGTCACAGGTTGGGTTCTCTTACTAGTTGCTTCCAAACTATAATGCATATTCCAAAAGCCATGAATAAGCTCTGCTGGAGCTCTAGAATGAATATTGCTTCTCAAACCCGTCTAACTTTGGACTGAAATGGTGGAGACTTTACAAACTCCCTCCTCAGTCAGTGATGCCAGCTGCCCCAGAAAGCACATGATTAGACAAGGAGCTATCTGAAACTCAAAAAGGACCTGAGGATCTGTTAGGTATAGACTGTCTACTCACCCTGCACTCCAAGCTGGAAAACAGGTTGTTTCTTAAAGATTACCTGTTTGTTGTATCTCTGTCACACAAGTCTCTGTTTGGATGTGCATCATTATGTACATTCATAGGATGATCAGATAAAATATAAAGACATCCAGTCATGTCTGAACTCCAGATGAACAAATTTTAGTATAAGTGTATCCCAGGCAATAGTTGAGACATCCTTATAAATAAAACGTTAAAATCCACATAAACAAATCATTAACTGAGTATTCTGCTTTTTGAGGTTTTTTGCCCTCCCCAGATCAGGCAATCCTAATATTAATTATCTATTATGAGAAGCAGTTTTACTTTGTATTTAAATAGTTCAGCCTCTTGAGGTAGACCACACCAATTCAAAGCCAACCTTTTTTAATTTAGCAGCTGTTTAATCTTAGGAAAGTTATTAGTACCCAGGAGCTTCAGTTACTTCCTCTTTAAAATAGGGAAAATAAGAGGTCTTAATTTATAAACCATTTTGAGGATTAAATGAGTTTAAAGTAGAACACTGAAGAGTTAATGATACATAGTAAGTGCTCAATAAATGCTAGCAATGGCAATTATGGTTTTCAATACAACCCTTCTGTTGCACTAATGTAATGTAATGTAATACCATTCAATATATACTTACACAGTGCTATAAAGTACCTAAATAGGATGTAGTCTTTATTCCCTAGAATATTATATTCTAATAGAGTAGGTACAGACCAGTCCAAAGTAATATAAAGGTCATACCAATAAGCCCATTAGGAAAAGTCTTGTGGTAAATTGTGGCACAAAATTGGTCATAATGGAATTGAACAGTAAGATGGTTTACAGAGACTGAAAATTGAACTGGACCATGAAGGAAGACTATGATTTTGACTTATGAAATTGTAGAGAAGCAGACACTCATTTGAAAAGAAAGTACAACATTTAGAAATTTATTCTGTCTACAGCGAAAGCTAGCTAACATTCTCTCTGAATTTCCTGCAAACATACAAGACAACAGAGAAAATAGACATTAAATATGAAAAGCCAATATCACCAAACTACACACTAAAACATCTGGGAAGAGGTGGGCTGTATCACAGCATGCAGATTTTAATTGACTGCAAATAGATTAGAAGACACTACATGCCCCCCCCTTTTATCTATCCTCAAGATCTTATCTCTCTTAACAATGTTTAAAAAGATAATTTTTAATTCTGGTTGTAACATTTTGCTTGCCATGAAAATGTTAATCCAATATTTATTTTTCTTTAGAGATAGCTGTGCTCCTCAAGGTTACTGTTGTTTTTGCCTTAGACTTCATATTCCCCAGGGTTATCAGTTTCTTTGTCAATGCTTCCAATGCCCCAAGACTGCCCACACATTTCTGTAATTCACTAGGACTCAGGGGACTTAGCATTCGGTTGAACTCACCATATGATACTCTTTCTCTGTTACAGAGATCCAGCAGGGATCAACTATGGAAAAGAAACAGGCAGAGTCCACAGGTATCCACGTGCAGGTTTCCCATAGTCTACTCCTTTCTAATAAGGGAGGGTCACAGAGAATGCACCCATCCTCCAGTATCAGGAAAGCAGTGACAACCATGTGATGTTTTGTCCAGGGACACCTGTTTGAGATTCAGAAATCAGGGGTTTAAGTGGGAGGTGGTCACATAGACATTCTTTGCCTAGCAACTACAAAAATTTAAGGCTCTCAAAAGAAATGTAGGCTTTCCACACCTGAGACTAAAAATATAACACTGTATGAGAATGGTACTTCAACAAGACTAATAATAAACTTAAAAAATAAATAAAATCAACAGCGATTTTAGCCTAGTGACATTTTTGGACTTCTGATCTCTAGAACTGCCAGTAATTGTGTTGTTTTAAAAACGAAACAAGACAAAAAGTGAATGATAATTATATGACGTGAAGGATGTGTTAATTAACATCTTGGTGAACCTTCACCATATATACTTGAATCAAGTCATGTATATATTGTATTCCTTTAACTTACACGATGTTATATGTCATATTTTGATAAAGCTGGAAAAAAGACAACTTAAATAGGTATCTCAGAAGAGGCTATCCAAACAGCATTAATTATGACCTTCTAGTCAATCCCAATCATAAGGCAAATGAAAAGCAGTACAGAAGTTCCTCAAAAAATTACCATATATGTATAGTAATTATCACATGATACAGTAATCCCACTCCTGAGTGTATGTCCAAAGGAAATAGAATCATTTAAGTTAAAACCCAATGAGACACCACTATGCCTTTACCACAGTGGGGAATATAGGGAATAATTTATTCTGTCTCAGGAGTGGATGTCCAAAGGAAATAGAATCCACTCCTGAGTGTATGTCCAAAGGAAATAGAATCAGTTAAGTTAAAACCCAATGAGACACCACTATGCCTTTACCACAGTGGGGAATATAGGGAGCAGGTTTTCACCATAAAACACATTGTTTGTGCAAACTTACCAGAAGCCAAGTCCCAGATACTAGCCAAGGGTCAAACTTGGAAAACAGGAGCCTCCACCCTACTGGGTTCTGTTTTCTCTGCAGGCCAGCATAAGAGTTCAATGTTTGGGGATGGATTGAACCCTGACATGAAGGGAACCTGGTATCAAAGTACTCCTCACTCCATAAAACATAATAGATCATAATTTCACTCATTATATCCCAAGAAGATGGTGAGGACATTCTGTAAAGGGTTGGAGAAGCAACTGCCAGATTTTAAACCATTTCCATACTGTTTATCTACAATCTTGATAAACACAGTTCTTCTCTGCTAACCTCATTTTACATTTGAGAGCATTTGGGCCAGAGGCAGAATTACCACAAATGGGGAAGCAGTGATCAAAAGATAAGGAAAGAACCCTACAGCTTCCACCCAGCCCACCTAAGCTTTTTATCATGCAGTAGATCTTTCTCCCTCTACACTTCTCACACAGCAGGTTTGAGGTGGCCATGCAGCACCCAGAGATTTCTTCGAGACCCTACCTCCCACCCCCCTCACCCCCTGGGGGGCCTTTCCCTCCTTTCCTGGTTTCTCAGGGATTGCTCTATCAGGATTCAGTCCTGCTACTTCAGGATCCTGGGAGGAACCACATTGAACATCAGTTTCCCTTTTTTTTTTTTTCCTCTTAAGTGTAAAATCTCATTGAAACTCTCTTAGAACATGCAGATAAAGACAAAACGTAAGTACAACTTTGTGGTAGAGGAATAACCACTGTTAGCAGCTTGTGGGAGACCTTGTAAGTTTTTGTTTTTCTCCTTGTGTGCCTCTTCCTTGAAGCATAAGGCTAATGTCAGCCTAAAATTGGTCTACTTCAAAGTGATGGAATGTCTAAAGACATCTGGTGAATTGTATAGCAATTTTTAATTACAATCTATTTGTCTATGGGGTGGAGCAATCTTAGAACAGAAACTGGGTCCATTTGGGGATTTAGACTCTTAATTATATGCAGAAAACTAGTGGGGCTATTTAAGAGAAGCCGATGAGCAGTAGAAAGAATTAGCAGCTTAGGAGAAAAGTAAATTTTAGAGTATGAGAGAATTAACTAGAGAAAACCTGATACCATTGTCTCAGTTATAAAAGAGGTAATTGTGGGCATAACATGGATTAGGTCTACAGGATTTATGTATCTACTGAGTCTCCATTACACTCACTTCTGTGACCTGTTGAAAGGTAGAGGTAGATTGTAATATTTCCCTAAACTAATGAGCTGTTTCCCTAAACTATGAAACATGTTACTATACTGTCGGCATTGCCTAGCAAGAAAGAATGGTTCTTTGATACTATTGCTCAGATGCCCTCAGTTACAAACTACTGATGAGTTTTGCCTTAAAGAGGCTCAGGCAATCAGCACGAGAACCTGTTCTCTCCATTCTGCAGGGGTAACCCTCTGTGCCGAAATGCTATGTAAGCCATAGCAAGAGACAGAAGCACCTCTGCTTATGCTCAGACTCTCCTGGAAATTGCCCCTTGAGATTAAGTAGCAAAATCTGGCTGGCACGGATTTGCAGGTACATTTGGCATGGAATAGGGGTGGGCTTGAATTGATAACAAGGCAAAATATTTTAAAAGATTCTATTGATTGGGTTTCTTAGACACATCCTGCATGGCAACAAACGCAGGGTTTCTCACCTTTAGGTGAGACGTCTGAAATCGGAAAGAGTTCGGCCCAGAACCCTGGCCAAATTAGGACCAGAGCTCAGGTCTCTGGATTCTCAACACACAGAAATAGAAGATGCCCTGCTGTGTTCTATCAAAGCAGCAAAGTGCTCATCCATTCTCAGGTAATGTAAAGTACCACACTTGTCAACAATCCCTAAGTACTCTGGCAAACAAGATCACTTACAGTTGATGAACTGCTATGTATACATTGACCAGCTATTTTGTTTAAAGATGAATTGCAACATATTTTCCTCTCATTCTTTCTTCTTTCCCGCTTTCCCTTCTTCCTTTTGTTCTGTCCACACCCCCCATCCGTCCCTCCTGATTTACAATCAGACTTTAAAAGGTTAAGGTATGATTGATTTCAAGCAAGCATATGCAGTTGTTCAGCAATGAAAGAAATGTAAAGGTCTTAGGTAGCATCTGAGTTAAGTGAAAAATAAGAGTAGCAGCAAAATGGCACAAAAGATGTCCTACCCTAACAGAATCTCTAACTTTACAGAAAGATTTTTGTTTGGATAATTGCATTTAAGAATATATCCTTATTATTATATTATATATTATTATATATAACAGTACTTTTTTTAAAAGATTTTATTTATTTGACAGAGATCACAAGTAGGCAGAGGCAGGCAGAGACTGAGAAAAGGGAGAAGCAGGCTCCCCGCTGAGCAGAGAACCTGATGCAGGACTTGATCCCAGGACCCTGGGATCATGACCTGAGCCGAAGGCAGAGGCTTTAACCCACTGAGCCACCCACGCACCCCTACAGAGAGATTTTTGTTTGGATATTTGCATTTAAGAATATATCCTAGTATAAGAGTACTTTTTTAGAGAAAGATAAATATTGGCAAATGATTTGAAGAGAGTGAGTGAGGGTAGTGAAAGACAAAAAGAAATGGAGAAGAAAGGGGAAAAAAGTTCAAGCCACATTTTGTGTTCCTGACCAGAAATAGTCATGAAAGAAATTTTAAAGAAATTAGAGTTACAACATGGCATTTTGACATACAGCCTATGTCTTCTTACATCATGGATTTGCAAGTTTATCTAAAATTTTAAGTTAGCTAAATTATTTGTGAATAAGTTATTTTCAGGCAAGAAATATCCATTTTAGATGTTTTTTCACTTACTAAAGTTTCTCTTTAAACCTCCACCACCCCATTTCCCCTTTGACTTTCAACTTATGAACAAAACAGGTTTGTGGTCACACCTGTACATGTTAGGTATCTGGGTTGCGATCTCTGATAAGATGTACTTTTTAAGAGGATGAAAATTCCTTAAGTTAGAAGTTTCATATTTTATCACTGCATAAATTAGTGTCCTTCTTTTTAATTCCATAAGATAGTTCCTACTGTTAAAAAGCCAGAGTTATGAATATTTCATATTAAATGAGAAGATAATTTTATCTTCTTGGTATCAATTAGTTGGCTAAAAATACACTTGATTCAGGAAAAAATTCATAGGCCAAGGGGTTTTTTGTGAGATATATTTTAGGATATATATCTGTATGGAATTTAAAAAAATATTTTTACAAAATTATGCTAAATTTTCAATAAAACATTTGACCGAATAAATAATAAATGGAAGAGAAGAAAACAATTTTGTCATGGGAAACAAAAATTAACATAATCCTGGGGAATAAAAAATCTGGGTTTTTTTTTGCTTTCAATTCTTAATAAAATGATCAAATCTTCCAACACAAAGAAAAGCAGAAATAAGCAATGAAAAGGGAAAAAAAAAAAGACCCCTGCATTGTTTAGGTTACAGTGAAAGGGAGAATCTGTGGGGATGGTCAATCTGTATGATCACTTTTTCTGGAGCAGGTTATCAGCACTGAGAACAGAAGGCCCTGCTAACATAAATGAAGCCTTGCAGAGCAGGTGTAGATCTGCAGACAGGTGATGGCAGACATTCAACTCCATCGTGACAGGACACTGCTTTGTTCACCTCTTATAACCATTTCCTGTTAAAGGAGATTTAGACTCTCACATGAGCATTCTTGGCAAAGTGCTACCAAGGGTATTATAATAATCGGATCTGGAGGCGTTTAAGGCAAGGACCGAATGCGCACTGACTCAGGATAAGCACAGTCAGAACTTGGCAGCAATAAAGACACCAGAAAAGGGCAGAATCAAACAAATAGCATCTTTCAAATAGCAACTTTCTTCCTAGTTGGTGCAGCATGTTTTTGACTCAATAACTATGTAAACTTTCATTTCCTTTAAATAAATATTCCTTTTTGACTTCTGTGGGTTAATCTCTGATGCATTTAATATTAAGTTATGGGAAGTTAGTTCAAATAGTTCAACCTAAAGAAATGGAAATGCCTGGGGAGTAGCTGCAAAGGTCTATGAGGCTACCAGATTGGGCAGGTGGGGCAATTTCTGTTTCAAAAATTAGTCACTAAATTTTAAGAAATTTCCCTCCCTCCCAAGGAAGTCAAAGAATATATATCTTTTAGTAAGCAAGCCAATCTCATTTGATTAACAGTAATATAATTTAAGTACGCTTTTTACTCCAGATATGGGGAGCCAGCATTATCACCCCCTTGATGTACCCAATGCAATAAATACATGTTTGTCACTCTCATTCACCAGCTGCAACTTAAAAATTTTTTATATGTATTTTAAATATCATCTTTTTGAGAACAGGGAGCATGAATTTCTTTCAGTGTTGTCCCCAGTGAGACCTCAGATATTACTTGGCACAGATAAAAGTGCTAATGTATGTTTTATAGTATCTCCACTTCCTCTATTTCCAATTTAATAACCCCAAGAACACATTCCTTTGCTTGAATTGTTCCTGGCATGAGCAATCAAATATGTTGCACGTGCGTTTTCCCGCTCTCATTTTAAAATCCTTATTCAGGTCATCTCAGTTTCCTTCATGGACCACTAAGTTACGGCTCTACCTGCCCCTCCCCCCACCCTTGGGTTCTCTCATACACAGGAAATTTGACTTTTTAAACAATCCTACTCCTATTCCCTAGTAAAGCTATCTGCTTCCTCACCTCACTTCTCCCCCTCCACATTATTCCACCTAGTCTATTTATATATGTTTATAATTCTGTATCTGTAAAAAACCTATGTGCCTATGTGTCTTAGTGAACATTATACTGGACTCTGAAAATAGAGCCATGCTATTTTGTTTATTTGCTTCCAATCTTCTCTTAGAAGATCTTGTTTATCTGTGTACTTACCTGTATGATCTGAATACTGGCCTCCTTTGTGTGTTAATAATTATATATGGTTAAGGAAATTAAAGAATACAGATAGGAGAGTATATAGAGGAATTGGAAGGTAGGAGTTTTTACAATGATTTTATGAGTTATGAACACATGGTAGAAAAACCAAGATAGGGCATGAAGAAGTATGTATGCTGTATGCAACTGCTAATGTCCTTGGGTGCTAGATGTAGGGGCCTTACTCAGAAACCTAAAATAAGTACTTAACTGTAGTCTTAATTTTTCTTATGGTTATTATTAAACTGTTATTTATATTTTGAAAAATACATAGTGAATATTTTAATTTCTCTGTCAAGTTTGCTCCCCAATTCCTCTGCAAAAATTGGTAAAACAACAACTGTAAACCTATAAAAAAGAGTTTCTGCATATAAGAACACAAACATACATATATACAGATCAATGAATGATTAACAATATCAAAAAAGTTACTTTTTTGCATTACTTTTTTCTTTTCTCATTTTACCTCAGTAATTATATATGTATTTTTTTCCTTAGATAAATCTGAATTCTTGGAACTTATCTACCTCCTTATCGTTTTTGTTTTTGTTTTTGTTTTTGTTTGGACTGCTGAATCAAGTAATCCCTGGGGCAATTTCTGTGGACACATCTTGTTAAAAAGCCAACAAAATAAAGTCAATAAAAATAATGCCACAAGAATGATACTTGGAACCTGGATTATATCAACAATATCCTAAAATGTCATCTTTCAGCTGCCTGTTGTATCACAGGGGGTCTCCTCCAATCAGTGGGCAGCTCTCCACACCATATGTGCACTACAACAGGAGCCCAGAGACAAAATGCAGATTAATTCTTGTGAAATACTAAGCAGAGCATGAATCTCATAGAGCTGCTCCTTCCAGCTAGGCTCCAATTCATTTGCATTTTGAAACAATTGATCTTAAAACCATTCAAACTAAAGCAGTGGGAAGAGGGTCAAGTAAAAGTAACATCTTGGCTACAAACTGTTAAATCCTACTGTTTGAAGAATATAAGCAGTTATAAAATTATCCACATTCACCCAAATTCAAAAAGAGAAGTATGCATTCTGTGCTCTCAGGACTTACAAAAATCAAAATAAATTTGATTCCTTGGAGGCATCTGTTAACCAAGGGTCTGGCAGATCCTACCTATGTCCTAGAAATTACTACCTATTCTTTCCAAAGAAGACAATAATTAGAGTTCTTCTCTTTGTTTATATATACAGAAGGAAGGAATATTTAGGTAAGGGCATATCACAATACCTTGCAAATTATATAACATGGACTAACACTTTTCCTCCTAAGGCGAGTATTCATTTAGAGATAGAAGAACCAAAATGTATAGTTTCCCATGCCCCAAAGGAAAACTTCATACCACTGCAATATTTGTGTAGACAAGTGGACACCATGCTGAACCTCAACTCTACTGAACTTTCCAATACTAGTTCTTACTGGAAGTCATTCCTCTCATCCTGGTGATAGGATTCCATATTAGAGGACTAGATATTCACATCTGTCCCATCAGGGAAGCATTCTATTATCAAAACTGAAATATTTCTACTCTCCAAATACTATCTAATTAATCCCATTGTTTCAGACAGTCTTTGCATTTATTTCATGTCACTGTGATGTTATTTTGCTGGTCAGAGAAAGAAGAATTTTCTGATTTTGGCAGTATTCTCTGTGACATCAGTTGGACTACATTAGCAGCTATCTGCTGTGCAAGTTCAGGCTGATTCAAATACCATGCTAGGTGTGGGCTATGGGGGGTGGCTAACTCCATTTCTATGGAAGCTATATTGTGGCTAATACAGTTATACAAGCAAATGGACATAAGCTTTAAACTAGAAACATGGATTAGAGGTGGTTCACTGTGTTTTGATGTTCAAGCAGCCAGGATGAGGATAAACATGAAGAAATACATAGTTTGTAGGTCCTGTTTCTCTTCATTTCCTAAATTTAATAATCATCCATTCTATTCTTAAATTAAGCAATGGGTATTAACACTGCTATAAACCAAGGGTGTTATTAGATGTTTATATAAATACAGGTACACTCCGTACTCTCAAGGCTCTACAAGGTAATTGGAAAGCACACAGAAGTTCAGAGACAAACTGAGTGTGGGGTGGAAAGTGCACTAACAAAGACATGTATGAAAATCTATAGAAGCAGAAGAGAGGTACATTTCCTGTTCTTAGTAAGCAGAGAGCAAATCAGTGGCTCCATTAGAGATGATGATACTTGGCTCAGTATTGAAGGATACCCCCTTTGGATTCAATGGACCTTTATAACCAACCATTTCTCAATTGTATTTCACAATGAGTAGTAGGACTCAAGTGAGGCACAATGCATTGAAACCTCTTGGCAGCAAATTGTAAGAGTCTATAGCCCAAGGTGGACATCCATCAGATACAAGAAATTGAAAAATCTCAATTTGGAAAAAACAAAAACAAAAACACCAGACCTTGCAAGCTAGAGCTGGTGATCTCTAGGAAAGAAACACTGAAGAAACAATCCAACAAAAAAATGCAGCTTTTGCTATGAAAAGGAAGACATGCCTATTTTATTGTTATGGAACTATAAAACTTCCAGGCTGAGTCAAGTCACTGTAGTAGGAGTTATTTTTGTTATTAACATATAGCCGTTACTGACTACCAGAAATTCTTAAATTTACAGTTGATAAATATATCATATGTCCATCCTTCATTTATCTGAGCACCATCCTATATCCACCATGAGTTTATGGAAAGAATAAAGAATCAGGAAACTTCGAAAATATTACTGCGACCTCTGGGTGGCCAGGTAATATGCCTGAATGTTAATTTTCTCATCAATTAATTGGGAAAAATTTTTGAAAATTATTTGATAGTAATCTGTTCTAGTGCTGAAAGACCCCTCCCCTAGAAGATAGATAGGATAACTAACCGCTTGTTTGCTTTTCTGTAAACCGCTGGCTTTTAGGTATAGACCAGGTTATTAATTAGGTTATTAATTGCTTATTAATCGCTCTTTTGCCCTTCTTTAACCGCTTGGCTTATAGAAATAATAGAGACGCCATGATGGCATTCCTACCTTCCCCCTTCTTGTTCCCCCCTCCCTGCCTCTCTCCTCCTGCGCGCGGGCCCTCAGAACCAATCAGCTTGTTCCCCCTTCCCGCCTCTCTCTTCGCGCGTGCGGGTCCCCAAAGCCAATCAGCAAACTCCATGTATGCCTTTTTCAAAAGTTCTAACTGTCAACCAATCCGTTGCGCCCCACCCAAAACTTGTTTGTACCTGTCTATAAAAACCCGGCACCACCCCAGCCGGGTGTGCTCAGCTAGCAGGAGCTGCTGACCACCCGCAGGCGCCTGCGTAACAATAAAGAACCTCTTGCTGATTGCATCCAGTGGCAGTGTTGGATTCTTGGGTAAGGGGATCCGCGGGTCTTTCAGTGCAAAATAATTATTTAACGTGGTAACGATTAGGAAACTTAAAATATGTCAGGTATAGTGCAGCATGCATAGAAGATTGGGAACTTCTTATGAAAAGGTGAAAGTTGAGACCACCTGATTCATATATACAAAAACACAGATATTCTGAATAAATTAAAGAATTTTAACAAATTTCAAAATACTTGAATAGCTTTTATAGTCAGAAATATTCAGAAAAATATATAGGTCACAGGTAACTTACATACTTAAACTAATCCTCATAACACCATCAAGATAGAGGCATTATCTGTACTTTTTATGAAAATACTATATGTCTGAGAGTTTAAATAACTGGCTTAAAGTATCAAAGGGTCAAAGAGTGAAAATATCTACAATCTTTACCCCAATGTTTTTGTAAATAAGAGGACAAAACCACAATTACCTAGGAATGTTTTTGAAATTTGGGCTCTGATGGGATACATTCTTAGAATTTCTAGGACTGGGGATTTAGGCAGATTTACTTTGAAACTTTTCCCTAGTTCTTTGTAATACAGCCACCTTTGTTTTTCTACTATGCATTTCTCAGTTTAAAACCACAGCACTAAAAACATATAGCTTCATTATTAACAAGAAGCAAAGCCTTAGGAAGACATATGCCAAAACCAAAATATTTCTGAGTACTTCTGTTGTGTTTTTGAACACAACAGCCCTGGGTGTTAAATACAACTGCCATGAAGGGTTTAGCTGGTCTTAAAGTTGGATTAAAAGACAAAACAAAAACCCCAAACCTTAAGCCGAAAACCAACAAAAAATAAGCCAAAAAAAAAACCAAACAAACAAACAAACAAAAACCAAAAAACCCAAACAAACCAAAAAAACTCAAAAAAACCAAAAGAGGAGTGATGAAGTTCTAGAACCTAGGTGAGGTTCGGTGGGCTGAGGTCCGGAGCTGATGACCAAGAAAGAATTCTTGAGACATCTTTGGTGCAAAATGGTGGTTTATTAAAGCACGGGGACAGGACCCGAGGGCAGGAAGAGCTTATGCCCCGGGTTGTGAGGGTAGGCATGTTATATACCTTGCAGTTGGGGGGATGGTGAAGGGATGGGAGGTTTCAACAGAGTTTTCACATGTTAAGGAGGGCCTACGGGGAGTCCTTGCCCTTATGGCTTGATCAATGTCGTCTTTAGGTCAGGCATTAACATCAAGATAATTGGGAGATTCTTGGTGGGGTGTTATGATCCTGCTATCATTTACATTCCCTTCTACCTCAGTATCCTCCTGTTTATGGTGGGAGGGAGACATTAGGGCTTCAGGAACCGAGAGTTATTTGCCTCTGGAAATTTGTGCTATTGATAAGGTAACCTCCCTGTTTGTAGATCTCTAGGACATCTGCAGAACAAGGGAGATTTCTGTTCTGCAGGATTGTGATCTCTGCAAGTGAACTATTTATCGTTTTATGGCAGTCAGGGGTGCCTGAGGAATGCCACACATATGGAGGGGAGCGGGTGAAGAGGGGGTGCAAGGCACCAGCTTTAGCTCTGTCCTCAGCCAGCCTCCTGCTCCCTCATCAAGGAGGACACACAAAATAAAATAAAAATCACTTAAGTCCCCACATTAAAAATTTTGTTAAGAATGAATTGCAAATTCCCACTTTCTACAGTTCTAATACCAGCTTCCTGGAGGAAATCATGGAGAATTATTTCATGTGCACTTTTTGAAAGAGTCCCTTCACTCAAAGTTTTATGAATTTAGTAAACGAAATTACTGAAGAATGAACCTATATTGTGGAAAAGGAACTATGATCCCACCAGTACTTCTGAACTCAGCTACATGTATTTTATCAGCTGGAATAAAATAGTTTGGGCTAAGGTAACAAACACACAAAATCCTATTAGTTTAACACAAAATAGGTTTCTTTTTCACCAAGGAACCTTGTGCCACATGCCCAGGCCAGTATCCAGGGCTAAAACCTTCAGTGTGTTTGGTCCAGCTCTCACTCAAGGCATGGCTATATCAACACTACACTCTATCATCACCACAGCAGGGAAAGAAATAGACGTCCAACATTCCCATTTTAAATCCTTCCATCTGGATGTGACACATGTCTCTTCTGTTCACATTATATTGGCTCAAGTATGATGCACAGGCATTGATGCACACTTAACATCCTTATAGCATCCTTCTGAATACTTTGGTGAATTTTTTTAAATTTTTTATTTTTTATAAACATATATTTTTATCCCCAGAGGTACAGGTCTGTGAATTGCCAGGTTTACACACTTCACAGCACTTTGATGAATATTTTTAATTCATGTTAAATTTTTTCATGAAAGAAGAGTAATCCTGCTCATTAGGTGAAACCGGAATAGCCTCTAGATTGGATTCTGAATTCTACAATTCACACATTGCTCAGGAGCATTTGTTTCTTTTCTAAGTCTTGCTCTGCTTCTACCTTTATTCTCACAGATCTCTTTAATTTTCACTACTGTGTCTTGTAAATTCTTAGTCTCCAGTTAGTAATTGACACTTAAGAACCATGTCAGAATTGTATTATGAAGGGAATATTCAGTGCTGTTGTTACAGTCAGCTTTTTCTGGCTCCAGAGAACTGAGAACATCCCAGTACTGTTCAGTGACATCATCCTGGTGGGTTGATATCAGGCAGCCACAGTCAGCATTTTTACGCCATAGAAATCAACATGTGTTACAACTCAGGCTTGTTTGATTCTCCCAGAGGGCTAGATGCTTAATATATACCAACACCCCACTGAGAATATTGCCCCCTCCCATGTACTCTGTAATGTCCATGGGAAAAGGAAGGAAGAGTTTTCATCTGCAGCTGTAGAACAGAGAAACAGGAATAAAAAAGTTTGTAAAACTATGGGCCAAGTGTCAAGTCAGAAAAGCATATTTAAATCATTCAAAAGGACAAATAGAACTGATGGTGCAAGATCCAAAAGAAATGGGGAAGAGGGGTAGGGAATTCTTAAGAATATTTCCTGATATGGGTTTGCTTTAGGTGGGTGGATTCTTTAAAAGGTTCCACAGTAAGTTTACAAAAAACTACTATTTCTAAAAACATCGGGGTTTTGTTCACCCTATGACCAGTCGATATTGAATGATGAATCAGGAATGCTTTAGTTCAAATTGTTGGAAGTAACTTCTACACTTAAGATGACTCCAAGTTGAATTAGAAAAAAATAGATTGTGGGACACATGTTGTGTTATTGTTCTTATCTCACTGTAATGTAATCTATGTATTTACCTTATCAGACTGAGTTTTTTGGGTGAGGATTCTATCTTAGCTATTGATACCCTGGAAAAGGATGCATAGGTGGCACCTAATCGAATTGTGAAATTGACCTAAATTTAAACTGTTACGGTCACAGCCTGTCAAAATGTATTCCAGCTTACCCATTTACTTTATTTACTTCAAATATTCTATAGGCTTTGCTGGATAAACACACAGATTTTAGAAATGTGAATATTTCTATGAAAGGCAAGAAAGGCTTTAAGAATCTTGTCTAACTTGACCCTGAGACCTCTATTAGGAAAATAATCTTGTCTTCTAAGGACTCTCTCTTTGAGACTTTGCTGGATTTATATTAAAAGACCCAGTAGAACAAAGAGATCATTCTTCAAAGTAATTTATGAGCTCCTATAATTCAAATGTTGGGATTTCCACAAGGTTGAACAAAGACATGCAGACTTCATCACCAAAGTGAAAAACA
The DNA here is from genome assembly GCF_011764305.1 of Mustela putorius furo. Lineage (NCBI taxonomy): Eukaryota > Metazoa > Chordata > Mammalia > Carnivora > Mustelidae > Mustela > Mustela putorius. Next base: position 60,181,514 of record NW_025422005.1, on the reverse strand, counting down.
AGATAAGGCTCTTTAATTTATTTTGATTTTAAAAATGGTATTTAATGATACAAAATACAATGTTAGCAAGAAGGAAGAGCAATATCTGGCATTTATAGTAACTTATGCTCATAATAACCTATAGTTCAAACTCTATGTACCACGACTATGCTATGGATTTCCCCTGGCTGATTTCCAGTTTTCTCACAGGATCGGAGATCATGGACCACAAGAAGCCACATTGGGTTTGTCTACTATCACTGTTACTAGGGAATTTATGGTCTTTCTGGAACCAAAATATGGCTCCAGAGCCATTGTGTCAAGAGTTTGGATAAAGAGTTTTCAGAGGAGAAATTGATTGTGCCTTTGACCTCCATATATAAGAACTCTTGTAATGCATCTTGGGTGCAGAAAATTAAGCTTCCTTGAGATTATGAGCCACTGTAGATAGGGAAGACCAAGTTCACAAAAAAAGAGAAACAAAGGTCTATTTTCTTTGATTTTATGATACAATGCAAGCTTGTTTTTGTATGAAAAAACTAGATGTGAATGAAATATGTAAGTGTAAATAAGACAGTAGGTACCTGTGGGTGCCTGCTTTTAGTCCACATTCCCAAAACACACATTTTAAATAGTGCATGATAGGAAGTATTGCTTACTTAATACATTTTCCTACAGAACTTCTTGGTATATAATGAGCAAGTTTCTGATGATTACAGAGGTACACATAGATTCTAAGAAATTTTCCTAGAGAAAAGTATGATTATGTTTGAGAAAAGATATACAAAACGTTTTGCCTTCCTTTCCTTTGAGCCCATAAAATTATGTTAAATTGTGTTTCATAAAGGGGAGAGATAGTCCCACCACTAATGTACTTTATTTATACAATAAGTATGTAGGTTTCACTATTATATAAAACCCCAAATTAATGGTCAATGCTCATTTTGAGAAATGGTAGCAATCTGAACAGCATTTCAGATGGTAATTAGATTTTCTTCCAGATTCTTAATGTTTTGTCCTAAGGGGTGTGTGGTTTGTATTTTATAGCAAACCACATTATATAAATAGGAAACATATTTTAATGGTTATTTATTTGTATTTTTTTTTGAATAACACTCAAAAGAAAGGAAGATGAATTATATATCTCTTGTAGAGGCGTTCAAAAAGTAGAGATACACGGAGGCCTTGCAAATCTTTTGCTAAAGGAACACAGACTTTCAAAGAAAATGAACCAAAGTGATTTGTATTGATATGGTTAAGAATTTTTTGTCTAGGGAAAGGAATATAAGACAGAAGAAATTTTTTTAAAATGGAAGTGAACTGAAGAAAGTCACCTTAAACACAAAGCCTAAAATTTCTCTTATGAAGATTTCAACAGGTAATATATTAAAATGGGTCAGAAAGTAGCTTCAAGGACAAGTTCAAATTCAACTGAGGTTTTATCTTGAATTCGATTTCACTAATTATTTTAATAATTGAAGATGCTATCGAAAGCAAGTTGTAAATCAGCTAATTATTTACTCTGTTTATGTTTTCTATCAAATTATGCATTTCAGTTGGTATAATAAAAATTTCCTTTAGGGAGATGCAGGTGTAAAGTCTATGTAAAATTAACTAGAACAAAATCAATATCAGTATCAAATAAAGCAGGTTTACAGTTACAGTGGTTAATTTGGAAAAAGACTGCATGTGTATCACATATATTTTCATAGTCTTAGCAAAAATAAAAGTATAGAAAACTTAATTCACATTAAACCAGCCCTTTATCTGCTTTTTCCAGACTCAGGGCTGCCTTTAGAAACCCTAAATTTGGCTCTTCCTTTTGTTCTACGTTTTTGCCCCTCTTGAAGTGTTTATCCCTCTTTTCTTTCCTTTCTGTTGCTCTCGCCAGCAAGAACGACCAGGAGACATGGAGTGACAAGCTTGCGAATCTTTATTGTTCTCTTTATTCTTCTTTCCTTACCGGGATCTTTACCCCTATTTGTATCCCCTCTCCTCCCATCAGCAGACTGTACATGTGAAAGGAAGCCTGATAGCATGATAAAAAGCACGCAGTGTCCTCGGGCTACCTGTTTTGGGCATAGCCAATCATCTTTCAGGTGGTGCACAGGTCCTCTGTCTGGCTGCAGGCGCAAGCGCCATGTTGCGTATTATGTACGTAGCTGCCCCCCCACACTTTCTTCTATAATCACCAATTATTTCATCAAAAATTTAAAGTCCAGACAATCCAGTTTCCTTTATCCAACTTTTTCCCACTGTAAACATGGTCATACTCACTAGGGAATAAATAAGGAAAGCTGTGGGTGTGTACACATACCAGAGAGGGCCCAACAGACAGGCCCAGGCCAACTCTTGTTTCTTAGTGGGAGTTAAGACTGGTTAGAAGAAGGGAAGTAGAAAGAAAATAGGTCTATAGGTATGGTATTATGGAAGGCATCAGAAAATATGACAGAGGATGGGAAAATGACCTTAATGTCCTAATAGGAACAGATCTATGAAAACTCCTATTTGTCTTTAAACATCATGCATTAACACGGGAATATCCTGGAAATGCAGAGACCAATCAGAAAGGATACTATCCTAACATGAGAAGGTTGGGGGTAAAAATAAAGATCAATTTTATTTCACAGGTTTGGTGTTAAATCTTTTGGGTCCTTTATTTTGAGATATATTTAAGTTTCTGACATCTTAGAAGTGGGCTCATTTTAGATGAGGGTCTTATATCACTGAAATCAGTTTATTTAAAAAATAGTGTTGAGCCCTTCATCCTTCCTGTAATGGGAAGAAATATGGACCACTCACCACAGAGTACAAATAAGTAGTAGTCATATAGTCCATTACCTACTCAGCAAACAAATAGGGATTGCCCATCTAGTCTAAGCAGAGAGAGAGAAAAAGTCTCCCCCAAAACTTAGAGAACATCATGATAGTGTTTTAATGATCAGTCTAAGTTATCTGGGAGATTTTTTTTCTAGATATAGTCCTTAGATAAATTCACATTAAGGAATCAACTATTTACAATATAGAAAGGTTAATACTCAAAAGATTGAATATAGAAATATTAAGAACAAAAACTAAACACATATATAGATCTGATTAGAGAGACTTATTTGTTTGCCAATATTACGATTGTACCATTTTCCTTTTAATTTTTGCATATAGGGCAACGTAAGTCATTTTTTTGGGGGGGGGAAAAAAAGGTATAAGCCACACTCTTAGATTTGCATCTCAGATCACCACTATCTAGATGATCTCAAAAAGTAATTCTCTTAATATCACTATTTCTCAGTTCCCTTCCCTAAAATTGGGATTTATAGTGTCTACGATACTGTATTGGTAAAAAGAATTGGAAAGGCAATAGAGGGCAAAACCAGCTTTATTTCATGGCACATAGTGGGAACTCTGTATACAGTATTCCTGAATAAGCTCATTAGAAAAAAATGATGACAAATCCCAAAATTATGGTTCTCATTTACAATTACACCAAATAGAAATAAAGTATCTAGGAATGTACTTAATTAGGACATCAAATTCCTGTTCTATAAAGACTATAAAACATTAATGAAAGATACTGAAGATGTTACAAATGGAAAGATATTCCATGTTCACAGAAAGACTAGTTTTAAAATTTCCAAATGAAAACAATCTACAGATCAATACAATCACCATCGAAATGTCAGTAGTATTTTTCACAGAACTAAAATATTCCTGGGGCACCTGGGTGGCTCAATGGGTTAAAGCCTCTGCTTTCAGCTCAATTCATGATCCCAGGTTCCTGGGATCAAGCCCCACATTTCGATCTCTGCTCAGCAGGGAGCCTGCTTCCCTTCCTCTCTCTGCCTGCCTCTCTGCCTACTTGTGATCTCTGTCTGTCAAGTAAATACAATAATTAATACTTTAAAAAAAATTTTTAAAAAAGAACGAAAATATTCCTAAAATTTGTATAGAACCACAAAGAACTTGAATAGCCAAAACAATCTTGAGAAAGAAGAAGAAAGCTGGAGGTATCACAATCCCAGATTAAGATACACTACAGAGGTATGGTAATCAAAACAGTGTGGTACTAGGACAAAAATAGACGTAGATCAGTGGAACAGGATAGAGAGGCCAGGAATAAACCCACGCTTAAATGGTCAAATCTATAACAAAGGGGGCAAAAATATATAATGGGGAAAAGATAATCTCTTTAATAAACAGTACTGGAAAAACTGGACAGCTACATGAAAAAGAATAAAACTAGACCATTTTATTACACCATACATAAGTTGATAAATTTATTTTATAATAGATAAATCAATTAAAAATCAATTAAAGATATAAATGTTAGACATGAAACTTGTAAAAGTAAACAGAGATCCAAGTGATCTCTTGGACATCAGCCTTAGCAATATATTTCTGGATATCTGTCTTCAGGCAAGGAAACAAAAAAGCAAAAATAAACTATTGGGACTACATCAAAATAGAAAAGCTTTTTCACAGCATAGGAAATGATCAACAAAACAAAATTCAACTTATGGAATGGAAGAAGATATTTGCAAATCATACATATGATAAAAGATTAATATCCAACTTAATGAACTCCTACAATTTAAAAAAAAAAAAAGACCCAATTAATCCAATGGATTAAATGCACAGAGGACCTCAATAGATATTTCTCTGAAGACATACAGATAGCCAACAGATACTGAAAAGATGCTCAACATCTCTAATCATCAAGGAAATGCAAGTCAGAACCACAGTGAGGTATTACCTCACATTAGTCAGAATGGGCAGCATCAAAAAGACAAGAAATAACAAGTGTTTGTGACAATGTGGAAAAAAGGGAACCCTCGTGCACTGTTAGGAATGTAAACTGGTACAACCGCTGTATAAAACAGAATGGAGTTTCCTCAAAAAATTAAAAACAGAAATACAGTATAATCCAGTAATTCCACTACTGGGTATTTACTCAAAGCAAGCAAAAACAATAATTCTAAAAGGTATGCACCATTATTTATTGCAGCATTACTGATAATAGTCAATATACGGAAGCAACCTCAGTGTCCATGGATAGATTAATGGGTAAAATCATAGTATATATACAATGAAATATTACTTGGCCATAAAAAGAAAAAACGAATCTTGCCATTTGTTACAACAGGGATAGGCATAGAGGTTATAACGCAAAGTGAAACAAGTCAGATGGAAAAAGGCAAGTACCATATGATCTTAGTCTACGTGGAATCTTAAAATAAAGAAAAGAAAAGAAAGAAAAAGAAACAGATCCATAAATGCAAAAAACTGGTGCTTGTCTGGAGGAAAGAGATTGGAGAGATGGGCAGAGTGGGTGAAGGGGAGTGGGAGGTACATGCTTCCAGTTATGGAATGAGTAAATCACAAGGATTAAAGATATAGCATAAGGAATATGGTCAATGATACTGTAGTAATGTTGTATGGTGACAGATAGTAGCTACAATTGTGGTGAGCATAACATATAGAGTTATCACTATACTGTATATACCCAAAACTAATGTATCATTGTGAACTAAACTTAAGCAAAAATTTTAAAAATTCGTAATTATCTCCTTGGGGTTGATTCCATGGGCACTGGTTTAAGAGAGTACCTTTGGAGTGGTTCCTTAATTAAAAGAGGACCGCAGTGTTACCATTAAATATATTTGTGGCTTCAGTGGCATTTGGAAATGATAATTGTGTTTAACCAACTGAACTTCTATTTTATTTGTGTATTTTTTTTCAATTTTTTAAAAATATTTTATTTATTTGACAGAGAGAGAGAGATCACAAGTAGGCAGAGAGGCAGGCAGAGAGAGAGGGAGGAAGCAGGGTTCCTGCTGAGCAGGAAGCCTGATGAGGGACTCCATCCCAGGACACTGAGATCATGACCTAGCCGAAGGCAGAGGCTTTAACCCACTGAGCCACCCAGACACCCCTTATTTGTATATTTTTAAACAGAGATTAGAAATACAAAAGTTTTTAGGAAGGCTATTTAACATCTAGGGAAAAATAATAATTCATCTGGGGACAAACACCATTATCTTTTCTCCAAGGATCTAACCAGATAGCCCACTTTTCCCTTTGGCTAACTAGCTTGAGGATCGTCTAGAAATACAATCCCCCTAAAGGGAATGACTTCCCCTTTCTAGAGCATAATTTCAGGTCCTAAGTGGGTTGGGAAAATGGCACCATGTCCTTGCCAGATTCCCTTTATTTTCACTTGTTCAATATAGCAGAAATTTTGCCTATAGCAATGAAAGAACTTCAAAAAGATTATATTAAGGTTAAATTTTTAATTGCTTTTTTATTATTAGAAAATTGTACTTGCTTTGAGATACTATAAAATAAGATCAGGATGTATTAGGAAGTGTGATTTAGTTGTTTTCTTGTTAAATGCTAACAAGTGTTCTCACCATGTCAGCTGAGTCTAGAATTTGTTTTTATGCTCAATGTTTTCTGTAGCTCAACAGAAGCACCTATTTCTGTAATAGCCATATAATATTCAGAGCATTGAGCTCTGATAATTATCTAATTTGTTAATTATTCATATGGGATCAGGTGGTAGACTAGGAAGTATTGTATTGTGGAGCAAACATGGGATAGGGGATTCAGAGACAACGAGGTGCCAATCTGTTAGAAATCAAGATAAGGGTCAAGGAACCCAGAAGTATTCAATATCTGTATCAAAAAAGGCAAACACAAGTTTCCATAACTAATGTTAAATATGTACACAAACACACACACACACACAACTTAAAATGAAAAAAATATATATTATTCATAGCTTTGACCTCCAAATCAAAAGCAGGGTACTTTGGTAGCTAGGCTTGTCATTATCTCAAAACATTATGTAGTAGAGTCTACTCAAAAAGGAGACCTAACTTTGTCCCCTGACCACTACGGATCCAAGTGGGAGTCCTATACATAACACATTCATAACATACACCATTGACACCATTATCAAAATGAGAAAAGACCACATTTACTTACCTTCATAGGTTCATTCGACCTCAAGTATCTACAGTAGACCCAGGACAAAGTGCGAGAAAGAAAAGGCAAGACAGCCACAGGAAGGGTCTTGGTCCTCCCATCCCTGACTCTGAGAAAGGGAGAGAAAATAAGTAACCCACCAGCAGTTGTGGTCCAATTGGCGCCCTGAAATCAAATTAATACTCTTTTTTAAAATTTTATGGTTGCATTAGTTTTTTATTGTTGAGATAACAAATTGTCACAAATGTAGCAGGTTAAACAACAAAAATGTATCATTATCTTCAGTTCTGTAGGTCAAAGGTCCAATGCTGGTCTCACCAAACTACAAAACAAAGACATCAGCAAGCTGCCATTCCTTTCTGGTGGTTCTGAGGAGAGTCGTTTACTGTTCATGGGTTGTTGGCAGGATTACAGTTTCTTGAGGTAGTAAACCTAAAGTCCTACTGTTTTCCTGTCTATCGACTATTCCCACTTCTAAAGTCTACCCACATTCCTCATTTCCCGGTCTCTTTCCACCCTCGCTACCAAGTACAGGGGTAGTTCCTTTCACACCAGCTTTCTCTTCCTTCCTCCATCTTGTTTCTTTGATCCAACGAACAGGGTTCTTCACTTTTAAGGACTCATGTGATTCAATTACACCCTGGATAATACAGGCTATTTTCCCTATTGTAGAGTCACCTAATTAGCAACTTAATTTCATCTGCAATCAGAATTTGTTTTTGCCATTCAAAGTAACATGTTTACAGTTTCCAGAGATTAAGATGTAGACATTTTTGAGGGCCGTTATACTTCCTATGACAGGAGTGAAGATTTTCCTTTTTCAACATATATATATATTATATACATGAGGATTATTTATAAGGAAAAAGAAAGTGAATATAGAGAAACTTTGAATTCTTTGCCTAGATTTCTTTTATAACAAGTGCTCGCTTTTTGAATTTGAGAAAGCATCTTAAATTCTCTGAGCCTCAGTTTCTGTTCCTCTTATAGAAAAGAAAAGAAAAAAAAAGTGATGCTTATCACAATAAAGGTTTCTGGGCTGGGGAGGGGGTCGAGCAGGTACAGGGGCCAAAGGTGTGAAGAGAGGGGGTTGCTTGTGGTAAACTGGAGAGGGAATGTCTCACCCAAAGGAATTTAAATTTCAAAATTTTGTGTAAACATTCCTCCTAACAAATAAAACACATCTGTAAGACATCTTAGACAAACCTATCACTTGGAGGTATTTAACTCAACTCACAAGATTGCCATGAGGCCCAAGTGAAATGAATGTATGCAAGATAGAAAGCATATTGCATCCACTTAAGTTTGCTTATTTCCTGTGTTGCCCTAACAATGTTTACTAGGTTTTTGAGCATGTAAAGATCACTTCATTCATTTTTTTCTTCAATCACTATCCATATCATGCCATTCCCTGACACCTGGGTTCCTTTTTATGTGCTTCTAAACACATCCATTCAAATATTTGGCCTTGAAAATCCCCAGCGTCGCTGGTAAGTCGCATCAACCACATGCAATCATATTTATATTCATCCATGGAACATAAACACCAGAAAATGGCCAATACCCAAAATAGCCTTTATAGAACTCATATCATTATTCTCTTTGTGAGTGAGTTTTCTAATGTTTTTCTAATCCTCTTTTCTTATTTGTATCACTGTAGATGCTAATGCTATGTCATTTTGAGAGCATTGCTTATTCATTTCACCCTTATTTTCTAATGATTCATTAAAAGATTTTAAATTGTGTAGAGGCATGTTTAATAAGTGCTATTTCTCTCATACAGTTTTATAGGCTATAGCCTGCATATAATGTCTTAGACATTAAGAAGTGTTCCTATATGTGTATTATCAGCCCATTTATATATTCTTAGCAATATGTTACATGGTTTAGGTGTGTTAATAAATGAATTTCATGTAACATTGCTCTGATTAAGCGCGAACTTGGGCCAAAAGATTAAATACAAACATGACTATAATATATAAATTATAATATAATTTTACATAGAATGTGTTCATAACTTTTTAAAATGGTTTTATCATTTTTTTTAAGTAATCTCTACACCCAGCATAGAGTTCAACACCAAACTCTGAGATTAAGAGTTGCATGCTCTTCCAACTAAGTCAACCAGGGGCCCTACCATTTCCTCATTTTTTAAGAAGACTTTATATATTTATTTGACAGAAAGAGAGAAAGAGTACAAGCTTGGGGACAGCAAGCAGAGGGAGAAGCAGACTCCTCACTGATCAGGGAGCCCAATATGAGGCTCGATCCCCTGGATCCCAGAACCCTGGGATCAAGACCTGAGCCAAAAGTAGATACTTAACCAACTGAGCTACCCAGGCACCCCTCATTTCTTCACTTTTGAATGATCTCCAAATCGATGTTTCTCTCAGGGAATAGCACTCTCCATCTTTGGTCATAAGGTAAAACAACCTTGGGGCACTTGGGTGGCTCAGTGGGTTAAGCCTCTACCTTTGACTCAGGTCATGATCTCAGGGTCCTGTGATAGAGCCCCACATCAGGCTTTCTGCTCAGCAGGGAGCCTACTCCCCCCCCCCCAACACACACACACCCTGCCTGCCTCTCTGCCTACTTGTGATCTCTGTCTGTCAAATGAATAAATAAAAATCTCACAAAAAAAAAAAAGACTAAACAAGTTAAGATATTAAGGGCAGTAAACTAAATTCTTGAGATCTTTTGTGCCTTAATTAGAGACATAGAAATGAAAGACAAACTCTTGAATTAACTAGTCACCACGCATAAATACTGTAACAGATTTTATGATTTTCTTTCTTTCCTTTCTTCCTTTCTTTCTTCCTCCCTCCCTCCTTCCCTTTCTTCCTTCCTTCCTCTTTCTTTCTTTCTTTTTTGTAATAAGTTAGAAATATTATAATAAAGGCATTTTAATTTTTAAGGATTTTATTTATTTAGGAGAGAGAGAGCATGAGGGAGAGGAAGGGAGAATCCGAAGCCGACTCTGAACTAAGCACAGAGCCCAACACAGGGCTAGGTCCCATGACCACAAGATCATGACCTGAGTGATTTAGAAACCAAGAGCCCGTCATTCAGCTGACTGCGTCCCCACAAAATTATTTTCAGTAAGATTTCTAGGCATCATGTCAGGCATGCTAAATTTTAAGGAAGAAGCTTACTCAATAAGAGAGATATTAAAAGGAAAACACTAATAGTAAAGAGGTAAGTTAGTTATCCTGAAGGAAGGAGAGGAAGTTATTTTTGTTGATAGCAACCTGTTGGACTTTCACTAAATTTTATTTTCAATCACGGCTCTTATTTGACCAGAACATTTAAAACTTAGCTTTATTCTAGCATTAGAAGAATAGTAAGTAGTATGGTCAGAAGAAGAAATTATATCTAGGTTTAAATTCATACTAAACTATGTTTTCAACTCATCTGGCTAGGGTAACTATATGCTTTTATGGCAAGATCCAAAAATATTTGAGAGTGAAAAAGGGCACATTGGTACAATAGCTGGAAAATCAGACTGTCCTGATCAAATTTGAATGTATGGATGTTCTCTGCTTTCTATTGGCTCAAGGTTTTTATGAATCCCCTTCCCTCTTTTGGATTAGCCTACCCCACTGCTTCTAGATTTATCATCTAGTCTAGGTGTCTTTTCATAATCCACCTGCCATTTCCAGATGGTATGAGAGGTCCCAGACATGGTTTCTTAGAGTATACCATAATAACCATATTATAACATCATCCATTATTATAGCATGGATCATCCATTATTTTAATCATTTGTTATTCTATCTACCCTACCAGACTATATGGAAATTTAAGTGTAGAGCTTTTGGTCTTGTTCACCATTATTATCTCCATGACATTGCATAATATCTAGCCTAACAATCATTAGTGTGCTGTAACATACCTGGTTTCCATTTCTAAACTAGAAATACATAGGTAATATTGGAGTCCTATTAAATGAGGAATGTTCAGCTAGAAGTATTTCTGGTATTTCCCTGTGGAGTAAGAATAAGATATTTCTATTTCTATAGCCATCCCTCTTGAAGACTCTAAAAATAAACCTCTTTCAGATAGGAGAAAACCAAGATTATTTAACATTTCAGAATTATTCGAAAGCCTCACTGTCTCAGGTTAAGTAATTCTACATTTCCCCCAAAGTCCTGGGGAACACTGTAGAGAATCAGCTATTGTGCTGGCTAGATAGAGCACATATTTTATTTCGGTAAGTAGGGATGGATGCTGGGTAAGTGCCTAAACTCCATCCCCTCATCTTCACCCTAGGAATTTATGTGGATGTTGGGATGAAGGACACATAGGCACCAATGGATATGAAATAAAGAAATAAAATTTATTATTTACACAGTAAATATCTAGAGACTCTGGTCCCAAAGAGAAGGGCTCAAGTTTGGTCTGGAGTAAAACAAAAAGGATCAAGGGGGAAGGATGAAGCTGGTTTGAATTGTGGTTAGGAGGTGGGACCAGAGTGAAGCTTCCTGAGCAGGCTGAGACATCCACGGTTTGAACGTCCCATCAGCACCACGCGAGAGAGCAGGAAGCTTTCTTATAAGTTTGTTCAGCTGTGAAGTAAAAGGGCCTGAATGAGGAAGAGTGGAGTATGAAAACTGTTAGTAGTTAAACATCAAAAATGGAGCTTCATCTTTATTACAGGAAACAAGACTAATTCTGTTTTAAAAGTTTTTAAAGAATGGACTAATAATCTCATTGATGGACAATTTGATAGGAATTGAGAATACAAATATTCAGCAATGAATCTATTCTGCTTTTACAATGTACATAATAAACTAGTTTCTCATACATTGAAATTTAATCCTTGTTATAATTTTGTGTCATGACCATATTACAACTAACAAAATCAAAGTTCAGGAATGTGAAGTGCCATATACAGGGTCGTGCACATACAAGTCAGCAGAAGCATCAAGCCGTAACCCAAAACATGTGACTACCAAATCATGCAGATACTTGCTTACTCTACTTACTGATGGGACCATCGTGAGTTAAAAAATCTAAGTTTTCTCTTTCTCAATTTAGGACATCTGAAGACTCTTATTATGTTCCCTCCACCTAGGGGAAGGCAGTGAGTGAATTCAGTATCCATTTTTTAGTTCTTAATGTCATATACTCTGGCCAGTGTGCTAATGAATCTGAAGACCATTGCGGAAGGCCAATTTGCCCAAACCACTGTTTCCAAGAAGCAAAATACTTCCAAGACTTACATTATTCAGTATACTACTGGTTTTTAAGTGTCATGTAGCCAGACAATTTGTGTCACAATAAGGGTAAGGGATAGCACAAGGGATAGAAAAGGATTGCTAAAACAGGACAAGCAACATCTAGGTTGCAAGTCACATTTCCTCTCATGTTATGCAATATTCATATTTGACTCCAAAATTCAAATTTAGGAATATATTTCTTACCTTTGTTTCCATACCTGAGAGATTTCTTAATGTGTAATTCTACTAAGCAAATACACACTGATTCCATGTGCTCTTAAAGTGTCATTAACATACAGTATACACAACCTGTTCAACTCCTCTCTGAACTGTACTAAAAATAAATGCAGAGCAGTTATTGTAATTACAGAGTAAATATAACAAATTGACATAATTATAATTAAATCCAGGAAAAGTGGTGAGCACTTTGAAACATATGAAATTAATTCAACCCCCTTATTTTGTGGTTAAAGTTCTCTCTCCTTGAAGAAGCAAAATATTAACTGAAAAATTAGAGGCAGAAGGTCAAAGGCTACAAAACAACTTTCCTTTCTAGGACAAGAACAATGATCTATAAGCTAAATTTAAGCTCTATGGCTATTCACCCAGTTTACATGAAAATGTACTTAAGATGACTCTTTTATGTTAGGGTTTTGTCTACCTTTACGATGTGAAATATAGATTTGAAAGAAATATTCTGATAAGAAAACCAAGGTTAAAAATACACATTCAGATTTAATTTTGCCTCCTTACTGAGTTTCTAGTAAAATTGTTGGGCCTGAATTATCTGAACAGCTCTCTCAATTCCCTAATGTGTAAAGAAAGACATTATGTACAGCTTCATTTTTTTCTAAAGATTTTTTTTTTCTAAGTAGTGTTTGTTGCTTAAAAGTTTTCTTTCAATTAACATAGCAAAAACAAAAACAAACAAAGAGACCTCTCCCTGGGGTTTTCCTTCTTTTCTCTGAGACTGTGTTTGGGTGCCCAAATTTTTCTGTGTTTGCTTTATGGAAATAAGAGACTGGTAAAAATCCTTGGCTGGTACTCAGTGTGCTATTTTACAGTGACACAGAGAACTTCATTAAAGCTACGTTGTCAGTATGAAAATGATTCCAGACAACTCATCTTTTCAAAAGATTGCACTTTAAGATTAATCTAAATAATGTATCACGAATAGTATCTTCAAACTGTCTGTTCTGACAAAGTTCAAGCATCCAGTAAATGAATGTCAGGGACTAAAGAGTATCTCATGGACAGAGCTTCAAATGATGTTCTCAAAGACAAAGGCCAAGGAAGGAAGGAATGTGCAAGCAAAGAAGATGAAAGCAAAATGATGAGGAGAATGTATACAGAGAGAGACTTAAAATATGTACTTTTTCATCGTTAACCATGTAAGTTGGACATAGATAAATGATTACTATGTTAACGTTTATTGCACAATTTTTTGCGCATCATTAAATGTGACGAATAAGAGATGAGTACAAAGTCCGAAGACAGATCTAAGTGTATCACGAATGATGGATGGGGAATAGAGGGCACAGAGACAAATTTCACTGAGTTGGGAAGGACTGAGTCCGTGAACTCTTTGTACTTCATATGATATAGGCAATCAAGGGAATTAAAATAAATTTGTAAAAACATTTGAGGGAACATTTTTGGGTGTTTTATAGTGGTAAGGATATTTTAAAAAAAATTGTTCATTATTCAACAAAGGGAAACTGGCCAGTCAGTAATGTCACTACCAAATAAAAACACGGTATAAAGCAGGAATAAGAAATATATTTATCTATATAATACTGATTTTTAAGATTGATGTGCTTTTTGTAATGTGATGTAAGCAAAAATAAAATTTCAGTTAAGAAATCCCTCAGTCTTTATCTCAGGGAATTTTTACTTGTTCAGATTGTTAAACTATCCACTTTTCACTCCGGAAAGTCATTCTCTCCAGAGTGAGGTGTCAGATGTTTTAGAAAATCCTCAAAACTCATAATACATTCTTAGCATTCATATTTGAAATCAGTTCATGAAATTTGATAGTTCAGGGAATGCATAGTTATCTCTGACAATACTATCATGTCACATTTTTTTCCTCCTTGTCCTCAAGGTTTCTTCCTGCTGTTTCCTTACGCAAAAGCTGAAATAAAGTGTTCTCTGCCTCTAACCTCCCCCCCCCGACAAATATCTCATTTCCCATTAAAAAAATAGTCATGTTTTCCAGTAGTTTTATAACCCTGATCTACCATGATTGATGCAACCTCTGGTTTGGGGGTTTGCAACTTTTTTTTTTTTTTTTAAATGATTGGTTTTTAATGTGTCATTACGGCAAGTGCCCTGACAGGTATCTCCAACCATAAAGAGGAGCTGGACAGAATTGGCAGAAAACTTCTCTTAAGAGGCATTACATTTACTTTTATCATGTTGTTTCCTACTGCTTGTACTGTTTTATATATTTTTTCCAGGGCCAAAGAGTTGTTTTCCATAAACCCTTTCTTCCAGAGGGTATATGAGATATTAAATACATAGGAATATCATATATTATTCCAAGAAGGAAACTTACACATATGTAAGAAGGGTAAAAGTAGATGAAAAGTTTTGATATGAACCTTTCTTTCACTCCTTAAAGTATGAATAACTCAGGCATAATATTTAGGATGCTGCAATAACCTTCCATTTGGCATGGGGTTAGTGAACTTGGTAGCAAATACACATACACACACACACACACACACACACACACACACACACACATATTTATATACATTTATATATGTATAATTTTGTTAAAGTAGCTATATACAGCTACTTTAACAAAATAATCAACCCACTCTTAAAAAACTGAGGGAGGGAACACCTCGTTGGCTCAGTCGGTTAAGAGTCTACTTTCAGCTCAGGTCATGATCTCAGGGTCCTGGGATCAAGTCCTGTATCAGGCTCTCACTGATACTATCTGAGCACCTCTGTGCTCTCTCTCTCTGTCAAATAAATAAATAAAATATGTAAAAAAATAAAATTAAAAACCTGAGATAAGAAATGAGGAACCATGAGAAAATAAGATGAAGGAAATAAGGAATAAACAGAAGAAAGAGTAAAAAAGGAGAAAACAATCAAAAAGGAAAAGTACCTAGCTTGATGAATATTTTAACAATTTAATCAATTGATCCCTTCTTGCAATAATCATAGGAAAGAAGAGCTACTATCTTTATACTGTAGATAAATTGAGGTTAGAAACTAAATGTTTGTTCTCATAGTGACATAAATTATAAGCGGTAGAGAAAGGGCCCAGCCTCAGGCTTTTCAAAAAAACTTACTGGACTTTTTCCACTCTTCCTCAGGGTAGAGCAAGGAATCCCCATGGTGTGTAAGAGTTAAGAGCCAGAGACTGCCTGGGGTGTTCCACTGTGGTTCTTATGCAAAGGAATGTCTCTTCCATCTTTTACAGATCTCACAATTTATTAATCCAACCAAGGAGGTAGTAGAAGATACTAAGATATGTTAAAGAAGTTTCTGCGAGGCAGTCAGCCTGATTACCACTGTCCAGCAACAGTTCTCTTGCAACTGAATTTTATTCTGCTTCGAATTTAAAACTAAAGTTTTTGTGTTATATAAATGGAGACTAACTAATACGCAGACCTCAAAAGCACATGAAATGAACTGAACTTCAGGTTATAAGACTCATCCTTTCCACTTAAAAAGAAAACTTTGCAAATTGAGAAGAAAAAGAAAATTTCAATTTTGATTATTTTTATCAATATTCTCTCTAAAGTTAAAGTTGCCTATATTAATATCAAGGATCAAAAACATCCTGAATAAAGAATATTTTATGGGAATTATTCACATTTCTCACTTTCTTTTAATTTTGAAAGCAACCTATCAGAATAACAAGGTTATCCCAATAACCCAATTGATTTCATTGCTCCTGTAGTCTCAGATTTAGGCTGTTTAATTTAATCTGTTGGTCATTGACAATGTCATGAGACAAAATAAATAATCAAGAAAGTATCTCAAAGTAGGCTTCATGCTGTGAAAGAACATGGTTTTCCTAGTATTCTTCTCTCTTTCTAGAGCATAAGATTTGCTAAAGAAGATAAATAATCCCTCCCTATGCCGAAGCAGAATAAAAATAAAAACAAAAAGGGAGTTATGAAAACAACATCTGAGGATACGGAAGGTAAGATGAGTATCCTCAAGTAATTTGCAAGGTCTACAAAACATTCAGGACAAAGAAAGGAAAAAAAAAAAATAGACAAAAAAAGCAGTCTCATGGAGACTAAGCACCATACAATAGATTTAGAAACAGAGAAACAACAGCAAAATGTACATAACAAATAATGCAATTACAGGCTGTGAAAATGAAGAATGAAGGACAGGAAATTACCAAAGAATAACAGGACCAAAAAAAAAAAAAAAAAAAAAAAACCCACAAAGGAAAGAGTAGAAACTAATAATTATTTTCAGTGAAAACTGCTTAGCCTGATATAACTAAATACCATATAGAAACAGTAGGAGTTCATAAACTTTCTTGCATTAACCTAAGAGGATCCCCGAAGTGATAAAAAAAAAAAAAAAAAAAAGAAGCTGGGAGCAAGCTAAGACTGAAAAAGTTAGACAATGCTATAGCCATTGTAAATAAGAGAACATGTACTAACTGTGTTACAGCAAAATAGATGATTCAAATTATATACACATTTCCGTGTTTATAATTTGCTGTTTTTCATAAATCACAGTTATAATTAATCATTACTATGTAATGCTAATTTTAAAGCTAAAAATAAAAAAATACATATATAAATATATATGAATATAAATGTGTATGTATTTCTTTTTTTTTTTTTTATGTGTATGTATTTCTTTATCTCCACTTAAGAAATCAAATAAAAATAGTTATATAAAAAGTGCCTAAATCTGCAAAGGCCTGCTAATTTCTGATCACCAGATGCAGAAGGAGAGCCACTGATTGGGTCCCCTGAGTCCATGTCTACCATAAGCAGAATGGTGCAGAAACTCACAATAATGGTATTTCTAGAGGCAACGCTGATGTAATGACAAGACTGTTGGCCACTGGAGTAAGAAAATGAGAACTCAGAAATGATTTTTCCACAAGATAGCTGTAAGACCCAAGGAAAATTTTTTTAATCTTCATGATTCTGTTTCTTGAAGAATTTACAGCAGCATTATTATTTTTTTTAAAAAGTTGGATATTTTTATAGGGATGAACACACCAAAATAAAACTAATTTTAATTATCTTAACCTAAATATAAAAAGCCACAGTTTACCAGAGAGGTTTAAAAATATTACCACAGGATTAAATATCAATTTGATGCTTTTAAAACAATAGCAGTAGCTCAAAGGATGCTAACTTTGTTGTCTTTGCCTTTGAAGATCATATACCAACCTACTTTCTCCACATTTTTACATGATGTTCAAATGAGAAATGAAAAAAAATAGAAAATACATTTTAACATGCTAAGATATGTATACATAATTTGCTTTGAGGTAATGTTTTTGAAGACATTTGTCTGAACCTAATCTTTAACTAATCTGATCTTGAAACTCTACCACTCTCATCCTTCCCATGACTTCTAATGACACTTACAACTCCAAATCCTTACCAAGACCTAGCAGACCTTATTAACATTGCTCAGGACTACCTCTCTGACATCACTTTTTGCCCTTTTCCCCTTACTTCCTGGGGCTGTCATGTTGTTCTCTTTATCTTCCTCAAACACGCACATACATTCCTGTCTGAGGGATTTATGCTATGATACTGCCTAGACACTCTTCCATCATATCTAATAAGGATTTCCCCTCAACTCATATAATCCAGGTGGGTGTTTTTAATGCCATAAAATTAAGGCATGCATGAGATTTCTTCTCTCAGAGAAAAATTAGTAAAACTTCTAGGCAGATTTTTAAAATTTATTTTTCAAATTATAATTCAAGGCCAGAAAATTAAGTATCTCATATTACATAGTAAACTACTATTCAAAATGTAAATGATAATGCCCTTAGGTTAAAAGAAGCTTTCAGGAATCATGAATATTTTGGAATGTATCCTTCAAGGTTGTAGGTGGATTAATGTGCTTTTATCCTTTTGTTCATATTTAAAAAAAAAAAAAATGTAGAGGTGCCTGGGTGGCTCACTTGGTTAAGTTCCTGACTCTTGGCTTCAGCTCAGGTCATAATCTCAGAGTTGGGGGATCCAGGCCTATGTTTGACTCTGGACTCAGCAGGGAGCCTCTTTGCCCCTCTCCCTCTGCTCCTTCCTGTACTCATGCTCTCTCTCTCCATCTATCTCTAAAGTAAATAAATATTTTTTTTCTAAAGGAAATGTAAGGGCAGTATTTCATCTGGAGATCCTAACAGTAGGGTCTTTTTTGTTCCCTATAATTGCCTCATGCTGACTTCTTGGTTATGAAGAAGTTTCTCCCAGTTTCCCATCTGTGAAGTGTATTAGAGATAATCTGAAATGCAATAGTGGGGGAAGAAAGCCAAGCTTAATTATACTGTCTTGTTACTGGTTTTTATGTCATTTTGTCCTTGCAAACACACATTTCTGGATGCAGGACACAGCTGTATGTTAGATTGGGGATCTGCCCTCATATCTTCAGATTCCCTGTTTAAGAGCTTCCTCAATCTGAAGCAGCATTTGAGCAATACATGCAGACAGATAATAAGAAATAACAGAAAGAAGAGGAATAGATAGAAGAACAGGTCAGATGGAAATGTCATATTTAAATCCCTGCCAAAGTTAGAGAATCATGGGACCACAGTGATGTACACAGTGGTATATCTGGGTTTCCAAATGTCCAGGAAATCACTTTACTAAGGCTGTCCCAACTGCAGAAAAAATAAAATAAAATGAAATGAAATAAAATAAAATGGGATTTATACACACACACACACACACACACACACACAGACATAATATATATTTGGGATACACACACACATATAGCTAACATATAGCATACATTAATATATAAAGTTCATATATAACATGTATATTTAGCTATTTATATATTTATATGTTATACATTAACACTATATATTAATATAACAATATGTGGACAATATATTATTAGTCCTACATTTGTGTTATATATATCTTAAAGAATTGTTTGAAGAATGGCATTCTTAGTTTAACTTTCAGTTATGTGTATCTTTCATGTGATTATTAAGAAAAAATATTAGCATAAATATGTAAATGCTACATTAATGGCAGAAAAAGTATGCTTATACTTTCTATAGGAATCAGAGTTCTCACACTACTGAATTACAATGGCTTACAGACTCATTTTCTGTTTTTCCAGTTGTAAAGGTCACATGAAGTATAAGAAGAGAGATTTGCTGGAAAATTTGAATTTATTTGAAACTGAGCTCCTACTTATCTTAAACACTATATTCTTATCCTGATTGCTTCTGAGAAAATACACCCTTTTTATATTATCTTAGAAGCCTTTCAATGACGGTTTTTAATATATCATCTATTTTTCAGAACTGTGTATGAGTTCACGTGTGTGTTTAATTATTCTCCAGTTGTTATTTGTTTTTTCAGGAAATATTGGGGGGAAAACATCATTTTTGTTTTGAGTCTTTAACCTATATTATCTCCCCCATGACTTATACATGTCCAATTCAATGTATTAAATAAAAACTGAAGTCTCACTAGCAGTCGGGATGTTTTGATATTCATGCCTGAGACAACTGATTAAGATCTTTAGGCAGTCCATTAGAATTTCTGTTCAGTTCATCAAATGCATGTGGTCATAGTCTAAGCTATAATTTCATGATAAAAATATCAGCCATACTTCCTGTACAGATGGTTGTGGAAATTGACATTCTAACATGATGATAAGTTCATCACCGTATGGGTTGCTAATTTATACGTTTTTTTTCCCCAGAGTGTACACTTCTATCCAGTGGAGGGATGTTTAAAACATGAATAGTTCAAAAACCAAATAAAGTTCTGCTTAATTCATTCACTCCTTTTTTCTAAAACTTAACATGGGTAGTCTTAGGGACACCTAGTATAATGTAGGCAATGTGTTAGGTATGAAGGAAATCATGATGAAAACAGCCTATTCATGGGCCTTAAAACAAAGTAAGACATAGAAGGATATCAGCAATAAAGTCAATTAAATACTAAATATTATATGTCATGAAAGAACTTGGAGGAAGGAATGCTCATAGTTATTGCCAGGAGAGAAAATACTATACATTTCTCAAGGTAGGAAAGTTCTTTTATCTTGAATCCAATCTTATTTCCCATAAAATACCGTGCCCTTCTAACAATGAGCTCTGATAGTTTCTGCAAGACTTGAAACTGTAAATTACCTGTTCTGCACATATGCACATACACAACCTCTATCTTTTTCATTCTCTGCCTTTCTATCCCTTTTCTTTCTCAACCCAAGATGGTTGGTCTAACTCTTGCAGTTTTCTGTCGTAGGTTAACTGTTTCACACTCTAGATCCTGCTATTCTAAGTTGGGCTCACCAAAGAATGAAATGAGACATATCCCCCTAAATAGCTCTTGTCTAAAGAAAGAAACATACATATGTACAGACCAATACAGTAGAAGTGCAGAAAGTGCTATTTCGGAAATAAGTACAGAGGCCTTTTTTAGCATATAGGACAGATTGAATAGCTCTATGAGGTCAGTGTAGGCTGGAAGAGACAATATTTGAGAGGATTGTTGAACAGGTATGGGGAAATGCCATTTGTTCTTCATCACTATACTAAACTATACTTCATCCCCATGCTATATACTAAGAGACTGTAATGCAGTAAGCATTAACCACGATTCCCTGATTCATAGAATAAAACATTACATTATATACTGCCCCCTCCCCCATGGTGGTTGGCCTCTATGTAATTGGATTAAACTTCCAAATTTTCCTCTTGACCCCTGTCTTCTACAGTACATTTTGCTAATTTTCTACCCTTATGTCAAGACTGCTCTAATTATGAGTGGTATCAACTTCATTTTCGTTTCACGCCTCGTCTCACTGGTTAGGTATGGACACAACTATAAAGAGAGAGCAATCATTTAGGAAGCAAATAAAAGTATTTGCTCACAGCCTCAGTGTAAAATACAACCTTGACGGAAGAGATTCTTTTAATGTAGCCAAAGGAGTTATCTGAGCTCAAAATAGAACTTATCATCCCTTCCTCCTATGTTCTGTCCATTATCATGAGTTCTGAAAGACTATTGTGTTTGCCAGCATGCTTCACTTCTAGGTATTGGGATGTGATTGCCATTTTTCCAATGAGAGCCCTTTATACAAGATCTGAAAGGAAAAGGGAAAGAGAAAACATCAATCTTTCTCCAGCAGTGACAAGCGTCCACATGGGCTTCCGCAGATTTCTTAACAACTAGATGTTCCTTTGCAAATTATTTGCCTTAGTGCTGCAGACAACTGCATAGGTGGGATTTCTTGTAGTTCCTGACCTGGGCAGTGACAGTAATTATGTGGCAAAAGTAACTTTCTAGTGTCCTGAAAGTCCATGGTGAGTGTCCAAACTGACAATGTGCAGCACGCTTCTTTGATCTCTGATATTTACTCTTCCACCTAATTTTGTAAGCACCTATTTTTCTGATCAGACATTATCTTATTGTAAACATCTACAAGGAATTGTATTTTCTGTACTGGACCCTGAGTATATGACAACATACCTATTTAGAAGTAAATTCCCCTCTGCATTAGTTACAGTAAACACATTTGCTTTAATTAAAAAAAAATCAGTATTTTATTAAAGCAATCTTCTATAGATATGTAGACTATGCCATGTGTAAATGTTTATTTATCTTTAGACCATTTGATAATAGATGAAAATGAGTTGTATTTATGGTTTAAATATTATCTGTACATAGATCCAGCCATGATTTCTGTTATTTTCTGTTCTTTTCACTTATTATCAAATAACTCTACCATGATAACATAAAGCACCCTAAACTCTTATGGCCAAAACTGAATGCAATGATTGGTACCCTGTGTACCTGCTTGTCTAAGCCAAAAGTCTAGACTTGATTCCTCTTCATTACTGGGAGCCAAGCGTTTAGACTTTGATGTCTATTTAGGTTTAAGATATGTGTGCACAAATATCCACACCCACCCACCTGCCCACCAGCACATACACACAATTATATATTTAATGGAAAGTAACCCCTCTGAAAATCACCTTTAAAAAAAGATAATAATTTTTGCATACCCTCTAAACACAGGAAGCAAATAATGTAAGTAATAGGAGAATAAGAAAATTAGTCAGGACTGCCTTTCTTTTCTAGTTACCTTTGGAGAAGAGAACTAAAGTCCCATACCTTTACAATGACTTATATCTAACCAGGAAAAAGAAAAAAAAAAAAGAAGGAAGGAAAAGAAAAGAAAAAAAAAGACCTCTTAGAGTATAACCTCATGGATACTTGGCATAGCCTCTTATTCATAATGAAATTCACTGGGTTTGCTAGTTAAGATTTCATCTCTGCTTGATGCTTGCTTTTTCTTTTTCTTTTTTTTTTTTTTTTAATATCTTTTACTTACTCATTTGAGAGAGAGAAAGAGAGCAAGTGAGAGCATAAGGCGGGTGGTGGAGGGGGAAGGGGGGCTTGTCAGCTGGATAGGGAGAAGCAGACTACCTGCTCAGCAGGGAGTCCAATGCAGGGCTTGATCCCAGGATCCCAGGATCATGACCTGAGCTAAAGGCGGACACTTAACTAACTGAGCCTCCAAGCTCCATCACTGCTTTCAATAAACCTCATTATTCTGTTTCTTAATTCACCTTAATTTCCAGGTCAGTCCTTGTTTTCTCTCTCATTCTGGAACTTTCCCTTTCTGTTGGGTTTTCTGGTGAGGGACAAAGAGATAGAAGATAAACATCTCTGCTCTGGAGTGAAACACATAGGTTCAAATTCCAGACCCGTCAATTTGTGATGTTGCAGGATTTGCTTAAACATACTGTGCTTCAGTTACCTCCCCTGTTAAATGAGAATCATAATAGTACTTATAAGTTTAGCTGCTCTACAGACTAAACTATATAAAACATACAAAGTGTTTATGACATTTCAATAAAAGTTACCTATTGTTAAGATAATTATGAAATATACAAGTTTAATTTTATTTTTCATTTCTAAGGATTATTGTTTCAATCATCTATTGCTACATGCAAGTACGTGTCAATTAAAAACTTAAAGTTTAAAATAATAAGCATTTTATTATTTTCAGAGAGTTTGTAAATCATGAAGTGGGAATGAACATAACACAGATGAATTTTCTCTCCTTCACAATGTGTGGGTCTCAGGTGGGAATATTCAAAGCCTGGGGGATGGCTCAGCTAAGAGCTAGGTTCCTCTGAAGGACTCATTCATTCATAAGCCTGACAGTTAATGTTGGCTGTTGACTACAATGTTAGCTGTGACTGTCAACCAGAAAAAATTTCTACATGACTGCTTGGGCTTCCTCACAGAATGGTGGCTTACAATCACAAGAGTTGCAAGAAAACAAAGCAGTAGTGTATTATGTATGTATGTATATTCCTGCCTTCAAAATGCATAGTTTCTATTGGTTGTTAAGGCAGTTATAAAATCCTTCCTAGATTCAAGGGGAAAGCTTATAATGCCCATATACTCCATTAGAAGGAGTATAAAGGTTTTATCATAAGAAAAGTATGTAGAATGGCAGATACTGTGGCCACTATCTTTAGAAAATAAAATCTGCACATTGACTCTATCTCCCATTTGATTACATTAGCTCTAAACTACAAATTAGTGGGTAATAGTGGATGTAGGAAGCATCTTTATTTTTTTAGATATCACTTTTTAAAATTTTTTATTTTTTTCAATTTGTTTTCAGCATTCCAGAATTCATTGTTTATGCACCGCACCCAGTGCTCCATGCAATACATGCCCTCCATAAGATATTGCTCTTATAGACTAACCTTGCTATTTCAACTTTTGTTATGATGTCTATCCTTTTGTTGTGATGGATAGTATTCCAGACTTACTCTTATTTTTCTCTAATGTGAATGAGAAATTCAGTGTATCTTTGGTAGTCAGGATTCACCTCCCCAGCCAGTACAGTAATTTCCTCTTTTGCCTATTGATTCAAAGGTGTAAGTTGCTCAAAGTGCCTGGACAGTATGTCTTAACTTCCAGATCAATAGAATCATTGTTGTGTATATTGGTGAAAATATTCCTCCCTTTGAAATTAAGACCTCTAGACAAGTAGAGTGTGTGGTACAGGGATAGGAAGCAAAAATGTGCTAGTGAATTACAAGGGATAATAGCGAGTAGTGTACTCTCATTTATATCCCTTGATTGCTGGACCCTAAATCCTGAGTATGGGGAAAATGGCACTATATATTAGATGCAGCAATTGCTGAATAATATCCACCACAACAAAAAATAAACACCATAGGGGTGCCTGGGCGGCTCAGTTGGTTGAGCGACTGCCTTCAGCTTCGATTAGTCATGATCCTGGTGTCTCAGGATTGAGGCCTGGGATCTCTGCTAAGCAGGGCGTCTGCCTTTCCCTCTGACCTTCCCCATTTCATGCTCGCTCATTCTCTTTCTCTCAGATAAATAAATAAAATCTTTAAAAAAATAAAAAAATATATATTAAATGATGAAACACTAAAATTATTTTTACTCTATAAAAGTGAGAAAGCTATGTACCATTGCTTATATAAATAAGAAAGCGAAGCCTGTTGTCTCCATTATTATCCAATAGTCTGTGTGCTATGCATAATGTAATTAAAATGTGAAACAAATATAGGTGAAGGGTGAGAGATAGAAAGATTAAGAATAAGGACAACGGGCATTTAACCACTTTTTCGTATAACTCACAGCATCAGGGTCTGCTCAGACCCACTCACGTACATACTACTTTAATTTGATTATGGAGTGCTGCTGTGCACACCTAAATTATGACTTTGTGGGTCATGTAACATCCAGTTCATGATGGACAGCTCAAATTGCATGGTAACTTAGTAACCCACAATTAAATATTCAATCTCATATTCAGTCTCTACTAAGGCCTAATAGCAAGCCAAAAGCTGCTTCTCAAAAGAAGAAAAGTTATGTATGTAGGATAGAAGGGTTTTGCTCCCAGATTTTAAGGGTCTGCACTATGATTCTATTACAGAGGTCTGCCAAAGGCTCCAGATAGTCTATATCTACTTCAGATACTTTAAGTACTACTGGATCCACTGCCACCATATTGCACAAGGGGTAGGGCAGTTCACACAGCAGCCTGTATCCATGGTAGAGCCTTCCTTTGTTCAGACCCCCACTCAAAACAAATAGTTTTTTGGGGTCACTTCATAAATGGGCCAGAGTAACACACTCAAATGATTCAGAATATGTTGCCTCCAAACAACATATGCAGGATTAAGAATTTGATATGTTGTGGGGCACCTGGGTGGCTCAGTGGGTTAAGCCACTGCCTTTAGCTTGGGTCATGATCTCAGGGTCTTGGGATCGAGCCCCACATCGGGCTCTCTGCTCAGCAGGGAGCCTGCTTCCCCCTGCCTCTCTGCCTACTTCTGATCTCTCTCCCTCTGTCAAATAAATAAATAAAATCTTAAAAAAAATTTAATTTGTCATAATTCAGCCACTGGCAAGGTAAGACTCTGGGTGCAGCATTCAGCAAAGTCAGCTCTGTGGTTCTACGAGATAAAGTTTTCAGGGCAGATGCAGACACTTTCAGGTCATGTATGTGGCACATGAGCTGGGAATTTGATTCCTGAGCTCATCCTTTTGTTTCCCTACGTTGTCCAGCACAACAGGAGTAACTAGCCAATATCCTTAAACTTATGAGTTTGACAAAAATATTCTAAGGTATCCAATAATGATCACCTTGAAACCCCTTATAAGTATTTGATTAGGCATATCCAGTGATGATATGTTATCTATTTCTATTGCTGTATCATACCATAAATTACTCATGCTTTTTTTTTTTTTGCTACTAGAAATGGAATATACTATCTTTAATTTAATCAAGTTAAATAATAATTCAGAAATCCCAAAATCATTTCAGAAAACTCATCTTTAATATTCTGTTCCTCTGGAATCACTCTCATTACCAAAATTTGTAATAATCAATGTTCCAGTGTTCTTCAGAGAAATAGCACCAATAGACACATATATATGCCTAAATATATGATTATATAGCTATATATATATGTGATTTATTGTATATATATATATATGAATATATACAATTTATCTTACATTTATTTTATATTTCTGGCCGAGGCTTTTGTATAAGTAGAGCTTATTATAATTTGATATGCAGGACTTTTAAAGAATCACATCATTGTTGACTAAAAGGATTATAGTTCCATATGCAAGGAGATCACTAGACCCCAATCCTCTTACATGAGAGCAAAGAAAACTGCTTATCTGCAAAGAGGGATCATTTCTGGTGGAAAATAAAGGGAGCAGAGTCAAAGTCTCAGAACAAGGAGTTAGCAGCCATTGAGAACTACCCCTAGAGAGAAGAACTGAGTCCCAGTTAAAAAAGAGTCCTTGACTCTGAATCTGGACGAAATGGTAACATGTGCCCAGTTGGGCTTCAAATGTACTTCCATGTACCATTGACTCTATTGCATCTTTCATTTTTGCTCTTTATGAGCTGGCATATCTATTGGGATTATGCTCTCCCTTTTTCACCACTTATGATGAAGTTATTGGAGAAAGATAGCTGTTCTCTGTAAATGGGAAGATGCACTTGAGAAGCAGCCTTCAAGGTGCCCCCTCCGAGGGGCTTCACCTGCACCTAATGGTAAGATCCTGTATTGTGAGCCACTGCTCTAATTTAGGGGTGCACTGGATTACATTTTTCTTATAAGAAGGATATGAGTTTTTGTGGCTAGAGGATGACTGTGATTGTTGATATCCTACAATAAATTTCTTTCTTCCCTGTATGAAATCCACATCCAGGACTGAAGATTATTTCTCCTTTTCTTGTATACTGACTAAATCCATGACTAATTTGGCTATCAGGATGTGGCAGAAGTCACATTCTAGAATCCTTTCAAACTTTGCTTCCTCTTGGAATCCATGTGCTCATAATGTGAGCTCAACCTAATGTCAAGTAAGATTATTCCAATTACTGTTTAGCCTCCATGGTCCATTATGGTCACCATGATCACTTTATCTTTGGTAAACAAGTGCCACCATTTAGTCCCTGCCACCCAAGGATTCCTTTATTCTCATTGCATTTAGGGTCCCCACTTCCATAGTAGCAGTTACCACTATAATTTCTGAACTACAAAGAAGGGTCACCACAAAGACCTTCTGTGATGATGAGGCTGCTCTTACCAATTTATTTCTTATACTTTTGGCAAAAATTATGTATTTCTAACTTTCATAGGGAGTGTGAACAAGTCTTCCATTATGAAACACTCTAAGATTCCAGTCTCCCTAAACCTTTGAATATGTTCCTCTCTAGTGTATTTATAAATTCCTAGTATTTTAACATCATTTAGTGTAGGCCACTTTTTGGTCCAAGTTTCAGTCAGCCAACTTAGCAATCTTTTTAGAGCCCTTCCTAATTCCCTGGGCTAAAACAATGAATCCATAAGCTCTTCTTAGGGGAAACATTTCACAAGTTAAGCCTGATCTGATTTTATATTCCTTTTACCCTCATCTCAGACCCTTAAGATCCAATTCCACACATATTCTCCGGGTTTCTCCCCATATAAATCAGAAAAACAAAACAAACAAACAGTTCTTTGGGTATGTAGTGCATCTCCTTATGTGTCATACTTCATACCTTACCCATTGGACTGCACTTGGAACTTGAGATTAATTTAAGATCTAGAAGTAAAGAGAGGAATGAGGGTTGGTCCTGAGAATAACCAGCAAAGTTTTGCAAGACAAAAACTTCAGGGGAGACTATTATATGTTCATCAGGCAAAACAGGGTTAACCTCAGGAATAGAAGAACTGCTTATATTATCAAAGGAAATTCAAAGAATTTAAGGTCTCAAGGTCCCCCACTTCATTGGCATTGGCTTTATGTCCCCATTCCAATTTTTAGGAGCCTTCTAATTGGTCAGAGCAGTTTATAATTTACTCTTTGGAGTCTACTGGGGCTTGAATCCAGTTATATGTCTAAAAGCAAAGAGATACAGTAAAGACAGGTATTCAGGAGAACAGAAGTGATTCCAAATAAGGAAGGTCATTATAGATTCTTTAGGAGAAGGAGGACTAATATTTTTAGTTGAAGGGCTGCTTCTACTGGCAAAACAAACAACAACAACAACAAAAACTGAGCAGAATTCTGGGGTCTAGAGTTTCTCCAATATAGTTTGTTGACATTCCCAGCTTCATGGAATTTTTCCCATGTGTCTTCACCCCAGTTTTCAGGATCCATTTCCTCCCTAATCAATGCCCTGACTTAAAAAAAAAAGTGACCTACATACAAAAAGCAGAAACAGACCCATAAATACAGAAAACAAACTGATGGTTGCCAGAAGAGAGGGGGTAAAAGGATGGGCAAAACAGATAAAGGGAAGTGGGAGACAAAGGCTTCCAGTTACAGAATGAATTAGTCCTAGGGATAAAAGTTAGAGCATAAAGAATATAGTCGATGATATTGTAATAGCTCTGTATATTGACTGATGGTAGCTACACTTGTGGTGAACATAGTATATAACTTTTGAACTTGTTGAACCACACTGTTGTATACTTGAAACTAATGTAACATTGTATGTCAGCCATCCTTCAATTAAAAAAAAAAAGTGACCTTGTAAGATTGGAAACTAAATTTACATTGTAATTAAATCACCTGCACCATTGGGCTTGGTTTTTAGAAATCTTGACTTTGTAGCTATAGGAGACAGTGGCTTCTTTCAGAACAGTCATAGATGTTTTTAGATAATTCATGGAGACCTTGATGTGAGAATTTAAGGTCTTGAGCTCACCATTTTTTTCCCCCAAATTCTCTGGAACAGTTGGAAATACCAAACCATTTCCATTACACATTTAATTTGACTAAAATGTTGTAAAGTAGCAACTAATTTTTCACCCAGAGTCCTGCCTTCTCTTCAGAGATACTTGATTATAATTACCTAAAGATAATAATTTGAGTAACACTTTTGCCATGCCATGCTATGGCTTATCAGTGTCTTCTTTACCTCTAGAAACAATCATTAGTGCTTTTTAAATCAAATCAGATTAGAGAACCAATTCCAGAATTCCCAGAATTAACACAAATAGATAGATAGATATTACATATAAACCCATATGGATACATACACACACTCACATGTCATTTATTCTATATATTAGCACAGCATAGTACATATTTAGGGATTTTTTTATAGATGATTGGCTTAGGCAAGTGTAGGAGTTCACTTACCAGTCTAGAAGGCTGTTTTTTCTTCCTCTGATGGTGGTGGTTGAAGTTCAAAGAAAGGTAGTGAGGAAGGGAAGAACACAAGCAGGCTGGAAACCACAAGTTTGAGACAGAAGCCCACAAGAGAGGACTGAAACTGTCTATATTCTTATTGCCTCCCGCTTGGGTGATAAGGTTATTCTGCAGAAGTCTGGCCCCGTTAGCACAAAGACATACACCTGGACGGAATTCAGAGAAATTAAAAAAGAACCTAAAGGAAGGAATGGCCTGCCCAGCTGCCACAGCGTATCTGTAGTAATGTGGGCCCTACACAATGGCTATTGCTTTTCTTATACCTTACAAATTTTGAAGGAATCTCCGGGGCTCACCCAAATCGTAAGCATATTTTTAAAAAGGAAATTTTGAGAAATATACTTTAGCTTAGACATGTTGGCACATTAAAAAACCATCATCTTTATGTCAATGTCTTATGTCTTTAATAAAATGTTAAGAGTTTGAACACTTTTTTTTTTTCAAATTTCTCTATATATGTGTCAAATTGATTGTGGCATTTTTCATGAGAATGTGTGTACATGCATATGTATGTGCACATATTTTTATCATGCTTTGCTATTAAAATTTGCTTTGTAAAGTGAATTGGATGGTTTCCATCTATTTCCATGATCTTGACTATTTGGTATAAGATATGAAATTGTGGATTCTTATCTAAAGGATACATTGAACTTAGCTGTAAAACCACCCAGATTTTAACTTTATTAAGTAATAGATCTTTAACAACTTACTTATTTTATGATTATTTGTCTGTTTCTTCTGGAAATTTAGACTTGAAATTAAAGACTACAATTTAATCCTGGCATGTTACTAAATTGAGATTATGTAAAATAAAGACTCTGGAACTAAAAGGCAGCCTCCTTTACAATGGAGAGAGAGAAGAGAATGAATAATTATTTAGTCCTTACAATGGGCTAGATAGATATTATTCTAAGTTAACTACATATATTTTCTTTTTTCACTCCTGTGTTAGTGGGAATCTGTGAGACAATGGGAGAATTAGGCCTATTTTACAGTTGAAGAACCTGAGACAAAGAAAGGATAAATAACTTGACCCAAGACTCCTAAGTGTGGGTTAAGAATTCAAATCCAGCTAGCTAGAGGCTAGAAACCATATACAATGTTAAAATGCTTTTCTGTGCAGTTGTATGGAAAGAAATTGAGCTAAGAAATTACATACTAAAAATTGAGCTGAAAGAGACTTCTTGATTTTGTTTTTATTTTGACATTTCAGATGGACTCAGCTTCTCCTGTGACCTTGTTCCTTTGCGTTTGTGTGTCCCCACCTCAAGATCACTTCTGTAATATAACTAAGCTTTGTGGAGTTCTGCTACTCAAATCAGAAGACTCAACTAAAAAAGAATGTTATTTTCAGTCCAAATAGATGTAGACTCTCATAAATTAAAGATCTGGCATACTCACTGAACACCAGTAAATACTCTGTAAATTCAAACTAGTTTCTGAAGTTGGCGACTATGTGTTATTCATCCTTGTATTATTCTCTAAAATTCTGTGTTTTAGCCACAGTAGGTGCTCACTAAATCTATTGAATAGTGTAATCTCTTACACTGAACTACTTAAAACTGTCTTGGCATTTAATCACTGTGCATTACCATCTTTTTTTTTTTTTTTCATTTTCCTATTGATTCTATTTATACCAGCTACACTGATCATTTTTACCAAGCTGTTTCCAAAATCTAGCTCCAGTGTACATACAGATATGTATTCTTTATAAATATTATCTATATGTTTTAAGTTCTGTTTTCTCCAAGTGTGCCACCTTCTATAGGCGTCCTCCTGGTGTCAGCCTTGTTGGCATCGGTATAATTACAGTCTTCCATGATTAATGCCTTTGCTCTTTTACAGGCTTTTCTTATCTGCATACATGTTTCTAAATCTGCTTTTTCATTCTGCCTAAGATATAGTAGCTTTTTATCATTTCTTTCTTTTCCATTTCTGTTTTTTGCTGTAATCCAAATGAGCTCTTTGGTCTTTGAAGCAATGTTACATCTCTCTTTAGATGATGCTGTACATTGTCTCTTCCTGTCTGGAAAAGACTAGTCTTCTGATAAAATAGCCTCCTGATTTTTAACAGGGCTCTTACTACCTCATTCTCCTTGTGCTACTTTGATATATTAATCTCTACTTCTTGACCTTGAAAACATTATTTTCTCTCTCTTTTTCTTTTTTTCTTTCTTTCTTTTCTTTCCTCATTGTCTTTTCTTTCTTGTCTTATTGCCTTCTTTGTTTCTTCAGTTCTCCAAAGAAACAAAAAACTGGTAGGCTCTTTCTGTTTAGGTGTATTTTGTTGTTGTTTTTATTATTTTTGTCATTTAAGAAATAATTAATTCTCAGTTCTACCTTACCAACTTTCTCCTCTTTACTTACTTTAATTGTTGAAATAACAATATTCAAGTTTTTGAGTCATCCTTTATATGTATCCATGGCATGTTTATCAACAAGTTACCAAAACACAGTATATCCATGAATACGTATTGTTTACTGTATCTATTTTGTTGTTCTGTTTTCACAAGGGGGCTACCTATCAACTTTACCAGGAAGAAGAACAGGGTTGAATTTTAACACAAATGTTCTATAACTGAATGTATATACTAGATGCATACAACAGGCACCATTATGGTCTCTGAAAACTTGTAAAGGCAAAAAGTCCCTTGGTTCTTCTAATTTTACTTATTCTTTAATTTTTTTTTGTCCATTAATACCTTTCCAAACATACAGAAAAGAAACAAAAGAAAGTGCCGTGGTAATGAATTAATATTTGAGATTAAAAATTTACAAAATAGTAGGTTCAGTTTTGATTCCAGCCAACTCAAAAATATACCATTTCCAGTTGAAATGGAATAGAGGAAGAGAATGGAGGAAGAGAAAGTGTTGTGAGGTATTGCTTATTATTGATGATAAAAAATTTCAAATAGAGAATATCTAAAATAAACCTCCAGTTACCAGAGCTCATATAAAATTCAAGTGTATAAGAGAATTTCTTCTTAGCATAATGTTATTTTTTTTTTCTATTTCTATCAGACTTTATTTTGGTTGTCTGATCCCTTGCCTGTAATTTCTAGAAGTGCAGTGTGTAAAATTGACTGTGAGTTTATGATTCCAGTTTTCCTTATCGCATTCTATTTTCAGTATTATCTCCATCTACCTTTGGTTTCACTTTCCCTTACTTTCATTTTAAAGACACAGCTTATTTCTTGCTCTTGGCTGCCCTCTCCTTGATCATTTTTCTTTCTAACTTCCTATTTTACTCCTATCTACACTACAAATTCAATGACAGACATTTTTCCTCTGTACATTCCATCTAGCAAAATGTATATATATTTTTTTCATAAACCACAACCATGGCAAAAAGTTTACATGGATACATGATTCTGCAGTTTCAGAAATAGACTATGTTATATTTTTCCTTACACATCACCTGAGTCCACTAAAATCTACCTATATATGGACTGTTACTAGTATGTACATTGTGTGGAAAGGAAATTACATACTCTTTTATGTAGAGGTAATGTGGTGCCAAAGATAACTGAAGAATCAATATTCATGATTTCTCTGTTATTGTTTTTGGACATTTTTGTTTATTTGTTGAATCTTTCACATTTATATAAACATTCTAATTGTTATTTAGATGCTTGCTTAAAGATAACTGACAATAAGAAATTTAGTGCACATTGTTATTCATCTTCAATATAAAAAATGTTTCAGAGCAGAGGCTATATAATGTAAATGAAATAAAATATAGACATTCTGAGTATACACTTGTGGCTCCATTTGGCAGGCTTAAAAGAGAGGGTATTTTTAATGTAGAAATCAGCATGATTTGCACATCTCTCTTAAGCTTTAAAGACATAAAGAAGATTTTTGCATATATTTGTGAATACATTAATCATGCTATATAACCATGTAATTGCTTAATTTTTTTTTCAGAGGAAAAAAACATCCAATGAGCTATTTTTTTTTTTTTTTTAAGAATCTATACTTTAAAGCATGGCTATCAGCCCAAATATCCTTATATTTATGCCAACAAACTTGAGTATAATATAATGTGGCATTTCCAAATTTGACAAATTTGATCATTTAAAGCTAAGTTCTCATTATGTAAAAGAGAAACAAAAACAAGATATGGAAAATTCCATTTGGAAACATGGCTTTTCATGTCATTTTTCCACTAGGAAATATCTTTTGAAGCACTGCAAAGGCTGTCAAAATAAATTCTATGTCTCTACCTCATCTGTGTCAGTTGCCAAGGTACCACGTCATTAACTCTGCCTACAAAAAACAGATTGTCTTCTATGCCTTCCATCTCTAGTTACCTCACTCCGTGTACATGTTGTGCATGGAAATATTGAAATTTCCCTCAAATGTGGTTATCTCCTTAGGATCAGGTGCTCACTTGGGAGAATATGGTATATCTATGAAAGGTGACAAGATGTCATGTGTTAGCACATAGCAGAGTTTATTCTGTGGCTCAAGACAGTGAAGGGAATTGTGCTGATATGAATTTAGAGAGTAATGTGCACAACCTGTTTATATGCAATCCCAAATTTCCTGTTACCAATTTGTTACTTGGAACTGCTCAGAGATCGATCTCCCTAAATATCAAAGCATGCAATTTGAGAAATGCTGATTTCAATCAAGTGACTTGGTCAACATAATCAAATTACCTTAATTATTGTGGTTGCTCATCAGTCAAATGGGTCCAAAATATCTGCATACAAAGATTAGACAAAAATTGACATTCGATTTATACCAAAGAAAGAGGATTTAGGATATTGTTATGCAAATATTATTTAGGGTTATCTATTACTGTAAAAAGTTTGCATATAAAATGTATCCATTCATAGTCAAATATCCAACTTTGGTAAAAAATACTTAATGTCTATAAGAGAATGTCAAATATATCCAAGAAAACATTTTTATGTTTTATGTATAAGTATGAACTAATCAGAAACATATGCAAATAATTTTTCTTAGACAATTCATAGATTAAAACGTACACATGAGAAATTAACAAATATGGATGTGGTTTAGATTGACAGTAAATGTTAAAATAAAGATGCAAATGTTTTCTAAACTCAAGACTTATTGTTTTTCCTAGACATGATTTAGAATGTTAAAATAGAAAAATCTAATGATGTTTTAAAATCACAGATACCTTTACTGTGTGCTTATTAAAAGCAAAGTATAATTCAGATGTCATACTTCTAACTGTGCATGATATCATTTACCTTTAAACCATAAATGGACTACATGCCTATCACAAGCATACTGCAAATAAATCTAGTTTTTATTTTATTTACATTTATACTTTTCTAGATCAGATTACTGTATGATAATATGATTTTGTCTGGATAAAAGTATATAATCATTAACATTTACAATACTCCCTGGTAAAAGGCAGATGACATACACTATCATTTTGTGATGTGTAATTTAATTGCTGGCACATTAGGATTTTTAACGTAAGGTTTATAATGTAAATTTCAATTCTATACTCTGTCAGTAACTAACAAATGCTGAATTATTTCCTTCCTTAGACATACACCATTGGAATCCATTTAAAGTGCTTAATGATGTATTAATAAACCATGATTTTCCAGCAGCGTTTCTGAACTCTCCTTACTGGCGCCAGCTCTGGTACTGCCAATCAATTTAGAATGCCATGGTTTCTCAGTAAATAAAGGTTAATTGGACATATAAAGGGAAATTGAACATCAGAAATGTCTAAACTCACATTATTCTTGTGTAACACTCAGTTATTAAATTTCTATTTATCATATGTGCAGCTAAGATATTCATAATGACATATATTAGATCTTCATTTTTCCATTTGAACACAAAGGGCTATCCACTTGTAATTTCAGAAAAATCAGACACACCAGTCTTACTGTTTTCATCTTTGTGGATTTGAATTTTCTAATTGATTTTTTCTTAGGAAAAAAAATATAGGCTAATTTGTGCTTGGTAAGCTTCACTGTAAAAGCTTTTCTTTCAACCATTCTTTCTATCCCCCAAATCTTGTTCTCTATAAAAATAAATATGTGGAAAATTATTTATACACATGTACTATCATTTCCTCTAAATAGCTTCTATTTTCTCTCTTACTTCCTGATCTGTTACATAGCTTGAAATACAGCCTGCTTTTGATGGGTTCTATTGTCTTGTATTCAATTCAGATGTAAATCATGTACTTGAAATGTTCTACTAGAACTGTATAGAAAAACTTACTAAGCAGGTATTGATACTTACCAGCTACATAACTTTAAAGAGATTTAAATTTACCTATTGAGAAAAAAGACAGTATGCTTGGTACAGATGATTAAACGTTCAGAGAAAGCATTCCAGATACAGTATACATATTAATGCTGGGGGAAAAAAAGATATATACATGGCTAACATAGCTGGACATTTAGAAAATTTCTTGACAGTCAAAAATAACAAGAAACTAATATCCATCATAATAAGAAAGTAAGAACGTGGAGCCAATAACTGCTAGTCTAGAAACTGGCTAGAGGATGAAACAAATTAGTGGTTACCAGCCCTTCCCCTACTTCATCACCCTATCCTCACATCTGATATCCCGAAATAGGAAACCTCAGTTTAATAAAATAAAACTCTTAGCGGAATAAGAAATTTGGAGATTCATGTCAGTTTCACCATTGTTTCTAAAGTCTAAACCTAAATCTGCTGTCACCCTACCTTTGTATATCCCCTCCTCAAAATCCCCAAATCTCAAATTTGAAAATGCAGACCCAAGCAAGCTATTATGATCCTTGGGGATAATTAAGCACCTGGAAGAAGCTCAGGCAAATCATCTCTGGAGGAAACAATTTCAAACTTAGGCTTTAAAGATTTTCCACAACGTTCCAAGGAAAGGGGACTCATCAGCAAAAATCAGTAAAAAATATGAGAAAACCTAAGCACCATAAGAAAAAGTCAGATAAGGGAGTCCAAAATGAATAATAATGCCCCAAACAAATTAAATTATTAAATTTAAGAAATGCAAACTTATTTAAATTTAAAAGATGCAAAATTTGAAATTATACTTAAAAGAAATATAAATGAGTATTGAAGCAATGATAGATGAGAGACTATCAAAACCGACCAGCCATATTTGAAAATCAGCAAATTAGCAATTCTAGAAATTAAAAAAAAAAAAAAAACTAATGGGAAAAAAAATTGTATGCTCCAAATAACATAACTTTGAAGTACATTAACAACAACAAAAATAGAATTACATGAAGAAATAATAACAGTTAACACGCAGAGTATAAATATGTACAAACACTTTCCTAAGTGAATTGTATATATTAACTAATCCTCACAACATTCTTATAACTTGGGTATTATTGTTATCTTTGCTTCAAAGTGATACAATCAGGGAAATTTTTCAAATGCAACTCCCCCCCAGCCAAATAGATAGTATAAGTGTGAAAGAAAGAATGTGAATACAGGTGTTTGGTTTCAGAATCTAACGTTTACAATGACATCATTTATCTCTAGAAAACCTGGCAACATACCTATCAGGTATTTCACAAAAAATAAAATATTAATACCCCATAAATAAAAAAAATAATGTTTGACCACAATAATCACAGGGAAACACAAATAAAAGTGTGAGATACTAGATCATAACCCCAATCTAGGAAAAACATAAAATGTCTCATAATAATAAATGTGTGTAAATATGTAAAGCACTGATGACTCTCATATACTGCCTAAAAGTCTGTAAATTTATGTATCTATTATTAAAAAAATTTGACATTATCTACTAACTTAAATATAACTGTACTCTATAATCTAACAATTCCATTTCTAACCACGTATATCTTGAGAAATTCTGGTACCATGTGTCCAGAAATCTATACATGAATGTTCATAGCATAATTGGTTATAGGAAAGTTAAAAACTGAAAGTAACCAAAATATCTATTACTGGAATAGAGCAATAAAATGAGATATATTTAAAGGATGCAATAATATAGACCAATAAAAATGAATGCATTCCAACCAAAAATCAGTATGATTACAGCTCAAAAGTGTAATATTAAGTATCATAGTAATTGTTATACATTTCAAAATCAGGCTAAATTTAAAAGTATTATTTAGAAATATATATATAGTGAGAATGTGGGGAGAAAAAACAAGAAAATGATGAAAACAAACCCAGGAGAGCATCTACTTTTGGGGGAAGAAGGAGAATACAGGCAGGAAGGTAAACTCAAAGGCAATTTAAAAATATTTCTTTTTGTTTTTCATAAGCTTAGAGATTTTATAAGCTTAGAACAATTTAATTTGTGAAGTATTTTATATATATAATACATACATATATGTATTCAGTGATATCTCTATCACACGTTTTTAAAGTAAATTTTAAAAAAGGAAAATGTATTTTGAAGAATTCAGGTTTTGCTATATATATTTTATCACCAAATAGCTACAAATTTGGGGAAGTTATTTAAGTACCTAAGATTTGTTTCTTTTTATTTAAAAACAAATGGAGTGCAGTAGGCTTATTCAGTCACTCATTTTTTTTTTTTAAAGATTTTATTTATTTATTTGACAGAGAGAAATCACAAGTAGATGGAGAGGCAGGCAGAGAGAGAGAGAGGGAAGCAGGCTCCCTGCTGAGCAGAGAGCCCGATGCGGGATTCGATCCCAGGACCCTGAGATCATGACCTGAGCTGAAGGCAGCAGCTTAACCCACTGAGCCACCCAGGCGCCCTCAGTCACTCATTTTAATTCCCTAGTTGTTGTTATAGATATAAAGCATTTTCTTGTTCCAATCAGTATCCTATCATACAGTCACATAAAGATACAAGTTATGGCCTTTGCCTTTGAGCAGCTGACATTCTGACTTGATGATGTCTCCCAGTTGTAATTTCATTTTCAGATAGCAGTCAGTTCAATTCATTTCCCTAGTCAAGACAAAGGGAAGAATTTGGCAGGCCCCTAACTTGGCCCTTAGCCTTGAAGACATAATGGAAGATTAAGGCAGATGAATAGAAGGAGATGACATACAGGAAGAGAGAGCAAGAAGATGAAAAATTCCTGGTTTGACACTATTGACATAAAATAAGACAATAGCCATGCATATAGAATGTAATATTATTGTATTCTTATCTTGGGTAAGAATAACGTAAAGATGATCTAGGCTCATGAGCATCATATTCAATTTCAACATATATAGAAATTCCCAAAGCTTTGATAGGAAAAACAAGCACACAAGGAATGTATAAAACATTAATACAAGTTTGTGTTGGTAGTTTATGATGATGTAGGGACACAAAATCCATGCCCAATATTCATAATGCATCTGGACTTTGCAAGCTCTGTATTATTTCTGTTAGGAAAGTAAACTGCTTTGAATGATTTAACTGCTAAGAATGTTTTAAGAATGATATATCTTGTTTTCCTATTCTAAATATTGAAAACAATGCCAGCTTTCTAAACCTGACCTCCCAAGTTTTATCCAAGTTGATGGTGTATGTAGAAGAAATATCCTTACAGAATATAGAAACCAACCCTAATAAAAAAATGAATAGGTTCAGGTGTTGCTAAATATTTACTTGAAAATTTACATACCAATTTTTGGAAAACTGATTTTGGAGATTTATTTTTAAAGTTTGAAAGGGGTTTTCCTTAAAATTTAAAACTTATAAAAGCCCAAATTTCCTTAGACAATATTTAAAAATATAAATAGACAATATAGTAATCAAAATTATTTGTGCTTTCCAATAGGCTTAGTTTAGATTTGTTTGGAAAGAAAGAAACCACATCTACAGACAGATGTATCTATTTTATCTATCTATCTGTCTCTATATGCATTCATCTACAGATATGAAGTTATTTATATTTACACATATACATACATATATACATACATATACATATGTGTATAATATTATTAGTGTTCTCAAATATTTAAGACACCTGAAATATTAAGCTTGTGCTTGCTTGATCTTTCTACTTTTTTCCACCTCCTCTTCTGGAAGCTCAAATAAACTGACATATTTCCTTTTAGGATGGCCTCATACACGTCAACTGAGCTGGCTTATGTTTGAGCTAATTGACAAGAGTGGCAATGTAAATGCTATGCAAATGAACTCCTTCTGGGAGTCCTCTTTCTAAGTTCAATTGATGCCTATGCTAACATAGCACTTTGTAATGTTATTCCAACGTATTTAATTTTGTGGTTTGTGTAGACATTCAGCATTATTGACAGTGATACATTGGCCTCCTATACTATCTGTCTCTGACAAACATTCTCTGCTTTAAACACAGCACTACGGCCGATAAATTTGAAACACATGAAATGAGAGCTGATAATGTTGTATTATTGATGATAAAATTAAGTCATGAAAAATTTAAAGCTGTGCTAACATGACTTCCCCAAACACACACACACACACACACACACACACACACACACACAGTACACATCAAGATTATCCCATTTTAAAAAAACCCATATTTGTGACAGTTTAGTTTCAAACATTAGTTTTTAAAATGTGACTACATTTAAGGTGGTTTATTTAGTGAGTATGTATTTTTCTCTCTATGATTTAGTCTTTGTTGTAAGAGGTTCTGTGTTCTATAGGCTGTTCAGCAGAATCTCTGTCCTCTACTCACTAGATGCCAGTAACAACCCCACTAAATTGTGACAATCAAAACTGTCCCTAGAAAAGGGCAAAATGCCTCCAGTTGAAAGATTTGTATTCTGAGGTCCCTACCAAATGCATCATAGGGTAGTGACAACTCTGCTCTAACTGGTCAGAACTTAAATGTGTGAACCCTCAGGGTTTTTCACCTCTCAGCTCCCCAGTAATCGTTCTTTCCTCTGTGGTTGTTCTTTGACAAGCCTTGTGGTCCCCTTTACTACAAATGAGCAGTTTAGCATTAGGCCAAACTCTTAAGTACACCCGTATGCCAATTTGTGGAGCTCTTTTTTGACACAGCCCTTTCATCTCTCACACTGTGCTCCAAAAATTGCAGTTGCATCGGCCTCCCCTATTTCTAATCTCCGTCTCCTCAGCTCAGTGGGATGGATATGCCCTTCCTGTGATCCCCTCCTGACTGCAGGACGAAAGCTGGAGAGATCAGATGGTTTCCTTCTCTTGTTTTCTTTCTCTGAGGATCAGAGTCCTGTACTGCCTGTTGTCCAATGTCTGAAACAGTTGTTTTACATAGTTTACCTACCTTTCTACCAGTTATAGCAGGAGGGCAAGCCCAATAACTCTTGCAACCCATGGCCAGAAATAGAAAAAACACAGGAGCTCAAGACCACATCTACCCTTCTGAGTTGAGTTGTTTCGTTAACAATAGCAAATGTGTTTGTTCCCAAAATGTTTACACCGGACATACTTGTTATTGTAATCTCAGCTTCTAATTGTACAATGAAGTATTAAAAGAAGGAATTCTTTTTTATGAAAACTAAGTTAAAGGCTTTGAAAGTTTAGATAAAGACATATGACTACAATTTTTTTTTTTTCTCATGATGTACAAGATAAATGTCAAAGGAGGGGAAAATGTAAACAATTTACATGGTCTTCATTCCTGCATCCTCACAAATATCTTTAGGTTTTTACCTAAACTTAAGACTATCCCAAACCAGAAATCACAAGGTTTTTTAGTGTTGTTTGTTCTATAGACACAGTGTGGAACTGCAACTAGAGCTCTTGAAGAGAAATCTTATTCCCATGTTAAATTCTGATAAAACTTGTATATTTATAAATTTTAACAAAAAAAAATTGTTATTTTTGATTATTTTATTTTTTTAATTTTTTTTTAAAGATTTTATTTATTTATTTGACAGAGATCACAAGTAGGCAGACAGGCAGACAGAGAGGAGAGGAGGAACCAG
The DNA here is from genome assembly GCF_011764305.1 of Mustela putorius furo. Lineage (NCBI taxonomy): Eukaryota > Metazoa > Chordata > Mammalia > Carnivora > Mustelidae > Mustela > Mustela putorius. The sequence continues at coordinate 60,140,038 of NW_025422005.1, read as the reverse complement.
GATCCTTGCCGAGCAGAGAGCCTGATGCGGGGCTCGATCCCAGGACCCTGAGCTGAAGGCAGAGGCTTAACCCACTGAGCCACCCAGTTCCTCCAAAATTTGTTATTTTAAATATGTATCATTTTTAATGAATTCCTACTTTTAAAAAAAAAAAGATTTTATTTATTTATTTGACACAGAGAAAGAGAGAGAGAGAGCACCATCTAGGTAGAGCTAGAGGCAGAGGGAGCAGGAGTAGCAGGGACCCTGATGCAGGGCTCAGTCCCAAGATCCTGGGATCGTGACCTGAACCAAAGGCAGACATTTAAGTAACTGAGCCACCCAGGCACCCCAATGAATCCTTACTTTAACTGCTTCTTTTGCTTATATAAGTAACTACTTGCTCTTATGATATTAAGGGATGGGTTATTCTATTTTTTTTTTTCACATTCATAGAATTAACTCATTAGTTACTCTGACAAATATTTATTTAGCACCTACTACACACTGGACAAATTACTAGAACCTGAAGATTGAGTTGAGAACAATATAAACAAAAATCCTGCCTTTTATATACAATAAAGATAAACAAATTAAACATATATGTATATTTATTAAATGAAAAAGCCAGAGATAGCCTATGTGTATTGGCCCCTTGTTGTTAATTTCTTCATTGCAGGCTGAGACCCATTTGCTCAAAATTCTGCCAGCACCAAATTCTATTTTTTACACATCTATTTATTATTTTAAAAACTCAAACATGCAAATTTTAGCCATTCAAAGACCACCTCCTTTGCACACCAGCAAAACCTCATCTAATAACTATTACCTATCAATAACACAGGGTTTCCATAGTTATAAGGCCCAAAGCTACCACAGTCCTTGTTAACTATCTGACCCAGAGACTCCCTTCCCATGGGGCTGAGCAACATCAGCTAGACACATAAGCCAGTTCTTCAGTCCTTCTCTCTCAGGAGTACCCTGCCTTTTTCTAATTCTGAGTAGCATCCCCAGCTCAATAGCCTTTGGACAGACCTCTGTTATATAGAACTTCCTCTCTCTTGCAATCTTATCCAAAAGCCACCCAAATAAACTTGTTGTATGTCAGTGCTTTCTGTGATCATGTTGTTTTCTTGGATTAGCCCGAATCCCTCAAACTCCCAGCAATATTAATTAGTATAAATCATGAACAAGAAAAGATGCCAGGAGGTGAAATATAAAATAGGAGCAAGGAGTTAACATTTTAAATTTTTTTTAAAGATTTTATTTATTTATTTGAGAGAGAATGAGTGAGAGAGAGCATGAGAGAGAAGGTCAGAGGGAGAAGCAGACTCCCAAGGATCTGGGAGCCCGTTGCGGGACTTGATCCTGGAAGTCTGGGATAATGACCTGAGTCGAAGGCAGTTGTTCAACCAACTGAGCCACCCAGGCGCCCAAGGAGTTAACATTTTAGACAGAGTGGCCAAGTACATCCTCACTGAGGGGCTGAAATCAAATGAGGTCCTGAAAATATGTGGGAATTGGTCACACTTATTATTTAAATATTTATTACCTATCTCCTTCACTAAAATGTATGTTCCATTTTTAAAAAGCATGCTGTGGACGAGATTGAGCACATTCAATCTCAGGTGGCATGGCCATAGAATTCTACCACTAAAACTAATATAACATTATATGTTAACTAATGGGAATTTAAATACAAACAAAAAAGAAAATAAAATACAACCCATAAGAAAATCAATCAATTAATCAAAATTTTAAAAAAAGCATGCTGCATATTTTAGTCACTGTCAATATTTTCATTGCTTAAACAGTGTCTAGAACATGGTAGGTAATTAATAAGTATACATGTGACCAAATCAATAAATAAGACTTCTCTTGTATCTGCAACACTGTTCTAAGTATCAAATTTTTAGTCTTTCGAAGTATTGCTGAACTGAAAGTATTCTAAGGAAATAGTTATCAAAAGGGAAAAGTGAACTCTCTCCCAATCTGCCAAAAAGAAAGGTGAAAATCCACACCAACTCCCAAACTGCCCTCCAAAACTCAACCACTGGTTTTGATTTGTAAATAAGCTCACTTATATAGTGTAGTATTGTGTTGTATACACATATATGTGTGTGTATATATACATACACATACACTGAAATATTTCCCCTTTTCCCTTTTACTTGTTAGCTATATAACTTTGAGGATGACTTAAATTCTTTTTTTTTCTTTTTTTAAATTTTATTTTGAGGATGACTTAAATTCTTACAAGGCTTATATTCATTATCCTTAAAATAGAGTGATGATATAATATGCCCCACATGATTTTGCTGAGAAAAATAATAATGCATATATAGCATTTAATAGAGGCTCAGAAACACTGTAAGTGTTCAATTAACACTAGCTGAAATTAATCAAACGATAATTGGACCAGTATTCATCAAATGCCTTCTATGTAACAAATAATATGCTTCGTGTAAGTATCAAATGGCTGATAATATTTGAGCCCTCATATATGAAGGAACATGTAAACTATAATGGATGATAGACCTATAAAAATACAGATTCAATGAAGTGGTGAATGCTACAGTGGTGATATTAATGACTGCTATAGGAGCACAGAAAACAAAAAATATGCACACAGCTTCATATCTTTCTGGTGAGAACTTTTTCCTAAAGCAATTTACTCTTGGACTAAACTATTAAATATTATTAACTTCTGTATTTATAGTTATTTACACATGATCAATTTTTTGAACTGTTGATCATATCAAAAAGTTAATATTAAATGGGTACCTGGGTGGCTCAGTATCTGACTCTTGATTTTGACTCTCTGGTCATGATCTCAGGATCATAAGATCAAGTCCCACTCCCACGCTGTGCTCCGTAAGGAGTCTGCTAGAGATTCTCTCTTTCTCCGTCTGTACTTCCCTCCACTCATAGTTTCTTACTCTCCCATTTTCTCTAAAATGAATAAATAAATCTAAAAAAGTCTTTGAGTGTTAATCATATCAAACAGCTGCTCAGGCTAAAATTCTTTGGGGTTATTTTGAGGCTCCTCTTCTTTTACAAAACTTAGCAATCTAACATATTGGGACATTTTTTGACCTACCTTCAGTCCGTGTTCAGAATTTGAACACTATCTCCACTACTGGCACCCATTTCAAGAGTCAACATCATCTCACATCTGGATTATTGCAATGGCTTTTGAACTATATCTCTGATTCCTACATTATGTTCTTACCATAGCCATTACTTCTGCCTGTAATGCTCTTTCCCCAGATATTTTACATGGCTCCCTCGCTCTTTGTCACCATCTGTGCAGGGCAAACTTGATTATCCACTTTAAAATAGCAGTATGTATTTTCCCCATGTCCAGCATCCGATATCTCCTTATCCTGCCCTCCTTTTCCATTGCACTTACCATGGGCTGGCATGCCTTATAATTTACCAATGCATTATGTTCATTGTTTTTTTCTGCCTCTTTCTCCTAGAATAAAATCTCCATAATGGCAGATATTTTTCTTCTTTTTTTTCCTGATGATTCCCAAGCAGCAAGCATGATATAAATTCAGTAACTCTACTGGTCACATGAACAAGTGACTAAAACAAAAAGTAGCGGAGATCTTAGCCAAAATGGAAACCATCTAAATATCTCCTAATATTACATGAAAACTCTTTCAGCAATGGTGATATTTTTTAAAGTAATCCTCGTGGTAACAAAGAGCTCTTGAGATGTTAAATGCTATACATTACTAAGATTGAACTTCCTAGGCAATTCCTTCATAAGACTTGTACAGCAAAATTTTACTAGGAATTACAAATATATAAAAAGTTTCTAATACTATACATATTTTTAGAAAAACTGGTATGACCAAAACAAAACAGAACATTGTCAAACTTTGTAAATTGTCTTAATCAGAATAACATTTAACTGAGACCACCCTCCCTTACTGAAACTCTCGGTGGGGGGTAGCAAAATACATCTGATTATTCAGATCCTCACCTATTTTCATAAAGTTTTTCATAAAGTTTTATTGAAACACAGACACATTCTTTTATTTATGTATTGTTTATGGCAGTTTTTATGCCACAGTAGCCGAACTGATTAGTTCAAGGGTCATTTGAAACATGAGCCTAAAATATTAGTAAAATATTTACTATCTGGCCATCTATGAAAAAATTAACAGGTCTTTGCTGGATAAACAAGTATGAACAAAACAAGCTCTGGACCATCTTGGGTAGGAGAATAAATAACACCGTAAGAAAACATTTCCCAGTGAATTCATTTATTAACAGTATTCCAATGGGAATGTCCTCTCTAGAACCAATGGGATTTTTGTTCAAAATCATATTTTGTCAGCTTTGGTGAAATAGGGTTTAAATACAATAAAATTAATCACTTTCAAATGTGCAATTTCATGAGTTTTGACAAATATATACAGTGTATCATCAGTGCCACGGTCCGTATATGCAATTTTTTTTTTCCAGTTCCCCTACTCTACTCTATGGTCCTTGTCAGCTGCTGATGTACTCTCTGTAACAATGGATTTATATTTTTCTTAATGTTCAGGTAGTTGAGTGGCTCAGTCAGTTAAGAGCCTGCCTTATGCTCAGGTCATGATCCCAGAGTCCTGGGATCAAGTCCACAATGGGGGGGGGGGATTCCTGCTCAGCGGGAAGTCTGCTTCTCCCTTTATCCCCACCCCTGCTTGTGACCTCTCTCTCTTTCAAATAAATTTAAAAAATCTTTAATATAGTTTTCTTAATGTTTTACAAATGAAATCAATTATGAATGAATTATTTCACTTAGCGTAATTTTTATGATTGCATATGTCAGTGATTCACTCCTTTATACTGTTTACAGCATCCCATTGTATGTCTACATCACAGTTGGCTTATGTGTTCACCAATTGATAGACATTTGGGTTATTTCTAAGTTTGGCTATCATGAATACATCTTCTGTGAATATTTACCTGAATTATTTGTATAAATGCATGTTGTATTTATGTTGGACCTGGCAGTGTAATTTCAGGGGAAAATAGTACATTTAATTTTAAAACAATCTACTAAGCCATCTTCCAAAATGGCCATACATACCATTTTACATTCCCACAAGCAATATATGGGAATGCCAGTTGCATTGCATCTTCCAAATACTAGAAAGTGTCAGTCTTTTTAATTTTAGGCATTTTTATAAAACCACAATTTTATTGTGGATATCATGACATAAAGGAGTCATGTTATGGTCATAATTTGTATTACACTAAGGATTAATGCTTTTATTAATTTCTAATATTATATTTCTAATATATAATATACATTATATCATTTGTCATGTTATGTATATCATTTACCACCCATTTATCTTTTTGGTAAAATGTTCAGATCATTTGATCATTTCTTAAATTATGCTGGCCTTTTTTACATTATTGAATTGTAACAGTTCTTTATGTAGTAGATATATGTTTGGCAAACAAATGCCTCTCAATCTGTAGCTTACCTTTTCATTTTCTTAATATTATTTTACGAGAAAAAATAATCTTAAAGATTATTTATTTTAAAAAGAGTGAGAGCATGCAAGTATGGGGGGAAGGGATGGGAGGAAGGGAGAGGAAGTTTTAAAAAGACTTCTTGATGAGCACAGATACTGTAGGGTTGGATCTCACGACCTGAGCCAGATGGGGACCTGAGCTGAAGCCAAGAGTCAGATACTTAACTGACTGTGGCACCTAGGCTTGCCAAGGGAAAATGTTTTTAAAATTTAAAGAAGTTCAACTTCTAAAATTTTCTTTTACAACTAAAGTGTTTTGTATCCTGTTAAATAAATTATTAATTAATGTAAGATCATTACGATTTTCTTCTATTTTTTTCTTCTACAAGTTTTACACTCTGAGCTCCTGTATTTAAGTGTATTGAACATTTCAAGTTGTTGTGTTTGAGATTTATATTTATATTCACTCTATTGCATATGAATGTCCATTTTTACTAGCATCATTGGTTGAGATTATCACCTCCCTTCTGAATTACCTTAATATTTATCTTACGTCAAACCAATTGATCATATATGTGTTGGTCTGTGTTTAGACAGTGAACTTTTTTTTTTTTACTTTTATTTATATGTCTATCTTAAGCCTATGCCTTATTTTCTTCATTGGTTTGGCTTCATAGAAGTTCTTGAAATCAGGTAGGTTAAATCCTCAAATGGTATCTTTCAAAAAATTTTGCTTCTTCTTGGGGGTAGTTACATGTCCTTGTAATTTTGGAATCAATCTAACAATTTCTAAAAAAAAAAAAAAAAAAGCCAAGAATTTAATTAGAATTTATTGAATCTATAAAAATATTGAGTTTTTGATGTTTAACATGGTTTAACTCCCCATTTATTTACATACTCTTCACTTTTTCTTTTCAATGTTTCAGTTTTTAGTGTGTGGGCCTTGCATATATTTTATTAATATTTCCTTATTTTATATTTTGATGCTATTGCAATGATAATATTTTTCATTTATTTTATATTTCTGTAACATTAAACTTATTATTTTACTGTCGACCTTGTAGCCTAAAATATTGATAAAGTCACCTATTCTAAAAATTGTGATGTGTGTGTGCACATGCCTGTGTGCTCATAAATTTCTTAGGATTATCTACATAAATGACCATGCTGTCTACCAACAAATACGGTTTGAGTGATTTATTTCCAATATGTGTGTGTGTCATTTCTTTTCTTCTCTTATTAAACTGGCCAAAAGTTGAAAATGGATCATGATAGTTGACATCTTTGATTTATGCCCATCCTAGGAGGAAAGCATTGATGCTACTTGTAAGTTCTTTGTAGATGCTCTTTTTCATGTTGATGCTTTTTTGTATTCCTACTTTGCTGAAAATGATTACCATAAACGTGTGTTGAATAAATTATATTTATTTCTTTTTTCTGATAATTATGGCTTGAAAATTCTATATATATATGTGTATATCAGTCTGATTAATTTTGTATCAGTCTCATTAATTTTTTACTAATTAATTTCCTACTAGGTAGGAAAATTATTGATATGAAGTCTTTTGATTTTTCTAATAATTTTTCTAAAAGCATAATTTTATCTCCAATAAACAAAATCTGTTATTTTGCTTTTTAAATTTTTAAATTTTCATAAGGTAAAAATGTATTTTTACTTCTTTATATAATTTATTTTTAATGATTCTTATGAGTTATTTAGAAGTATTTTTCCAAATACTTGGTGACATTCCAGATATATATTCTGTTATTTATTTATAATTTAATTTTCCTGGGGATCAAAACCATATTTTGTACAATTTCAAATATTCTATAAAATATGATTTATTTCATGGTCCACAATATGATTCATCTTATCCATATGCATGAGATGCTTTACCCATGTGTGGAAGAAAAGAATGTCTTTTCCTGTAGTTATACTAACTATTCTATATATCCATTATATTATGTTCATTCAGTTTTGTAAACATCTTCCCTATCGAACACCGAATTTTTGGCCTACTAGTTTTACCAACTCTTGTGATGGAGGTTTTGAAATATCCAGATGCAGTTGTGGGTTTTCTACTCCTCTTCAGTTCTCTCAGTTTTCCTTCTTGTACACAAATGTTCTATTATCATGTGCATATGCATTTAGGAGTGTAATGTCTTCTTGATAAATTGCCCTCTTTATCAGTAACATCTTTTCCTCCAGTCACTATTCCTTTCCTTAAAATCTACTCCTTATGTTATTAATGTAGTCACAATAGCTTATTTTTGAACAGTGTTTGTATGGCATATCTTTTTGCCATAAATATATCTATGTTTTCATATTGTAGGTATGTCTCTCATGGACAGTATTATGTCCAGTCCTACTTTTTTATTCAATCTAGAAATCTCTGTCTTTTCCCTAAGTACTTAGAAAATTTGCATTTAATGTTCTCATCTATATGATTGAATTTAAATTACTACTTTTCTATTTCTTCTTTTTCTGCCTTCTTTTAGGTTAACAGAAAATTTTAGAGTTCTCTTATTTCCTCTATTGGCTTATTAGCTCTACCTCATTAATTCTTTAAAATGTTTGTTGCTTTACAATTTAAAACATGCAGGGGCGCCTAGGTGGCTCAGGTTAAGCCACTGCCTTCAGCAGTGGGTCGTGATCCCGTGGTCCTGGGATCGAGTCCCGCATCGAGCTCTCTGCTTGGCGGGGAGCCTGCTTCTTCCTCTCTCTCTTTCAGCCTGCCTCTCTGCCTACTTGTGATCTCTGTCTGTCAAATGAATAAATAAAATCTTTTAAAAAAACATGCATATAACTTATTATAATTAAACAATATTATAAGATTTTATGCATAATATGAAACCCTTATGACATATACTTTCATTTCCCCCAGAATATTTATGTTATTGCTGTCATACATTTTAGTTCCACATTTTTAAAGGATATTATTTATTTATTTGAGAGAGAAAGTGTGTAAGAAAGAGAGCATGAGCAGGAAGATGTCCAGAGATTAAGGGAGAGGAAGAAGCAGACTTCTGACTGAGCGGGGAGCAAAGACATGGGTCTCCATCCCAGGATCCTGGAACCATGACCTGAGTTGAAGGCAAGCGTTCATCTGACTGAGCCACTCAGGTGCCCCTTCACAGTTTTTTTGTTTTGTTTTGTTTTGTTTTGTTTTTTAATGTACAATATATTGTTATTATTTTTCCTTTAAAGAATCAATTAGTGAGGAGGAATAGGGGGATCCTAAGTTAGTCTTATCCCTCAAATACAGCTAGATAATTATCACGTCATTTGAATACCTGAGAAATCAACCAGAGATCTGAGAAGAAATGCTGTAAATCTACAAATAGAAAAACAACCACCTTTTGGAGGGCAAAAGTGAAGAGATTGAATCTGGAGTGATATAGTTGAGAATACAGTGGACAGGAGGAGCCTGCTTAAAGAGGCTAGTGCGAAATATTATAAGCAGAGGAGTGCAAAACTGGAACTTTTAAGAAATCTGTTAGTGGGGGTCATCCCTGACTAAAAGGTGCTCAGGTGCTGGAATGGAATCCCAGGTTTGAGAGTTGGTCTTAGGATACCCCAGCATCGCAAGAAATACAGGGGTGCCTAAATGAGGCAGAGTTCTCAGGCATAGAGTGGCAGCAAGTCTAGGTACTGGCTTTCTGCTCTGAATTGCCATAAACTCAACTGCTGTACAGTTGTGAGACCACTTTCCAGGAGGGGTCCAGCAAAATGGAGAGCCTTGGCAAGATCCAATCCCTCCCCTGGGAGGAACAGCTTGGGTCCACACCTCAGGAGTCCATAAAACCTGGAATTTTGAAATTCAGTTGGGTGCCTGAGATAAAAGTGCTCAGTCACAGATCAGGTAAACATAGAGTTCTGTGGGAAACTGGGAGATGACAGTGTGACTGCTTTTCACAGAAAATTGGGGGCATGGTCTTATAGCTCCAGGGCTAGAGAGCTGGGCACAGCCATATTTGTTCCACCCATCAGAGCTAAAAGCCTGCAGGGAGCAAAACAGTGCCACAGAGTGGGATCTAGAGCCACTTACACTGAGCCCTGCTTCTGTGCAAGGGAGATGCACTTGCAATTGGACAAGTCCACCTGAGAATCAGCGCAACAGGCCCATCCCCTGGAAGACCAGCACAAACAATTGGCCTACACCAAGTTTACAGATCATAGAGGGCTGTGAAGTTTCAGCTCTTAGGAAAAACAGTATATAGCATTTTTTGTATTTTTATTCTTTAGTATTTTACTATTATTTTTCAGTTATTTTCTTATTTTTTCAATGGTTTTTATTTTTTTTAATTTTTATTTTTATACATACATTATATATTTATTTTATTTTTTGTTTCCTTTCATTTTACTGTACTTATTACCCACACATATACACATATATAAAGTTTTCTTTCTTTCTTATTTTGAAATCTAATTTCTTTTAACAAGCACACTAAAACATACCAAGGATCTAGTTTGTTTTGTTTTCTTGTGTTTTGTTTTGTTTTCTGTTATCATTGTTGATTTCTCTCTCTCTCTCTCTCTCTCTCTCTCTCTTTTCTTTTCTGGACAAAATGATGAAATGGAAAAATTCACCCCAGATGAAAGAACAAGAGGAACAAAAATCCTCATTGCCAAGGATTTAATCAATAGGGATATAAATAAGATATCTGAATTAGAATTTAAAACAATGATTATAAAGATACTAGCTGGGTTTGAAAAAAATATAGATGACACTAGAGAATCCCTAGAAGAAGTAAATCTTTTTTTTTCAGGTTGAATTTAAAAATGCTATAACTAAGATGCAGCCCCAAGGGGAGGTCATAAAAACAAGGATGAGCAAATCAGGAGATTAAATCAATGATATAGAAAATAAAATGATGGAAAATAAGGAAGCCAAAAAGAAGATAGAAAGAAAACAATTAGATCACTAAGGGAGGCTTAGAAAACTCAGCAATTTCATAAAGCAAAATAATATCTCTATTATAGGGTATCCAGGAGATGAGGTGTAGGAGAAAGGGTCGGAAGGTTTATTTGAACAAATGATAGCTGAGGACTTCCCTAATCTGGGGAATAAAGCAGGCATTTAAGTTCAGGAGACACAGAGACCTCTCTCTCTAAAAATCAACAAAAACAGGACTACACCTCGACATATTATAGTGAAACTTACAAATTTCAAAAATAAAAAGAACACCCTGAAAGAAGCCTTGGGACAAGAGTTCTTTAAACTATAAGGGAAGACACATAGGATGGAAGCTGACCTGTCCACAGAGACCTAACTGAGAGATGAGAAAGGACTGGCATGATATATTCAACGTGTTAACTGGGAAAAATATGCTGTCAGGAATAGTTAATCCAGCAAGGCTGTCATTCAGAATAGAAGGTGATATAAAGAGTTTCTAGGACAAACAAAAACTGAAGGAATTTGTGAACACTAAAGTAGCCTTTTAAGAACTGTTAAAGAAAATCCTTTGAGCAGAGAAAGAACCCAAAAGTAACAAAGATCAGGAAGAAACAGAGACAATCTACACTAACAATGACTTCTTAGGTAATACAATGATGCTAAATTCATATCTTTCAACAATTACTCTGAATGTAAATGGGATAAAGGCTCCAATCAAAAGACACAGGGTATCAGGATGGATTAAAAAAAAAAAGAAAGAAAGAAAAAGAGAAAGAAAAAGAAAAAGAAGACCCATCTATATGCTGCTTTCAAGAGACTCACTTTAGACCCAAAGACACCTTCAAATTGAAAGTGAGGGAGTGGAAAACCATCTTTGAATCCAGTGGACATTTAAAGAAAGCTAAAGCAGCCATCCTTATATCAGACAAAGTAGATTTTAAATCAAAGGCTTTAATTAGAGAGAAGGAATGACATTGTATCATAATAAAAGGATTTATCTGACAAGAAGATCTAACAACTGTGAAATGTATTCCCCTAACTTGGGGGAAGCCACATATGTAAACCAATTAATAAAATTAAAGAAACTCATTGATAATGAGACAATAGTAGTAGGGGAGTTTCAAATTCCACTCACAGCATTGGAAAGATCATTAAAGCAGAAGATCAATAAAGAAAAAAGGGCTTTGAATGAAACACTGGACCAGAAGGGCTTCACAGATATATTCAGAGCATTTCATCCTCAAGCAGCAGAATACACATTCTTTGTGAGTGCACATGGTACATTCTCCAAAATAGATCAAATATTGGGTCACAAATCATGTCTCAACAGGTACAAAAAGACTGAGATCATACCATGCATATTTTCAGACCACAATGTTATGAAACTTGAAGTCAGCTTCATGAAGAAATTTGGAAGAACCTAAAGTACATGGATGATAAGGAACATCCTACTAAAGAATGAATGGATCAACCAGGATATTAAGGAAGAATTAAAAAAAAATACATGGAAACAAATGAAAATGAAAATATGACAGTTCAAAACCTTTAAAATGCAGCAAAGCCAGTCCTAAGAGGGAAGTACATAGCAATATAGGCCTTCCTCAAGAAACAAGAAAAGTCTCAAATATACAACCTAAACTTACACCTAAAGGAGCTGGAAAAAGAACAGCAAATGAAGACTAAATCCAGCAAAAGAAAATATATAATAAATATTAGAGAACAAATCAATGATGTAGAAGTTAAAAAACAAAACAAAACATTAGAACAGATCAATGAAACTAGGACCTGGTTCTTTGAAAGAATTAATAAGATTGATAAACCTCTGGTGAGACTTACTAAAAAAAAAAGGAAAAATGACCCAAATAAATAAAATCATGAATAAGAGGAGGGATCACAAAAAACATGCAAGAAAAACAAATAATTATAAGAGAATATTATGAGCAATTATATGCCAGCAAATTGGGCAATCTGAAAAAAAAAATGGATAAATTCCTAGAAATGTAAAAACTATCAAAACTGAAACAGGAAGAAACAGAAAACCTGAATAGATCCATAACCAGCAAAGGATGTGAAGCAGTAATCAAAAATCTCCCAACAGGGGCGCCTTGGTGGCTCAGTGGATTAAGCTGCTGCCTTTGGCTCAGGTCATGATCTCAGTGTCCTGGGATCAAGCCCCGCATCAGGCTCTTTGCTCAGTGGGGAGCCTGATTCTCTCTCTCTCTCTCTCTGCCTGACTCTCTGCCTACTTGTGATCTCACTCTGTGTCAAATAAATAAATAAAATCTTTTAAAAAAAAAAAATTCCCAACAAAGAGTCCAGGGTCAGATTGCTTCTCAAACGAATTCTACCAAGCATTTTAAAGAACTAATACCTGTTCTTCTGACACCATTACAAAAAACAGAAATGAGAAGAAAACTTCCAAACTCATTTTATGAGGCCAGAATTGCCTTGGTCCCAAAACGAGACAAAGATCCAGCTAAAAAGGAGAATTACAGGCCAATATGCCTGATGAACATAGATATAAAAATTCTCACCAAGATACTATCTAATAGGTTCCAACAGTAAATTAAAGGAATTATTTACCATGACCAAGTAGGATTTATTCCTGGACTGCGGGTTTAACATGTGCAAATCAGTCAATGTGATACACCACATTAATAAAATAAGGACAAGAGCCATTTGATCCTCTCCAGATGCAGAAAAAAACATTTGACATAATACAGCATCCTTTCTTGAAAAAACACTCTACCAGGTAGGGGTAGAGGAAAAATACCTCATTATAATAAAAACAATATACAAAAGACCCACAGTGACTATCATCCTCAGGGGGGAAAAACTGATAGCTTCTGCCATAAGGTCAGGAACAAGACAAGGGTGCCCACTCTCACTACTGTTGTTCAACATAGTACTGGAAGTCCCAGCCTCAGCAATTAAATAACTAAAAGAAATAAAATATATCCAAACTCAGTAAAGAAATCAAACTTTCTATCTTTGCAGATGACGTGGTATCCTATGTAGAAAATCCAAAAGACCCCACCAAAAAATACCTAGCACTAACACACGAATTCAGTAAATTCACAGAACATAAAAGCAATGCAGAGAAGTCAGTTGCATTTTTATACACCAACAATGAAGCAGAAGAGAGAGAAATCAAAGAAATTATCCCATTTACAATTGCACTAAAATCTATAAGATAACTAGGAATAAACCTAATCAAAGAGGTAAAAGATATATACTCTGAAAAGTATAAAACATTCAAGAAACAAATTGAGGAAGACACAAAGAAATGGAAAAACATTGTTTATTGTTAAAATATCTATGTTACCCAAAACAATCTACACATTCAATGCAATCCCTATCAGAATACCATCAGCATCTGTCAGAGCTGAAACAAACAATCCTAAAGTTTATATGAAACCATAAAAGACCAGAAAAATCCAAAGGAATATTGGAAAAGAAAACTAAACTGGAGGCATCATAATTATAGATTTTTAACTCTATTACAAAGCTATAATCATCATGATAGTATGATCCTGGAATAAGAACAGACATCTATATCAATGAAACAAAATAGAGCCCAGAAATGGACCCTCAACTCCATGGTCAGCTGATTTCCAACAAAGCAGGAAAGATAATCCAATGGAAAAAAGACAGTCTCTTCAACAAATGTTGTTGGGAAAACTGGACAGCCATATGCAGAAGAATGAGATTGGACCACTTTCTTACAATATACACAAAAATAAACTCAAAATGCATAAAAGAACTAAATGTGAGACAGAAATCCATGAAAATCTTAGAGACCATAGGCAGCAATCTCTTCGACCTTGGCCACAGAAACTTCTTGCTAGATGGTTTCCAAAGACAAGAGAAGCAAAAGCAAAAAAAGAACTATTGGGATTTCATCAAGATTAAAAAGCTTTTGCACAGCGAAGGAAATGGTCAATAAAACAAAAAGGCAACCAATGGAATGGGAGAAGACATTTGCACATATCTTATCAGATAAAGAGCTGTATCTAAAATCTATAACTAATTTATCAATCTCAACACCCCAAAAACAAAAATCCAGTTAAGAAATGGGTAGAAGATATAAATGATGTTTCTCTGAAGAAGACATACAAATGGCCAACAGAAACATGAAGAAATGTACAACATCATGGGGTACCAGTGAAATACAAATAAAAACCACAATGAGATAGCACCTCACACCAGTCAGAATGGCTGAAATGATCAACTCAGGAAACAACAGATGTTGGTGAGGATGCACAGAAAGGGGAACCCCCTTCCACTGTTGGTGGGAATACAAACTGGAGCAGCTGCTCTGGAAAACAGTATAGAGGTTCCTCAAAATGTTGAAATTAGAACCACTCTATGACCTAAAAATTGAACTGCTAGATACTTATCCAAAGGATATAAACATAGTGATTCAAAGAGGCACATGCACTCCAATGTTTATAGCAGTAAAGTCCACAATAGCCAAAATATGGAAGGAACCCAGAAATCTATTGACAGACGAATGGATAAAGAAGGGGCATATATACACAATGGAATATTATTCAGCCATTAAAAAGAATTAAAATCCTGCCATTTGCAATCATGGCAATGAAACTTGTGGGCAACACCCTAAGTGAAATAAGTCAGTCAGAGAAAGACAAACACTATATGATTTCACTCATATGTGGAATTTAAGAAACAAAACAGATGAACATAGGGGAAGGGAAAGAAAAATAACATAAGATGATAACAGTGAGGGAGGAAAACCATAAGAGATTCTTAACTATAGGGAACAAACTGAAGGTTGCTGGAAGGGAGGTGGGTAGGGGGATGAGGTAACTGGGTGATGGGCATTAAAGGAGGGCACTTGATGGAATGAACACTGGGTGTTATATACGACTGATGAATCACTGAATTCCACCCCTGAAACTAACAATATACTATGTGTTAACTAAATTGAATTAAAAATTTTAAATAAAAAAAAATCATTTACCTTTTTAATGGAGATAAAAACATCTTTTATACTGACCCAGATGTCTACTTTTTCTTATCATCTTCACTTGTTTGTATAGATTAAAATCTTCATGTTTGATTTTTCTTTCAGCCTAAAGGACTCTATTAATATTTATTATAGTGCTCCTATGCTTTTCATAATTTATCTAAGCTTTGTTTATCTAAAGAAAAACTCACATCTACTTCAATATTGAAAAATATATTTACTATTAAACATTTGTTTTATTTCAGTATTTTTAAAATGTTACTCATCATCCTCTGGTTTGCATAGTTCTACAAGTCTGGTGTCATTTTTTCCTCTCATAAAAAAACTGTCTTTTTTTTTGTAATCTATTTTAAGATAATTTGTTACTATGAATTTACACATAATTGATTATAATATACACTGGTATGATTTTATTCTTTCTTTTAATTCTTATTTTTTTTTTGCTTGAAATTCTGTGAATGTCTTGGATCTGTAGGTTTATAGTTTTTAACATATTTTGAAGATGTCCTGTACATCTTATTTTGTTTCTGTATCTTGCTTTTTTCTATGGAATGCCATAACACATATATGAGGATGACTGTTAATGCCCTATAGTTCACTAAAGCTCTGTTCATTTTTCCAGTGTTTTTCTTTTTTGTTTTTGTTAATGTTTGGATATTTCTACTGCTAGACTATCAAATTCACTAATATGTTCATATGTAGTTTCTAATTGGCTGTTTACTTTCTATTTCAAATACTGTGTTTTTCAAAGATTTGTATCAGTTTTTCTTTTAATCTTCTATACTTCTTATCATGTTCATGCATTTTTTTTCTTCTTGAACACATGAAAAATATTTGCAACACTTTTAATGTTTTAAATGTGTTGATTTCCTTATCTCTGGTATTTTGGGGACTCTTTGTATTTGAAGCTTTTCCTCCTGGCTATACATTTTCTTGTTTTGTGCATACCTGACTTATTTTTAATTTGATGCCAAATATGTTACCTTGTTGGTTGCCAGATATTTTATTCTTCTCACTAGTGTAATATTTTTTTCCCCATCATGTAGTTAAATTTCTTATAATCAGAATCCCCTAAGATTTACTTTCAAGTCCTCTTAGCATGGGTTTTGAGCTACCTTTACATTAGGGCTAACATTTCCTTACCTCTGCAGCAAAATTCTTTCATGGTAGTACCTTTAGGAGAGCTCTCTATCTTATCCCCCATGTATTAGAAATTCCTTCTCATCTGTCTGATGGGAATACAAAGTATTCTAGGCCCTCCGTGAACCCTGTTACTTTTTTCCTCTATTACTTTCTGGTGTTACTTCCTGATCTTGGTATCTTCTTCCTATACATACACAAATCTGTATTCTGTCAAAATCTCAAGAGTCCACTCTGGAATATCAATACTCTCTTAGCAGCTACTTCTCTCCAGTACTCTTACTATGAAGATTTTAGCCACATGAGGCACAAACTCTGAATCTATCTTAACAACAACAATAAAAAGCCATAGAATTTGGCTATCTGCAAATCGCTTTTTTATATTATTTTTGTTTCTCTGTTATTTCATTACAGCTGAAAGTGAGAACATTTCAACAGATCATTACATGAGATCATGAGCTTGTGAGTACTACATTAGATAATATATTTAAAAGTCCTGATTATTTAGCCTACTATATAAAAGGGGCTCAATAAACATTAACTTACCTCCTACTTCTATATACTTACTTTATTCCATACTATACATTCTAAAAGTCAGATCATATATAAAATAACTTCTTGTCTTAATAGATAAATACACTTTAGTGCACACCACAGGGAGATTCAGCTAAATAATGATTGCTCTTCCCCTTAAATTTTCTATAAACTGAAGCAGATGTACTTCATTCATACAGGATGAATGTTCTCAGATATTTTAACCTTCTCAGATATTGATTCCTCAAAAAAAAGAACATGATATTGCTATTATGTTTATGAGAATTAACCACTTTTATTTTTTGATCAAAGCGTCTTATTATGGATTGAATGTTTGTGTCCTCCCTCTCCCCAGAGCCATATGTGGAAACCTTAAACCAAGTAGGTGGGATGGCATTAGGAGCTGGACCTTTGGGAGGTAATTAGGTTATGAGGGTAAAGCCCCCAAGGGGTATTAGAACTCTCATAAGTCGAGACATCATGGAGTTTGTGCACTCTCTCTTTCTCTCGCTTTCTCTCTTTCTATTTTGATTGGCTGGCTATTAATCAGGAAGAGGTGTTGATCAGAATCTAACCATATTGACACCTTGATCTTAGATTTCTAGACTCCAGAACTATGAAAAATAAATATTTGTTGTGTAAGCTACGAAGTCTATGTTATTCTATTATAACAGAAGGCACATTTTAATCCATGCTTCCATAAATAGAAACAATCTAAGTCATGAGTCCTGAATATGCCTCCACAGACATTAATGCTCTCTTTGGAGCAATAAAAGGAATGCTAGCAAGGTGATGCTCCCTCATAATACCCCTCATATTTCACAAATTGACAAATTCAAGCCTGGGACTTAATTGTTATGCCTACAGTAACCACTAACTTTGGGAACATCTGGTGATCTCTCATTTGACAGCTGGCGTCCACAATTCCAAGTATATATTTGAGCAACTGAAACATAAAGGACAAAGTAAGGGATTCTCCAACTTTTTCAGGAACATATCTGGATGGTATCCATCATTACTATTTAACCCACAGAAAATGGGCAGGGAGAAGTTCTACATAGCAGTGATCTTTTGCCTCTTTCAAAGGGAATATCACTTTTTATACAGCCCTTCAAGATGACTTAAAACTATGATTTAGTTATCTAAAGCTGGACCAAAATTAAAGTGAATTGAGGGGGGGGTGTGTGGAGAAGAAGCCCAGAAATGTAGAGAGAAGATAAAGTTTGGAGTTGCAAATCTTATTAGCTGCACGACCTGAAGTAAGCATCTACAACTTTCAGAGCTTCCCTACTTTATGCATCCAAGGATATATAGTGTGCATAAAGATTACTATGAAATAAAAAAATACAATGTATAGATTTGTGAATGCTGTTGCTTTTATAGACTGCAACTTTTAAATTATACTGTCAGCTTCTATAAAATTCTTTAACCATTGACTTTGTAGATCTAAATTTAAACAGAATCTGAAACAGTAGACACATTTTCCTTTCAGAGAGATAAATATAAATTCAAAGAGGATAAGATGACAGATGGGTATTTTGGAGATTCATAACTCTGAATTGAGCTTTTATTTTATGATGTTTCTTCTATATGTATTTATTTGATAGAGATTTTATTTCTAACAGGTGTTACTGAGCACTACTGAGCACTACCATAGAATTTTTTTAACCTGTCTTCTACCACTTGCATCTGTTTGTGTCTTTCAGTAACAGCATTGTCACCTTCATCTGGATGAGACAGTTTCACAAGGTCATCAGCAAGGTCAGTAGCAATAGCCGTCTCTAAAAGATCCAATCAGGCTTGCAATAGGATCAGGGTGATTGTTTGTTTATCCATTTAATCTTTAATTTATTTTCCAAACCTGTTATTTTGAGTTTATCACCTATTTCATAGTTGTTTAATAAGGTGCAAAAGATCTGATTTTTTTTCATACTGAATTTTTGAAACATAATAGTATAGTGATATCTGTGCAATCTATCACTGCTCTGAAATAAGGGGAAAGACTATTTCTCCAGGGTTAACCTGAACATATCCTTTTGGATTGTTTCCTTTTGCACTGATTTTTATATTATGCTGTTACAATGCGGAGTTCACACAAGGAACAACCTATGGTAACAGTTTTCAATGGGTATCTTGAACTTGTGTTGGATGGTTAAATATCTTGAAAGCAATTAGTTTAGGATTTATGGCTTTGATACTTTCTGCTATATCATGCAAATTGTTTCTAAGCAAATCCCTTAGACTATCTATCAATCTAACTATCTAACATATATTTGTCTATCCTGAGAGTGAGAGGGAATGAAATTTATAGTTATATAGTGTTATATATATATATATATATATATATATATATATATGAATATCTATAGTTATACATATGATATCCCTTTCTACATATTTTTTTAGAGAAATGAGTGAAAAATTACAAAGAAATGCTTATATTCTATTTTCTATCTACTTAAAAGAGAGGACAGATATATATATATATATCTCTATATATTTATCTATAGCTATAGATCCAGATCTAGCTATATCTACAACTACATCTGCATTTATCTAGCTATTTTATTCCTCTATCAATCTATCTATCTCTTGAAAGTGAGGATAAAGTATGTTTTGTTTTAATGTTTATATTTTACTCATCCTAAGGACACAAGGACACATCCTAAGGACTCATCACAAGGACACAAGAAACCAGTTTGGTTTTTCCCAGTAAGGTGCCAAGATAACAAAGATATCAGGTTATCTCCCCCCCACCCCCATGGAAATTTTAGATGTTCAAGTAGATATACATCAACTGTGTATATTTCCAGACTGGTTAATATTTATAGTCTTGACCTTCCATGAGTATTATATGTGTGTGGTCATGCCATAACTTTTTGAAAGATGCAATCTGTCTCAAACTTAAATTTTCAATCAAGATTATATCCTACCTTGGGGTGCTCGGGTGGCTCAGTTGGTTAAATGTCTGCCTTCAGCTCCAGTCATGACCCCAGGACAACTAGAACCCAACTACATTGGGTTCCTAGTGCAGCAGGGAGTTTGCGTCTCCCTTTCCCACTTTCCCTGCTTTTGTGCTCTCTTTCTCTCTGTCAAATAAATAAAAATAAAATCTTTTTTAAAAATTATAAGATTATAGCCAATCATCTTCCATAAATTTAACAGGAGTTATCTGTAATTTATTATTACTAGGATGCCCAAAGGTGTTCTATGTCTTTGAACATCATAGAATGAGATCTTACTATTTACTTCCTAATAGATTTGCTATGTGACTTAAATATATTTTTGGAAGATAAAAATTACTTAAATGAAAGCTGTAAACATTTCAAAGAAGATCACTCTCACTATCTTCAGATCATCAATTTACAGAAGCTCAGAACTAGGAAGAAATAATACCAAATATCTGGCCAAACTTTTTACTTTTAAAAATGATTAGGCATACGTATAGGAGACATGACTTGGCCCCAAATCTCACAAGTTGGTCTTGTTCATACAACAGAAATAATTGCTATATTGCTGCTGTTATAATGAAAGCAATCTCTTTCTTGCAATTATTGAGCTAAAATATATATATATAGAATACAGAATTACTTTTCATAGCATACTATTTTTAGTGTTGTGGATGTTTTATTATGAGTGTCACTATTAGTATTTATAATTATTGTTATTATTACATCTAGATCTAGACCTTTGGGTAGGATTCAGGTTAAAATATCAAGTTTGCCACTAACAAACTCTGTGACCCAGGTAAATACTTAAACATCATTCAGGGGGCACCTGGGTGGCTCAGTGGGTTAAAGCCTCTGCCTTCAGCTCAAGTCATGATCACAGGGTCCTGGGATGGAGCCCTGCATTGGGGTCTCTGCTTGGCAGGGAGCCTGCTTCCCTTCCTCTTTCTCTGCTTGCCTTTCTGTCTACTTGTAATCTGTCAAATAAATAAATAAAATCTTTCAAAAAATCATTCAGAACCTTCCTTTCATATATATATATGCTCCATCATTACAACTACTTATTTTTTAAAGACTTCATTCATTTATTTGAGAGAGAGAGAGAATGAGCAGAAAGGAGGGGTAGGAGGAGAGGTAAATAAGAAAAAAGACTTTCCACTGAGCAGAGAACTCAATTTGGGCCTCAATCCCAGGACCTAGAGATCATGACCTGTGCCAAAGGCAGACCCTTAATTGACTAAGTCACCCAGGTGCCCCACATTACAACTATTTGTAACCTAATATGATATGAACTCTTCTAAATCCTTAGTAATTTAGCAATATGCTCATGTAGGGAGAAAAGAAAAATATCTGCAACTCACCAGCCAAGAAATAATTGAGAAAATCCAATATAAATAAATAAATAAACAAGGTATAACTGGACAAATAATCTTAATCAAAATGTGCAATAGGAGACCAAGATCACAGAAACTTTGGCACTGTGAAGCATAGCAATCATGAGTTCATTCTTTCACCTGGGATAAACAAGGCCTCCCAGTGGGAAAGCATGTTTTGTGTTTTGGAGAACTGAGTGGTTTTAGTTGCTGCAGGTATAACAGGAAGCCCTTGGTCAGGAATAAGTTGTGGACTCAGACTTCAGACTTCCTAACTCTCCAAAAATGTGTATCAGTGAGAGACTGTCAAGATGGCTTCTTCTATTTCCTGATGATCATAGTTTCTCAAAGGCAAATAAAACAGATCCTGACCTATAATATATTTCACTGGTCTTGACAATGTTTGTTTCTCAAAGGGCAGAGTAGAATTCATAGGACAAGCCAATAAACTTAACCATAAGGAAAGAATGAAGATTATGGTAGATAACCAACAAAAGACAAGAATAAAGATTTCGAAAAAGCCTAGTGGAGGGAAGTAACCTTTTAATCAGGGTCTGATGGGGTCCCAGATTGCTTCTTTTTGTCTGTTTCTGACTGATGAAAAGAAGAAGTTAGATTCAGGTAAAGCTTATAGGCTGCTTATTGTTTGAGTTTTAGAAAACAGAACATAGAGTAGCGACAAGCTTTTCTACCTTCTGTGAGCTATTTTGGGAAGGAAGGAAAGCCAAATATCTACTAGTATGAATATTGGCCCCAGAGACTCAGCCCTAATTAGAAAACAAGATAGTGCCAGTGTGCATAGTATTCAGGAAATTAAGCATTCCATTTACCCATCACTGATTTTAGCATCTGATTTTCAAAAATTAATGAATGCATTTTTCTAAAATTTCAAAAAATTATCATCTCTAGGATGAGATCTTCCAAGGGGAAATTTATAAGCCACTGAAAATAGATTCTCAGAAAGAATAGGCCAGTTCAACCATAAGAATGAAAATAAAAATGTCTAACAAATGAAAGCAGACTTTTGAGAATAAATAAAATTTAAAAACCTTCATGAGCCAAGTGTGTAGTAAGAGATTAGCATCATGATGAAATTTCATATAAAAAATGATTGTATCCTTGATAAGAGGAAGTTGAGAGGCAACGTGGGGGGAAGGAAAAGAAGAAATGAAACAAGATGGGATTGGGAGGGAGACAAACCATAAGAGATTCTAAATCTCACAAAACAAACTGAGGGTTGTGGGGGGCGGTGCCGGGAGGGGGTTAGGGAGAGGGTGGTGGGGTTATGGACATTGGGGAAGGTATGTGCTATGGTAAGTGCTGTGAAGTGTGTAAACCTGGTGATTCAGAGACCTGTACCCTCGGGGCTAATAATACATTATATGTTAATAAAAACAAAAAGGGGAAAAAATGATTGTATTTGTAAATAATTAGTTCTACCAAGTAACTAGGTAAAAGACCAGGGATCAAAGTCAGCTAAAAAAAACAAAAAAACACTAAGCATGATACGCTCTAGTTCCATCCATGTTGTCGCAAATGTGAAGTGTGTAAACCTGGTGATTCACAGACCTGTACCCCTGGGGATAAAAATATATGTTTATAAAAAATAAAAAATTAAAAAAAAAACAAAAAAAAAACCAGACTTTATTGATGCAGAACTTGTATTTGAGATCTAAATATCTATTAATCATATAATAGACCCTTCCTTTTATCACAGCAAGTGTCTGAACCAATGCTCTGGGGACATCTCCAAATTCTATTGGAGAAAGAAATAGATAAAAGACAGCACATTCAGGCTTTCTGCTCCTTTTAAATCAGTAAGTAGCCAGCTGTTCCATTGCAACTGATTCTGTACTTTGAGTAGACTCATGACATCTATCAAAACAGTGTTTACATTTTCTTAATAATGTTAACTTAAGCATTTTATTACCACATTCTGCAAACTCTCTGAGTGCACTAAAGAAATCTGCTCATGGGAAAGGTGGTTAAGCAATAGGCGGACTACATAAAAAGCCCAGTATCTCTAGGGGTTAGCTGCATGACACCTGGAATGACACAAAGCCTCTGTTGCCTTTGTCCAGAGCCAACTGGGAATCCCCTGTGGTCAGGAAAATGTTGGTGAAAGCAAATGCCCTTCCATGCAAACATCTGGAGCCCTGCAGTCTATGCAGCTTTAAGCAGAAGAGGACTTCAAAATTGCTTAGAATCCCAATAAAGTGATGAGATGCAGATCGCTGTTGTTTCCACATTGTTTTTTAAATACACATTGTGAAACAAGGCATCCTTCCTTCTTTTCAGGACTTTGAACAGCAAATGCCAAAAATCAGAAGTTTTGTAACTAATCCACTCTTGAGTCATCCAACCACAAAATTATATTTGAGCAATTGCCTTGACAGCCAAAATACAAAGCTTGTTTTTCCTGCTTGTTCAGATAATTCAGACAGAAAATCAGATTTTTAAAAAATGCTCTATTCCCTCTTTTTTCATCCTAATAATAACAGTAATAATAATTTAACCTCAGGCTAAGACCTATTAATATTATCCACACTTAAAAATATTTTCTAAAGTGCAGAAAATAAGGAGATAAAACTCTAAACCTATGTCCTGTATACAAAATTTGTAAATCTGTGTTTGGGATTGAAATTTCTTGGCTTTACCCTAAAATTACTTTCCTTCCTTAAGCTAATGGAATTCCAAATTGAAGTCTCCCTTTAGTGGTATGAATATTATTATATATCTTTAATAAAAATTAGACACTTTTGGGGAAAAACAATGTAATATCTATCTGGGTAAAAAAATAACACTATTATTTCCAGTTACTATGAAACAAAATCAATTTGCAGATCAGTTAAATACAATGGAAAAAATAGCAAAAATGATGAAGTAAAAGATGCATTGTATAAAATTGCAGTGTATGTCAAAATCAATTGTAAAGTTCAATTTGCTTATAATATTTATATAGAACTATTTTATTTAGTGGTCTTACCCAACATAATACATGGCTTTCTGACTGATAAACTAGACAAAGAACTTCAATAAATTATGGTTGACTCTTGAACAATGTGAGGTTTAAGTGCACACAGCCGAAAATCTGCCTACAGCTTTTGACTCTTCCAAAACTTAACTGCATAGTTTACTGTTGACTGGAAGCCTTGCAAACAACATAAATAATTGATTAGCATATTTTGTGTGTTATATATATATATACTGTACTCTTACATAAAGTGAATTAAAGAAAAAATGTTAAAAATACACTTATAGTACTGTACCATCAACAATCCGTATATGTGATTCAAACCTGTGTTGTTCAAGGGTCAACTACAGTTGCAACCCAATTTTGGGTTACTGAAGTACTTCTCCTAAGAAATGCAATCACACAGGGTCAAATGCCAATATAAATAAAGTAATAGAAATGTAGAAAGTTAAAGAGTACTGACTAAATGAGAAATTTTAGATGCCAATAACTTAAATTCAGAATTAAACAGTGCTGCATAATTCTCCTATTTCTCTTATCACATTAATTTGAAGACAAAATAATGGAAACATTAAATAAGTTTTGTAGTAGATAACAAAAAATCTCTCTTGCAAATCACATAATTTTATTTCCATTTCAATACCAATGAACAATGTAAATCAGAACTAGATATAGTCCTATTTAATCTTCTTTTTATTTTGCACACTACAAATTCTGTTATTGGATTCTTTTGTGTGAGTGTGTATGTGTATGCATGTGTGTATAGATACTGTAATATGGTATTACATGGTTTTAAAGACAGCATGTGTGATTCTGTAATTTTAGTGATCATTCAGAAATAGTTGGGGGCCATTTAGAAAGATCAGATTAAATAAAATCCTCAGAAATTATTTCCATTTAATATTAATAAAATGTATTAAATATTAATTAATTTTAAATATTAAATATTAATTAAATTCCCATTTTTTGATCACCAATAAGTATGTTTTTATAATGCAAATAATTACTTGCATATGAAATATATTTTTTGGAGGGTCCATTTCTACCCACAGACACCACATCTCTTCTAAATGCCACATTGTCACTGCTCTTACCACCACTACCAACACCTTCATTTACCACCTCAACAAATGCAATTTTGCAATGATTATTGAGTCTGTTTTCCCATCAGTTATATTTGCAAACAGGTCTGGGGAACTTACATGTCACTACCCTATAGAAGAGCTTCACCATTATCTCTTTAGTGATTGGTCTTCCTAAAAGAAAAGGAAAGAAAACCTGGCTTGGCTCTGTCTGGATCACTATCTTAATGAAAACACTGAGTATGTCATCTAAATGAAAGATCCTAAGGTTGTCTACCAAATGCATTATGAAATTATATCTCATATTTCAGAACTGTGTCCATTTGGGGGTTGGTGAGAGGTGAAAAAACATTTGTTTTCCTTTCTTTCAGTAATTTATCAGCCAACTGAAGTGCTCAGAAAGGACAGATGGGTTCTAGAATATCTTGGCCATTTTTCATTTCTGGAACTTTTTCATGGAAAGGGAATCATGAATGCTCTGAATGATGTCCTAATATTCTGTCCTGAACTCTCATGTGATTTCAGCAGTCCATGACCCTGCTGTGAAACTACCTCTGTGACAACCAATAAAAAAATATGTATCTGAGAGTCCCAAGGTGAAATTCCTAAACCAGAGTCTGTCTTTTCAACTGATATCAATTAAATACATCATAAGATTGAGGATTTGTCACTCTCAGAAATTGCATTTCTAGTTTTCTGCTCTGATCATCCTAATAAAAGATAATTTGCTAATCTGAACATCAAAAAAACCTAAAATATTACAAAAGACATTTTTTTTTCCCCTGCTAAAGTCTGTGCTACTTGGAACAAGCCAGGATAGTACACACTTAACAATTCATTCTTTTAGTGCAATACTTAACATCAGCCTGTGCCAGGAGGATACTATCTCAGGAAAATTGATCCCTGTGTGGTAAATGCTTCTTAGATCAGGCTTAATTAGAATAGGGATGACTTAAAACCATTACTTCTTTAGAAACATGAAAGCACTAATTCAAGGTCATACTCTGTCATCAAACTACCCCCTCCTCATTCCTTGAATTTTTCACATAATATATGCTAACTTCTCTAAAGCTTTCCTGAGAATGGGGTGTATGAGGCAGAGTTTTCCAGAAAAATAGGAAGAATACACACACACACACACACACACACACACACGGTGGATATATCTCTATCTATCTCTATCTCTATCTATATCACCTATATCTATCATCTATATCTATATCTATATCATCTACATCTATACCTATATCATCTATATCTATATCATCTATATCTATCTTCATACAGTAGATTTTATGAAATTATTTCATTGACACATGGGTTTGTGGGAGCTGGCAAGTGAAAATTCTAAAGAGCAGTTAGAAGGCAGGAGGTTGAGGCAGAAACTGATGCTGCAACAGTCTAAAGGCAGTTTAGAGGCAGAATGCCTTCTTTTGGGGGGACCTAGTCCTTTTTTTTAAGGCCCGAAACTTACCAGATGAGACCCACTCAGTTTATGGAGAGTAATCTGCTTTACTCAAAGCCTACTTGCTTAAATGTGTTAATCACATTTTTAAAATACCTTCACAGCAATATCTAGACTGGTGCTTGACCAAACAGAACAGAACAAAACAAAACAAAAACAAAACAAAAAACCCAACAAACAAACAAAAACCACGCCCAAAATACTGGGTACCAGGGGTACTATGGCCTAGCCTGGTTGACTCATAAAATTAATCACCACTGTTTGGAAGTGTCCCTTCCTCTTCAATTTTTTTAAAATGTTTCAGAATGACTGGCATTGATTGTTCTTTAAATATTTGGTGTAATTCACTTAATAAAGCCATCTGGTTCTGGGTTTTTCTTTGTTGGGAGGCTTTAGTTACTGATTTCAATCGCCTTATCCATTATTGTTCTGTTTAGACTTTCTTAGGATTCACAGTTGGTAGTTTGTATGTTTCTAGGAATGGTTCCATTTCTTCTATTTTATAGGTTTTTTTTTTTGTCATTAATTGTTCAAAATAGTCTTTTATAATCTTCTTTATTTTTGTGGCATTAGTTTTAATGTTTCCTCTTTCATTTTCGATTTTGTTAATTTTACTCTTCTTTTTCTTAGTCTACCTGAAGGTTTGTCAGTTATGTTTATCTTTCAAAAAAAAAAAACAACCTACTCTTGTTCTCCTTGACTTTTTCTCTTGTTTTCTTAGTCCCTAGTCCATTTATTTCTGCTCTAATCTTTATTTCTTCTGCTAACTTTCAATTTATTTTTTTTTTCTTTTAGTTCCTTTAAGTATAAGGTTAGGTTTTTTATTTGACATTGTTTTTTTCTTTTTTTTTTAAATGTAGGTGTTTATTGCTATAAACATCCCTCATTGTACTGCTTTTGCTGCATCCCATGTTCATTGAAACATCATCCACCATTGCCAACATATATGGAAACAATTTAAATATCCAACAACAGATGAATGAGTAAAGAAATTATTATGTATACATATGATAAAATATGCAGCCTTCAGTAAGAAGATAATATTGTCATTTGTGACAATATGGATGAACATGGAAGACATTATGCTAAAAGTAAAAAATCTGTCACAGAATTACAAATACTTCATGATCCTACTTATACATCTAAAATAGTCCAACTCAAAAACACAGGTACGATAGTGGTTGCCAAAGACTGGGGAGTGAAGGAAATGAAAAATTATTGCTCAATGGGTATAAAATTTGAGTTGCATCTAATGAATTTAAGTTCTAAAGATCTGCTGTACTACACAGCATGGATAGTTAACAATATGGTATAATTCACTTCAAAAATTTTTAAGAGGGCAAATTTCATGTTAATTGTTCTTACCAACAGATGCACACACACACACACACACATACAAGGTAACCTTAGGAGGAGATAGAAATGTCTTTTATCTTGATTATAGTGATGGTATCATTTCATGTTTACATATGTCCAAACTCATCAAATTGTATACATTAAATGCATACACATTTTTGTACATCAATTACACCACAATAAAACTGTTAAAAAAAATTTACAAATGTGTGATAGATATAGTCCCCGAGAGGTTATATGACATGAACATTTTGGGATCTTATGGCCTAGCCTACGACATGAAAGCAGCAGAAGACATTCTGTAAAACAGTCTTCTCATAGAAATGACAGGTGTATTTATAAATTGTGACATACTCAAGAGCTTTGAGTATGCCATGTTGCTACCCTAGTCTATTCCAAACATTGGATTTATCCACCAAGAGCTTTTAGAGATCCAGCTTCAAAAGAAAATTCCTATGATATCTGTATCAAAATCAATACTAGGCTACCCAATGGAAACTACTTTTTTATTGTTTGTCCTGTTTGTTTGTTTTTACTCTGAATACAACCAGAACTGCATCAATCTTTTTTTTTTTTCTCAAAAAATATATGGATACATTTTCAACAGATAAATCAGGCCAAAATGACTTAGAGTCTTCCCATTTTGAGATAAATAGCACTAGAGAATTACATGGAAGATTATGATAACTTTGCTATGTATTTCCTTTGAAAGCAGGAACTTTAGGATATATTAGAAAGATTTCCACAAAAAATGACAAAATACAAAATTAACATCTTTTGGAAATTTGGCTTAATTACATGGAAATACTGCTTTTAATGAGATATTTTAAGGATCAACTTATTCCTTGCCAATACTGTATAAATGTGGAATTATAATAAACTCCTGTGGAATGAACCCCAGGACACTATAGGAAAGCTTTCCTAAAGCATTCTGAAAAGGTTTACTACATTCTGTGAGGATTTTTCTTTAACATATTTTAAGTGAGCATAGAAAATGTCTACAACATATACATTCTATTTATACTCAGTTTACTCAACTAAGTATTCTATATAAAAGAACTAAACTAACCAATGATTTGAATTTGATGGTCAGTGGTGAATATGTAATAATATTTGCATCGTTTTTAAAGAGAATAAATTATTTCTAAGGAGATTCTTATGTTTAGCAACTTGCATATTTTATCTTACCTGCTTCCAATATAATATCCACTTTCATTAAGGTTAATTTATAACTTCTCATGATTTGCATTTTAAAAAGTATGCAAATTTCAGTCCATTGAATAATATATAGAGAATAATTCTCTGCTGATGTTATAATAAACAAAGGACTCATTTTATTCAATTTTAAGTACACATGAATATATATATACATACATATATGTGTGTATCTATATATATATATATACACATATATATATAAAACACTCATCTGCGTTCTTATTTATAGTATCCACAAACCTTTAATTTGAGAGAAGCTAGAATTTTAAAATATAGTATACCTACTGAGTTGGGTTATTGTGGAGATAGATGATATAAACTTAAGATAATTCATTAAGACAAAATATGAGCAAACATATAATCCACTAAATATGGTCACACATAAAAGGTAATAGGCCAGTGAAATGGTGGCATAAGAAACACTGAACAGGGGGCGCCTGGGTGGCTCAGTGGGTTAAAGCCTCTGCCTTCAGCTCAGGTCATGATCCCAGGCCCCATAGTGGGCTCTCTGCTCAGCAGGGGCCCTGCTTCCTCCTCTCTCTCTGCCTGCCTCTCTGCCTACTTGTGATCTGTATCTGTCAAATAAATAAATAAAATCTTAAAAAAAAAGTTCATTTAAAAAAAAAAGAAACACTGAACAGTAGTTTACAGTAACAGTGCATACAGAATGGAAATAGGAAATGGCTACTATCCCATGAGTTATCACAGCAGGCATTGCAGTCAGCACAATAGGAGTATCATCTGCAAAAAATTGTGAGGCACACCTAGTTACTCTTATATTATGGATAAGAAAACTGATATATAAAGTGTTTAAATGTTTAATATCAAATCTACTTCATTCTATTTACAAATTCTATGATTTATAGTGATATGCTATGGATATCACGATTTGGCTATAGACAGCAGAACCCTTCATGAAAGCCTGGAGCTTAGTCTATTAAGAAGACAAGAAAAAGGTCATCCCATAATGTTAGGCGGGTTTCCATATTGCATTCCTAAGCATGAAATAAAAAACCAGGAAGTTGAACTGGAACTTGATAACAAGGACAAAATAGATGTCCCACTACACAGTTAGAGAGAAAGGAATAGCCACAGGGTTGACATGAGACTGTAAGGCATTGTTTGTGAACTAGAGTCCCTTAAACGCCAATTCCTAAAGACAGAATATTTCCAGTGTGGGTATGAGTAATGTGGATTCCTATGTGGGAAAAGAGGGTCTCATGGAAAGAAAGTTATTTTACCCATGAAATACAGTTATTGTGAGAGTCAAATGTAAAAATAAATATTAGAATAATAAGTAATCAAAAGGTGTTTTATTATTGTTATGAAGTTATTGCCATTATAATAATCAATAGTGTCTAACTTGACTTTCTCAATTTGTGTGTAATAATCCTTTACATGGTGTTTCTGGAATAGTGCTGTGCTTTACAGTCTTATTTCTTAATGACTGGCAAATGCTGACCTATTGTTTTCTAAATCATCAGACACAGCCAGAGCATTATGTTTTAATTCACAAACTCTGCAGGTAGCAACGATTGCTGTTCTGTTACACTTTTAGTTTCTATAGACTAGCCATAACATAATCAACAGTTCCTCAATGCTATTTGCTTCATGAGGACACAGAGTGTGTGAGTGCTGCCCAGGAATAATAGGGAGATATTTTGAATACAAATAATTTGAAAGAAAATCTTTGATTGAAAGACTACTCTCTTACATAGTAAAGAGAATTAATAAGCCAGTTTTTCAAATGGAGATTCTCTGGGATTTTTCATACATGAACAGATTCAAATGGCAGATCACCTGGTCTTAATACCACAAATAGTGCAGGAATTCAATGACAATATCTTACTAATTAATGTAGATGTGGGGCAGGTAGTATCAACCGTGTCTGAGATTTTATCCTACAATATTAAATATTACCCCAGATTCTGACAGATAGCTCTACCATGATTTTATTAAGGCCAAAATAGCTAGATAATAAGTTACTGCTGTATCTAAGCCTCTTTGATGGTGACAAGTGACAGAAACCCAACTCTAACAAGTGTAGGCCAAAAATGAGAAACTGGTGAATAAAAATATTTGTTTGAATGGACTGCTTATGCTATAGTCACAAAGAGCTTCAACATTTCATGGCTAAAGTTCTATCTGATCTTATCTGCTTGAATAATACAGTCAGGAATCTCCTCTATACATCCCTAAATCATGTTGGATTGACTTTATTCTGAGGAGGAAGGGAAAGAAGGATCCCAGATTTTACAAGTTTTTACAGTTTATAATCTCAAAATGAGAAATGCTGGAAGATTCTGGTAGTCATACTAGCTCCTAAGAAATAATTCTCTTTGGTCCTATTCATTACCTAGGATCCTGGTCCAATTACCAGGGGTTAAAGTAGGTACAAGTTGGTAACCAAAGTTAATACCAGTGATGGCTAATTTTTTGTGTCAAGTTGGCTGGGCCACAATGCCCAGATATTTGGTCAAACTAACTGTGAGGGTTGGGTTGTTGTTTTTTTTAAAAATGAAATTAACATATAATTCAGTGGACTGTGAATAAAGCAGAAAAAAGACCAGCCCTAAGCAAGAACAAATTCTGCCAGTGGACAGCCTTCATTGCAGTTCATTGCACAACATTGGCTCTTCCCTAGGTCTCCAGACATCCCTAGCATGTGAGTAAATTCCTAAAAATAAATTTTTTCTCTCAACCTCTCTCTCTCTCTCTCTCAACACACCTCCTAATGGTTCTGTTTATTTTGAGCAGCTGACTAAACTACCTGTGGTGGTAAAAGATATCAAAGGTCCCACATATTGTTTAAAGTAGATAAGGGACAGTTTCTAAAATAATATGGAAAAGATCACACAATATATGATAGATGTCCACTACATAATTCTTATTTACCAAACAGCTGCAGCTCTAAGCACGCTATGAGAATATATACATATTTAAAACAAACTTACATTTTCTAATAAACATAATCCTATAGCCATTAAATATAATTTGAAAAACTAAGAACAGCAATAACAAGAGAAAAAAATCCTGTACTTTTACAACCCAACAATTACTATGATATCACTTGGTAGATTTTCTTCTAGGATCTTTCACATTTAGTTTTATTTACACTTAATGTATATACTTGGACAAGGTATTTGTTACAGAGCTCTGCTATAATTTGATTTTACTTTAGGACTCAGATGATTGAAGTTACCACTACCAGAAATATTGTCAATCAAAGTAACAGAGCAAAAGACATCTTTGGAAGGTCTCATACCAATGTTGAAAAGCTCTGGCCAAATATTAGACAAGTCATTTGCATTCACAATTCATTGCCAAAGCTGGTCATATAGCTCCAACCAAACAGAAGGTATATGAAGTGTGTTTAGATAATAGGAAGCCAAAAATGTTTATTAACTAACACACATATATATATATACCAGTTCCTAATTGCTTAGGTATTTATGATTATTAATCCCAGGTCTGATTAAAATAACCTAGGAGAAGGAATTTAATGGGACTCTTTCTGGATATTTTCTACCTCTAAGTAATTCATAACATGTGACTCTTTCATGCTTTCACTTCAACCTTAGCCTCCTTGGGAGGATGGGGCCACATAACCAGATATTTATCTATTAGTCCAACAATGGTGTGTTACTTTGTAAATTTATATCACATGTGCTAAAAGTTGCATACAATTTATATGGCATATAGTACTATCTCTAAGGAAACCAATATGCTAAACTATAGCTCTGTGTTTATCACAATTAGAATTGATGAAAAAAGAGGAGGGAGGAGTTGCTTAACAAAAACAAACACAGGAAAAACTGGGGAGAGATGGAAACCACACGGATATTTTGCCTTTAAACACACACACACACATACACACACACAGCTGATTATAAAGCAAATGGAGAAATCGAAAACACTTGAACATGTTCAAATGATGCCTTTTTTCTCATTCTGAAGGAGAAATCAAACTTATATGTTAAACTGTTTCCTAGGTCTCTAAATAGAAATCTTCTTCCTCTCACCTGGGTCAAAAAACCCATAAAGCTATAAGTTGTCAGTATTCGTTGAATTCTCACTGTTCCAGAACAATAGCCTCTTAGAAATGTTTATTCCTTAATTTCATTTCTGCCCATCATGTGTGGGTTAAATTTTTCACAGGATCATGGATATTGTTTGAAGAGTTTCTTAAGTTCTGTGTGGTTGTTCCAGCACTGAGCAGGGTAATTTTGTTAAGAAAATAGAATTTTGATAAGAAAGAGTTTTAGAACATTGTATTCATTATTGTTGCTTAAAAAGTTACCCCAAAATTAAGTGACATAAAAGTCATTCCTCTGAGTCTGTATACTGTTAGCTTATCAGATCCAGTTCAGCTGAGCTGAGGAATTCAGTTGGACTCTCTCTGTGTTCTGGGCCAACTAGAGATGGCTCTGTGTGTCTCAGCCTCTTCCTGGGACAAGTGGGATAAACTGGTGTGTCTTTTTTATGACAGTGGTAGAGAATTAATGGCAAATGAAGTAAATTGTGCAAGTGCTTTTAAGGTATACTTTGAATCATACCTTTAACATTCCATTGTTAGGGGAAGACAAGTTTTATCTTTCTTTCCCTCTGTACAAGGTTACTAAAGAGTTGTGCCAAAAGACACACAGGAATTGGAAGAAATAAAAATTGTTATCACCCAACATACAGCAAAGACAATTTATATATTTTTAAACATAATCAAATAAATGTCTCTATGAGAAGCAAAGAAGCTGTGGCATAGTAAAACTTAGTAGAACATTCTCGTCTTGTTCCTAATTTATATTTCCCATCATCAGAGTGTTTATTTTTAATGAGACATATCTATGTTTTTGACATTGTTTTAAACTATGTATGTACAGCAAACTACATGAAATTTCCTAGTTCTTATACTGAGTAAACAGAATTAAATAGATTTCCAAAGACCTTACATTTTGAATTCAGTTACATCATATATACCAATTTATTCATTTAATAACTCTTTATTTAATGCTATATTTTACATGAGATTATTCTTTCTCACTTCCTAAATCGTTACTTTCATCACATTACTGAAATACCAGAGTACTTAGGAACCACTGAATAAAATATTTTTGATCTACAGGGAGCTTGCTTTATATTTTTTATTTTACTGCTATGGAGTTCGACACCTCAGGTTTATGGTTTTAACATTTTCTAGGCATATGGGTTTGAGAGCCAGAGATTATATCCATTATAGGTATTATAGGTTTAACCAAATTAGAGAGATAATTATGCTTATTACCTGGAATCATAAATTATTAAGAATGGAGACAGTTCTGTCTTCTAGCAAGAGACAGTAAAGATGGAAAATGGGTAATTCTATTGTTAGGACTCAATACCACCAAAGCTACTATTTGTGACTC
Organism: Mustela putorius furo; assembly: GCF_011764305.1. Lineage (NCBI taxonomy): Eukaryota > Metazoa > Chordata > Mammalia > Carnivora > Mustelidae > Mustela > Mustela putorius. The sequence goes on along the minus strand of NW_025422005.1, from coordinate 60,105,199 downwards.
CTTTCGTTGGATCTCTGTCACTGTATATCCTACTTCATATCCATCTCTCTAATTTCCATAATACGGGTATATATTCATAGTACTTGACTGCTTAAGGATTTTCAGTAACTTCCTATTACTTTAAATAGAAATTCAAAAGAGATACCACTCCAAATTGTGATTATTTGACCTTAATTTCCACCACATTACTTCTACACAGCAAGCTCTCAGATAAACATAATAATATGCATCAAAATGGCCCCAAATTCTTTCTACTTGATAATTCCAAGAATATCCTAGCTATATTCTTTAATAACCCCAGTGTCTGGCTCAAGTACCCTACTCCTTTAGGAAGTATTCTTTAAATGTCCATCATGACCCTTGTAGGAGGAAGTTATTACTTCCTCTGTGCTTAGTAACATTTGATGTGCTATCCTTCCTCTCTCATTTAAAGTTCTATTAAAGTTGCATATGTATATCTGATGTTTCTCTACGGATACCAAATTCTTTGTTTGCCATGCTTGTCATCCATAATTTTACAGACATGTGGATGAGACCAATAGGTAAGCTGATTACAACAGTATTTGGATACCTGGCATGACTGGGGTACAGAGAAAGCCTTCCTGAATAAGTGGAACCAAGGAACTCAAGTCAAAATGAAGTGACTGATCGTTATTTTTTAAGTGACTCATTTGTAATCATCCAGGATGTTAGAATCCAACTCAGTGTTTGAACTCATGTCCCTGGCTTTTTTTTTTTTTTTTAATTGTATGAACTTTGTCTTCCTTTGATAAATACTAAAAGACATAATGCTAACATTTGGTCATGCTGCTTAAATATTTGACTTAATGTAACATCATCAAATATTAACCTGTTCATTCTATGACAGCATAAACTTTGTCCTAGAAAATATATCTTTTGCATTTTTCTCAAATGAATATAAACCTCTAAGTTACTAGAATTTCCTTTTTTTAATATAAATAATATTTGGCAAACCCTATAGTCCTCCTCTAATAATCTAATTGAAAGACACTTTCCAAAGGTCTTCATTCTTTATCTCTCTGCCTTTTGTGTTATTTAAAGTTTTCTCAGAATTATTTTGATTTTTTCAAATCTCTTTCCTAGCTGAGTTTTATAGCCCTACTTCTTAAATCAGGGATTCTCTAAACTTATTGAATTCTCTAAAAATACAGAAGCCCAAGCTCCATTCCAGATATGCTGAATTATAATAATCAAGCAGAGCTTTGAATGTGTATTTGCTACAAGTTCCATAGGAGATTTTGAAATACTGCTGGGATGAAAAATGCCTATCTCCCTTCAACCTGGGTATTCTACAAGGAGTTGTTGAAATCGCTTTTGCATTATATATATATATATATATACATATATATATATGTATATATATATATACATATATATATATGTATATATATATATATTTCTCTCTCTCCCCCCCGCCTTCTCTTACTCTAATGCTGTCAGTATTTTAGCATTTGGTGACCCCCTGGAAAGAGTATTAAGGTCTCTGTGCCTGTTTCTTTGAAGAACACCTAAATATGTCTCAGCTTTAGTTGCCTGACACTAACCTGGAGAGCCTCCAGTTTTGCCTTTGTCCACCCTCTGCAATGCTGAATTTGACAAAACAAGATAGTGAACAAGAACAGAGCAGGAGTGAGAGATGAGAGCACAGTAAGCAATAGGGAAACTGAAAGGATAGGTCATATGAATGAATTTTTGCTATGCTGGATCATATCTAAAGTCAATACCACAGTATACAGCTATGCTTCTGAACAAGGCAGAGGTAGAGAGGTGGTTTTAAGCAAACATTTAGACAAATGTTTCAATCTAAGATAGGGGAAGACATCATATATCTAAATTATTTGGTTAAGGTACATCAGTAAACTGTTTTATTTCAATATTTATTGATACAGTAATATATTTAGGGTATCATCCAATTGTGTAACTACTTTGAGAAGTTTATTATCCTAAAATATTAATAATATAAATTTTATTTGTCCTGAATTATCTATTTCAAATTTCAAATGAGGTACTTTTTAGTTTTGCTATATTAGATATAACTTCTCTACCTGGTCAATTTTTAATGACCATTTCAAATCCTCTTTTAAGAAAATCAATGTCCATTTATACCACTAAACTAAGAGCAGGGTGATATTTTTTCTTTATCTTGCCAGTCTAAATGATAAGCATGAAGTAAGTCATTTAATTCTTATAGCAATCTGAACAGGCAATTGATAATATTTCCATTTTACTCATAGGGAAACAGATCCTTTATAGAAGTTAATTTTCCTGAAATCAGAGTTAGAAAGTGATAGATCCAGATTTAAACCCAGAACATCTGGTTATAGAACCCCCATAATTTACTAAAGGATATTCTCTCTCTGGTAAATAACCAATACTAATAAATTGAATGAGTTCATTACCTTCCTATCATATAGTCTTTGCTGATCTTTTCATTGGTCAAATGAAGAAACTGTTACAAAGATAAGTAAAGTAATAAACTGGATCTTTGGTTTTTGTCTCTAATTGGTAATAATCCCACCCCCCACCCCCCCGCAAAAAAAGGGAGGATGGCGATTAGTACCTATGGAAATTAATAAAAGGAAACTTCCTTTAGGATGGAGTCAGGAAGCCCTGAAGGAGAAGTGCATGTACCACTTGTTTCAGCTTATTTTACATTTCTGGCAGGAAGTGGTCTACTTTACTTCACCAGCAAGAGGAAGATTTTTTCCTTACTCAGCAATAGCCAGACAATGAGAAGCTGCAACCTACCAGTCAATAAGGAGCTACTAAACTTCAAACTCCCAGCTTCCTGTACTAGATTGAACATTTGTTCAAAATAATTGCTCCCAAATCCACTCTTTTTTTTTTCAAAGCAGAATGTTCCTCTGCTTTGTCTCTGAATTTGCTTATCGTTTTCCATAGTTTGCATTTCCTGAATTGTAGTTCTTTCATTATTCCTGTATAAAGTCTTTTTTGCTGGCAAAATAACTAGTAATTTTTATTTTTGAGGTTAACTCATCTTTCAAAACCTATGGACAGTACAAACCACAGTCAATTTTATTCTTTCACTAAAACATTCAAGATCTTCAAAGCTATTCTTTAAAAAGAAATAATAATTTTGGAAATAGTTGTCATATTTGTTAAAAAAGCACAATGGAAGTAGAAAACTTTTATTTTTTTTTTTTAAAGATTTTATTTGACAGACAGCGATCACAAGTAGGCGGAGAGGCAGGCAGAGAGAGGAAGGGAAGCAGGCTCCCCGCTGAGCAGAGAGCCCGATGTGGGGCTCAATCCCAGGATACTGGGATCATGACCTGAACCGAAGGCAGAGGCTTTAACCCACTGAGCCACCCAGGTACCCCGGAAGTAGAAAAAATATTTAAAACATTTTAATTTCACAAGTCTAAAGAATGTAGGAATATGATTATAAAATATTTACTATATATCTTATGATCTTAGTACCACATGTCATATAAAGGCAATTAGACAGATATAAAAAATTATATGAGGGGACAGGAATTAGGATTAGAGGTACAATATTCATCCCAAGAAAGGAAGCGATAACATCAAAAGCATAGAAGTAGCCAAACAGCTCCTACCTACTCATTTATTCAACCATTCATTCCATCTATAATTATCAAATATCTGCTATGTGCTAGGCATTCTTCTAGACATTGAGGACTCAGTAATAAGAGAAAAAACTTGCTCTTATGGAAATTATATTGATATAGATAATAAGAAAATAAAAACAGTGGGATGTACTATAAAATCATAAAGCTAGGTGATGTGATAGCACATAACTAAATAGACATTTCAGATTGGTGGTGTGTGAAAATTTTACTGAAGTAATATTTGAGAAGACAGAAGACTGAATAATATAATGTTGTGAACAATATCAAGATAATGGAAAGCATTCAGGGTAAAAATGCAACACATAGATGTATTTGCAATGATGAAGTATCCAAAAGTTAGGAAATATGTATTAAGTGTAATAGTCTGGGAAATGGTATGAGATAAAGACCATAATATAAGAGGCAGGGGGTATATCTTATAACCAGTTACAAAGAGGAAATTTTGTGATTTACTTACTTAAAGTAAGTCTGGTTGCTGTTGGAAAATGGATTTGGGGTTGGTGAAACTAGACACAGTGTGATTAGGTAAGTAAATATTATAGAGGTCTATATAAGAGATAATAATGACTTGTAATCATGCAACAGACTTGGAAATGGAAATAGGTTGATCAAGTAAGATAAGCTTTGGAGTTAGATACATGGTTGGATTAGATATGATGACTGAGGGGCGCCTGGGTGGCTCAGTGGTTAAAGCCTCTGCTTTCAGCTCAGGTCATGATCCCAGGGTCCTGGGATCGAGCCCCACATCGGGCTCTCTGCTCAGCAGGGAGCCTGCTCTTCCCCCTCTCTCTCTTTGCCTGCCTCTCTGCATGCTTGTGATCTCTCTCACTCTGTCAAATAAATAAACAAAATCTTTTAAAGATATGATGACTGAATTAGAGAGAAATCAATGAGGTTAGAGTTTTTATGCTTTGTTTTTTTGCTTAAAGAAGTGGGTAATTTATTGAGATATGGATGGAAGCCTATGGAGGAGAATAACTTTGGGTAGAGTGAGGAAGTATAGGATTCTGCATTAATTTTAAAATATCTGTTAGATATATGATGTATATATATAGATCAAATACTGAAATACAGATAATAGATCAATGATAGAGATAAAAAATCAAGAAGCCAGTTAAATATATTTGCCTAGAATTTAAGGAATAGGTTAATGTTGGTAGTGTGTTTAGAGATTACTGGGATATGGAAGGTAATTAAAAATATAAAACTGGATTAATTTACTCAAATATATATACAAAAAAGAAAACAAATCTAGGCTAGGTACTACAATATTTAATAGATGAACAGAGAGGCAAAAGAACAAGGAAAGGTGATTGTGGACATTGGGTTAAGGGTGATAATTTGGATTGGACTAGTAGATGACAAAATGGTATATCTGAAATACTTCTGAAATAACCACATCAATTTTTAAAAATATTTTCATTTTGATTGATTGTTTAGTTAAGTGAGTGATAATCAATAAAAATTGGCTTTATAATTTTTGAGTTATTTTATTTTGTCTTTACCACATCTGACTCTAAAACATTAAATTTAATATTTATTTAGATATAATATTTATATCTAGAGCCTTGGCACTTTAAACTATGTTTCTTATGTAGATCATCTCTCTCAGAATGCAGAACTTTCTTTATATGGAATTTCTGAACCCATTAGTACATTAATCTACACCTCTGTTTTTGAATTTCCTGAAAATTTTGTATAAACAGTACAAAATCCCATTTGTGTTTTGTGGACACTTTCAGTTGTTAATTTATTTGTTTGAAAAATTTATGTTATTATTTTACCATGGCAAATACAGGGTAAAATTGTCCAAACCTAAGGAAAAAACAACAATGTAGCTAGATGACTGACCCATAGAATATGGTTGATAGAATATGGTTGACCACCCACTGCTTCAGTGGGATATATGGTAGCAGCAAAGGGTGGGCATCCTGAGAGTAAGTCACCATCAGCATTTAAGAGTAAAAACATGTCTGATATTACCTGAGATTTGGAAACCTTTCTTGAGTCATTTCATTACAAAAGGGAAACATTGAGGGGCACCTGGATGGCTCAGTCAGTTAAGCATCTGTCCTTGGCTCAGGTCATGATTTCAGGGTCCTAGGATCTAGTCCTGCATCAGGCTCTCCACTCAGCAGGGATTCCGCTTCTTCCTCTGCCTCTCACCCTGCTCTTACAACACACACTCTCTCTCTCTCTCTCAAATAAATAAAATTAAACAATAAAAATAAAAAGGGAAATGCTGGAAATAGAGAAAAAAGCCACACAAAATCAGAAAAACATGATTTAATGATTCCCACTATCATTTACTATAATGAGTGCATTTCTTTTTAAAAAGAATTATTGTTTTTAACCAACAATTATAATTTTAGTATTCAACTATATTGGGGCTTTGAAGTTTTAAGGAGGGGATATTTTATTAAAAATAGATTATTCCCCTTAAAAATCATTTACTTAATTTCCTTTTCAATAGTACTTCTTTCAATTGATGAGAAATATGGCTTCTTTTATAAGGGGACATTACTGTGGCTCAGTATACAGCTGTTCCAAAATCGAAGTTATAGTGTTTAAAATAAAAAGTTCAGTGTTTAAAATAAAAAGTAAAAACAATGAAGATGTCAGTAGAAAACAGGAAGCATTGTGAAGTAACTAAACAATAATGTGTTCACAATTTCAAAAGAAAGTTTTGACTTACTATAGCTTAATATTAAAATGCCTTAAGCAACTTAGAATACTATTGTTTATTTTATGTACACACAAATCTTGCCTATTTCCAAAAAATTAAGGTGGTTTTTATATTTAAATGTAAAAATATAAACAAATCACAAAACAACAAAAATTAAGAAACACAATTTTCCTAGAAAACCTAGGCTGAAGGAAGGTCTTATATTTCAGAGCAAAACCGGGTTCAGTATTTCCTGGAAGTGGAGGCTAAAAGGGAAACAGAATGAACTGCAGGCACTAAATTATAAATCAAACATAGTGTTTTAATTTACAATGGGAGACATAATTTTTTTTCTTTGAACTCTAGGAAGAATATATTGAAAAAGTCTTTGTAAATAAAATACAGAACCTTCAAATTGGTAGTAAGTACAATAGCTTTTTTTTTTTTTCAAAAACTGCAAAGAATCTATTAATATTCAATGACTTTGTCCACCTGAGGTAAAGTCAAGGACATGGTGTTAAATAATGATTCATTTATAGTATTTCTAAGGGAATTTATATTGTATACAATATTTCTTTATCAACACAATAGGTTAGTCATTTAATTTACCAAAATTAAACCCTTTGGCCTACTAGAGGAGGTGTGATCAATAATTATTCTCAGATAACAGAATTAAACCTGGACCACCATTCAAGTCATGGCCTAAAATCACCTTAATTATCAAAGAACTGGTGTGATTCAAATATCATTATAAGTAGTGGGCCTAACTTAATGTCACTGGCTTAAACACAAAATCAGAGTTTTTTAGAGATAGCAAACTCTCACAGTTAGACTGATCCTAGTCCTACCATTCATTCATGAGCAACTTCATCTATTGAGAGGGTAAAGGAATGATTACATACAACTAATTAATTTTTCAAATAAGGGCTAGAATCTTTATCCATTGATAGTTAACCAATAATTTTAAAATATATCAAAATCATTCTCATCTTTACCAGATATTTATTTTTATAGGTTGGTGAACCCACAAGATTTGAAATTCAAGATTTGCTAATTATTGAACCCAAATTGATCTATTCTTAACTAAAGTCAATATGTACTCACACCTTATCCATGGGTTTGCTTCCCATGCTTTCAGTTACCTAGGGTCAACAGCAGTTCAGATGATTGCCTTCTGATTTAACACCACTAGGCCAAGAAAGCTACATCCAACGATTTTGTCATTCACCTCACTCCCTGTCATTACATAGGCATCTTATCATCTCAGATCACAAGAAGAATGAGTACAGTACAGTAAGATATTTAGAAAGAGAGCCCATATTCACATAACTTTTATTATAGTATATTGTCATAATTGTTCTATTTTATCATTATTTATTGCTATTAATATGTTACTATGCCTAATTTAAAAATTAAAATTTATCATAGGTATGTGTATGTGTGTGTGTATATATATATATATTTGTATTAATGTATTTTGTTATTTTTAAATCAGATAACTATTACTTTTCATTAAATATCTTTTTTTCATTTTTAACTATTCTATTGAGATATTATCCATGTATCAAAAAATGCACCCTCTTAAGTACATAATTCAGTGGGTTTTATAGTAGATTTCACAGGGTTGTACAATTTTCACCATAAACCAATTTTAGAACATTTCGTTCCCTCTTAAAAAACTTGTTACTGATCAGCAGCCAATTCCTATCCCTCCTTCTTCCTCCCCCTCCACCCGAGGCAACTACTAATTTACTTCTTGTACATTTGTCTCTTCTGGATATTTCACACAAATGTAATCATATACTATATTTTCTTGAATATTTTATTGGTTTAGCTCTTAAATTTAGGTCTAAGATTTATTTTGAATTAATTTGTTTATAGGGTATGAGATAGGTATTTCTGGCATATTTAGAAAACTTTTGTATTTGGGATATATTAGGAGAAAAATATAGATGGTACACTTTCTGTACTTTGAAAATATGGGATTACTTTATTGTCTTTAGATGAGTAAGATGAATTGTATGGATATAGAAATTTGAGTTTATAACATTTTCCTTCAAATATCTGCAGATGAAGCTTCAAATATCTGTTGTTCAGCAGAAGTCTAATGCCACACAGATTTTTTTTAAGATTTTTATTTATTTGTTTGAGACAGAAAGAGAGAGACAGAGAATGAGACACAGAGAGAGAGAGAGAGAGAGAGAGAGCATGAGAGGGCAGAAGGTCAGAGGGAGAAGCAGACTCCCTAGGGAGCTGGGAGCCTGATGTGGGACTTGATTCCAGGACTCTGGGATCATGATCTGAGCCGAACACAGTTTCTTAACCAACTGAGCCACCCAGGCATCCCTGGATAAATGTTTAAATTAACTGCCCTCCCCAAGACATTTGAAAAATGTTTCCTTAAAATTCAAAAGTTGTATATATCTTACATATAATATGTAAATCTTATATAAATGAGTGATTTATGTATATGTACATTTTAACAATTTGATATTACCTGTGTTCTTTCAATGGTGCAAACTCATATTTTTTCTACATAAAATGTTTTGTTCTATTTTCTTTATGATTACTGTGACATCAAAAATCTGAATATTAAGTTTGTACTATCTATTTTACACTTTTATCAACTATTACATCAATGTTATCTTTACACATTCTTCTATATTTAAGGGTAGTTTCTCAAGATTGCTCTCCATCTTGTGGATTTAATACTATGTCAATTATGGTCATTAATGTTTCTAATTAAGATTAAATGTTTGATATTGAATATATATTTCTTCAAGTCTTATTTTTACCTCTACTTATTTCATAATCTGATTTCTACTAATTTCACAATGATGTCTCTTTGTTTCACCAATTATCCAATCTTAAGCAGACCCTAAGGTTATCAAAACACAAAGGAGATGTTTCTAAAACTGTACTTTCAGTAATTTTTGCCAAATTGTGTTTTCCTTTGGATATTTAGCATAATCTCCATTTTACCATACAAAAAAACCCACAAAGTTTATCATTATTCACATAGCTTGGTGATTCTCAAGTTAAATATATATTGGTATGGGGTGCCTTGGTGGCTCAGTCAGTTAAGTGTCTGCCTTAGCCTCAGGTCATGATCTCAAGATCCTGAGATCAAGCCCAACATCACATTACTTCCTGAGCAGGGAGCCTACTGCTTCCTCTCCCTCTGCCTGCCTCTCTGCCTACTTGTGATTTCTCTCTCCCTCCCTCTCTCTCTCTCTCTCTCTCTCTCTCTGTCAAATAAATAAATTTAAAATCTTTAAAAAATTATATATATATATATGTATATATATATATATATATGTATATATATATATTCTTAAAATGCAAATCATGGGCCCTACTTACCCTACTGAAAAGTATATTTTCTGAGATAATGAAAGACTGGAGTATTCTTCACAACTGTTTCTCCTTTCCCTGAAGAGAACTATGCATATACTATATTGTTTGTAGTAATATTCCTATTGGTATCTTGCTTTGGACAATAAAATGTAAGTTTGGTATAACACATGCCACACCCAAAAGTGCATTTCAAATACAATTTTGTGTGTCTCTTGATGCTGACCTCTGTCAAGAGACCAACATGTGCCAGGGAGTGGCTGTTCCTTCAGTCAATATCCAAGAACAAGAAAACATGTAGATCAAACTCCAGCAATTCTGAGAGCTAAACAGATGTTTGCTGTTGTCAGTTACTAAAGTTGTGGGGGTGTCATCACAGCAAAGCTGAGAAATACGAAGGAAAAAAGGAGGCTGGGGAAATTTTAAATTTAACAAGCTTCCAAAGTAAGGTTAGTGCAGGTGGTACCTGGAGCACGTGCTGAGAAGCATCAGTTTAGTGGCTGTAAAAAGTACTGCTTATATCACTCATACTTTGTTTGTTGCTCTAGACCCAAGCTGCATTTGCAATATCTATCAGTCATTCATGCAACATGGTTCTGCTGGATGGAGGAGAGATTGCCTGTTCACCATTCCTGAACCTCAGTTTGTGAGGAGGGCATTTTTTCCAGACAATTTGAAGCAGTCTGTAATTCTTTTCTTGCCTGAAAACAATCCAATAAAACTGGACCCCCAGAGGGCTCTGTTCTACCCATTCTCTATCATGATTCCACATCGCAGGTGAAGCGCTCTACTGCTTTTCCACTCCTCCTTTCAGTAACACTGCTGAGAAATGTATTTGGTAAGTGATGCAGACAAAAAGAAAAACCAATGGGGAGAATAGGAAAATTAAGTTCTTATTGCCTGCCTGCCTCATAAAGCAGATCTGATGTAGTGTGAGGCATGGCTATCTTCCTTCAGGTCAGCAAATAATCCATACCTCTGATGCAGAGAAACACATCAAGTGTAAGATCTGATTTACTGATTTCTTGTATTGTCCCAATATTCCATATCAGATTTTTTTTTCTTTTTGGAAATTAGAAATCCTCTTAAAAAAATCCTCTTAAGATAAATTTTTAATCAATTTTCTGATTTGCCATTATTGCTAATAACCTTCCTCCTCTTTCTGTATTTTCAATGGGAGCCTGGGGAAAGCACTGGCTGACTGCTATCTTGACCAGAAAATCTAAAATGACCTTGTGTGGAAGATTTTAAAAAGTCACAGGAGCTAGATGACAACTAACATCTGGGGGAAAAGAGATGAATAATCTTGAGTTGAGAATATGAAGTAAACAAGCAGTAGGTTGCAAGCAGTACTGTCATAATGTTGGTCATGTGAAGCTCGGCAGGATATCCTAGACCCTGCAGGAAGCTGCAGTCAAGATTACTATATGCACTGCAAGTAGAAACAAGTCTATTGTGACTAAGAAACTTGTATTAAAAGATTCAAAGTCAGTTTTAAAAAGAAAGCACAAGTAATTCATTGTATTTATGATGTTTATCAAAGGCAACTGGAACAAAGTTTTGACATAAATAATCATTTTGAAACTCAAGGAGTACAAATTTCCAAAATGCAGCCTGTCTGAAATATAAAGACAGTCTTATAACATAATTTTTATTATTATAGTCCTAGCAACTTTCATCTAAAGAGGAAAAAATAATTGTGAAATTAATTCCTCACAATGCCCCTGGCCAAGAGATGAGATAAATTTGCCCACTCATTTCTTGCATACAGGGAAATTGAGGCATTTGAATTATGTGGAATAGACACATTATTAGCATTTTTATTATCATAATTTCATAATTTTAGGGGTGAACACATATGGCATTTTATAGGGTTTTTTTTTTTTTAGCACATACATTTTGAGATTTCTAAATTGACAACAGTAATATTGTCCTCTTAAAGCAAATTCATTCCCTCTTCTTCTAGAGAACAACAAACATGTATCTCTTTGTTAGAAATACCTCCAGGCTCAAATTGAGAAAATGACTGTCACTGACTGATCTCAGCCAAGAAAGCTAAGATTTCACATACAATCTCATGCTATACTTCTAGGGGAATGCATTAACTCAGGCCACAGTGATGTATCTGAGATTTCTTTAAAGGAATATCATAAAAATTTTATTCTCACTTAAAATTATTATTATTATATGGCTCAAGGAAAAGAAATTTAGGGAAGGTAACTGAGTAGGAAATCTTTCTCTAGCATTTTTCATAGCTAGTGGATTCAACTTTACTCTATACCATAAAGGGTGAGTATCAAAATTTATCCCTTAAGCACCTTTCAAAGAAAACTTGTTGCAACCTTTAGAGCTTGATGGAGAGAAGGAGATAAGTCTTGATTTGCCTAGTGATTAAAACATGCAGTTGAGTAGCAGCTCATGACATATGTCATGCCTTATGAACTATGTTGAACCATCTTCAGATGGGTATACTTCACATTTATGATTTCTGGAGCATTTAAATGATTCTAATGAACCCTTGAATATATTTAGTGGCTCATTAGGTGATATTAAATGAGATAGCTTTTTTAAAGGATAAGAGTTGTTAACCATAACATAATAATGATTTCTTTACTCAAATTGCTACACTCATAAAAGTACATGGATATAATTTTATTATTTCCAAATTTAAAAACCAACAATTACATTGCCTATACCCATGTCATGTGCACATCCTCATGAATGGTGTCTTGCCATAAGAATTGATATAGAAACGTGGATAAAAATTAACTATATCATAATTATGGATAAAAAAACATAGTAAACCAATACAGGGCCATAGTTATATTGAAAATTCACTCACTGTGATTAATACAACTCTGTGAGAGCTGGGGAGCATAATATTTTAGTTGATTTTTAATAAATAAACAACTAAATAACCAAAGTAAAAAATTTAGGTTACCAAAAACAAATTTGCTAATTTTCAGTTAGCAAAACAACATTTCTTGGTGAGAATTGTCACCAATCCAGGAACTGTAGTAGGTCTAGGCAAAGCAACATGTATTTTGTTTGCATCAAACATGCTCACCTCATAAAAGAAATGGTAGAAAGCCTATGAAACCTGTGGCATCTCATCTTATTGGAATTAAGTTTTCCTTTTATGAAAGAAGCTCTTTATTGAATGAGCTACATTATGGGAAAAAAAGCTGAAAGACATGTGAGTATGTTCCTCATTTCAAGACAATGATAGAAGGTCAAGTCGAAGTGTTACTGTTATTTTATTGTTAGATAATTATCTAAATGGCCAAGTCCATTTTGAAAACCAGGTAATCAAGTGGATTTGTACAGTGTAAAGTTATATCCATCAAAAAGGTGAGAGGATTTGGGCAGCAATAATCTCTTTCCTCATTATATAAATGTCCAAAAATTTTATCAGTAATGAATCCAGAAGAGTTAGCAAAGTTATCTGCCTAATATCAAAATTGGGTTTTGGAATTGAAACTATAGAATAATATAACTATAATGCAAGCCATATCATTATGATTACTGTAGCATATGAACCAATCATTGTTACAGTAGCTGATAATCAGACTTTAAAAAGATAATTTAAATAAGACAGAAAAGAAAAAGACAGAAAGAAAGTAAGAAAGTAAGAAAAAAGAAAGAACGAAAGAAAGAAAGAGGAAGAAAAAGGAAAAGAAAGTTATATAGATTGAAAAGGATTTGATAAGACTATCTTGTTTGCAGATGTCATGATCATCTATGTAAAAGATCCATAATAATAAAAAGAATAACTTAGAAAGCTGCCCTAAAGCAATTATAGTAAGAGTGCAGGATATAGGGTTGATATATAAAATTTAATTGATTTTCTATATATCAATAATTAATATGTGGATTATGAAATTAAAGATACAATAGCTCTTATTTATTTTTTATTTTACTATTTTAAAAATTTTGTTTCTTCAGTGTTCCAAGATTCATTGTTTATGCACCACACCCAGTGCTCCATGCAATACGTGCCCTCCTTAATACCCACCACTAGGCTCACCTAATCCCCCACCTCCCTCCCCTTCAGAACCCACAGTCTCTCATAGTTCATCTCCTCCTCCCCCTCCAATTCCCCTAGTTCACTTTTCCTTTCCTTCTCCTAATGTCCTCTGTGTTATTCCCTGCGTTTTACGAGTAAGTGAAACCATATAATTGACTCTCTCTCCTTGACTTATTTCATTCAGCATAATCTCTTCCAGTCCCATCCATGTTGACACAAAAGTTGGGTATTCATCCTTTCTGATGGAGGCATAATACTCCATTGTATAAATGGGCCAATATCGTCTTTATCCATTCATTTGTAGAAGGGCATCTTGGCTCTTTCCACAGTTTGGCGACTGTGGCCATTGCTGCTATGAACATTGGGGTACAGGTCGCCCTTTTTTTTCACTACATCTGTATCTTTGGGGTCAATACCCAGTAATGCTATTGCAGGATCATAGGGCAGCTCTATTTTTAATTTCTTAAGGAAACTCCACAGTTTTCCAAAGTGGCTGCACCAACTTGCATTCCCACTAACAGTGTAAGAGGGTTCCCCTTTCTCCACATCCTCTCCAACACTTGTTGTTTACTGTCTTGTTAATTTTGGCCATTCTGACTGGTATAAGGTGGTATCTCAATGTGGTTTTGATTTGAATCTCCCTGATGGCTAATGATGATGAACATTTTTTCATGTGTCTGTTAGGCATTTGTATGTCTTCATTGGAGAAGTGTCTGTTCAGGTCTTCTGCCCATTTTTTGATGTGGTTATCTGTTTTTTGAGTGTTAAATTTGAGGAGTTCTTGATAGATCTTGGATATCAGCCCCTTGTCTGTAGTGTAATTTGAGAATATCTTCTCCAATTCCTTGGATTGCCTTTTTGTTTTGTTGACTATTTCGTTTGCAGTACAGAAGCTTTTGATCTTGATAAAGTCCCCAAAGTTCATTTTTGCTTTTGTTTCCTTTGCCTTTAGAGACATATCTTGAAAGAAGTCACTGTGGCTGATGTCAAAGAGGTTACTGCCTATGTTCTCTTCTAGGATTTTGATAGATTCCTGCCTCACATTGAGATCTTTTATCATTTAAATTGTACCCCCTTCCAAAAAAGAAATATTTTGGAATGATCTAAATACTGACAAGATCTATATGAGAAAGAAAACTACAAAATTCTGATAGAAGAACTAAATAAATGGAGATATATTTCCTGTTCTTGAATAGAAAAACTCAGTATTATAAAGCTGTCCATTCTTCCCAGTTTGAATTTACGATGGGAAACAATCCCAATAAAAATCCAAGTGAGTTAATTCATGGATATTAAAAAGCTGCTTCTAAAATTTATGTAGACATCCAAAATAAACATATTAGGCAACTCAGTATTAAAGAACAAAGTTGCAGGGCTGTTATTACCCTACTACATGAACTAAAATACCAGAAGAATAGTATAAAAGATTAATAAAACTAAGAGCTGGTTTTGGAAATGATAACCAAATTTGAAAAATATTTATCTAGACAAACCAAGAAAAAAAAAAGGGAAAATTCAAATGAAATTAGAAATGAAGGAAGAGACCTTACAACTGATGCCACAGAAACACAAAGGATAGTAAACTATTGAAAATTCTGTGTCAACAAATTAAATAACCTCAGAGAACTGGATATATTCCTAGAAACATACAACCTGACAAAATTGATCATGGGGAAATAGAAAATTTAAATGGACAAATAAAAATACAAAGATTAAATTAGTAATCAAAGAGTTTCCAACAAAGTCCAAAACCAGATGGTTTCACTGGTGAATTCTACCAAACATTTAAAGGAAGATTAGCGTAATTTCTTCCCAAATTCTTCTAAAACTTTGAAAGAAAAGAAACTCATTTGATGTGGTAGATAGATGGCTCAGTGGTTAAGTGGCTACCTTTGGCTCAGGTCATGATCCCAGTGTCCTGGGATCAAGCCCTGCATCGGGCTCCCTGCTTGGTGGAAAGTCTGTTTATTCCTCTCCCACCTCCCTGCTTGTGTTCCTTCTTTCACTGTGTCTTTCTCTGTCAAATAAATAAATACAATAATAAAAAAAAAACCTCATTTGAGAGGACAGCATTATCCTGATACGAAAGTCAGATAAGAATACTATAAAAAACGAAAATGACAGGACACTATCCCTTATGGATATAAACATTTTCAGTGAAATACTAGTAAACAAAATTAAACAGATTGAGAGGATCATACATCATTATTAAGTGGGGTTTATCTTTGCAATGCAAGAATGTTTCAGCTTATGCTAATAAATAAATGTGATACACCACATTAATAAAGTGAAAGATAGAAATCATATGATCCTTTCAATAGATGTAGAAAAAGTAATTAACAAAATTCAAAATCCTTTCAAAATAAAAACTCCAGAAATTCAGTGTAGAGGAGATGTATGTCAAAAGAATAAAGTTCATGTATGACAAAGCGACAGCTAACCTCAAATTAAAGAGTGAAAAGTTGAAATCTTCTCCTTTAACATCAAGAACAAGACTAGGGTGCCTATTATTCATCATAGTACTAATAGTTCTAGCCAAAGTAAATAGGCAAGAAAAAGAAATAAAAACATCTAAATCAGAAAATTGGCTGTTTTTAGATGACATGATCTTATACATAGAAAATCATAAGGAATTCACCAAATACTGTTAGAATTAATAAACAAATTCAGTAAAGTTGCTGTATACAAATCAACATATGAAAATCAGTTGTTTCTATACATCTAAAGCAAACTATCTACAAAAAGAAATAAGAAGACAACCTCACTTACAATAGCATAAAAAATAAAAATAATTAGGAATAAATTTAATCAAGGAGGTGAAACATCTGTACATTGATATCTATATGGAATAAATTAGAGAAGATGTGAATAATAAAAAGATATCTTGTGTTTATACATTAGAAAATTAACATTGTTAAAATGCTCATAGTACCAGAGTCATCTATAGATCCAGCACAATCTCTTTTAAAACCCCAATGGCATTTTTCACAGAAATTAGAAAGAAAATAATTCTAAAATTTATATGAAATCACAAAAGACCCAAATGGCCAAAGCAATCGTGAGAAAAAAGAACAAACTTGGAGTTATCACAATTCTTGGCTGCAAAATATATTGCAAAGCTCTCGTAATCAAAACAGTATGATGCTGGCATAAAAAGAAACTCCTAAATCAAAGGAACAGAACTGAGAGCCCAATATAAACTCATGTATGTGTGGTTACCTAATATTTGACAAAGGATCCAAAAACACTCAGTAATTAAAGGATAGCCTGTTCAATAAATTGTCCTGGGAAAGCTGGATAACCAGATACAGAAGCATGAAATTAGACCTTACATTTTACCACTCACAAAAATGAACACTAAATGAACATAAATGAACTTGTTAAAAAGTTAAATGTAGATCTGAAACCACAAAACTCTTAGAAAAAAAAGGTAGGGAAAACTATTTCAGAACAAAGTCTTGCAAAATTTAGTTATGACACCAAAAGTCCAAGCCACAAAAGCAAAACTCAACATGTGGAATTACATCAAACTATAAATCTTCTGCGCAGCCAAAGACACAATTAACAAAATGAAAAGCAACATACAGAATGGGAGAGTGCATTCACATGTTATATATTAGATAATAGGTTAACATTAAAAAAAAATAACAAACTCTCACAACTCAATAGCAAAGACACAGATAATCTAATAAAAATGGGCAGGGGATATAAATAGACATTTTCTCAAATAAAATACAAATGATCAATAGATAATGAAATGGTGCTCAACATTAATCACCAGGGAAATGGAAATGAAAATCACAATGAGATATTGCCTCACATCTGTTATAATGGCTGTCATCAAAAAGATAAGAGACAATAAGTATTAGTGAGGATTTGAAGAAAAGGGAGCCCTCATTCACTATCAGAAATGTAAATTGTCATAGCCGCTATGGAAAACAATATGGAGATTGCCCCAAAATTAAAAATACAACTACCATATGAACTAGCAATACCATTTTCTGGGTATACATCCAAAGAAAATGAAATTGTTACCCAAAACAGGTATGTTCATCTCCATGTTCATTGTAACACTACTCATAATAACTAAAACATGAAACAAAATAGGTGTTCATCAGTGAATGAATCAAGATAAAGAAGATATTATATATATATATATATATGTTAGTATATGACATATAGAATATATTATGTATCATATATTATATAAATAGCATACAAAGATATATTTATACATATAAGCTATACATTATGTATGTGTGTGTATATATATGTATATGTAAGTAATTTGGCCACAAAAAGAAGAAAATCTTGCCATTTGTGAAGGGCATTACTCTAAGTGAAAAAAGTCAGAAAAAGAAAGACTTTTGTATGATCCTACTTCTATGTAGAACATAAAAGAGCCAAACTCCTATAGAAAGTAGACTGGTGGTTGCTTTGGACCAAGGCACAGGGGAAATGGGAGGTTAGTCAAAAGGTAAAAAGTCACAGTTTTAGGAAAAAGACATTCTGGAGACCTAATGTACAGCCTGGTGATCTTTGCTAAAAAATGTACTGTATACTTGAAAGTTGTTAAAAGAGTAAATCTCCAATGTTCTCACCATAATAAAAGGGAAATATGGGAGGTGATGAATATTTTAACTAAACTTATTTTATCATTTCAAAAAATATATATATATATGTATGCAATCATCACATCGTTCCCCTTAATATATTACACAATTTCATAATGTAAATTATATCTAAATTAAGCTACAATAGTCAAGGCAATGTGGTACCGGGGAAGAATAAATAAATTGTTCACTGGGTCAGTTTAGAGAGCCCAGAAACAGACTCACATTAATGTAGTCAACTGTTCCTTGACAAAGAAGGAAAAAAATACAATGAGGTAAAGAAGTCTGTTTGTTTTCTGTCAACAAATGGTGCTGGAACAACAAGACATGCACATATCTTACCACAAGCCTTATACCTTTCACAAAAATTAAGTCAAAATGAGTCAAAGTGTAAAACACCAGAAATCCTAGAAGTAACATAAGAAAAAACCTAGATGACTTGGTATGGCAATGATTTTTTACATAAAGCATCCAAGACACAATTCATGAAAGAAATAACTGATAAGCTGAATTTCATCAAAATTAAATACCTCCATTCTGCAAAAGACAATGACAAAAGAACAAAACAATAGTCATATACTGGGAGCAAATATTTACAAAGTGTATATCTGATAAGGAACTCCTAATCAAAATATATGAAGAACTTTTAAAACTCAATAGTTGAAAACAAACAACCGAATTGTGTGAAGCCAGAGGGCATATGGGAAATCTCCGCATCCTTTTCTTAATTATGCTGGAACATAAAACTCTTCTAAAAATTAAATCTTGAAAAAAAAGGAATTTTTTAGGCATAGCTTATTTCTGTGTCTTTTGGTGCCATAAAAAAGACCTAGGATTTACATACTTAAGGCAAAACTGTATAGCATTTTCTAGGGTTGTTAATCCCAGCTTTATGATATCTTCCTCTTTTTAATTTGTCTTTTATATGGTTTTCCTCTATCAATACCTTCTACCTATCCCACTTTTATGTTGTGCTTATTTGACAATTTTAAATAGAACAAGTGTTTAAGCCAATTACATATCTGCTCATAAAGACTGAGCAATAAATAAACAAACAAACATTTTTCTGGACCAAATGTTAATTCAATATTTAGGACAGATTTTACAAATTTGAAATCCTGAAATACTATTAACCAGTCTCTTGATGACTATACTATTTATTTTAAACAAGTTTCACTGTTTCTATAATCTACTAAGGATCGTGATGTTTCAGCCTTATTCCTCCATTCCAAGGGTCTTTGAATATATAAGACTCTGACTGATATCCAAAGGCCAAATCTGTGCCATCTACCCAGACTATCCTGTCTATATAGATCATGCCCCTCCAATGTCAGGGGAAATAATGTTTCGAAGTTTCTAAGCCATTGGGTAGCTGGAGGCACTTCTGTGTGGTGGTTTGAAGAATCACAAACAAAATCACTTATGTCTCTAAAATGCTAGATGATTTTTCTAAAATAATCTTAAGCAAATTAATACATTGCGAAGTGACACAGTTTCCTCATCTATAAAATGAAGAATAAATGTATAAACTTTATAGATTTGCTGTGAGTGTTGAGTGAAATATATTTGATACATGGGAAGAATTAATTAAATCATGCTATTCTTATCCTAGGTATCAATTTCATTTAGAGCTAAATTTCTAGATCAGGAAAGATAATGCAAGAAGTTCATTTTTCAAATTCTTTTTCCTTGATAATGGTAAACATCTCTCACTTACCCAAAGCCTCTCACACTCCCAGATATTTGAATCAGAAATCTAACACCACTGTAGGTAGAGAACTGTAATTAATTAGAGAGACTTTAGCTATTTGCTGCCCTTATCTTAGATAATAAGCTATGCTTAATTTTGTATTATACAGTAATTACAAAGCTCTTCTTGAGCTATTGTATTTCTCTCTGTATAATACTCACATATTTCTTAACTTTATAAGAAAGGTGACTGGATTCTGGATGTATGAATCTCCAACCTGATATTAGTACATATATATAATCCATTGGACATAAAATACATTGTTAAAGTATACAGTTCACTGACTTTTAATAAAGTCACATATCTATAAAGTCATTTTGACTGTCTAGATCCAGAATATCTTCATTATCCAAAAAAGACAGGGCAAACCTGTTAGTGGTTACTATTACCTTCTTCACCTAGCTCCTGGCAACAACTGTACCATTCTGAACATTTCATAAATGTAATCATGAAATATGTGAATTTTTTTGTGTCTGTTTTCATTCACTTAACATTAATGTGTTCATGTTTCATCCATGCTATAATATACATATGTACTTCATTTCTTTCTATTGTTGAATGATATTCCATTTCACAGATATATTTTCTTTATCCATTCATCAGTTGATGGATATTGTGTTTTCCATTTGGGGGCCATTATTAATAATGTTGCTAAGGACATTAGTATGATAACTTTTGTGTATGTGTTTTAAACTATCTTTTGCATATATCTAGGAGTGGAACATTTTGAAGAACATTAATATTTTGAAGAACCACAAAATGGTTTTTCAAGGCTTTTACTGCTCCACATCCTCACCAGGAGTGTATGAGAATTCCAATTTTTCCAAATCCTTCCCAACACTTGCTGATATGCATACTTTTTTTTTTTAAATTAGAGTAATTCTAATATATACAAACTAGTAACATACTGTGTTTGACTTGCATTTCCCTAATGAATAATGTTGTTAAGCTTTTGTTTACATGCTATTGGCCATATGCCTATGTGCTTTGAAAAAAATATGTGCTCAAATCCTTTATCAATTTTTTTCATCTTGACATTGATAAGTTATGAGTTCTTTTTATATTTGGCAATTAGGCTCCTTCAGGAATATGATTTATAAATATCTTCTCCCATTCTGCACATTTTTTTTTGCTTTCTTGATGGTATTACTTAATTTTGAAGTCCAATTTATCTAATTGCCATTTTCTCATTTAAACATTTTGTATCTTATCTAACAAGCCATTCACTGCCTAATCTATGATAATGAGAACTTACTATGTTTTCTTCTAAGAGTTTTATAGTTTAAGTTCAGATTTAGGTTATTGATTATTTTCAGTTAAATTTTTTATATGGTGTGAACTGGGGTCAAATTTCATATTTTACCACATGGACATCCATTTTTCCCAATACCATTTGTTGAAGACTGTGATTTCCCAATTAATGATATTGGCACATTTGTCAAAAAGCACCTGTTCATAAATATATGGCTTTATTTCTAAACTCTTATTTGTCTTCCATTGATCTACTAATCTGTCTTAATACATGTCACACTCTTGGTTATTAAAGTTATATTTTTTAAATTAGTTAATTTATTTTGAGAGAGAGTACAAGCAGATGATAGGGCAGAGAGAGAGAGAGAAAGGGCAAGGAAAAGAATCTCAAGCAGACTCCCCACAGAAAGCCTGAAGTGGGGCTTTATCTCATGATCCTGAGACCAGGACCTGAGCTGAAACCAAGAGTGGGATGCTTAACCAACTGAGTCACCCAGGTGCCTCTCAGTTATTATAGTTTTGCAGTCATTTTTATAATAGGTTAAGGTGAATCTTTTAAATTTGATCTGTTCTTTAAAAAAAAATCTGGAACTCTTATTTTTTCATATGAGTTTTAAAATGACCTTGTTAATGTTTCAAAAAAAAAAAAAAAAGACAGTTTGATAGGAATTGCATTGACCCTTTAAATCAATTTAGAGAGAACTGTCATCTTAACATTATTGCCTTCCAATCCATGAACATGGGTTATATTCTTTTTATGTAGGTCTTCTCTAATTTCTTTCAGTTTTTTAGTTTTCAGTGTGCAAGTCTTGTTTTTATTTTTTTGGTTAAAATGTTTCCTAAATTTATGTTTTTTCATACTATAATAAATAGGATTATCTCTTTAATTTCATTTTCATGTTTTTCATTGTTATATAAAATTGTTTTTTGTATATTGATCTTGTATCCTATAACTTGAACTTTTCTGTCAGTGTTAATTGCTTTTGGGAGTAGTTGTTCTCAGGATTTCCTCTATACAAGGTCATGCCATCTGGAAAAACAAATCATTTTACTTCTTCCTTGCTAATTTTGATGCCTTTTTTTTAAGCTTTTTGCTTATTTTTTGTCTAATTTTTTCCAATTGGCCTTGCAATTAGAACATACAGAACAATGTTTCATAGAAGCAGTGAGAATGAACATTCTTTCTTCTTGCTGGTGTTACAGAGAAAGCATTCAATTTTTTCCCAGTAAGTATGGTGCTAATTGTGGATTAGTTTATAGATGCACTTTGTCATATTGAGGAAGTTTCTTTCTTTTTTTTAAGATTTTTTTTTTTTTAATTTGAGAGAGAGAGAGAGTGCAGACCATTGGGGAGGCACAGAAGGAGAGGGAGAAGCAGACTCCCTCCCCCCACCCAAGGAGAGAGCCTGAGACTGGGGTAGATCACAGACTTCAGGATCATGACTTGAGTCAAAGGCAGATGCTTAACTGACTGAGCCACTCAAGCCCCCACGAAAGTTCCTTTCTATTCTTTTTGTCGAGTGCTTTTATCATGAAATACTATTGGATTTTGCCCAATGCTTTTTCTGTATCTATTGAGATGATTATGTATTTTTTAAAGATTTTATTTATTTATTTGAGAGAATTCAAGTGGAGCAGGTTGGGGGGAAGGTTCAGAGGGAGAGTCAAGTAGACTCTGTGTGTAGGGCTTGATCTCAGGATCCTGAGTTCATGAACTTGTGCTGAAATCAAGAGTCATACATTTAATCAATTGACCTTAACACCCAGGTGTCCCGATTATGTGTTTTTAATATAATGCATCACATTTGTTTATTTTTGAATGTTGAATTGATTTTGCATTTCATGGTTAAGTTATATAATTATTTGCATATTTTTTTTATTTCATTCATTAGCATTTTTGAGTACTTTTGTTTCTATACTTCTAAGGGATATTGGTCTATAGTATTATTTTAATTGTGATATCTTTGTTTAAATTTCGTATCAGGGAAATACTGGTCTCACAGAATGAAGGATAATATGGGAAGTATATTATAGTGATACGGGAAGAATTACCTCACCTTCTATTTTTTCAAAGAGTCTGAGAAGGACTCTGTGTACGTGTGCATGTGTGTTAAACTTGATCACATTCTGCTCTAAGTAGAAAAATATGCATTTTTGGTTGTGCCATTTAGTGTGACATTGGGAAAATTAGTTAACCTCAGTAAGCCTTAGGTTTTTAATCTCTAAAATGGGGTAAAATAACTTTGTAGAGTCTTATAATGTTTAAATCAGATAAAATATGTTCAACATATGTGTATTAGGAGTGCTAAATTACTATTAACTATTATTATAATGAAAATTCTACACAAAATTTGAAAAGTACAGGAGAAATATGCTCATTATTGAAATATAAT
Organism: Mustela putorius furo; assembly: GCF_011764305.1. Lineage (NCBI taxonomy): Eukaryota > Metazoa > Chordata > Mammalia > Carnivora > Mustelidae > Mustela > Mustela putorius. Next base: position 60,081,514 of record NW_025422005.1, on the reverse strand, counting down.
ACTGGTAATATTTTATTATATTTCTTATATCTTCTAAAACTGTAAATTTTAAGATTATAGGAGGTTTTTGCATGCTTCATAAAGTGCTTCATAAAGTTTTCATATCTTTTTATGACATTTGTAAGTTATGGAAAATAGCTTTTACAGAGGATAATCTCTGTCTAATTAATTTGAGGGTATAGAGAAATTTAAATTTATAATGAGTATTGAGGAAATAAATGTCTTTATGAAATTATTTAAAGATGAGATATTTAGTAATTTCAGATACAGAATTTAAATGTCTATTTGACTTATCAAATCATGATCCTGACTTATTATTTAAAACTGAGGGTCAAAAAATTTTTTCTTCTGCTCAATAGTAACATTTTAAAACATATTTAAGATATAAATATATAAAATATAAATATAATTATTGTCTTTGTATGATGAGATAAAATAATTTTAAATTCTGTAGATTATCTTTATCAATAATTAAAAAGAAGTATAGATATTAAGTAAATATTATCATCTACATAAGAATATTTTACTTCACTAAAATCTGAAATATTTAAAATTTAAAATATTAAATATTTAAAATTTTAAATATTTAAAATATTAAATTTTACTTCAGAAGCCAAAAAAAATTGCTGCATTCTTCTATTACAAAATATTGGGATTGTGCTGTCATGCTTTCAGGTAAAATTTTCAAATCTCAGAGCCTGGTTTTAAAATGGATGCAAAACTATGGGAGCATCATAATGTAGTTTTCTAGGTATAAACTGGAGTCCAGGGTTAGAAAGGCCTTGTTATGTCATTCTTAATTTTCTTGAGATTGGTTGTATTAAGAAAAATGTCTGGAAAAGTTTCTGGGGTTCTCAGGTTCTCAGACCCTGGAGGAAAATTTATGTTGTGGCTGTGATATTCTGAAGCAAGTCATTATGAAAAGTACAGACACTTTTGTCTTTAATTCATCTGCTTTAGTTTTTGTTTCCATAACACCTCTTGGCCCGAAAAAGTTCATCTTTTGATTTCAAATTTATAAATGTCCTTATTTAACCTTTATAAACCTGATTCCAAGTAAGTTCTATCCACAGTATGCTATAGTAACAAGCACAAGGATCCACATCCTATTACGCAGACCACTTTTGAACACACTGCTTTGTGTTACAAGGAAGAAGATTATCAGCTCAGGGTGAAATATTATTTATATGGTATCATGGGAGCAACTTTCTCCCAACCAACATCAGGGACCAGAATCCTGCCTGAGGCTTAAAAGTAATAACATAGGGTTTATGTTCAGATACAATAAAGCCATCACTAAAAATAAAATTGAGCCAGTGATTTCATCTCCACATGACTGATTTCTGTTTTGGTAATTATATTTTATATATCACAAATTACTGTGTTGTACATCATGAATATTTATTTCAGAGATGAAATTGCTGGCAACTTTATAACTTTCTGAAGTGACAGGATCATGTATTACAATGTATTATCTAAGAGTTGTACTTTAACCACAGTGAATCATGACTCACACAATTAACTTCCAGCCCTGTGAAAGAGTGTAGTTTCAGAATTCTCTAGAGAATTGAATTTTTCAGACTTTCTATAGTCTGAAGGCACAAACCAGAAGCTTGGGACACAGTGGAAGTTCAAATAAAGACCCTAGTATATCAAATCTTAATTTCAGATATTTTCATATTGATGTTACTCTCAGTTTAATAGTAAGTAAAAGAGACACTGTACAGGAATACATTCTGATCTCTTGGCAGTGACAATTTCTATGTTAGTCAGCAAATTCTACAATTTCTTATACTTTTTGACACCATCCAGTAAAGTGTCAGTAAAGTGAAGATGAAGAGCATACCGGGGATAAATTTCTCACTCTCTTTTCTGCAAATGTCTTTCTAAACCATGTACTTGAAGATCACTTCTTTGGGACTTCAGCAAAGGCACTGAATCTACAAATGTCTTCCTGACAGCACTATGAAACTTAACTCAGAACACAAACAAATTTTAAATGGCCATTAGACTATGTTAGAAAATTAAAGAAATAATAATAATCTAGTCATCTAGTCAATCTAATAATCTTGTTTTTATCCAGGAAAGACTGCTTTACCTTTATTTTATAGATAAAGAATGTGAGACTCACAGATACTAAATCACATATTTAAGGTAAAAATTTTGTTTAATGTAGAGGTAGAAGTGAATATTCATAACACTGCATTACTTTCAATACCAATCTACTTCTACATTTTATTAAGCATTACACAATGATCAGGCCCAAATATCTCTTTGATAGAAATGGATGTGCATTTATTCAAAACAAGTTGTGACTAAATATGCTGACAGAGAGCAAGGAGTTGAGGAGCTACCAACTCCATCAAAGTCAGCCCCAAGACGGTCTTCAATATTGTGCCTGGTGTAAATGATGTGGCAACGGGAATTTGACAGTAGTAAATGATGGAAGATAGTGTCCATAAGAAGAGACCATTCCCAAGGCTCAAGACACACAGTTGCTCAGTGTGACAGCAATTATAATAGCTATAGGCCACCAAAGGAAAAAAAAAATCATTCTAGCAGGAAGCAAAGCAATAAATTGTCAGCTACCAGAAGAGTATAATCTAAGCAATACCATCAGCTGCCATGAGCTGGATCAAATAGCTATCAGCCATCTTGTCAATGAGGAGAAAAATTCAGTTCCCTCATTTCTGTTTGAGATTTTACCCAGAGTCTGTTCTTCTATTACTCTTATTCTTTTACTCAACTATCCTTAGTGACTGTTGTCAAGGTACAAAATATTTAATTCATCTTATAAAGGTATAAGAATATAGATGCATACACAACAGACTGAGTTGAATGGAGTGACCATATCAATATACAATCCAGTTTAGGAAATTCTTGGATAATCATTATCTTCTGAAAAGCTCTTTTGCAAAAGTACCAAGCCAAACAGGAACACAATACAATAGCTGATAGACTTTGAGTTTCAGCTACATAATTAATATCCTACTGTAATTTATTTTATTGTATATTCTTACTCAAATGCAAGTTATAATTCATGGACCACTTATTTATATAGAATTATTCTTTAAAAGAAATACTTCTATGCATCTTCACTGTAGAAAATTGGAGGGAACAAAACATAAAACAACCTCAGAAGTCTCCCATAATGCCATCACTCAATGATTAAAAACTGGGTGTATCCTTCTAGTTTTTTTTAATCACATGCAGATATAACTATATTGCAATCACATTCTCTATACTTGTGTTCATTTTTATCTAATAATATGAATGATGTTTAAGGCTAACTATTCTTGAACAGGATAGATATTATTTCTAAATGTAAAGAAATAATAATATAATGGAAAAAGCATACAGTCATAAATTCTGGCACATTGACTCCAGAGAAGTATTGACTGAGTTTCTATCCTGGCACCACCACTTAAAAGCTGTATGGCAGTAAGCAAACATCTTAAAAATTCTATTCTTCAATTTCTTTATTTTGTAAATCATATTTTTTTTTGAAGATTTTATTTATTTATCTGACAGACAGAGATCACAAGTAGGCAGAGAGGCAGGCAGAGAGGGGGTGGGGGAAGTAGGCTCCCTGCCAAGCAGAGAGCCTGATGCGGGGCTCGATTCCAGGACCCTGGGATCATGACCTGAGCTGAAGGCAGAGACTTTAACCCACTGAGTCATCCAGGTTCCCCTGTAAATTGTATTTTAAATAAAATCTATAGTATTGCATTATAATGATACAACACAGTGCATGCTTATGACCTCTGTAGTTGAATTTTTAAGTTGCTTTCAGTTTTCTTTCCTTTTTTTTTTTTAATTGTTTTTCTTCCATGTATATGTAATTCTACAGTGACCATTCTTCTAGCTATTCTGCAAAACCTTGATTATTTCCTTAGGCTAAATTCCCAGTGTGAAATTGTGATCAAAGTATGTGTGTACCTTTTAAAGACTTTAGATACATAAAACCAAATTACCTTCTAGAAGTACTAAGCTAATATACATTTATATTAACATTATATAATGAATACCGTAAACCTTTTCAACACAGGGGTGTCTATGTGTAAATAAATTATATGCTGAAGAGTATATATGTGTATTTTACTGTTTATTAGTTTGACAAGACATAAATTCAAACAAATTCATTTTTATTGTTTACAGCAGTTGGACATTAAGCTTCTGAAGAATAAGGCTTCCACTGCTGAATGTATGCACTAGGAAAAACAGTTATTTTCACCCTTTTTAATACTCTCATGAACTTACAAATAGGTAACATAATCATATCAACATATTAAAAATTGACTAAAACATTTCTAGGAAGGGAAATGTATTTCCTTTCTTTCAAATATAGAGAAGGTAGGTTGTGAGTACTGGTGGGCCTTGAATGTGTTTGCAAGCTAAAATCACTCCAATTGGATGGTTTAAAAAATTTTAGACTGAAAATTTAGTTTAAAAGTAATCCCATTTTGGGGCACCTGGGTGGTTCAGAGGGTTAAAGCCTCTGCCTTCGGCTCAGGTCATGATCCCGGGGTCCTGGGATTGAGCCCCAGGTATCTCTTCGGTGGGGAGCCTGCTTCCTCCTCTCTCTCTGCCTGCCTCCCTGCCTACTTGTGATCTCTGTCTGTCAAATAAATAAATAAAATTTTTTTAAAAAATAAAAGTAATCCAATTTTAAAGTACATTCAAGTAACCAGCAGGCTACCTTCAATGCAAGCCCAAGAATGTCAACAGATAAATCTTCAAGAAATCTAACTCCCAGAAAACAAAAATAAAACTTCCTACACATACCACATACATGCGCCCTGAAAAGACACATCAGAGTATAGTTAAATAGCAGCTGATCTGACTCTTAAATGACCAAGAAATGGTCAAATTTATCTCTGGATTTTCTTCTTGTTTCTCATTTCTCAGAACTGATTAAATCTAGCTAAATATGGAATGTGAACTTGTCAATGCTATAACAAACAGATTTTATCTGCTTATTAAAACTGTTTAATATGACAAGCACATTCTACAAGATAGTGAGAGATGGAGACAGCTTGCCTGAGAGCAATGGCTCACATTAACATTATCCTCATTTATTGCAACTGACTGGACTCCATGTGGTAGACAGACCTAAAGACTGTGGCTACAATTTTGTTGCATATCAAAAGTAGTTCAGCTTTGTATTAGATTAGTTATATTGTACTTTTAAAAACATTTTCTACATTGTTATGGAAACTAACTGTGGGTAATATGCACAAATATTAAGTGCACATCTCCACGGATTTAAATAGAGGGTATGAGGGGAAAGGGAAATGGAAAGGTATTTAATTGGTATGTGGATGTTCTGAGTTGGAAAAGAAGAAGTTTTGAACACTAGAGTAGTGTTGCTTTCAGAATATTGTGAATGAACTAATTGAATTATACACTTTAAAATGGTGAATTGTATATTATGCAAACCTCACCTCAATTATTAAAAAGCCCCACAAAATATATTACATATATTAAACAAAATACCAAAACAAATAATCAAAAAGAAGTTATAAGTGAGACCAAAAAGGAGGAACAAAGAGAAAACAAATTGCGTAATGATGAACATAAGTCCAAATATAACATTAATTGTATTAAAATCTTTGCTCTAAATATCCTAATTTAAAAAAGAACAGTTTGAAAATAAGAGTATGAAATTTGTATGTACCAAACAAATAGCAAAAAAAAAAAAAAAAAAAAAAAGCTGGAGTAGAATAGCTATCTTTACAGTAGATAAAAATAGACCTCAGGATAAAGAGTGCTTCTAGTAATTAAATGGTTTGTTTAAAAGTGATGAGGAAAAAGACAATTAATCAGGAACACATAAATTTAAACATGTATTACTTGATAAAAGAACTTCAAAATACATGAGGCAAAGATTGAGAGAAATAAAAAGAGAAAGACGCAATAACGTAAATCCCTTTCAGAAATTGTTAGGACAATTAAATTTAAAAAAATATCACATACATAGATGATCTTAGCCATGTTGTTAACCAATTTGATCTTATTGACTATAGATCACTTCTTACAAAGCCAGAGAATAAGACTCTTGTCACATGTATACATGTACAACTACTAAGATATACTATATGTTAGACCATAAACAAATTTCAATAAAATTATTCAATTTTTTTCTCTGAATGCAATAGAGTTCAATTTTAAAAATTAGGAAAACTGTATTTGGCAAATAGCACACATAAGTTCACATGTCAAGAATTTAATTAAAGAAGTAACAGGAACTATTTTGAAATTTATGAACAACAAAAGAACAATGTATATACATTTTTTAATTGTTTTTAAAGCAGTATTCAGAGAAAGACCTAGAATTTAAAATGTTATTTTAGAAAGAAGAATGATCTGTATCAGTGTGTATGTCTATATTCAATATTAGTGGCTTATAGTTGCACCAGAAGTCTTGAGTAAAAGAAAAGCTAAGACATACAACCAAGTAGAAGGAGGGAAGCAGTAAAGAGAAAAGCAGAATCCAAATAGATAGAAACAAGAAAACAAAACTTGAAGGTAGTAATCCAAAAAAGTCACCAAAATTGTTGAAATTTTAAATAGACTGAACATATAAGAAATAGAATAGAAACCACCAATATCAGGTTTAAAGAGGATTAGTGTGCTAATACTCACTTATGAATAGTATTATTAAAACTTTTATGTACAGATATTAATTGTTCAAAATATTAGGCTCTTTTTTGAAAAATATAACTTATGAATACTGATATTTAAAAAAACTTAAAAAATCTGATTAGCCATATAATTACAAATATATATATATATATAGATAGATAGATAGATATATCAAAATACTTCCCTCAAAGGAAAGTCTGTGCCCAGATAGTTTTACTAGCGAATTTATGAAACATTCAGGGAAAATGCACATTTTCTTTTTCGTAAATAAATGAAGAGTGAACACTGCCCCTCATATTTTACGAGACCAGCTAAACCACAGTATCGAAGTCTGATTAAGACACTATAAAACAAGAAAGCAAGCAAATAGAGAAAAAGTAAAAAAAAAAGTAAAAAATAAAATTAGAGAAAAAGTAAAGAAAGGATTACAAATCTAGAACTGCAGCTGCAAAATACTAGCTAATTTAATACCACAATACATAAAAAGTATAATATGATTAAGTAGAGTTTGCTTAATAACTGAGATCCAATCAGTATATTTCAATATAGTAACAGAATAAAAAGAAAAAAAATTATTGTTTTAAAAGGTACAGTTAAAGCATCTATAGTCATAACTCTCTGCAAACTAAAAATAGTTGGGAACTCCTTGAAACTGATACAGGGCATCTATAAAAAATATGTAGGTAAAATACATTATAATTAAATACTGAATTATTCCCAACTAATGTCAGAAATTCATTAAGGATAGCTGCATTTATGATTATCAGAAATTTTAACCATAAATTAAGACAATAAAAAATTAAGAAAATTAACATAGTTTGGAAAGAAAGAAGGAAAACTGCCTTCATTTGCAGATGATATAATTTAAACATAGAAAATTTGAGGAAATATATAAAAGAATTACTAAAATTATAAATTAATTTTGAAAAATTACTGCATATAATATTAATATATAAATATCAATTGTGTCTTTATAGAATAACCCCAAATAATTAAGAAATAAAATTAAATAGGCAATTTCTTTATGATAAAACCAGAAATTATAACATATAAATAAATCTAACAAAAGTTTAAGATCGCTACACTAAAAACTATACAACTTTGCTGAAAGAACTTAAATAGGATTTAAATAAATAGAGAAGACCCAATTTTGTTAGTAAAGGAGTCTACCCAAATTGACCTACAGATTCAGTGCAATCACAGTCATAATCCCAGATGGTATTTTTATAGAAATTGATATTTTGAGGGTTTTAATTTTTTATTTATTTTTATTTATTTTTAAAGATTTTATTTATTTATTTGGCAGACAGAGACACAAAGCAGGGGGGGACACAAGTAGGGGGAGCAGGAGAGGGAGAAGCAGGCTTCCCGCTGAGCAGGGAGCCTGATGCAGGGCTCCATCCAAGGACTTTGAGATCATGACCTGAGCTGAAGGCAGACACTTAATGACTGAGCCAGCCAGGCACCCTGACATTTTGAGGGTTTTAAAAATTTATACAGAAATATAAACCAGAATTACTTAAGCATCATTTTAAAGAACAAAGATGGATAAATTTCTCTATCAGATTTCACTATTTAATTTAAAGCTATATTAAGATAGAGCTAATTAAGACAGCTTTGTATTATGAAGATACACATAAAGATAAATTGAACACAATAGAATCCAAAAATACACTGATACTTCTAAGGCCAATTGATTTTCAACAAAGATACCAAAGAAATTCAACATGGAAAGCATTAAAAAAAAATAGGCGGGATGAACTCTATATTCATTCTTTTAAGTTAAAATTAAACTTTGATTTATATCCTCCACAAAAAAAAAGGGGGGGGGACACAATGTGGATGATGCAACTAAACATAAAATGTTAATCTATAAACTTCTAGAAGTAAACATTAGGGAAGAGGAAGTTTTGTAACCTTGGTTTACAAAGAAAAAATGTGATAAAATTGATTACAGAAATATTAAGAATACCTGTCATTTGAAAGACACCATTAGAAAAGTGAGAAACCAAGCTTTAGACTGGGAAACGGTTCTAAAACATGTATTAGAAAAAGACTGTATACATCAGTATACACCAACAGTCCCAGAAGTCTTGCCCACCCATGCATTAGATAATAGGCACACAGACACCAGTCACAAATTTGATCCTGAAATAGCCTTGTGAACTAACTCAAGCTCTTTTTGGAGGCACTGCAGAGAGCCCTGAAGAAATTGACCTAGGCAATCATACAGAAACAAGACAGCCTTTGAAATTCAGGTGTGTAGTGGAGAAGTTCCAGCAAACCATGGGAGCAAAACAATCCAAAAGATTGGATGCTGTGAATAGGGTAAAAAGAACAGATTTATTTTACCTGCATCACACTTCCGCCACAGCAGTACAGCTTAGTGTCAAGAGAGCCATTTTCACATGTGATTTCTCCTGTTGGGGGTAAAGAGAGAGCCTGTGAGTGAGTGCCAAGATCCCCCAGCTGTTCAGGATGCCCAGAGGCCCATTTCTCTCTCACTCCATCCAGAGTACTGAGTCCTGAACTGCATGACTAAGACTCAGTGAGCACCGGGGAGAACAAAAAACAAAGCTTGGACTGAGTATGTCAAAGGGACTCATATCTAATTAACAGCCCCTGGGATTCCAACAGGAGGCCTTCCCATGAGCCACTGGGGTTGCCTTGCCCATGAATCCCTCCAACTGACCCACAGGCACCCCAAGTGCCCCATACAACTCAACACACACACACACACACACACACACACACACACGTGTCACACATATCTATCCCTGGCCAGCTCCTAGTGTATGTTCCCAATGGAGATAAGAACAAGCTTTCACAGAGAGCTAGTGAGTACATGAAAAAAACTGGCCTGAATCCATGACCTGGAAGAAACCACAAACTTTAGCATACAACACCATTCTAGGGATAACAAAACAGAGGCTGCCAAAACATGGCCTGGCTTTGTAGATAGTATGATATGCAGAGAAAACCTTAAAGACTCCACCAAAATCTGCTAGATCCAATCCACTAATTCAATAAATTTGTAGGATACAAAATCAACATATATAAATTAGTTATATTTCTATACATTAACAATGTATCTGAAAAAGATATTTAGGGGTGCCTTAGTGGCTCGGTTGGTTGAGCATCTGACTCTCAATTTTGGCTCAGATCATATCTCAAGGTCCTGGGATTGGCGCCAGTGTCGGGCTCTCTGCTAAGCGGGGAGACCCCTTGTCTTTCTTTCTCTTCCTCTGCACCCCCCATCCAGATCATGCTCTGTCTCTCTCTTTCTCAAATAAATGAATAAAATCTTTAAAACAAAGAGGAAAAAGAAATTTAAAGGCAATCCCATTTACAAAAGCATCAAAAATATATATAAAATACCCCAGAAGGAGTTTAATCATGGAGATAAAAGATCTGTTCTCTAGAGGTGACTGGGTGGCTGAGTCAGTTAAGCATCTGAATCTTGAATTCAGCTCAGGTCAAGATCACATGGGTAGTCAGAACAAGACCTGCAGCAGGCTTCATGCTCAGTGGGTAGTGCTGGAGATTCTCTCTCTCTCTCCCTCTCTCAAATAAATAAATCTTAAAGAACAAAACAAAAAAATCAGTTCTCTAAAAACATCAAGACTTTGGTGACAAAGAAATTTGAAGAAGACACCAGATAAATGGAATGATATCCCATGGATCAGAAAAATTAATATAGTTGAAATTTCCATACTCTCCAAAGCCATCTATAGATCTAATGCAACCCCTATCAAATTCCAATGGCATTTTTGACATAAATAGAAAAACAATCCTAAATATTGTATAGAAACACAAAAACCCAAATGGCTAAACAATTCTAAGAAAGAATAGAGCTAACTTATCAAAATTCCTGACTCCAAACTATATTACAAAGCTACAGTAATCAAAACAGTGTGGTACTGGCATAAACACACATAAACACATCAATGGAACAGAGCTGAAAACCCAGTAAAAAGACCTTGCATATATCACCACTTAATATTGGACAAAGGAGCCAAGAACACTCAATGAAAAAAGGACAGTCTCTTCAATAAATGGTATGAGGAAAACAAGATTATCACATGCAGAAAGATTGAAATTGAATCACTATTGTACATTAATCACAAATATTAACTTGAAATAGATTAAAGACTTAAAAGTAATACTTGAGAGGTGCCTGGGTTAAGTACTTAAGAACAGTTGGTTAAGCAACTGTTGGTTTTGGCACATGATCTTGGGTCATGACTCCCATATCAGGTTCCATGCTCAAAAGGGAGTCTGAGATTCTCTCCCACTCCCTTTCCCCTTACCCCTACCCCCACTCACTCATATGTACATTCTCTTTTTCAGATAAATAAATATTTTTTAAGTAGTTCCTAACATTGTGAAACTTCCAGAACTAAATAGAGAGGAAAATCTCCTCATTATTGGTCTTAGCATCTCTTATTGAGTATGACACCAAAAGCACAAAGTGAAAAAGCATAAATAAATAAGTAGGACTACATTAAAATAAAAAGACTCTGCACAACAAAAGTGAAATGAACAAAGTGAAACAATGAACAATGAACAAAGTGAAAATAAAATTATTTGAAAACCATAAACCTAATAAAATTAATATTCAAAATATATAAGAAACTTAAACAACTGTATGGCAAAAAAAGAGTCTAATTTAAAGATGATAAAAACTACATGAATATTTTCCTGAAGAAGACATCCAAAGGACCAACAGATACTTGAAAAGGTATTCAATATCACTAACCATCAGGAAAATCAAATCAAAAGCACAATGAGATATCACCTTATACCTATTATAATGGTTATGACCAAAAAGACAAGAGATAAGTGTTGGTGAGGATGTGGGGAAAAGAGGAAGCCTTATGCACTCTTGGTGGGGATTTAAATTAGTACAGCCTCTGTGGAAATCAGTATGAGGTTTCTCAAAACATTAAAAGTAGAACTACCATATGATTCATCAATCTCACTTCTAGGTATATATCTAAGGGCAATAAAATAAGAATCTTAAAAAGACAACTGCACTACCATATTTATTGCAACATTATACACAGTAGCCAGGATATGGAAACAATCAAATGCCTGTCTACATATAAATGGATAAATACATAATAGAGTATGACTCAGCCATAAAAAATAAGGAAATCCTGCCATCTGCAACAACTTGGATTGCCCTTGAGGACATTACTCTCAGTAAAATAAGTCAGATGGGAAAAGTTACATAAAAAATATTGCATAATCTCACTGATAGGTGGAATCTTAAAACATTAAATCTATAAGAACAGAGAGTTGAATGGTGGTTGTCAAGGTATAATAGGAGAAATGTGAAGATTTTGGTCAAGGAGTACAAACTTCTAGTTATAAGACAAAGAAATTCTAGGACTCTAACATATAGTATGGTTATTTTAGTTAACAATATTATATTAGATACTTTAAAGTTGATAAGAGAGTGGATAATTAAATGTTCTTACCATGCACACACACACATTCACACACATATACAAATGATAATTATATGTGTTGATAGATGTCTTAGCTAACCTTACTGAAGTAATTATTTTGCCATATATACATGTATCAAATTATCACATTATACACCAGAAACCTAAATAATGTTATATATCAATTATATCTCAATAATGTAGGGAAAAACAAATAAACTATTTATCCATGCAATAATATTAGTGCATTTCAAAATTATACTGAGTGGAAAAAGCCAGCCAAAGAGCAAACTACAATTCTATTTATATAAAATTCTAGGAAACAATAAGCCATCTTTGACAGAAAGCAAATCAGTAGTTGCCTGTGGATGATAAACAGAAGGATAGATGTATTACAGAACTAAACACTCACACATGAGGGAAAGTTTAATATCTTGATTATGGTGATAATGTCTTGTGCATGTACTCACAAAATTGTATACTTTTAAGAATGCCCAGTTTATTGTATATCAGCTATAAATTTATGCATTTATCTTTAAAACAATTTACCATTCCATTTATGGTATCTCCCATTTATTGTTTCCCCAAGCCTACATCCTCAGTCTAGAGTTTGTCACTGTCCAAGATTAGAAATAATGGGAAAGTATTGTGTTTTTTCATTTCCCTGTATTATGTTACCCTTTTCTTCTTCAATGTCCTATGGATAATGGTTCCAGGTAGAGAAAGGATGAGAGGCAAAATGACAGCAGCGCAAAGGTTTCTTTATATAGCTAGTGATTCATCATTTTGGTGAATATCTTTTGTAATAAAAAATATGGAAATGTTTTCCTTCTCCTAAGGAACACTCTTGTGAGGTCTTGATATACTGTCCTCCACAGGCTATAGGGACTTCATATTCTTTGACAAGGACTAAGGTTTTTTTTTGTGACATATCTTTAATGCCTGCTTTGGAGATGATGTCCTCTTATTCATTCATTTTGGTAACTTCAATGGGTATGTAATATATCAAGATAGTTTATACTATTTTTTTTTTTTCCCTGTGTTGTCAACATGGCCTTCAGGAAAACATACTCAACTTTAATGTACTAAACACTGGATATGCAGGGCATTATCTCTGTGAACTTTATGGATTTTTCCTCTCAACTTATAGCTTTTATATTTCTCAAAACTCCTGAGAATACATGTATAAGCTTTCCCAAAAACATTGTCATCACTTTGTGCCGGTCCTATAGCACAGGTCCTCCTAATATATATAGAGAGATACCTATATATAGATAATCTATAATATAGATAATTCTATATCTATAATATAGGTAATCTTTTCTGATATATAGGTATCTATATATAGAAAATCTTTTCTGATCTCCTATATCTATATATAGATAGATAGATATCTATATATATGCTGCAAATAGGAGATCAGAAAGGATTTTCAAAGGACCTAATTATTCACCTTGCTTTAGAATGCTGTGGGATTTATCATCCACTCTCCTAAGGTTTGGTTTTTCAGTTCAGATTCTAAGACAACAAGAAAAGATGTGTGTGCATGTATGTGTGCACACACTGCACACACTGAACTTCTTCCTCATTTTCAGTGACTTGAGGGAGGAAGGGGAGGTTGTAAAAGCTTGGCCTGCTATCTTTCTCCTATTCACTGATTCTCCTCCTTCTCCAATTGATATGATCTTTCATTATTTTAATAAAACTATCAAATAAATGGGAAGGATTATCAGAATTATTTTTCTGTGTAGGGCATTTTCTGAAGAAGTCCTGAATCATGGGTAAATCTGCTATGGTGACTGAAAGCAAAAAAATCTGCTCAAGACAATTTAAGTGATAAGTACATTACTTAGATGTAGAGCTGGAACAGATCAAGAAGTCTCTTTGTATTCACTGAAGTTCATGATGAATGACAGTTTGGAGAAATAAGGGGACAGACAAACAGATTAGCATAACATATCTAAAATGACCCCTTCAAAGTACTTTAAAAGCCAGATGAAGACTTTTGATGTATGGCTCAGACAACAGACTTTCAAAGTCTATTTATTTATTACCTTAAATAAAGTGCATATTTAAATGTAAATTATTATTTTCTCTAATAAACTTTAACCATAATGTCTATATGGAGAATATCATAATGTGATTTCTCCCAAATTCTCCCAAATATCCCAACACATTGAAATGAATAAAAATATTACAATAAAAGTGAACACAAAACATGTATCTGACAACCACTGAAATCATGTAACTTCTTGTGTTATATAAAAATATTAAAAGAATATTAAAAGCATTTATATTTTTCAATTGAACACCAATAGAAGAAACATAGTAAAACAAAATAAAATTGCTTCCTTAACAAATTTCTTTTCATAATTTTTGCAATAAATGTAAGGTGAATGTAAAAGCTGAACTGTTTGACTAACAATTATTACCTAATAATTTTTTAGAGCACATGCAGAGCAGAAGGCAGAGGGAGAGGGAGAAGCAGGCTCTCCACTGAGCAGAAGCCTGATGCAGGGCTCGATCCCAGGACACTGGGGTCATGACCCCAGCTGAAGGCAGCTGCTTAACTGACTGAGCCACCCAGGCACTCCTTGGTAAGAATGATAAAATAACAAAAAATCCAGTTTTTTAAAAAACATACTGAAACTTACATACATAAAAATTACTTTAAGAAAGATGTGCATCAAAGTGTTTGGGGAAGAAAATCAATGTTTTAAAGAAATTTATTCTATTGGGAGAACATAACTTGTAATAGTATTTTATACAAAAACAAAATGTGCTCCTTGTGTCTTTCATTTACTACCTTTCCATTATCTGTTCACTATATCTCATTTTTATTCCATAAACATTATCCTACTTTGTGCCATATATAGAACTAATCCATGGTCAGAGAAAAGTAAGCAAACATTTAACAACACTTATGTAGCTTACAGTCTAGGGTAGAGAGATGAAGCAAAAATCAAAATACAGTGAGAAAAGCTAGATGAGGAAATATCTTAATTATATCAAGTAACTTTCTTAAAGAAAAAACAAGTTACTGGTACATGAGGATATTTCGATCCATAGTTTTAAGATGCCAAGACCAGGGAGGAGTCAAGATGGCAGAGAAGTAGCAGGCTGAGACTACTTCAGGTAGCAGGAGATCAGCTAGATAGCTTATCTAAAGATTGCAAACACCTATAAATCCAAGGGGAGATTGAAGAGAAGCAGAACAGCAATTCTAGAAACAGAAAATCAACCATTTTCTGAAAGGTAGGACTGGCGGAGAAGTGAATCCAAAGCCACTGGAAGATAGACTGCAAGGGAAGGGGCCGGCTCCCGGCCAGTGGCAGAGCAACGGAGCACAAAATCAGGACTTTTAAAAGACTGTTCCACTGAGGTACATCACTACAGAGGCTAAACCAGGGTAAAGGCCATGAGGGGTCAGCGTGGCCTCAGGTCCCGCAGGGTCACAGAAGGATCGGGGATGTCTGAGTGTCACAGAACTTGCAGGTATTAGAAGAGGGAAGCCGGCTACAGAGACAGAGCCGAGGAGTGAGCTCTCAGCTCAGCGTTACCTTGAACTGGTCACAGGCTCTGTGAGCTCGGAGCGCGGCGGGAGGCCAGGGAGACGAGAGTAAATGGGCGCTCTTCTCCGAGGGCACACTGAGGAGTGGGGCTCTCAGCATCTCTGGGCCAGAGACCGGGAGGCCACCATTTTCATTCCTGTCTTCTGGAACTCTACAGAAAGCGCTCAGGGAACAAAAGCTCCTGAAAGCAAACCCGAGCCGATTACTCAGCCTGGCCCCTGGTAAGGGTGGTGCGATTACGCCTGGAGCAAAAACACTTGATAATCACATCAGGCCCCTCCGCCAGAAGATCAACAAGAAATCCAGCCAGGACCAAGTTCACCTACCAAGGAATGCAGTTTCAATACCAAGGAGAGCAGCAGAATTCCAGAGGAGGAGAAAGCAAAGCACGGAACTCATGGCTTTCTCCCCATGATTCTTTAGTCTTGCAGTTAATTTTTTATTCTTTTTCTTTTTCAATTTTTTTTCCTCTCTTCTTCTGCTAAATTTTTTTCCTTTTCTTTTTTTAACGTTTTTTAACTAGTTTATCTAACATATACAGCTATTTTTTTTCTTTTTTATATTTTTTCTTTACTCGTTTTCTTTTTTAAATTGCTTTTTTTTTTTCTTTCTGAACTTCTTTTTATCCTCTTTCTCCCCTCTCACGATTTGGGATCTCTTCTGATTTGGTTAAAGCATATTTTCCAGGGGTCTTTGCCACCTTTTTAGAATTTTACTTGCTCCTTCATATACTCTTATCTGGACAAAATGACAAGAGGGAAAAATTCACCACAAAAAAAAAGAACAAGAGGCAATACCGAAGGCTAGGGACCTAATCAATACAGACATTGGTAATATGTCAGATATAGAGTTCAGAATGATGATTCTCAAGGTTCTAGCTGGACTCGAAAAAGGCATGGAAGATATTAGAGAAACTCTCTCGAGAGATATAAAAGCCCTTTCTGGAGAAATAAAAGAACTAAAATCGAACCAAGTTGAAATCAAAAAAGCTATTAATGAGGTGCAATCAAAAATGGAGGCTCTCACTGCTAGGATAAATGAGGCAGAAGAAAGAATTAGTGATATTGAAGACCAAATGACAGAGAATAAAGAAGCTGAGCAAAAGAGGGACAAACAGCTACTGGACTACAAGGGCAGAATTCAAGAGAAAAGTCACACCATAAGACGAAACAACATTAGAATAGTTGGAATTCCAGAAGAAGAAGAAAGAGATAGGGGAGCAGAAGGCATATTGGAAAGAATTTTTGGAGAAAATTTCCCCAATATGGCAAAGGGAACAAGCATCAAAATCTAGGAGTTACAGAGAACCCCCCTCAAAATCAATAATAACAGGTCCACAACCTGTCACCTAATAGTAAAATTTATGAATCTTAGTGACAAAGAGAAAATCCTGAAAGCAGCCCGGGAAAAGAAGTCTGTAACATACAATGGTAAAAATATTAGATTGGCAGCTGACTTATCCACAGAGATCTGGCAGGCCAGAAAGAGCTGGCATGGTATATTCAGAGCACTAAATGAGAAAAACATGCATCCAAGAATACTATATCCAGCTAGGCTATCATTGAAAATAGAAGGAGAGATTGAAAGCTTCCAGGACAAACAAAAACTGAAAGAATTTGCAAACACCAAACGAGCTCTACAGGAAATATTGAAAGGGGTCCTCTAAGCAAAGAGAGAGCCTACAAGTGGTAGATCAGTAAGGAACACAGACAATATACAGTAACAGTCATCTTACAGGCAATACAATGGCACTAAATTCATCTCTCAATAATTACCCTGAATGTTAATGGGCTAAATGCCCCAATTAAAAGATACAGGGTATCAGAATGGATAAAAAAACAAAACCCATCTATATGCTGCCTACAAAAAACTAATTTTAAACCCGAAGACACCTCCAGATTTAAAGTGAGGGGGTGGAAAAGAATTTACCATGCTAATGGACATCAGAAGAAAGCAGGAGTGGCAATCCTTATATCAGATCAATTATATTTTAAGCCAAAGACTATAATAAGAGATGAGGAAGAACACTATATCATACTCAAAGGATCTGTCTAACAAGAAGACCTAACAGTTTTAAATATCTATGCTTCTAACGTGGGAGCAGCACTTATAAACCAATTAATAACAAAGTCAAAGAAACACATCAACAATAAAACAATAATAGTAGGGGAATTTAACACTCCCCTCACTGAAATGGGTCATTCAAGCAAAAGATCAACAAGGAAATAAAGGCCTTAAATGACACACTGGACCAGATGGACCTCACAGATATATTCAGAACATTTCATCCCAAAGCAATAGAATATTTATTCTTCTCTAGTCCACATGGAACATTCTCCAGAATAGATCACATCCTCAGTCCCAAATCAGGTCTCAACCGGTAACAAAAGACTGGGATCATTCCCTGCATATTTTAAGATCACAATGCTCTGAAGCTAGAACTCAGTGACAAGAGGAAATTTGGAAAGAACCCAAATACATGGAGACTAAACAGCATCCTTCTAAAGAATGAATGGGTCAACCAGGAAATTAAAGAAGAATTGAAAAAATTCATGGAAACAAATTATAACGAAAATACAACGGTTCAAAACCTGTGGGACACAACAAAGGCAGTCCTGAGAGGAAAATATATAGCGGTACAAGCCTTTCTCAAGAAACACGAAAGGTCTTTAATACATAACCTAACCCTACGAGAGCTGGGGAAAGAACAAGAAAGAAATCCTAAACCCAGCAGGAGAGGAGAAATCATAAAGATCAGAGCAGAAATAAATGAAATAGAAACAAACAAACAAAAAAAACCAATAGAACAAATCAACGAAACCAGGAGCTGGTTCTTTGAAAGAATTAATAAGATTGATAAACCCCTGGCCAGACTTATCAAAAAGAAAAGAGAAAGGACCCAAATAAATAAAATCATGAATGAAAGAGGAGAGATCACAACTAATACCAAAGAAATACAGACAATTATAAAAACATACTATGAGCAACTCTATGCCAACAAATTTGACAATCTGGAAGAAATGGATGCATTCTTAGGGACATATAAACTGCCACAACTGAACCAGGAAGAAATAGAAAACCTGAACAGATCCATAACCAGTAAGGAGATTGAAACACTCCTCAAAAATCTCCAAACAAACAAAAGCCCAGGGCCAGACGGCTTCCTAGAGGAATTCTACCAAACATTTAAAGAAGAACTAATTCCTATTCTCCTGAAACTGTTCCAAAAAATAGAAATGGAAGGAAAACTTCCAAACTCATTTTATGAGGCCAGCATCACCTTGATCCCAAAACCAGACAAGGATCCCATCAAAAAAGAGAGCTATAGACCAATACCTTTGATGAACACAGATGCGAAAATTCTCACCAAAATACTAGCCAAGAGGATTCAACAGTACATTAAAAGTATTATTCACCACGACCAAGTGGGATTTATTCCAGGGCTGGAAGGTTGTTTCAACATCCGCAAAACAATCAATGTGATAAAATACATTAATAAAAGAAAGAACAAGAACCATATGATACTCTCAATAGATGCTGAAAAAGCATTTGACAGAGTACAGCATCCCTTCCTGATCAAAACTCTTCAAAGTGTAGGGATAGAGGTCACATACCTCAATATTATCAAGCCATCTATGAAAAACCCACCACAATTATCATTCTCAATGGAGAAAAACTGAAAGATTTTCCGCTAAAATCAGGAACACGGCAGGGATGTCCATTATCACCACTGCTATTCAACATAGTACTAGAAGTCCTAGCCTCAGCAATGAGACAACAAAAGGAAATGAAAGGCATCCAAATTGGCAAAGAAGAAGTCAAACTATGACTCCTCACAGATGATATGATACTATATGTGGAAACCCCAAAAGACACCACTCCAATACTGCTGGAACTTATACAGGAATTTAGTAAAGTGTCAGGATATAAAATCAATACAAAGAAAGCAGTTGCATTTCTCTACACCAACAACAAGACAGAAGAAAGAGAAATTAAGGAGTCAATCCCATTTACAGTTGCACCCAAAACTCTAAGATACCTAGAAATAAACCTAACCAAAGAGACAAAGAATCTATACTCAGAAAACTATAAAGTACTCATGAAAGAAATTGAGGAAGACACAAAGAAATGGAAAAATGTTCCATGCTCCTGGATTGGAAGAATAAATATTGTGAGAATGTCTACGCTACCTAAAGCAATCTACATATTTAATGAAATTCCTATCAAAGTACCATCCATCTTTTTCAAAGAAATGGAACAAATAATTCTAAAATTTATATGGAACCAGAAAAGACCTCATATAGCCAAAGGAATATTAAAAAAGAAAGCCAAAGTTGGTGGCATCACAATTCCGGACTTCAAGCTCTATTACAAAGCTGTCATCATCAAGACAGCATGGTACTGGCACAAAAACAGACACCTAGATCAATGGAACAGAATAGAGAGCCCAGAAATAGACCCTCAACTCTATGGTCAACTAATCTTTGACAATGCAGGAAAGAATGTCCAATGGAAAAAAGACAGCCTCTTCAACAAATGGTTTGGGAAAATTGGATAGCCACATGCAGAAAAATGAAACTGGACCATTTCCTTATGCCACACACGAAAATAGACTCAAAATGGATGAAGGACCTCAATGTGAAAAAGGAATCCATCAACCTCTTCGACCTCAGCCGCAGCAGCTTCTTCCTAGGAACATCGCCAAAGGCAAGGGAAGCAAGGGCAAAAATGAACTATTGGGATTTCATCAAAATCAAAAGCTTGTGCACAGCAAAGGAAACAGATAACAAAACCAAAAGACAACTGACAGAATGGGAGAAGATATTTGCAAACGTCATATCAGATAGAGAGCTAGTGTCCAAAATCTGTAAAGAACTTATTAAACTCAACACCGAAAGAACAAATAATCCAATCAAGAAATGGGCAGAAGACATGAACAGACATTTCTGCAAAGAAGACATCCAGATGGCCAACAGACACATGAAAAAGTGCTCCATATCACTCGGCATCAGGGAAATACAAATCAAAACCACAATGAGATATCACCTCACACCAGTCAGAATGGCTAAAATAAATAAGTCAGGAAATGACAGATACTGGCAAGGATGCAGAGAAAGGGGAACCCTCCTACACTGTTGATGGGAATGCAAGCTGTGCAACCACTCTGGAAAACAGCATGGAGGTTCCTCAAAATGTTGAAAATAGAACTACCCTATGACCCAGCAATTGCACTACTGGGTATTTACCCTAAAGATACAAAATAGTGATCTGAAGGGGCACGTGCACCCAAATGTTTATAGCAGCAATGTCTACAATAGCCAAACCATGGAAAGAACCTAGATGTCCATTCACAGATGAATGGATCAAGAAGATGTGGTATATATACACAATGGAATACTATGCAGCCATCAAAAGAAATGAAATCTTGCTATTTGCGATGATGTGGATGGAGCTAGAGGGTATCATGCTTAGTGAAATAAGTCAATTGGAAAAAGACAACTATCGTATGATCTCCCTGATATGAGGACATGGAGATGCAACATGGGGGTTTAAGGGAGTAGGAGAAGAATAAATGAAATAAGATGGGATTGGGAGGGAGACAAACCATAAGTGACTCTTAATCTCACAAAACAAACTGAGGGTTGCTGGGGTGAGGGGGGTTGGGAGAAGGAGGGTGGGGTTATGGACATTGGGGAGGGTATGTGTTATGGTGAGTGCTGTGAAATGTGTAAACCTGGTGATGCACAGACCTGTACCCCTGGAGATAAAAATATATTATATATTTATTAAAAAAAAAATACCAAGACCACTGTCACCACAGGAGTGTCTCCCAATTCTCACTGTCGGGTTGAGAACCTAGGGTTAAAACATGGAAATAAGAACAACTGATTTATCATTTAAGGTAACATATGTGATCATTTAGGAAACTAATTATGTTGAACAAATATTTATTTTGTATTTTTAATAAACATCTATTTTCTAATATAAGCATGACATGTCTGTTTTCTCCCTAACATTAATATTTCAGTATTCCAGTCTACCACCACAGAACTTAAACTTATGTCTGTTTCCAGACATAAGTTAATTATGAGCTTCTCTATATGACATCTCTGACATTAATCCTATTCAAAATCTTTTCTCAAGATACCCCCTAAAACCTATAAAAACTTCCCATCCCTATCTCAACTATACCTTACTAATTTAGCAAATAACAGAAAAATTATTAATTAATTATCTTTATATATTCTCTGTATTCACTAGGGATTTAGCAGTCTTGTATTTTATAGATTATTTTTCAATAGGTCACCTATTTTTCCTAATTTTTGTAACTGATATATTAAAAACATAAATGAATTGAAACAATGCTTAAAATATATGAAAACAACAATATTACCTGATCTGTTATTAAGGAAGCTTAAGTTCATACAAAATTATGAAAATAGTGATGCGCTTTTTAAGGTGCTCATTTGTTTCCAATGTAGTAGGTATTCATGCCTTTTTCCCTTATATTCTAATAACTTCTAACATTTATC
This sequence comes from Mustela putorius furo, assembly GCF_011764305.1. NCBI lineage: Eukaryota > Metazoa > Chordata > Mammalia > Carnivora > Mustelidae > Mustela > Mustela putorius. The sequence goes on along the minus strand of NW_025422005.1, from coordinate 60,059,311 downwards.
TCAGTAAAGTTTCTCCCATACTTAGTTAAAATAACTTCCTATGGCTTCTATAGTCATGGTTCCCAAATGGTAGTTGCATAATATTTACTGGATAGTTTGTTTAAAAATTAAAATAATCAGCACTCCTGTATTCATTACAGCATTATTTATAATAACCAAGATATGGAAACAGTCTAAGTGTGTATTGATGGATGAATACATAAAGACTATATACACACATGGAAACAGAACATATATACATACAACAGAAACTCTTTAGCCATTAGAAAATACAAAATACTGATTAGTGACAACATGGGTGAAACTTAAGGACATTATGCTAAGTGAAATAAGTCAGGCAGAAAAAGACAAATGTCTAATGATCTCACATACATGTGGAATCTAAAAAACAAAACAACGAAAACAAGCTCATAGATACAGAGAATAGATTGGTGTTTGCCAGAAGGGAAAGGTTGTTGCGAGTGGACAAAATGGGTGAAGGAGACCAAAAGGCACAAACTTCAAGTTATAAAATAGATAATCCATGGGGATATAATGTACACATATTCACTATATTAATAATATTGTATTATATATTTGAAAGTCATTAAGAGAGTAAATCTTAAGAATCTTCATCACAAGAAAAAGAAAGAAAAACATTTTTAACTGTAGCAAATGGTAACTAGAGTTATTACAATGATCATTTTTCAATATAAATCAAATATAGAATAATCTTGTACATCTGAAGCGAATATGTTTTATGTTAATTGTACCTCTATAAAAAAGAAATGGATATCATCCTTCCACTTCATTCCTAGAAATGCTGATTCAGCAAGATTAAAAAGTAATGTTATTTCTTCAAATCTTCCCCTTGCTCCCAAGGGGAAATTTGGGAGCACTTCCTTCTGGTGCTCATGTTGAGCTTTGCACTAGCTCTATTGTTTTTATTATTTTGTGTTTTAATAATTCATCTACATGTGTCATTTTTCAGTCATAATTAAAAAACTTTTAAAAATTTTTAAAGATTTTATTTATTTATTTGACAGAGAGAGATCACAAGTAGGAGAAGCAGGTTCCCTGCTGAGCAGAGAGCTCGATGTGGGACTCGATCCCAGGACCCTGAGATCATGACCTGAGCTGAAGGCAGAGGCTTAACCCACTGAGCCACCCAGACACCCCATAATTATATAAACTTGAGAGTAGAACATAACCTTGAGAAAGTCAACTAACAAGCTTTTGAAGTTTAATCATGCATTCAGTGGTTTATTAAAGAGAAAAAGCATTTATCTTCTATGACTGGAAAAAAATTAAAAATAGAATTACTGAGGCACCTGGGTGGCTGTCATTTGAGCATACAATTCAGTGTCAGTTCAGATAATGATCTCATGGGGTCATGGATTTGAGTCCCATGTTGGGCTCTGCACTCAGTGGGGAGCTACTTGAAGAGTCTCTCCAGCTGCCCAACCCCCAGCTCTCTCTCCCTCTATCTCTCAAATAAATAAATATTTTAAAAAAGTAAAATTACCATATGATCCAGTAATTCCACTATTGGGTATTTACTCAAAGAACACCAAAACACTAGTTCAAAAATATATATGCACCTCTTTGTTTATTGCGACATTATTTACAATAGGCAAATTATGGAAGCTGCTCAAATGCCTATCGATAGATGAATGGATAAAGAAGATGTCACACACACACACACACACATATCCATTATATAATGGATATATACATAATGGACTATTACTCAGCCATAAAAAGGAATGAAATCTTGTCATTTGCAACAATATGGATGGATCTAGAAAGTATAGTTAACTGAAATATGTCAGTCAGAGAAAGAAAATACTATATGATTTCATTCACATGTGGAATTTAAGAAACAAAACAAAGGAACAAACTAAAAAAGAGTAACCAAGAAATAGACTCAACTACAGAGAACAAACTGGCAGTTATCAAAGAGGAGGTAGATGACAGGGATTGATGTAATAGGTGAAGGGGACTAAAAGTACACAAATCATGAGATCACTGAGTAATGTATAAAACTGTTGGATCACTATAGTGTGATTATACCTGAAACAAACATAACACTGTATGTTAACTAGACTTAAATCATTAAAAGTAAGAAAACAACCATGGGGCTCCTGGCTGCCTCAGTCAGTAAAGCACGAGACTCTTGATCTCAGGGTTGTAAATTTGAACCCTATGTTGGGTGTAAAGGTTACTTAAAAAAAAAAAAATCTTTAAGGAAAAAAACAAACAAACAAACAAACAAACAAAAAACCTGAATCAGACTCTCTCTGCTCCTTCCTTCACAGATGTAAAACTACTCCTGTAAGTGCAACTACTATTATAGCTTCTACTAGTAATGACAATAATAAGAACAACACTACCACAAGAGGAACAACAAAAACATCTTATGGACTCTTCATTATATAATCTTAATTTCCTTTCCAACAGAAGAGAGAATTAAAGTCCAAGGGCACTGACTAAACTTTTCAAGTTCTCCCAGTTAATAATCCATCAAAGCATCATCAATACAGTAAAGTTAAATGTTGTAAATCTATTAGTATACTATTAACAGTTATATTAATAATTTTGTGTTTTATTCATTTATATTTGTCAGTTCCCAGCCATAACTGTATAAACTTAAGGGTAGAAAATGACCCTCTATTAATAGTTATATGTATATATTTATTATGGAGCCTGTTACTAGGTGTATACATGATGGCTAAGGAACCACTGTCTAATAGTGAAGGTGGTGGGTAGGGATCAAGGAAAACTTTACAAAGAAAGTGACTTTGAGGATTCTGGGTGGCTCAGTTGGTTAAGCAACTGCCTTTGGCTAAGATCATGATCCTGAGGTCCTGGAATCAAGACCCTCATTGGGCTCACCACTCAGCAGGAAAGTCTTCTCCCTTTCCCTCTGCTCTTACCCCACTTGTGCTCTTTCACTCTCTCACTGATGCTCCCTCTAAAATAAATAAATAAATAAATGAAATATTAAAAAAAAAAAAAAAGAGAAGTGACTTTGAAGGAAGAGCAAGTAGGTCTTTTCCAGGTAGAGAAAGATATACAATGAGTGAAAAGGGGGAGAGTATTGTGTATTGCAGGAAAAAAGAAAAAAAGTCAAGGTACTGAGGTAGAAACATATTTTATGCAAAATTTGAGGAGCATGATAAGAATGAATCACCTAGTGAGTGGTCCTATGTGGTGGCTCAAAGGAAATCAGTCTTGTAATGGGAGCTTCAACAAGGCAACCAACTACATTGGTTTCATTTCTGAAAACCAGTTATCCTGGCTCAGGATTATAGTTTATAAATAGTTTTAGATTTAAATAAATCAATGTAGATTAAAAATGAACAGATATAATTGTTTTTCTCATACATTAAGACTTAGGAAGCACAAAGTTCTCTAATTGCCAGAAAAAAAAAACCTAAAAATATTAAAATGTAATGAAGGTATATTATCCAATCAGTCTTGATTAACTGAGCACCAAATCTCCAGCACCAAGACATATTTGTTAAACACATAATTGAATGACTGATGTTAATTTATACCCTGGAAGTAGAATGGTTTTGTCTAGGTTATATCACAACTGAGAGTATAAGGACAAAAGAGAGAAAATTTCTTTACTCTTCTTATTATTTTATTTTAGAAATTCATAAAGAGAAAACTGATCTTAATTCAGAAAAAAATAGCTATGAGAAATATGTTCTCCTTGTTCATAAAAATATTTTATTCAGTTGTTAAATGTCTTTAAAATATATCTTCAAAGATGTACTAACTTCTGTCATCTATTCTACAGCTTGTCTTCTGCCAGTTGAAGGTCTATGAATGTAACAATTCAAATTAAAATTGCTAATCCTAGACTTGAAAAAATAGACAGTGGGAAATATGCATTCATAGTTTAACTGGCATATTAGACTTAGAACAACTAATTCTGTCAAGAAACAAAGTGCCCAGTACATTTTCTCATATGGGTGAATGAAAATGTTTCACAAAATGTTTAAACTCTTCTCATATGCAGCGAAAAGAAATGACTTAATGCAGCATCAGTATACAGGTATCTTATCAAACCAATGTACCTCAGGAAATGGTAACAATGGAAGAGGAGGAATGAATGTAATTAGATATTAAGGAGAAAGAACATCAAGCACAAGGATGATTAGATCAGAATATGTTAATATCCATCTTTGCTCAAAGATAAATTAGACACAAGCACACAGAAAGTTAAATAAAAAAATCTTGTTAGGTAAATAATCTACAGATCTCTTGGCTCTACATGAGCATTAATACAGATACTAAATTCAAGGCACCTGGCAAGAGGCACTAGTTTATTTTACTTTAGTAATTGCTAGTGATAGTATTCTAAGGAAACCAAGGATTACTTAACCAAGAAAATAATATAATATTTTATGCTGTGGAGACTATCCCATGGCCACTGCTACTTTCTAAATTTACTAAAGGCCTTTCTAAATGAATACTTTATATGTCCTTCTTGTCCTTATATCCTTTTCTACTTTACCTGGTGAAATCTTACTCAGAAGTGAATGTTCAGCATGCCTGGGTGGCTCAGTCATTTAAGGTCTGCCTTTGGCTCAGGTCAGGATCCCCAGGGATCAAGCCTGGCATTGGACTCCCAGCTCAGCCGGGAGCCTGCTTCTCCCTTCCCCTCTGCCTGTCACTCTGCCTGTTGTGCTCTCTCTGTTAAATAAAAAAATAAAATCTTTAAAAAAGGAAGTAAATAGTCAATTAAAATGTGAGTCCTCCATATCCTCCATAGACTTCTTACAACTGGTTGAGCCTTTTTGATATTCACATAATATCCCCATTTCCCTAGGGCAGTTACAAAGACTTTTGTCATAGAACTTATGCTGATGTGTCATTCTCTTTTTACACATCTTTCTACTCAACTAGATTGGGTGAACTCAAGAGCAGAGAATATTGAAGTATTTTCTCAGAAATGATATAGTCAGTGACGAATGAAAGTTTCTTAATGGACAAAATCAAGGTAAAAATGAATAAGTGAATGAATGAATGAATGAAAAATTAAAAAGTCAATGAAGAAATGGATGAATTAATTGAAAAGTGTTGGTAGGCAGGCTAATTGTTTTCCTTACTTCTGTAATGTTTTCATTCATTGATCCTTACCTCTCCATAAAACCTGTGTTCCTGTCATCTGCCTTTATCATTCTCCATCTCTTCTCACTGTTCATATCTATTGTCCTCAGGACTACTTTTGATTCCATTCTCTCAATTTGTTTCTTTTTTCTCCATCCCTAATCTCACCATTCCTAGCTATCTTCAGGACCCATTCAATGTCTTGAAATTTCAAAAGCTTGGCCTCTTCATCTTCTGAGATCATCATTTTTTCTGTAAATTCATCTATTTCTTGGTTCTAATCAATACTTGAAATTGTTTTTTTTTCTTTTAACATATAACCTGAAACCCTTATTCTTTCATCTCTCCTTCTTATTCATCAGTACATTTTCTTGATTTTCCAGAAATTTACAGGCCCTTCCCTCCTGTACATTTTCAGTTCTTTCCACAAACATTTACTCCCTTCCCTCTGCAGTTCACCATAGTTCCTCATAGCCAAAACTCTATTGACAGTATTTTCAGGAGTCTTGCCATAACTTTGTGCCAGTATAGCACCACTAGAGAAAATCTCAGAGTTATCTATAAAGTAATGTTCCTCCCCTTGTTTGCCAATTATTTTGTTCATCCATAGTTCTCCCTCTCTTATTCCACAGAGTGGTTAAACCTTGACTCCTCAGCCTCCATGACTTGTCTATTCCAATCAAATCATATCTGTTTCTGATAATCTTCTAAGTGATTTTAATATTTTCCTTCTCTCTTGTTCTATTTTACTTAACTAAGTTATACTTATTCTTGAGGTTGAACTTAAACATCACTTTCTTTATGCAGTTATTCAGGTTAGTATTCCCTCCATGTTATTCTTTGCTCATTGTATCTCTTCCAGTGTTTTGATTTCTGATTTAATTACACATCTTTCCCAATATGTTGATAACAACATAGGAGGAATAAATATCTCTCTTTAAATAAAAACAACTTTTTTCCAAAGCAGTTTATGAAAATCATTGAAATACCTAAGGATACAAAGGTGTTTATAATAAAGTTCTGCCCCATAATGACCAATATCCAATCTTACTTCCCAAAGTAAATTACATTGTACTATTTACACTGTTAGTACTTTCTAGGAGATCTTACAACTGCATATAATATGCTCATGTCATTGTTTTGGGGGCTTTCTTCTAAGACATTAACAACTATCCTTCTACAATAACATCAAAATTTGCACTTCACTTTAGCCAAAAGGCCAAGAAGCAATTATAACAAATCAAAATTCAACTTGACCTAACCCAACTTCTCCTCACTTAATTTACATTTATATTTTAAAATTAAATTTATAATATCATTGTAGTTTTTTTAAAGATTATTTATTTGAGAGATAGAGAGAGCATGTGAGCAGGGAAAGGGGAAGATGGAGATGGAGAGAATGAATGTCAAGCAGACTCCCTGCTGAGCACAGAGCCTGAAGCAGGACTTGATCTCAAGACCCTGAGATCATGACCTGAGCCAAAATCATGACCTAGGTCAGACGTTTAATTGACTAAGCCACCCAGGAGCCCCTAGTGTTGCAACTTTTAATAATATGCATAGGTTTTTATTTCATGATTTGTTGTTTTACTGTTGTGGTCCAGAATCAATAGACCAATATTTGACTCCTCAATTTGTTACATGACCACATCTTTCTCTTATTCTCCTCCATTCTACCTCCAACATTCTGATAACTCTTCCTCTAAATTTTAAAAATGGATAACTGAGGGGCACCTGGGTGGCCCAGTGGGTTAAAGCCTCTGCCTTCGGCTCAGTTCATGATCTCAGGGTCTTGGGATTGAGCCACACATCCAGCTCTCTGCTCAGCAGGGAGCCTGCTTCCCCCTCTCTCTCTGCCTGCCTCTCTGCCTACTTGTGATCTCTGTCTGTCAAATAAATAAAATTTAAAAAAATGGATAACTGATATGCTATCATATTCATAATTAAGTCTATATTTTATAGCAATGTATAAAATGGGACTTTTCCTTTTATATGAAAAGACCTGACAGACACCAAGTACAGGGCATCTAAAAGTTGGCCACATTTGTTTCCTGTTAACTCTATCACCTTTTCTAACTAGTCTGTATAATCAGAATACTACTATTTACAGAATTAAAGAAATGTGTAGAAGTTTTATCATACTATTGTGGAGATCTAGGGTCTCTCTCTTTCCTGAATATGTAAATAAATATCTTTTTGAGTATTTGCAAATTTATGTGGTATAAATACTGTGTGGCAGGTTTTTGGGCTACGAACGTCATATCAAGGAATGTGTTTTCGGGAAGAGATATGCTGAATCTGCTCTTTGTAGAGAGATTGAGCTGAATCAGCTCAATACAAGCTGGCTCCAGGGAACCATTGACTAGATGGGGGAAAAAGGGAAAACTTACAGGGATTTGAAAAGGCTGCAAAGAAGGGATGTTGGCCTCTTGCTTTCCAGCTGGATATTTCATGTATCATTAGAAAAGGAGTAAAATCATGTGGAAGTATTCTTGAATTTCACATGTATCCTTGTTAATCAGAGTTACACATGAACATAGAGACTGTTGCCTGCCTGAATCATTCCAGTCATAAATTCAGGGCAAGGAGAATGGGCAGTAATGACACAGTCTGCAATTTTTTTTTTTTTTAATCTGTATTGATTATGTTTCCTTAGTTCCAAGTAGATCCAGATAAGTTTCAGTTTGCTTTGATAGAACCTAAACAAGAAGGTTGCGTAGGGAGAAACAGTGGAGGAGGAAAAATGTTTCTTTGGCCCTCTTAGAGTCCTTGGCCAGGTCTGAATATTAAACTGATAAAGAGAGATTAATAGGAGAAAAGCATACAGATTTCTTTAAGTTTTACATGACATAAAAATCTTCATAAGGAAATGAAGACCCTGAAAAATGGTTTAAATTATGTTTTGGTGCTAGGTTTGATGAAAAATGAAAAACTGGAAATATACAATAGGGGAAAATATGAGCTAAGTATTGTAAACTAAGTATTGTAGACAGCAAGGCCTATTTATTTGGATTCTTTTCAGTGTCCCTTTGTCTTGGGAGATCACAACCTTCCTTTCCTCCAAGTATAGAGAAGGCAACTCACACGTGAAGATTTTATGACATGCTTCAGGAGAAAAGAACAGGAAAGTCAGAGAAAGACCTCCCTGTTTTTGATGTTTTCTCAAATAGCTTTTTCCTTCAGTTTACAGTCTTCAATATGCCAAAATGAAATATTTTCAGGTAGCATGTGTTGAACTCCATCAGTTTCAATGAGGGTCAGAGAACTTTCACAATAAAAATATATTGTGTATATAATCAGGAACAAGAGCTGAGAAAACAATGGAGAACATCATGCCAAGATGAGGAAACAGCACAGAATCTAGGTTGAGCTTCTAACACCCATGCTCCATGAAAGAGATGGCATTGAGCCATTTCTATTATTATGGCCATTAAAAAAAAAAAAAAGGAGGACAATATGAAGACACTTCCAAGAAGCTGGCTTACAGACCCCATTAACAAAACTTTGACAAATACTCACAGTGACTACAAAGAGAACAGATAACTGTGGTCTTAATTCTGTGCAACAATGTGTCTACTAAAAATAAGAGGGATCATAGAACATTAAGTGATATCTAGCAGTCTCTTGTCACACACATTCTTACTTGTACCTTGCTATTCCCAGGTCATACATTTTTCTCTATTGCTGCAGTCCTTCCATAAATTGTTAAGCATATGCTGTTACTATCTTTTACCAGGAACCATAATGTCTATCTTGGTGATCACTGAAGCCCCAGCATCTATCATAGTCTCTAGTAATTAGTAAGCACTCAAAATACATTTGCTTGCTGAATAAATAAGTAAAAGACCAGAACCAAAAGGAACTGGCACATGGTAGTCACTAAATAAATATTCATTCCTTTTTATACTTCCTATTTCTAGCAAACTCAGTTGCTATATGCATTTAAAACACAGTATAATGATCTTTTTTATGAATACTACAGATATTATATTGTACATGTATTTATTAAAATATGAATTCTGTTTAATTAATTTTAGATGCTCTGTTAATAGAATCCTAAATTGTAAATATTCTTAAAAATTCATCATTTTCAGGGTGCCTAGGTGGCCCAGTTATTATTTAAGTGTCTGCCTTTGGCTGAGGTTATGATCCCAGGGTACTGGAATCAATATCCACGTTGGGCTCCTTGCTCAGTGAGGACTCTGCTTCTCCCTCTCCTCCCTGCCTTTGTTCTCCTCTTCATTAAGTCTCTTGCTATCTCTGTCACTATCTCTGTCTCTCTCTCTCTCTCAAATAAATAAATAAAACCTTTTAAAAAATTCATCATTTTCAGTATTTTTCTTCTTTAATTTCTTCATAGGAATTGGTAAAAGTAAAAACTATAAAATAATGTATTATTTGAAGTTTATTCAGATATTATTCATCCGCCCCAAAGATGTAGTTCTTAGATTGTGTAGCCAAAAGTAATGACAGTTATCAACCAAACCAGTACACCATGGTTTGGCATTTATAATATTTTCCATAAAGTTTAGTTCATAATTAAACATAAGACATGGACAAATCAAATTTGGAAAAATTTCACCATGATATCCCAAGACCTGTCTTACTTCAAAGATTACCTGTGTCTGATCAGTAAAATACAGTTCTAACCCACAGTATTAGAATTATTTGAACGATATGTCAGGTAGATCAGAATTGTCAGTCGTGTTTGCAAACACACAAAACCATTTTTTAATTAAATACAAAGGTAGTAAGTCAACAGACAAGCTTCCAGATGCTAAATTAAGGATAAAATATTTTTGCCCACTTTAAGACATGACTAATAGAACTATGTTAGGATTATTAGCATTTAAAGAGTATGGATTTCAGAGTTAGCCAAACCTGATTTCTTTATGAAATCAACATTACTATGGTAAGTTGATGTGCAATATAATTCATTGATTTTTAAGTTTATAAGTCAATGAAGTTTAACAACATACATATTTATGTAACCACCTTATTAATTGAGATATAGAACATTTTGTAACAATCCATTCAATACCACTTTGCAGTTAATCCTTTCCACCACCCCTGGTCCCTGGAATCCAGATTTAATTTGTCTCTATTGTTTTGCTTTCTAAAATTCTATATAAGTGGAAACATATTAAGTATATGTTTCTTTATGTTGACTTACTTCTCTTAGCAAAATACTTTTGAGATTCATCCATTTTTGCATGGATAACTAGTTTGTTCTTTTTTATTGCTAAGTGCTAGTGGTATATTAAATTATCTGAATATACTCTATATTGTTTATTGATTCAGAATTCATAAAAAATTACTTGCTCCTAGTTTTAGCTATTATGAATGAAGGTATTATAATAATTTGTGTCTAATTCTTTATGTGGACATACATTTTCATTTTCTTTGTATAAATCTAGAGGCGAGATTTAGGGGTGGTACAGTATGTTTAACTTTTTTTTGTGGGATGACCAAACTATAGTCCAAAGTGGGTGTACAATTTTTTATTTTAACCAACAACAAATTTGCCCTTGCTCTACTTTATTGCCAACACATATATTGTCAATTTTTTTATATTGTAGCCTTTCTAATCTTGTATAGTTGTATCTCATTGGTGTTTTTATTTGCATTTTCCTATTATAAATGATGTCAAGCATCCTTTTGTATCCTTAGTTGCCATTCTTTGGTGGAGTAGCTCTTCAAATTTTTTGCCAGTTTGCAATATGCTTGATTGCCTTCTTATGTTTGAGTTGTAAGAGCTCCTTTATTTTTTTTTTAAGATTATTTATTTGAGAGCAAGAGAGAGCATGCAAGGGGGGTTACAGAGGGAGAGAATCATCAAGTAGACTCCTTGAGTGCAGATCCAAGCAGGGCTTGACCTCAGGACTCATGAGATCATGGCCTGAGCCAAAACCAAGAGCCAGATGTTCAACACATTGAGTCACCCAGGCACCCCAGAGTTGTAGGAGTTCATTTTTAACATTCTAGGTGTCTTTTATGAAATATCTGTTTTAAATAGCTTTCTCCCAGTCTATAGCTTGCATTTTCATTTTCTTAACAATGTCGTCTGATTAACAAAGCTTTTCAATTTAGATGAATACACACACACACACACACACACACAGTTGTTGTTAGAAGTTCAGAAATCTTGTGTCCTAAGAAATTTTTGCCTAACCTAAAGACAGAAAATTAAAAATAAATAAATAAATAAATAAACAAACAAACAATCAAAAAACACTTTTATAGTTTTACTTCTTAGATTTAAGTCTATTATTCATTTCCAAGTAAATTTCATTTATGGTGTGAGGTAACAGTTGAGGTTGAGATTTTCCAGTGAGCAATCTAATGATTCTAGCAACATTCATTTTAAAGATTTGCCAGTTTGGGGCACTTGGGTGGCTCAGTTGGTTAAGTGACTGCCTTCAGCTCAGGTTATGATCCTGGAGTCCTGGGATCCAGTCCTATACCAGGCTCCTGAATCAGCAGGGAATTTGCTTCTCCCTCTGACCCTCTCCCTTCTCATGCTATCTCTTTTACTTTCTCTCTCTCTCTCAAGTAAATAAATAAATAAATAAATAAATCTTAAAGATTTCCCAGTTTAATGACTACTAAGCAACTTCGCTTCTTACTGAAAATCAACTGGCTGTGGGTCTGTTTCTGAACGTTATATTCTGTTTCATTGATCCCTATGTCTACCCTTAATGCCAACATCTACCCTCTTGATTGTTGTAGTTTTAGACTAAGTTTTGAAATCAGGTATTTTAAGTATTCCAACTTTCTTTATTTCAAAATTATTTTGACTATTCTAGGTAGTTCCCATTTCCAACTACATTTTAGAATAAGCTTTTAGTTTTAACAAAATTTTTAATTTCTAGAATATTGTTAAATTTTTAAATAAGATCTAGCATTTATTATCTTTGTTGCCATGGTTGTTAGGGAATCCCTCAAATCTATCCATGTTTTATATTTATAAAACAGAAAACATATCATCAAATTCACAAAGGACTTTTCTGAATTGATGTGATAATGATAATTAATAACCTCTCAGTTTGTAACATATTCAACATTCTATAAATGTCACTTTCCTTCATTGTGATTTTTCTTTCCCGCAAAACATAAACAGCTTAGGTGCCTGTGCCTTGACAATTACTGGATTTTACCTGTTTGAAACTCATGTTAAGATAAACTTAGGTACAAATCTAAGTTTTTGAATTTCACTGAGTTTCATTAACAACTTTTACATATGTCTGAAGTAAAGTTTGGGTGCTTGAGACTAAAATCTGCTGACACAAATAAAAGTGCCATATGGATAGATGATTTTTGTAGTCAATACAATTATTGTTGAATGGAGCTGAATAAAAGGTCTTTTTATTGGTCCTCATAACTTTCAATAGAGGTAAATATTTGTTGTTAATTTCTTCTTCCACTACTGAACATTCATAAAATGCTTTTTTAGCTCATTCTATAAGGCAATATTAAACAGTTATATTTGAACTCTTCTGGTTAATGATTTGAATAGAAATAATGGATATAATCTGCAACTCTGAGCATGAGAAGTTTAAGTTTTACATGTTCCTGAAAACCTGTGCTTACTTGTCAAAATCTTTACAACTTCTTAGTATATTTTCATTTCTTATCCAGAGAATATGTTTCCTTCATATTTTCTTTTTTTAGGGATTTAGATTTATCAAATTTTGTTTTATGTTGATGAAGAGTATAATGCAATAATTAAAAAAAACAAAAGCAAATGAATTTTGATAGTGAAATATAATGATATTTGCTAATTTACTTTTCATTATCTGTAGGGATTCCCCAGGACACATAATACTCAATTCCATCCTTGCCTATAAACTATCTCAAAATTATCACACTCACTCTGTTTCAACTACCCCTGATGTGGATTCTGATAAACGGATACCTCTAGATATCATGAATCACACTAGCATTTCTAAACTCCAATTAAATATATTTTCTGAATTTCTTTAGGCAACTCAAAATCAAGATATTCAAATAAATGATCTCTTCTCCTAATCTATATTCTAAAATCTGTCTTTACATTCAAATGACTTTTTCTCATTAATATAAACAATGTAAACTCAACATAGATAATATGAGAATAGCAAAACTATAAAAATGAAATGTGAATCACCTTTGATTTCAGCACTTAATAGGAATCACTTTTCTATCCAGCTTTTTTTAATGTACATGAATCTATTTATATTATAATATTACAATGTCTTATAAAATTATTACAGGAGATTGAGATAAGAACATATACATTTTACCTTATTTTTATTAAGCCAAGAAAAAATCCCATGCCATTTTATAGTCTTTGAAAATAATTTTTTAATGAGTGCATAAAAATTTATCATGTGGATAAGCTGTTGCTAGATATATTGGTGTTTATAGAGATTACTTTTCCAAGATTTTATTTATTTATTTGAGAGAACAAAAGTGGGAGTGGTAGGGCAGAGGGAGAGGGAGAAGCAGACTCCTCACTGAGTAGGAAGTCTAATGTAGGGCTAGACCCCAACACACTGAGATCAAAGGTAGCAGAAGGCAGGTATTTAACCAACTGAGCCACCCAGGTACTGCTATTTCCTACATTATATAAAATGTTGCAGCAAACATCGTCTACATAAAGTTTTCACTGATTTTTAACTCTATAATAAACTCCCTACAAATAAATTGATCAGTGTATGAAAAATTTTAAAGAATATTATATCAAGTTGTAATTCAGAAGAATTGTATTGATATAAAATTACACTCACAAGTGGACCAAATTTTTACTTTCCTTTATTATCATTGTTAAAACCTTTTTTATTTTATAGGCAAATTTTAAACTTCATATTAATTTCATTTATTTTGTTTACTGGTGAAGGTAATTTTTTTGTATCAATTTTAGCACTTTGATCATAATATACAATATTTTTAATTTTGACACTTCTATTTATTTTTTATTTTTAATCTGTAGAACATTTTTAAGACACTTATTTACTTGAGGCACCTGGGTGGCTTAGTCAGTTAAGGATCTGCTTTCCTCCCAGGTCATGATCTCAGGGTCCTGGGTTCAAGCCCCATGTCAGGCTCCATGCTCAGCGGGGAGCTGGCTTCTCCCTCTCCTCCCTGCTTCTGCTCTCTGTCGCTTTTTCTGTCTTTCTCTCTTTCAAGTCAATAAATAAAATCTTAAAAAAAAAAAAGATTTATTTATTTACTTGAGAGAAACAGAGCATGCAAGCACATGTAAGATTGGGGGGAGGGGCAGAGGGAGCGAATCTTCAACCAGAAACAGGCTCCCTGCTGAGCACGGAGTCTGAGGCAGGGCTCAATCCAAAGAACCATGAGATCATGACCCAAGCCAAAACCAAGGGTTGGAACTCAACTGAGTGTTCTGAGCCACCCAGGCACGACTTCATTTATTTTTTAAAATTTTTTGAATTGATATTTTAATGGCTTATTGGCATTTTTATATGTTTAGAGATAGTAATATTTTGTTATATATCACTTTTTTTCAAATTTTTTCATAAGCCTCTCTCACTTTTAATCACTTCTAGATTCTCGTAGAATTTTTCATCATTCATTTAATTTTCTTTATTACCTTTTGCAGGTAGCTGCCTAAAATGGAGAGATTATTTTGTGTTGTCATCGTTTCTATTTATTTCAAGCAGTCTATTTTTATCGGTTTTAATCTTAGCTTATTCAAATCTATTTCTTACAATAGAATTTATTTTAATGGACCCAAGTATTTCTCCTCTAAATTGTCTTGTTTGTTATGTAAATTATTTTCAAATTGATGGCCTCCATGTTTGTCTTCAAGAAAAAGTTCTCTTTGCTTTGTGTCACAAGACTTTTATGGACCCAATGTTCTAGTAAATTTGTTTTCCTTTTTTGCTCATATCTGGATAGAGAGAAGTCTAGTCAAAAGTACCCTTTAGTAACGTACCATGGTAGAATACTAATGGCCACTATCAGTAGCTATTTTGAGTTGTGGTTGCTTCACTTTTCAGAGAAGAGATCTGAAGGACAGTCATGGTGATATTTATAGTTGTCCAGGAGGGACAAATTCTCTGCTCCTTGTGGAAGAGCATCTGTTAAACAAATCATACCTGCCCTCTTTCTACCCTGTCAGTTACATTTCCCACAGGAATGAGTGTGACTTCTAAGGACTAAGTTTGAGCAATGGTACATTACCTGCTTAGATCAGCTAGTCCTTTTATCCTTTTTGATATATACTTACCTACAGAGAACACACATTCTATGCTGCACTTTCATCCCATACAAGGACAGATCCCCTCAGAATAGGCCTATATAGGCTCAGCACTGCCAATGACTATGAATCAATGAATCTAATTTGGGTATGAAAAATTAGGCAGCCCACTTTAAAATCTTAAAACATACTTTCCAGTCATATAAAGATAATTTTTATCTTCATCTGCTTAATTCCCTGTTGTTCATATTTATTACTATTTTTAATTTAGGAGAAAATTGATTTCGTTATACTCTTGAAGTTCATAACACATCTTTACTGTTGACCTAAGTATCTCAGTTTATCTATTTTTTATCTTCATACCTATACCCACATCAATTATCTCCCTCAGGTAACAATTTTAATATGTTCCTTATATTTAAAGATTTTATTTATTTATTTGACAGAAATCACAATTAGGCAGAGAGGCAGGCGGGGGTGTGTGTGGGAAGCAGGCTCCCCACCGAGCAGGGAGCCCGATGTGGGGCTCAATCCCAGGACCCCAAGATCATGACCTGAGCTGAAGGCAGAGGCTTTAACCCACTGAGCCACTCAGGTGCCCCTGTGTTCCTTATACGTAAGTGTTCATGGAAAACATATGCCAGTGTTTGTGTCCATTTTTAATTTACATAACATCATGTTCTGTATCTCACTCTCTCCTTAAAAAATTAGTTTTTATTTGTTTTATTTTTTATTGTGTAAAAATCTATGGAATATGTTCACCATACTTTACCATTTCTATTTGGTATATTATCAATATTGAGATTGTCTTCAACTTTTAACATAGTTAACATGGCATTGAACATTTTAGAATATGACACCTATACAATTTCCCTGGGATTTATACCCAGGATTGAAATTGCTGATTGATAAGGTATGTTTTATTTAATTTGAGTAAATAGTGCCAGAATAACTTCTTGGTGGATGCCCCAGTATAAACTCCCTCTCAGAGAGGATGGGGTTTTTGTATGCCCACCTTCTTGCTGGTGCTTGATATTATCTTGCTTTATAATTTTTACCTAATAAATCTAAGGTGAAATTTCACTGGAAGTGAAGTTTCTTTGTTTTAATGTTCATTAGTCTGCTTACAAAGGTTTATCTCTCTCAATGCCTTTAATTCACCTGCTTCTGTAGTAACTATTGTGTTAGGACTTAATTCTGCTATTATATTATTTCCCTTCTACTGTTGTCTCTTTTTATTTCCTTCTTCTCTTTTATTGGTTTAAATTAAATAGACTGAGATTACTTCTGCTTGTTTAAAGGTTATTTCATTTTCTTATCTTGATATTTGTTAGCCAAAGATCCATCCTAATATATATTTACACAAAATGCTCCCTTTGAAGAAGTCCTCTCATGAACATATGTTCTCTCCTCACTGCATTATATTGATACTGTGTACAATAATAGTCCTAGTTTATAGTGAAGTACTTTCTTTTCCTTTTCCTCATCCTAGAATTTGACAAGATACTTCAGCATTCTTACTTTTATATTTCTTGCAGCATCTTCTGAATTTATTATGCTAATCATCTGAGTATTTCCTCTGAAAGTATTTTTATTATGGGTCTTGGTGTCAAGTCTCTTGGCAATTTCATTTCAGATAATATTTTATTGTAATATTACATTAAATTAAGCAATTTTCTGGATCTAAATTATAAGTTCAACATCCTTTTAAATGAAATATTAAAATTTCTATTTATTAGCCCTCCTGCCTCCATTAAAAAGTCCTGTGTCTAAGTGTTCATTAAAACTTTGAATTTTATTATTTTTTATAATTTTAAAGTTTGCTATATTGTGTTTAGAGTAATTCTACTCCTTAGAATCCTATAAATGTTTTCAATCTGAGATACTTGATCTGTCTATACCATTGAGAAATTTATATCTATTTTTCTTCAAATATTTCCCCACTTTATTTGCATTTTCTTCTGAAACCCTTACCATCTAGAATTTTTAACTTTATCTTATATCTAACACACCTGTCATTTTTAAAGTATTTTATGTTATTTTTAAGATTTTGTTGTTGTTGTTCTTTCTCGTTGTCCTCAGCTGGAACTCCTCCTCATCATTCTTCAATTATTTGATTTTATCTATTTGACTATTTATCATTATCTATTGGGTTCCCTTTTTTAACTGTCATTTTTACACTTAATACCTAACTAATAGTATCTTAATTCTGTTTTCAAATGGCTAATATCCTTTATCTTCTTAAATATATTTATCACATATTTTGAATTTTTATTTTTCTGTTCTAATGTTTTTAATTGCACCTTACATAAGTAATACAGCTTTTTTATTTTGAGTTGTACCCTTCACTTGTTATGTGCCCCTCAGTTTTTCATACACTCTCTCTTAAAATGTGTACTATAGAATGGTCAAGGCCAGGCTGCATTCTGTATCAGCCCTTGGAAAGAACACTAGTTTTGATAGCTGTAGATCACATATGGCCATACTGATGACTCCCATCTATTGTCATTTAATAGGGCAGTTTTGCTAGCCAGACACTGCTGCTAAGTCTTTATATTACTTTAAATCAAAGACTCTTTCTGTCTCCAGAGGATCTGGATTCTAACAACCTTTCCAAGACAATACCCATGTTCTTTGAATTTCATGCTATTTTCTTATCATTGAACTTACTTCTTTATAATAAACTCCCTTTACTAACTAATATGAACAAGGTATTTTTTGTCACCAATAAATCCAGTATAAAATGTATCTGATATATTTCTAAGCAATAATAGAGGCATTGTGGAAAAATAATTTATATTTAAGAAACATTAAATCATTGACACTATTTAGAGCTTTCCCTAATATGGTCAAGATGCCAGTTCATACTAGAAGCACAATTCATTAACAAAGATTGATACTAATAATTCAGTTTGATCAAAGAGACAGTTTCTGCTTCTACTTAAAAAGAAAGACTAGCAGCAAGGAGGGATTAAGTGAATTGCTAAGTGTTGCATATTTACTTTTAGTAGTAAGGTCAAATATCTATGACCTATTTTCCTAAAAAGTCAAATTTTTTCTATTGGTTTTTCTGGAATACTTTGATAGCTAATTTTATTTTTAAATGTGTGTATTTAAGATCTGTCTTTAAATAAACAGATTTTCTTTAAAAAAAAAACAAAGAAAAGATATTATTCTGTGAAACATTTTCAGGTGTCTAATCTGCCTTTTTTAATGATTCAATGTTGAATTTGTAAAGATTTTTCTCTTGTTACAAAATAAGACTCTTTCCCCCACATCAATGTGTTCATTACTCACTTTCTGCTCATTGCTGACACAAGAAAACAGTAGCTTTATGATGAACAGGAGAAGAATCTATCAGGTCCCAGTCACTTTCCATGAACTAAGGACTGATGTCAGTGACTGTCAGATACAAGCGATTTTCCCCATAAATCTCCTTTTCCTTGCAAATCAAATCATTGTTCCCTTACATTGCACAGACTTTTGTTCAGGTTTTCTGTTGTATAAAATTTAATGAGAGCAGTCAAACAAACAAACAAACAAAAACCAAAAACAAAATTAGAAGCTGAAAATGTGTCAAAGAGAAATCTTCAAGTATGCTGAGATACATAATCATAGTTAGCTATGATTTCTTTTAGCTAGCAGCTTCTTTTTTTAAGATGCAGAGAAAAAACCCCCAAAACTTAAAGGTACAATATTGATACTGACTCCCATTTAGTGTGTATGGATTCTGTGTGTGTGTTTGTGTGTATGATATTAAATATACAATTACAGGCTCAGT
This sequence comes from Mustela putorius furo, assembly GCF_011764305.1. Classification (NCBI taxonomy): domain Eukaryota; kingdom Metazoa; phylum Chordata; class Mammalia; order Carnivora; family Mustelidae; genus Mustela; species Mustela putorius. The sequence goes on along the minus strand of NW_025422005.1, from coordinate 60,040,223 downwards.
TTAATAATAACTTGAGATTTAGAATTTAACTCAAGTTTAAAATATATGATAGTGGAATATACTCCCTACCATGGCCAGGCCCAATTATGAGAATCTCACCTATTTCCTTTTTTCCTGTCCAACAGCCGTCACTTGCTTGGCTGCTCCCGTCGTCTGTTGCCAGGGTCGTGCACCTTGAGGCAGACAGCTGGGCCTCCTTGATGGAAGATTCCCACCTCTATAATTCACCTAGACCTCTTTAATTCACTCCCACCCATCATCTGCCAGAGGTACAGCTTTACGATTGTTTGAACATATCACAAGATATATCTGTTTGCTTTGCCCTTTGGGTACACTAATCTTTTTTTCTGAGACTGTGTACTTATTGGGGGAGAGGTTATTGTTTCTAGTCAGGGGGTGTGAAGACATAATGAGAAATGTGCTTAATTTATGGTCACTGTTGCTATTTGCCTTATCTGTGCTATGTCTTTTCCAGATATTTCCCAAAGGAACACTTAATTCCTCTAAAATATTTCATATATAAATCCACACTTATGTGGTAACTCACTGACACATGGTATAAACTCATTTCTTTCTATTTGCCAATTTGGCTCAATATGCTCTGGAACGAAAGTTTCCCTGATCAAATGGAAGAAACAAGAAACTCTAATAGAAAGAATATAGGTCCCTTTTCTACAACAATTTCCACATTCTCTCCAAATGAAACCCATAAAACACTTCTAGTTTTGTTTTTGCAAAATAATAGAGGGTAAGCTGTTGGATAGAAGAAGGAACTAGTTTAAAGGCTTGCTGATGTTGGAGATTTTTGTTCTTTATCCTCAAAGTTAAAAGCCTTTGGAAGAGCAAAAGATTATATCTGTGTAGGCATTTTACTATGGTGGGGATCAAATGCTACTGATTCATGCTCATTAGGGCTGTTTCTCCCTCACCTGGGAAGCTTAAAGAAGTCTTTATGAGAGCTCCCTGAGGATTGACTTCATAGGCGAGAATGATAAGATAAAATCTGTGTGGTTGGTCTTGATTTGTAAAAGAATGAGATCATTTAGTTATTATGCCCTGGGAACCTTTAAAAATTTTAAACACATAATAGTCAGAAATATACATATTAAGTCCTTTAAATCTGTGAGAGATGGGGTTACTACAATAGTCATTTTATTTTATCTCCAGTAAGAGAAAAGCTAATGTTGGTTATCCTGAGTGTGGGAGGAAAAAAAAAAAAAACAAAGCTATCAATTTCCCTTGGTTGACTTTCACATATCAAAATAATTGCACAGTATACTTGGTATATATGTGTGTATTTGCAACAACTCATAATTTTAATTCAGAAGTTATTAAGTACTTCCTGTATTTCTGTTATGAACTTGCGTTATAAACACACAGAAAGGTATATTTTCTGATAATGATTTGTCAATCTAATTGCTAATCTAATTTTGAATGACCTTAAAACCAAATGACCTCACTGTATAGTTGGAGGAATTGGAGGCCAGAAAATAGAAGGGCATGTTTGAAGGTATAGTGTCAATTAGTGCCTGTTTTTACAATACCCAGACTACATACCTCCTGATATCCTTTAACTTATTTTAAAGCTAATCACTATTATGGAGAGTTAACATGACCAAGTGGATTTTTGAACAACTTCATTTTGTTATGCCAATATTTAGCATTAGATCTATATTTACAGATGAAAAATCTCTAGGATAAAAATGTAAACAACGTTTCCATACAATGTAGTTCCTCACTGTTCTGTTTTCATGTGGGTTTGGTAAGTTCAATAAATTAACAAATATTTGTTTAGGACCCACACACTAGATATGGGGTAAGTATTAGAGTAAAAAAAAAAAAAAAAGACACAATGACTGCAATAAAAAAAGATATTTCTATTATGTCATTTATTATATTGGAGAACAATTATATGTTTGCATATCTACCTTTTCTACCCTCTTCCCAAGAAAATTCTATGATTGAATAATACAGACTGTGTCTTATGACTATAAGACTATAAGAAATATTTTCTTCAAATAATGGATCCTAACTAGAATATCCTCAGAGCATTTATAATTGATTCAAGTCCCTATCAAGATCTTCTAACTAAACAGCTTCGTGGAAGTTTCTAATTTTCTTTCCTTTAATACACAGAAATTTTCTTTCTCCTGTAATATAATATAAATACCAGAAATATCACTGACCTTTACCCCATTACCTCCTTGAATAATAATGCATTTGAGGAGGTTAAAACAAAATGCTTCAGCCAGAATTCCTCAGTTCCAAAACTTTTTTTTTTTATAAACATATATTTTTATACCCAGGGGTACAGGTCTGTGAATCACCAGGCTTACACACTTCACAGCACTCACCATAACACATACCCTCCCCAATGTCCATAATCCCACCCCCTTCTCCCAAACCCCCTCCTCCCAGCAACCCTCAGTTTGTTTTGTGAGATTAAGAGTCACTTATGGTTTGTCTCCCTCCCAATCCCATCTTGTTTCATTTATTCTTCTCCTACCCACTTAAGCCCCCATGTTGCATCACCACTTCTTCATATCAGGGAGATCACAAGATAGTTGTCTTTCGCTGCTTGACTTATTTCACTAAGCATGATATGCTCTAGTTCCATCCATGTTGTCACAAATGGCAAGATTTCATTTCTTTTGATGGCTGCATAGTATTCCATTGTGTATATATACCACTTCTTCTTTATCCATTCATCTGTTGATGGACATCTAGGTTCTTTCCATAATTTGGCTATTGTGGACATTGCTGCTATAAACATTCGGGTGCACGTGCCCCTTTGGAACACTACGTTTGTATCTTTAGGGTAAATACCCAGTAGTGCAATTGCTGGGTCATAGGGCAGTTCTATTTTCAACATTTTGAGGAACCTCCATGCTGTTTTCCAGAGTGGCTGCACCAGCTTGCATTCCCACCAACAGTGTAGGAGGGTTCCCCTTTCTCCGCATCCTCGCCAGCATCTGTCATTTCCTGACTTGTTTATTTTAGCCATTCTGACTGGTGTGAGGTGATATCGCATTGTGGTTTTGATTTGTATTTCCCTGATGCGAGTGATATGGAGCACTTTTTCATGTGTCTGTTGGCCATCTGGATGTCTTCTTTGCAGAAATGTCTGCTCATGTCCTCTGCCCATTTCTTGATTGGATTATTTGTTCTTTGGGTGTTGAGTTTGCTAAGTTCTTTATAGATTCTGGACACTAGTCCTTTATCTGATATGTCGTTTGCAAATATCTTCTCCCATTCTGTCAGTTGTCTTTTGATTTTGTTAACTGTTTCCTTTGCTGTGCAAAAGCTTTTGATCTTGATGAAATCCCAATAGTTCATTTTTGCCCTTGCTTCCCTTGCCTTTGGCGTTGTTCCTAGGAAGATGTTGCTGTGGCTGAGGTCGAAGAGGTTGCTGCCTGTGTTCTCCTCAAGGATTTTGATGGATTCCTTTTGCACATTGAGGTCCTTCATCCATTTTGAGTCTATTTTTGTGTGTGGTGTAAGGAAATGGTCCAATTTCATTTTTCTGCATGTGGCTGTCCAATTTTCCCAGCACCATTTATTGAAGAGGCTGTCTTTTTTCCATTGGACATTCTTTCCTGCAAGCTCTATTACAAAGCTGTCATCATCAAGACAGCATGGTACTGGCACAAAAACAGACACATAGATCAATGGAACAGAATAGAGAGCCCAGAAATCGACCCTCAGTTCCAAAACTTTTAACCCAGCCAAACTCACAGAACGAAATGAAATGGAGATAAGACTCAGTAGAAACTGAGAAATTGAGACACATGAAAATTTCTCCTCATCCTGTTGTCAGCTAGTAAGAATTTTTCCTTTCTCTCTTGTTCTCTAGAATCCAGAGATCATAGTCTAGAGAGGGCATTTCCACTACTTCCGCTAGAGGTGTATATTGACTTGTCTTTTATGCTGAAAGATATGATTTCAGCAGAGGGACAGTTAATCTTTTTATAGATTTTGCTCAGAGTTGCTATTGACTGTGGTTGGATTTTGTCTAATGTACCTATTTGTAAACAAGATTAGACTTGCTTTAAGACAGCAGATGATCAGCTTCTATTAGTGTTTCATGTATACTTGAAGGAATGTATATTCTGTCAGCGTTGGATGCTATATTCCAGAGATGTCAATTAGCTGAATTTAATTATGTATTTTTTTGCTCAGGTCTTCTATACATTTGATGACTTGTTGCCTGCTTTTCTATCAGCTGTTGAGACAGGTGTGTTAAATTTCCCACTATGGCATGTGTAAGCCTGTCTCTCCTTTTTATAATGTCAGTGTTTGCTTTGCATATCTGAAGCTGTATGTTACATGTATAAAAATTTACCACTTATTCCATTTTACTATAAAGTAAGGTCTCCTATATCTCTCAACCTATTTCTTACTTAAAATCTATTATGCCTCATGGTAGTATAGACATACCTGATTTTGTGTTTGGGAGGAGGGGAGGAGAATTAGGGTGACTCTGCAGAATGTATCTCTCATACTTTATATTGGAAATTCTCTATACACTTATTCAATAAGATTTGCTTTTTTTGTAAGAAAGATATTGCTTTACTTAACTTTTGACAATAATTATTTTTCTTAGAATTCAAGTACATGTTATACAAATATTGGCAAAGTTTAGTTTATATCTAACAGAAAACTTTTTTTTTGTTTGCTCATCATACTTTATGTGACTTTTCTCTCTTCTTTTGAACTACTCAGATAAGTCTACGGCCATACCACCCTGAACACGCCCGATCTTGTCTGAACTACTCAGATAAATTTTATTATTCTATTTTTCCATTTTATCACCTAAAATTCCTTATTTTTAAGATAACTTTTAATGGATATCATAGGAATAAAATCATGCTTCTATATTTTTTATATCTTAATATATATTAGTGCTTATGTCACTTCTCAGACTAAGGTTAGAACTCTAGAACCAATTAACTCCCTTTGATTCAACCTAACATGTTATTTCATGTATTTGAATTTTATGAACATCTTAAGCTTTATGATCTAATAATATTACTTAAAATTTCCTGACATCTTCATCATTTCTATGGTTCCTTATTTTTTCTGACATGTCTATGTTTCTCTCTGGATAGGTTAACTTCCTCTTGAAGATTTCTTATTAATATTTCCCTTAGAGCAGGCACAATGGACAAAAATTCATTCGCTTTCCTCTAATCGGAATGTCCCCTTTCATGTTCACATACATTTTTAAAGGATATTTTTGCTTGGTATACAATTCGAGGTTGGTCCTTGGGTTTTTTTGGTTTTATTTTGTTTTGTTTTGTTTTTCCCCATTGAATTAGAGATGCTATAATATGTCTTCCAGACTATTAAGTTTATTGAAACACCAACATTCAGAATTATCATAGCTCTCTTGGTCAAAATGTGTGGGGTTCTCCCCCACAAGCTGATTTTTTTTTCCTTTTTTCTTTGGCTTTGAATAATTTGTTTATAAAATGTCTATATGTTTTTCCTTGAAATTATTCTGATACAGATGCACAAGGATTTTTGAATTTGTGCTGGAGTTTTTCAAATGTTTTGAAAAGTTATGTCAATATTTCTTCAAATTTCAGTCTTCCCCATTCGATCTCTTTTTCTAGGGCTACAGTTTCATATATTTAAAACCTTTAACTATATTCAGCATTTGTCATACATGGTTTTCTCTGTTCTTCCATCTGTTTTGGACTCTATACTTCATTCAGGATACCATGTAAACACCTATTTTCAGTTCACCATATATCTGTTTTGTTGTACCCAATAAGCTGTTAAACTTACTAACTAACTCCTGAATTTGGGCAATTATTGAGTTGTTCAAACCTGTAATTCTGTTTGATATTTTCATTTATTACAAATCTCTGTGAAAATTACATGGTAATACCAATTTTCTTAAATCATGACTATTTTTAAGTACATTTTTATACTCCACGAATCTGTCTCTATTTTTTCTTTTGATCTTTTCTTTCTGTTGCCATGCCTCATGATTTTTAAATGCATGTTGACATGCATAATATAATTTGGAAGATCTCTGTGATGTATAATTCTTCCAAATATGGAAAAATTTATAGGAAAGCAAAGATACCACTTCTTCTATAAGCAGTGCTTTGTCCATTCAACATTAATTGGTTTCCTGCTATAGTTGGTTGTTTGTTCTTCCTTGATTAAAAAGGCAAGAACATAGCAGGAACATTGTTCTATTGTTATTGTTGCTGTTTTTTGTTTTGTTTCTGAGATTAGAGAATATGGTGTAGTAATGAAAATATTTAGGCAGTTATCTGTCATGAATTATTCCAAGCAATAATAAAGCAAGGAAAATAGCTATTAGGCAAGCATGAAAAGGAATATTAGTCTACCTAAAAGCTGAAAGCAAAGAAAGAAAATGTAAAAAATAGGTTATAGTAAATGTGGAGCTTAAGAGAACAACCCATGAAAGACCTTGTAATCATTTCTATTTTTTCTGGAGTATGTGAATGCATTGGTGGGAAGCCATTGGTGTAATTTAGACAAGAAAATGGATCAAACCTACATATTAGAATAATACCTGCAAAAGCAGGGTAGAAGATAAGTTATCAGAGGACAATAATTGAGGCAAGGATGCCTATTAAGAAGCTGTTGAAGTAGTACACTAAAATAGCACAGTAGATAAATATTTAGGACTTAGTAAATATAAGGATTTAGTAAAGGGTAAATTGTAGAAAATTAGGGAGAATCAATAGTGTGCTGATTCTGACTCATGAGAGTCAAATGAATGTGCATCTTTTCCCAACTGTGTGTTCAGTGACATCACTCTGATGGCTTGAAATTTGCCATGATAGATATTATCTATACAAAGATAATTGGCAAATGCCAAAAATCAAGGCTTATTCTTTTTCTCAGGCAACATTCAGAACATTATGCTGGGCAGAATGGATTAGCAAAATGTTTAGAAGCAAACTGTAGAATTTAGTGATTTAGTATATCTAGAGGGTGAGGAAAGGATGAGTCAAATTTATCTGTCAAGCTTTTCACTTGGGTGAGGGGATGGATACTGTTTCTATCAACAGAGATACAACCTAAGAGTAAAATTTAGGGCAGAATCTTAAATTTCAGATATAGGTGGAACATTTAAGGTGAAGTATCCAACAAGTGATAAGACATAAGAAGATTTGCATCATCAGCATGTGTGCGTAATTGTTTTAATTTCACTAGAGGAGATTATTCAAGGATAGTGTGCATGTCAGAATTAGGGGAGAAAATTTAGAGGATTTGCAAATATTAGTGGGTGAGTTGAAGTAGAGCCCAAAAGGAGGCAAAGGTCATAATGGCATGAAAACTATCAAAGTGTGCTGTTAATCTAAAAAGAAAGAAAAACAAAACAAAACAAAACAAAACAGGAGTGTTTTTTTTTTTTTTTTCCAAACAGAGGGCATGATCTGCATTGCTAAATGCAGCAGAAGTGCTCACTCAGATCCTAGAACTCAAAATATGCACTGAAGTGGATAAGTACGAAATAATTTTTGATCCAAACAAATGAAATTTCAGAGTTTGAAGAAAGTGGACAGGTGGTAATGGAGTAAATGTAGTAACTGTGATCAAACATTTGAATTTTTCCATGTAAACAGAGCAAAGAAAAATTGAGATTCAGTCTAGTAACGTACATGACACAACCAGATAAACAAAAAGAGGGGCATAGAAGAGGTCAGGAAGTGTGGAGACATAGTTTAGGGGAGAAATGGATCATGGGTGCTATGGAGAAGAGGGAGATGTGGTCAGGGAAAAGGATAAAAGAGAGGAGCACACAGTAGAATGCACAAGGAGAATGTTTTCCCAAAGCCATTGGCTTGGAAAAGAAAAGTGGTTGACTTTCATGAGTTCTTTCAACTAATGGGGATTAAAGCCTAGAGTTTCAAAGTTCAGCTGGCTTGGCTGGGATAGGACCTAGAGGGCACTGCACTACTTTTGGAGAAGACAGGCAAGCAACCTGGGGATTGAGGGGGTGACAGCCAGCTTGGACATAGAAATCTGAATAATGCCTGGGGCACACAGGGTGGAGATGATTTATTCTTCTTTGAGCTTATCCCTGAGAGACAGTATTCAGAGAGAGAGAGAGAAAGAGAGAGCTCTCTCCAGGAACAAAGGAGCTGAATGGCACCATCTCCCTCCATTTCTCCTTCAGTGTAAACACAGAGCCACCTATGGAAGAAGCCCAGCACCAACTCCAGCTATCTAATTGGCTTATGCCAAACCCCACCCTGCACTCTGGCAAGACAACTGTTCTTAGCCAAGTTTGCCTCAGTCCTACTGTGGCAGACCCCTCCCCAAGAAGACAAGCCAAACCCTGGCCCATACCCCATCTCCCATCCAGAGAGTTCTGCAGGGCATTAGTGCTGGTGGAGTTGATGTCAGGTGTCATTTCACAAGAAGACCAGGACACAACTAGTTGAAATTCACTACATTCAGATGAGGAACATCTACTGCCCAAGTCAGGCAAGGAGACCCTCTACAAATGACTGGCCTAAAGGAAACAGCAGCTAAAACACAACAGCAGAGTGCACAAAACACACACCAGAGACAATGTCTGAAGAAACAGCCAGTCCCTGGGTACTAAATGACATCTTCTTCATAAGGCCATTACTTTCAGAAGCAGGAGACAGAACTGGCGTTACTAACAAAGAGAAGAAGGCAGAGACTTAGACAAAATGCCAAAATGGAGGACTTTATCCCATATAAAAGAATAAAATAAGGCCACAACTAGAGATCTAAGTGAAATAGTTATAAATAGCATGGTTGAGGAAGAATTTAAAGCAACAATCATAAGGATACTCACAGGGCTTAAGCATGGAAGACATCAGTGAGACCCTTACTACAGAGATAAAAGAGTTAAAAAAAAAAAAAAAAGAAAAGGAATCATGAACTAAAGGAGTTCATAACCACTAAACCGGCCTTTCAAGGCATATTAAAGGAGACTCTTTTAGTGGGAAGGACAGACCAAAATTCACAAAGACTCAAAAGGAACAGAGAAAGTGTCCAGAACCAATAAAAAACATGTAATAAAATGGCACTAAATATCTATCAAAAATTTGAATGTAAATGAACTAAATGCTCCAATCAAAAGGCATAGGATATAAAAATGGATACACACAACAAAACAAGACTATCAGTATGGATCTCTTGTAGTTGCCTATAACAGATTCATTTCAGATATAAAGACACTTGCAGATTGGAAATGACAGGTTGGAGAAATATTTATCATGTAATGGATGTCAGAATAGAGCTGGAGTAGCTATACTGATAGCAAAGACTGTAACAAGAGACAAAGAAGGATAGTACATAATCATAAAGGAGAATATCCAACAAAAAGATAAATATTTATGCACCCAATATGGAAGCACCCAAATATATAAAACAAGTAATAGTAAACATAAAGGAACTAATCAATTATAACACAATAATAGTAGCGGACTTTAGCTCTCCACTTACACAGGTGGACAGATCATCTAAGCAGAAAACATGAAGAAACAATGGCTTTGATGACACACTGGACTGAATGGACTTAGATTTATTCAGAACATTTCATTCTAAAAAATGGGAGACTGCACATTCTTTCAAAGTGCACATGGAATGTTCTCCAGAATAGATTTCATACTGGGTCACAAAATAGGTTTCAACAAATACTAAAAAATTGAAATCATACCATGCAACTTTTGTGACCACAAACCTATGCAACTAGAAGTCAAGCACAAGAAAAAATTTGGAGAGATCACAAATAGATAGAGGTTGAACAATATGCTACTAAACAATGGATGGATCAACCAGGAAAACAAAGAAAAAAAATAAATAAAACATGGAGAAAATGAAATAAAAACACAATGATCCAAAACCTTTGGGATGCAGCAAAAGTATCCCAAATTTCATCCCACCTAAAATTTCAAGTAATAATGCATATAATGTGCAATAAAAATTTCAAATAAACAACCTAACCTTATACCAAAAGGAGCTAGACAAAGAACAAATTAAGCCTTAACTCAATAGAAGAAGAGAAATAATAAGATCAGAGCAGAAATAAATGATAGAGAAACTAAAAAATAAAAATAATAGAACATTTCTTTGAAAGAATGAATAAAATTGATAAATGCACAGCCAAACTTATCAAAAAGAAAAGACAAAGAAACCAAATAAGTAAAATCACAAATGAGAGAGGAGAAATAACAACCAATAAGACAGAAGTACAAACAACTATAAAAGAACTATTAAGAAAAACTATACGCCAACATGTCAGACAATCTGGAGGAAATGAGTAAAGTCCTAGAAACATAAACTATAAAAACAGAAATAAGAAGAAACAGAAAACCTGAACAGATAACCAACAAATAAACTGACTCAGTAATTAAAAATACAAAACAAAACAACAACAACAACAAAACAAAAACAAAAGAAAAAAAAAAAAAAACTCCTACCAAACAAAAGTCCAGGACCAGATGGCTTCACAGGGGAATTCTACCAAACATTTAAAGAAGAGTTAATATTATTCATCTCAAAATATTTCAAAAAATAGAAAAGGAAGGGAAACTTTCAAACTCATTCTATGAGGCTAACATTACCCTGATACCAAAACAAGATAAAGACTCAATTATAAAAGAGAACTACAGACCAATATTGTTGATGAACATGGATGCAAAAATTCTCAGTGAAATATTAGCAAACCAAGTCCAACAATACATTTAACTAATGAATCACTGAGTACTGCATCAAAAACTAATGATATTTTATATGCTGGCTAATTCAACATAATAAAAAGAAACACAATACATTTAAAAAATCATTCACCATGATCAAGTGGGATATAGTCCTGGATTAAAGTATGTTTCAATATTTGCAAATCAATCAATGTGATACACCACATTAATAAAAGATAGGACAAGAACCATATGATTATTTAATAGGTGCAGAAAAAGCATTTGACAAAGTAAAAGATCCATTTATGATAAAAACCCTCAACAATGTAGGTTTAGAGGGAATATACCTCAGCAAATATAGGTCATATATGAAAACCCCACAGCTATTATCATCCTCAATTGGGAAAAACTGAGATTTTCCTCTACCATCAGGACGAAGACAAGGATGTCCTCACTCACCAGTATTATTTAACATAGTACTCGAAGTCTTAGCCACAGCAATCAGGCAACAGAAAGAAATAAAATCACCCAAATCAGCAAGGAAGAAGTCTAACTTTCATTATTTGCAGATGACAGGATACCCTATATAGAAAACCCAAAGACTCCACAAAATAGCTAGAACTGATACATGAATTCAGTAAAGTTGCACAATACAAAATCAGTGAACAGAAATTTGTTGCATTTCTGTACACCAATAATGAAGCAACAGAAAGAGCAATTAAGAAAACAATTCCATAGGGCGCCTGGGTGGCTCAGTGGGTTAAAGCCTCTGCCTTCGGTTCAGGTCATGATCCCAGGGTCCTGGGATCGAGCCCCACATCAGGCTGTCTGCTCCGCGGAGAGCCTGCTTCCTCCTCTCTCTCTCTCTCTGCCTGCCTCTCTGCCTACTTGTGATCTCTGTCTGTCAAATAAATAAATAAAATCTTTAAAAAAAATTATAAAAAAAAAAAAAGAAAACAATTCCATGGTACTGGCACAAAAACAGACACATAGACCAGTGGAACAAAATAGAGAGCCCAGATATGGACCTACAACTCAATCATCAAATAATCTCTGCCAAAGCAGGAGAAAATATACAGTGAAAAAAAAAAAAAGTCTCTTCAATAAATGGTGCTGGGAAAATTGGACAGCTACATATAGAAGAATGAAACTCAACCATTCTCTTACACCATACACAAAGATAAACTTGAAATGGATAAAACACATCAATGTGAGGCAGGAATCTATCAAAATCCTAGAGAAGAACATAACCAGTAACCTCTTTCACATCAGCCATAACAACTTCTTTCAAGATATGTCTCCAAAGGCAAAGGAAACAAAAGCAAAAATGAACTTTGGGGACTTCGTCAAGATCATAAGTTTCAACAGAACAGAGGCAACCCATGGAATGGGATGCAAATGACACTACAGACAGAGGGTTGATATCCAAGATTTATAAAGAACTCCTCAAACTCAACACATACAAAACAGATAATCACATCCAAAAAATGGGCAGAAGACATGAACAGACACTTCTCCAAAGAAGATATATAAGTGGCTAACAGACATGAAAAAATGCTCATCATCATTAGCCATCAGGGAGATTCAAATCAAAACCACATTGAAATACCACCGTACACCAGTCCGAATGATCAAAATCAACAAGACAGTAAACAGCAAGTGTTGGAGAGAATGTGGAGAGAGGGGAATCCTTTTAAGTGAGTTGGGGGAAATCAGAGGTGGAGACAAACCATGAAAGACTGTGGACTCTAAGAAACAAACTGAGGGTTTTGGAGGGAAGGGGATGGGGGGTTGGGTGAACCTGGTGGTGGGTATTAAGGAGGGCACATATTGCATGGAGCACTGGGTGTGGTGCATAAACAATGAATTTTGGAGCACTGAAAATTAAATTAAATTAAATTAAAAAATAATTATATCATAAACCTAACTAAATAGATGAAAGACCTATATTATTAAAACTATAAAACACTGGTGAAAGAAATTGAAGATGACACAAAGAAATAGGGAAAAAAAAATCCATGTTCTTGGATTAGAAGAACAAACATTGTTAAAATGTCTACACTACCCAAAACAATCTACATATTAATGCTATTCCTAATAAAATGCCAAAGTGTTTTTCACAGAGCTAGAACAAACCTTCTTAAAATTTGTATATAACCACAAAAGCCAAAGCAGCTTTGAAAAAGAAAAGCAAAACTGGAGGCATCACAATTCTGGGCTTCAAGTTTTATTACAAAGCTGTAGTGAATAAGACAGTATGGTACTGGCACAAAAAGAGACTACATATATCAATAGAACAGAATGGAGAACTCAGAAATGCATTCAGAACTATATGGTCAATTAATTTTTGACAAACAGGGAAGAATATCCAGTGGGAAAAAAGACAGTCGCTTTAACAAATGATATTGGTAAAACTGGACATCAACATGAAAAATAATGAAACTGGACCCCTACATATAGACACACATATACACATATACATATATATACACACACACAAACACATATACATACACATACACAGATATCTATCTATCTATCTATAATGGACTATTACTTGACCATAAAAAAGAAAGAAATCTTGCCATCTGAAATGACATTGATGGGGCTAGAGCACATTATGTTAAGTGAAAAAGTCATTCGAGAGTACCATATGATTTCACTCATATGTGGAATTTAAGAAATAAAACAAATGAGTAAAAGGTGAAAGAGAGAGAGAAAGAGGAGGACAAACCAAGAAACAGACTCTTAACTATAGAGAAGAAACTGATGGTTACCAGAGGGGTGGTGGGTGGGGGATGGAGGAAATAGGTGTTAGAGTTTAAGGAGGGCACCTGCTGTGAAGAGCACTGGGTGTTGTAGGGAAGTCTTGAATCACTATCATTGCACATCTGAAACTAATATTACACTGTATGTTAAATAACTGGAATTTAAATACACATTTTAAAAATAAAAATAAATTGGGCGCCTGGGTGGCTCAGTGGGTTAAGCCGCTGCCTTCAGCTCAGGTCATGATCTCAGGGTCCTGGGATCGAGTCCCGCATCGGGCTCTCTGCTCAGCAGGGGCCTGCTTCCTTCCCTTCCCCTCTCTCTGCCTGCCTCTCTGCCTACTGTGATCTCTCTCTGTCAAATAAATAAATAAAATCTTTTAAAAAATAAATAAATAAATAAAATAAAATAAAAATAAATAAATAAGAAAGAAAAAAAAGAGGGTAATAACCATGGTAATCACTTCACCAGTCTTTTATAAAATAGGATTATGGAATGCATGCTAATAAAAAAAAAAAACAGTAATTGTGACCATATCTGGGAGACTCTGAGCCTCACTGGGCTCTCTGTAATAGTTATGAGGTTACTTTTTGTTAGTTACCAGAGAAAATATATGTTAAATTACTTAATACAGTTCCTGGGAAAAGATTGCTTACACAAGTTTCTTTCACCATCTTTGACAGCATGGTTAGTGACCTTGAATCACAAAAGGATCAATGTTTGCAGGTTAAATAAGGCCTCTGAATGAGAATGTCAAAGATACACACACTGGTCATATAACTTTAATGATGATCCTTAATTTTGCTCACAGTCTGTACCTAAGTTTTAACAATGGGACCTCTGCTTGCCTTGAAAATGAGTTTCAGCCTTGTTCAAAAATTCTATTATTTGGTTTGTTACTTTTTTTTTTTCGCTCCATGCAAAAGTTCTGGTTTTTGCAATCTTCTGGCCCCAGACTCCTTGGATCCCCTACATTTATTCCCCAAAGGTAATATATGCTCTGTTTCATTTAGCTTTTCCAAATCTTACCTTTTCTTTAAACTCTGATTCAAGCCCCATCTACTCCTGAAAATCTTTTTTGTTTAATCTCACCTACTCTAAGAGATTTTTTCTTTGGTATTCAGTCCCTAATCATATTTATCATTCCTTGAATACCTAATATTTTTGTGACTTCTCTTGAATCATGTATTATGTTTTTGTTTCTCACTTCAAATTTTAATGTGTTGTATGTCATCTCTTCACCTGGAATACATGTTCCTTGTGGGGTTATTTTACTTTGTTTCCATCCAAAGGAACTTCTAATAGTATCATACTTATGATAAAATTTTAATAGATACCTTTTGAATACTGATCACCTACTGAATACTGTATAGTTACTCTAAGAACAGAATGTATTTATGCTGCTAGCAAATCCTTTGAGAATGTTCAGATACCCTGGTCACATAGATACTGCATTAAGGATTTTGAAATATTATACATGAGAACAACTTATCTCGGTCAAATTCTCACCATGGCAACAACTGCTTATTTCACAAAGAATGAGACTGATTTCTATTGTAGGTAATGTAAAGCTGGATGTTTTAGAGTGTTTTGTTTTGTTTTGTTTTTAAAGTGGAGTTATACACACATACATACAATAGTCCCATTTAAATAGATTACAAGTGTAAAATTCTTTAGGAATTAGTTATGTTTAGAACTCATTTTAGAAACATATTTACTCAAAAAGAAGATTACAGCCATGATCCAACTTTACCTTAACATCAGTGTTTTCTATATTAAGCCACGGACAGAGTCTTTGTATTATCCACTCAACAAAACTGTTTACCAGGGATTTACTTGATTCATGGGATAAAATGAGAGGATAATTTTGGGGGAAGCTAAAAATTATGCACATTTAATAGGTATCAATACACCTAAAAGTATTAATTCACAGGAATGACTCCTTCTGTAATGTTCAAACACTTGAAAGATTACATTGGGCTTTTTAATGATAATATCTCCTTATAATTATTATTTTTTGACATTTCACTATACTAATTGACACTTTTATGTCTTTTCCCTGAGGTGGAGTGTAGCCCTAACTGTAATTACCATCCTGGTGATTCCTTTCCAAACTCTGATCCAGCTCAATTCAGTAGAAGTCCATTTCTAAAAATTTCAGAGAGTTTAGAAAAAAGAGAAATAGCTCTTATTAAGAAAACTCTGGATGTGTGGCAATTTTTGCAGGGAATATAGTGTTTTGAATAAGAAATATTATTATATGTATAATACCACCTGAAGTGGAATGAACTTATTTTCTTCAGTGAGACTAAATAATATCTGAAAGTCTAAAAAAGGGTTTGGGCGACTGACGTCTATGGCATTCTAAATTCTAAATTCTAATCAAGTGTTACAATATTATATGTTATATATATAATTTAATATATTTATATATGGATAATTTTAGTGTTAATATATATAAGCACTAAATTATCTTACCAGTGCCTGAGTTTTTAATATCTGTCTCTATAAATTGTAAAATTAATAGACAGAAAATATTTTCCTGAGTTTGGGCCCAGCAGAAGTCTACTGGTATTTAGGAATCCCAAATGCTTATGTTGTTGCTGTTTTTGTCAGTCTGCTGCTGAATTATTATTTTTGGAAAAAAAGTTTGAAAGGAAATAAATCTGTGTCCATTAGTCATTCTAAAATGGAGTTTATTTGTAGCAAAGGATAAAGGACTCAGTTCATTGCAATACTTTTATTGCTTTAGTCCCATGTCCATGTTCTAGATACTCTGGATATAAAAATGAACTAGAAATTGTCACTTTTATATAAGCTACTTAGGAATATTGCAATATGAAGAAGGAGCTATAATATAATATGATGGGTGTCATGATAGAGATATACCTCAAATAGTAGTAGGATACTGATATTAAGAGATTATAATTCTGGATAGAGAAAGAGTGACAGAAAGGATTTCTAGAAAGCAAAGCAATACTTCAGCTAGGTTTAAAATGAATAAAATTTCCCAGGGATACACAATCCTTCCTTTTTTTCCTATATTTAAAAATCTTAAATATCTTGCCTAGTAACTTTCACAGTGTCACAAAACTTTTATATATTATAACCCAAGATCATGCTATACAGTCTTTCCTAGCTCTTATTTATATCTCATGAAAAAAGAAAAAAATTTCCATGAAAAACATGCTTCCAATGACAATGATTTTAGTTAGAAGGACTACATGGAGAAATACTTCTAAGAAACTATTCTTGGAATTTCTGGTCTACCTTCCACAGTATCAACAAATAGGTAAAACAGAGAATTTATCAAAAATACTAAATTAGGATCACCACTGAATTTTCTTTTACCCAATACCAAATCCAGCCAGTGTTATTTTGGAAACACATTGTCAATTTGTTCTATCTTCTTTCTCCTCAAGCTTCTAATTCTGCTTCCCTATTTGAATTATAAAATGAAAATAATCAGGAAATAGTTTTGGTAAATTCCTACCAACACAACAATTTATCCTTCTGCATTTATGCTTTATCTTGCATTACCATACACACATGACTTCTTCCTCTGTTTAAGGCCAACCCATGACACATACACTGTGTCCCATCCATTCTTGCTTACTCATGAACACTGTTACTACATTTTTAGCTATCATTATGGATATTCGTTATTTATTTCTCTACTGATTGTTTTTTTAAGACTTTATTTATTGATTTGAGGAGAGAGCACTGAGAGGAGAGTGAGAGGGAGGAGCAGACTCCCTGCTCAGCAGGGGGCCCCAGGTGGGGCTGAATCCCAAAACCCCAGGATCATGACCTGAGGCAAAGCAGATGCTTAAGTGACTGAGCCACCCAGGTGTCCCTGTACTGATCATTTTCATCAGCACACAAAATTGCTATTACTTCTCTCATCTTAAAATATAATGACAAAAAATGTATCTTGTAACTTCACATAACTAATCAATTACTGGTTATCTGTTGTCATCAAAAGAAACCTCCTCAGAAGTAAAGTATATTTTTGTTGACATCAACTTTATCCTCCTATTACTTTTAAAATGAGATATAACTGATGTAAAATAAAATGCTAATTTGTTAAGTACAAGTAGATCTTCATTTATTGCACTTTGCTTTATTGTACTTCACAAATACTGCTTCTTTGTTTTGTTTTATTTTTACAAATTGAAATTTGTGGCAGCCCTGTGTCAAGCTAGACTACTGGCACCATTTTTCCTACAGCATTTGCTCATTTCATGTCTCTGTGTCACATTTTGATAATTCTCACAATATTTCAAGCTTTGTCATTTTTTGTGTGTTATTTTTATGTGTAATCAGTGATCTTTGATGTTACTAATTGTTTTACGACTTCATGAAGTATACCCAGTTAAAACAGCAAATTTAATCAATGAATGTTGCATGTTCTGATTGCTCCACTGACTGGCCATTCCCCCATCTGTCTTCCTCTCCTCAGGTTTCCCTATTCCCTAAGACACAACATTGGAATTAGGTCGGTTAATAACCATATCATGGTTGCAAATTAAAACCTAAAAATTATTAATCTCAGTGAAAAAGGCATGTGAAAAGCTGAGACAGCCCTAAAGCTAGGGCTCTTGTACCAAACTGTTTGCCCAGTTATTAATGCAAATGAAAAGTTCTTGAAGGAAATTAAAAGTGTTACTCCAGTGAACACACTAATGGTAAGAAAGAAAAAAAGACTTATTGCTGATACAGAGAAAATTTTAGTGGTCTGGATAGGAGATCAAACTAGCCATATTATTCCCTTAAGCCAAAACCTAATTCAGAGCAAAGCTCTAAGTCTCTACAATTCTGTGAAAGCTGAGAGAGGTCAGGAAGATGGAAAAGGAATGTCTGAAGCTGTAAGAGGATACTTCATGAGGCTTAAGAAGCCATAGCTGTAACATAAAAGTACAAAGCTAAGCATCAAGTGCTGATGTAGAACTGTAGCAAATTATTCTGAATATCTAACTAAGATAATTAAAGAAGACAGCCACACTAAATAACAGATTTTCAATGTAGATGAAACAGTCCTATATTGAGGAAAGTACAGTCTAGGACTTGAACAGCTAAAGAGAAGTCAGTGCCTGGAGTCAAAGTTTTAAGTGACAGGCTGAATCTCTTGTTGGCAGCTAATGCAGTTGGTAGCTAAGTTGAAGCCAGTGCTCACTGACCATTCCAAAAATCCTACACCCCTTAAAAATTATGTTAAATCTACTCTTTCCATGCCTTATAATGGAAGAAGAAAGACTGTATGACAGCACATCTGTTTATAGCATGATTTATTGAATATTTCAAACGTACTGTTGAGATCTACAACACAGAAAAAAAGATAACCTTTCAAAATATTACTGCTTATTATATCTGGTCACCTAAGAGCTCTGATGGAGATATACAATGAGATTAATGTTGTTTTCATGCCTGCTAATACAACATCCATTCTGTAGTCTGTGGATCAAGGGTAATTTCAACTTTCAAGACTTACTATTTAAGAAATACATTTTGTGAGGTGATAGCTGCCACAGATAGACACTCCTCTGATGGATCCAAGCAAAGTCAGTTGACAACCCTCTGGAAAAGATTCATCACTCTAGAAGCCATTAAGAACATTTGTGATTCATGGGAAGAGGAAAAAATATGAACGTCAACAGGAGTTTTCAAGAAATTGATTCCAACCCTCATGGATGACTTTGAAATGATCACAATTTCAGTGGAGGAAGTAACTACAGATGTGGTGGAAATAGCAGGAAAACTAGAATTAGAAGTGGAGCCTGAATATATGGCTGAATTGCTGCAATCTCATGATAAAACATGAACAGATGAGGAGTTATTTTTTTATGGATGAGCAAAGAAATTTGTTTCTTGAGTTGAAATCTACTTCTGGTGAAGATGCTGTGAAGATCGCTGAAACCACAACAAAGTATTTAGATTGCAAATCTTAGTTGACAAAGCAGCAACAGGATTTGAGAGGATGAATCTAATTTTAGAAGAAGTTCCACTGAAAGTAAAAGACTATGAAATAACATTCCATTCTACAGAGAAACTATTTGTGAAAGGAAGAGTCAATCAATGCAGAACACTTCATTGATGGCATATTAAAGAAATTGCCACAGCCACTCCAACCTTCAGCCACCCTGATCAGACAGCAGCCATCAACATTGAAAAAAGTCTCTCTACCAGCAAAAAATTATGCACCATTTACTGAAAGATCAGTGGTACTTGGCATTTTTTTTAGCAAATAAAGCATTTTTAAATTCAGGTATGTGTATTGTTTTCTCAGACATAATGCAATTACATATTTACTAGACTATAGTGTAAAATAAAGATAAATTTTATATGTACTGAGAAACAAAAAAAGTTCATCTGGCGTGCTTAATTCAATATTTTCTTTATTATGGTGATTGGAACTAAGCCCACGATATCTTTGAGGTATACCTGTACAAGGTTTGATGAACTTGATCCTTGAATGCATCCTTGTGGAACCATTCACAACAAAGTCTATAACAATTTCATCACAGAAATTTCTTTCAAGTTCCAAGCAGTTCAGTCTCCTGCCACCAGACAAAAATGATATGGCATTATGCAAAAGAAAACAAAACAAAACAAAAAGAAAGAGTAATAATTCTTATACTAAAAGATGGACTCAAGAATTGGTTAGAAGCTAAGAAGCCAAAGTGCCAAAGTGCCAGGGCAACACACCAGACTCCAGTGTTTATAAGAGAACTTGAAGAGTGAATGTCCACATTTATATTCTTGAGATAGAAAAATAAGAGCTACTCACACATTGGGAAAATATTGATCTGAAGATGGATTTTTAAACTGAAGTCAAACCTGATACTGTGAGTATGGGTAAGTGCAAGGAACCTGAAATGAACGTCAGGTTAATCTGTAGTAAATCTTACAGGCAATGATTCTTTGTCTTGTTTTCATTAAAGGCCTAGGCTTTTTCTCCACAGGTATACTTTCACCTGCCTTAAAGTTTTATGTCCCTGAATTTATGAAGTTACTCAAATGCAGTTTATAGAGAAAAAATATAAGAATTTTGTTAAAGTGGGTTCTAATCAAAGGCAAACAATGGTGTTCTTCAATTAAAATGGAATCTTTTCTAATTAAATTTCCCTTGCTGTAGGCATGCATGGATATTCATCAGTCATATGCAAAAAAGTTCTTTTAGATGACAGTATGTTCTCCTTACAAAGCAGAAAAAGTTGATAAATCTCTTCCACAAATCAAAATTCAGATGTCTTCTATCTGATTGATTTATTACTGTATATTAGAGTCCTTGGGCACATTTGAAATTACACAAGCCATGTGATATACACAAGACAGTTGTTTTTAACCTCTGCAGATATACTTCAATATTTAAAATTGATGAAATTTTGCAGAGCACTTCCCTCTCTGTTTTATGAGCTATTATAAACAATTCTAATGCCATTTATCTAAACTGTAAATGTTCGTTTCCTTCTGGCCATTACAGGACATAGTCTGATATCTTGGGGTGAGTAAGGGTTAACATTCTTATGGATCAACTTAATTTTTTATATATGCGTGAAATATTTAACTAATATTTTCAGAAAATAACAAAGTTCCATGTACAGGTCTTAATAAAAATGGGCCACTTAAAGCCATATATACCAAGTAATAGCAAATTCAAATCTGCAATGTAAGATGTCAAAAATTAAAACCTCAAGATCTGAGAAGACATCTATAAGATTATGACAGTAAACATAAATCAATGAAATATAGAGTAAAAACATATTGTTACTATTTGATAGTTAAATTTAAAAAACCACCTTTCTAAGAAAATAAAAAAACAGAAAATCCATAAATGTAATGCTTTAGTTCTTTAAAACCACCAAGAAAGAGGTTAAAATCATTTAACTTGAGAGGCTAGAAAAGAAAAATGTCCAAGAAAACTAAAAAGGATAAAAATAGTAATAGAGGGAGGAACTTCTTAATAAATTGAGGACTAAATGTATGTATCAATCAAAAGCTGACTGTTAGAAGTAAATAAAATAGTTATAGATTTTGAGTCTTACTATAATCCTTAAATAATCAGGACATTGTGATATTGGAATAAGGACAGATATATAGATCAACAGAACAAAATAGAAAACCTTTAAATAAAACCCATACATACATGGTGAATTTACTTTCAATGTAAGAGCAACAGAGTTCAGTGGAGACAAAAGGATAACCTTTAAGAAATGGTGCTTGAATAATCAGGGGGGAAAAAAAACTTGAACAGACCATTTAGAAAAATTAACTCAAAATTGTTCTAAATTTTAAAGTATAGGAATTATTTAATCAATGGCAATATATTTGGAAGTCTCATTGATAAGGAAAAGGTCATATTCATTCAAGAAAGGTGAAAAACTGGGTGACAATGAAAAAGAGAAACTTTGTCATTAGTTCTATAGTGTGCCAAGTTGGGGGGGGCCCTACACCAATACAGATTTGGGTTTTTTGTTTTGTTTTGTTTTGTTTTGTTTTGCCTCACATAGACAGTATAATTGTATGGGACTAAGAGTATAACCATCAACTTGGGCCTCTCAGACTCTTTGACTATTGTCCTCTTCTGCCTGGTTGTCAGCAACATTCTTTCCTGCTTATCATGGACACAAGGCTTCTCTCTAAGCCCATTTCTTTTACAGCATCAAGATCAACAACGAAAGACATCTTCCTGAGCATACGTTTTAGATAACAATATTAAGTGATATGTCTATCCCTAAATCAAGGTATATGACTTCCATCTTCCCAGTGTTTGTTGATTCCTGTACTTAAGAGGAAGTGGATTCTTTCATCATTAGGATAATGAAGTCACACATGATAATCACTCCACATGGTCCGAATGACTTTTATAGGTAATTCATTTAAAATAACTAAGGTACATGTCCTTCTCTTAGCTTCTAGTAACTGAATCTTTTTGTATCTTAGAGGAAGATAAAGCATACATTTCACTAAACGAAAAAAGTCAGAAACATTCTCTCTCCATCCCAACCTTTTTTTTTTTTTTTTTTTTTTAGGTTATAGATAGTCATTGACATCTAAAAATTTTGTTAAGTGGTAGAAAGCAAGAAATCTTAGGTGTGGGTAATAAAATTCAGGTGAGTCTGCATTGTAAAAACATATAGAAATGATATTACAAAAATTATTTTAATTTTTGTACAACTACACTAGGTCTTGGTTCAGTGTCATGGTCAAGAAAACGTATTATCTGGTATTCTTTCAGGTAGAGGAGCCACATAATAAATGTTAGATGTTGCAGCTGACATTACAACAGACATCTTTCATACAAGTAAAAGAAAAACAATAAGCAAAAAACCAGACTGCAAGTATGAATCATATCCTGTTCTCATAGACTTTTGTGGTTATATTTGATTTACACAATTCGGTTATGAGAATCTTCTCATTTTTTTTTTCTTGATTCAAGGGCTCAGACACCTGAAATAAACTCCGCCAATCAGATCTTCCCACCAGACTTGACTTGGGAGTTGTTTACTGGGAGTTGTTCTTGGACATAGGAAGACCGCCCTCTGGTGACCATTTCAATTATAGGAGGATACCGTCCTGGGAATCATTATGGTAAAATATTAAAATACTTTAAAAAGTTAGTTGCTTGCAACTACATAATTTAACTTATATTGGAAAGTTATTCAAATTAATTAACTTCTCTAAATTAGTGCAGCTTTTATATAAATTGATATTTAAGCTGTGATGTATATATATTAAAACTCATTAATCCCAAACAAATATGTATGTATATAATGCGTGGGTGTTTATATCTATACACACACATTATATGTATATCTATACACACACACACACACACACACATAAACACACACATGCACAAATGAACAATTACAGTCATAGAGATGTTAAATGTCAACTAAAATACTAATAAATGGACCATACTATTTATTAACTATGTGTTGGCCAAGTAGAATTTATTCCATAAAACACTGATTGATTATGGAAACTATATTAATATTTCAATATAATATTTCAACAGATTAGTAATATTAACAACACAATAATGTTTTTAAGACTATTAAATAAAAGGTAAAGAACACCATTTGGCTATCATTGTGAAAAATGGATAGAAAAAGTAGGAATGTCTGATAAAGAAAAAAGTTCTCAGAGAAATATATAATGAAAGGCATTTTGAAAACAATAAGGCATCTATCTTAAAGATCCACCATTACAGATTAAAAACAAAGTAATGAAATTCTCTCTAATACCAAAGACAAGTAAAGAATGTCTGCTGTGATTATAATTTTTAACTTGCATTCTTCTTTGAGTTGAAATATGATAATATAAGAAATGGGAAGCATTACTGTAAGAAAAAAACATTATCATTAGTAAAAGAAGCTTTTATTTGCTTTATGGAAAATTCGAGAGAAATAATTTATAACATTTCAAACTTAATTAGAAAATTCAATGGCCATTTAAAAATGTACTAAAATCAATAATAATTTCAAGGAAAAATACATTAGACAGACTTTTTGGCAGAAGATAATGAACTGAGCTGAAAAAGATGGACTGCTATCTTTTGGAAATTCTGAGTGAAATATATAGAACATGTTTTTAAATTGATTAGTAAAATTGTAAATGGAAAAAAAGGAACATAGTATGCTAGAAACTCACAAATATATTTTTTTAAATTGCAAGGGAAATCTGATATTTTGTTATCCCAAAATAGATTCAAATCAGATTTAGCCCACAGGGCTATGGGCTAAGAAATACTGAGGCACTAGACATGGCAGCAAGAGTCAGGGGTGTTATTTCCTTACATTTTTAATAGCTTATGAAAAAATAAATCTCACTCACTAGCCTCTAGAGGCAACAGGGAACCTTAACCTTTAAAATGTATTTTGAGTGGGGGGGATAAAAAATATGTAAAAACAAAATCCAGTGCTTGTTCATGCAAAGAAAACATATTGCAGGAAAAAAAATCAAAATACCTGCAAGAGATGAAATCTATGAGCTACAGAACTATATAAGAAGAATCTAGAGCTATTGAAAACCTGGTTGATAAAATATGGAAGTACTTTCCCAATACAGGACATATAGGACTCACATAAAATAGACCATCTCTGCTTACATTTAAACAAATCTACAACTTGTATGAAAACGACCATGAGAAAGGGTCCATTAATAGAAAAAATGAGATACTCAGTGTCTTCAAACACAGAATAATAGAACACTATGAAAGGTACTCTTAAAATAATCAAGCTTAAAATAATTAAATGACAAGGATAGATTGATATAAGAAGAAGGCAAATTTTTAAAATCTCCATAGGATTTCTCATAATGGAAAAACTACTGAAATAAAATAGTTAATGAATGGACACATTAAAGATCAAGTATATGATGTGAAAAGCAGATATAGGAAATGATCCAGTATATGTCACAAACATATTTATACTGTCAAGATGGGTTCAAGAGACATAGGGCGCAGTATAACAATTGTCAGTCATTCTAATAGGAGTTAAAGGATGGTAGAAGACATGGGATAATAATATTCCAAACAAGAATTACTGAGAAGTTTTCCAAATTGACCAAAAATTTCAATCTTCATATTCAGGAAGCATTACAAATCAAAAGCGGGATAAAGACTAATGAACACAGAGAGATATCATGGAGAAAGTATATATTCCAGAAAGGAACAAAATATGTATATATTTATGTTTTTTTTTTACATTTACATTTATTTTTTCATATATTTATATATTCAGACCATAACTAGATACATGTTCTACAGTCAAGAAATTGACTCATTTCTGAATTCATTTGTGGAAAATTCATTTGTGGAAACTCTTAACACCCAGTGTGTTGATATTATCAGGCAAGGTCCTTGGGAGGTACTTAGGTCATGAGTGTGGAGACCTCATGATGAGATTTGTACCCTTGCAAGAAGGGAGAAATAGAGAGTTTGCCTCCTCTCCCTCTCTGTTTCCTGCTATGTGAGGATACTAGAAGTAGAGGGCCATCTTCAGATGAAGAAGTGGGATCTCTCTAGGCACTGGATCTGCTTGCATCCTTATCTTGGACACCCCAGCCCCCACACTGTGAGAAATAAATGTTTGTTGTTTAAAATACCTTATCTACAGTCTTTGTTAGAGCTAAATTAACTAAGACATATATATGTATAGTCTAAAAGAAATAAATGTCAAATTGACAGCATACTACCAATCAGCAACAATAAATGAGCGAAGACATGATACTGATATGGAAAAATGACTCTTATTCTTGATGTCTACACTTAACCACAATTATCATTCAAGAACCAAGTACTGATTGACTTTATAACTAATTGAATTCATAATTCACAAATCCTCACTAAAAGAGTTACTTAAAATGTTTTACCGATAAAGAAGACAAATCCGAAAAAAAAAAAAAAGAATGGAATTCAAGATAAATGTGAAAAAGAAAGCAGATTAAATATGGATAGATTTGTTACTATTTTCTAAGAATTCGTACCAATCCTGAATCTATACACACCTCATTATGGTATCTATCTATCATCTATATCATCTATTTATATTTGGCATAATTACAAGGAAAAGTTGACAAATCTATAATTATATTTGGCAAATGATAAAAATGTACCTAAAGACTAACAGATAACTCAACAATTTTTTAAAAAGATATGATTTAAGCAATATAATAAACCAACAATCCAGTGGACAAATATAGAAATCTGAGCACAATGAATTGTGCTTGTGAAAATGGGCTCCCCAGTGTGATTTTTGGTGTTGAAACTCAAGCCATGCCTATTACTCACGGACTGACCTGGTTACTACAATTTCCTCATCTATACAGTAGTAGTAATAATAATATCTACCACATACAGTTATAGGGGATTTAAATGTGTTAACACAATTAAATGTGTTAGGAACAGAGTTTAACTTATAGTAAGTGTTCAATAAATACTAGCTATTTTATACTTATGGATTCATAGAGTTACCTAATTGTATTATGTGACTAATACATATTTTCCATAATTATGTTTATAGCATTTTAATTTCTATTATTTCTAATGAGAAAAAATATACAAATTTGAAGATATCTATTGCAATAAATTCAGTTTACCAGTATAGTTGTTAATACTGTTCTTGCAGTTTACAAGTTTAAATAAAACTACATATAATGCTAGAAGCAAACTGGTATTTTAAAATAACCCAAGAAAAGCAGAATGACCAGGAATCAAGAATGTTTGGATCAAGGACTTACAGCACCAGGAATCTACGAGTTATCATCTCACCATTTTACTTCGGTATACAGTATTGTTTTTCCTTTTAAACTCTCTGGGTTTATTTGCTTTATTCTTTTCTCTGACATGCTGGCTTTCTCAGCTCCTTTCTCAAGTATATGTTTGCCCCTTAACTCTTAAGTTTGCATCAGTTGAGTTCCAGTCACTAAAAAACACTAACCACAACTCAGTGCAAATTTCAGATTCCTAGAAAAAGTAATGGAAAGGTCAAAACTTGGGTCAGGAATCTGACTTACTACAATCAAATACCAGAAGGTTGAGGATGGAAATTAAAACAACCAGTGGTAGATTCTCATAATAAGAGTCACTAGGGCCTGGAAAGAAATCACAATACTGTCTGCTACAAATCACTACCTAACCTACAAATCTTAAAAGACATACTAGAGTGGTGCATTTAATAATACCGTAAAATAATTATTTAAAAAAATAAATTAGTTGGGGAGAATCCTTACTGTTTTAGACAATTATGACTATAAACAAACAAACAAACAAAAAACTGAATCAAGTTTTTGGTAGTCATCCTTGACAATCAATCCAGCATGATGGTAGAGCCATCATTATTTTATTCAACATTATGAACCCTCTGCATATTAAGATAACAATCCAAAATATAGTCATTATTATTTCCTTACATATCTTTTCCAAATTAAAACACATAACTGTTTTAGTTTTGGTTATGTAGATTTAAGGGAAACTAGCTATAATATCTATGAATTCACTGAACACCAGGCTAGAGTATACCAACTTTACTTTCAGCAAAGGTCCTAGGTACTCACAAATGCACTATATCTCACTCAAAACTTCCATGGTTGACCTAGAATATGTGCTAATATTATCCAATGTTATCTTTATGTTGAAATGTATATGCAATTGGGGAAAAAAACTATTATGGACCTTACAGTGTTCCAGTCATTGACTTAAGTGTTTTACATACATGAAGTCATTCAAATGTGAGGCAGGTTTTATCTTCTTTGCTTTAAAGATAAGAAAACTGACAAACTGTAATTGAGTAATTTCCCAATGTCACACACCTAGCAATAACCAGATCTAGTATTTAAAGGCAAGTAGCGTTGCTTCAAAATCTGCTTTTAATCTCTCTACTAGTGAGTGTGAGTATGTGTGTGTATGTGTGCGCACTCACAAAAATGTTTACACATGTGCAAATCTGGAAGCAATAAGGAGAGAGAGAGGGAGAGACAGAAAGAAAGAGCTTCTTATGCAAGTTTGAAAGAAAATAAATGAAAGGATAATAGAGAAAAAAAGGAATAAACAGGGAATGGAGAGAAAATAGTCTTCATTGGAACACTAGAAAACCTTGCTGGCTGAGAGGTACTGTCTGATAGATACCATGTAGACTTTTCAATGTTCCTATGAAAGGTATATACTGTGACATACTGTTTCATCTTTAAAATCAATCCTTCCAAATGGTTCTTTAAGATATTTTCACTAAGAGCTATTACATTTGTATTAATAAAAGGTTATATATAGACTGTAAAATTAGCTTTTAAATGTATGAAAAGAAACATCGCTTATCCTAATTTACATATTATGTTCTCCATCCCAAGTTTTATAACAATTTTGCTTAGATATAATTATTAAACATTTATCTAATCTCTATTTGGTTATTTTTAGAGATATGATGTTGAATTAACAAAAACAGAAAGGGTTATGTCTACAATTTGAGAGTGACATTAAAATATATTGCTTGTCAACAGCTTTTAAATTTTTCTTTCCAGTCTATTATAATGTTAATTAAATTTTAGCTTAAACTAGAGGAATTAGTATGTGTCAGTATTAAATTAATAATGTTTAGTGCTCACTAAATCAACATGATTGGATTCTAATAATTTTTCAATGAAAAAGAAAGATTTACTTCAACATATACAATGTTGAGTACTATATTAGACTCATTTACTTATGATATTATATGATATAAATTATAATTACAATTCAGATAGTTTTAATAATTGGACTGTTCTTGGCAAATTAAACCCAATATTTCTATTATCTCTATTCATATCAAAATACTACAGATTTACAGAATTTATTAGAATTCATATATAAGAATCACAGTATTGCTTTCCAATAAGAAGACAATTCAGCACCTCACATATGTAAATACAAAACAAATACAATAATTCTAATGTATCTTTGCACCAGGCTATATATTATGCTTTTTGACTTTGCCCAAAGCCATGCACATTTGGCCACGCCAATATTTAGGTAGCAGTTTACAGAAGGAATTCAGAAAATACTACTGGCAGTATGGTTGTTTTCTACAAACAAAAAATGAAGTGTGAATTTGTAAAGAATTGTGTCTTCCAAAGGGAAAGTAAAACTGTAAATAATGCAAATTGGCAGGATTATAGAATATAATGATTCCAAAGAATATTCTGAGTTATAATTGGAAATCATATTGAAGGAAACAGGTTACTCTATTTTATGTGTTGCTAAGTGTTGAATATGTAGCTTGCTAAAGAATTCAAATATACTAGGGAATATGAAAAATATACTGCAATATTATACTCATTTAAGAACCATTATTATACAACAGGGTATATTACACAAGAGTTGAGGAATAATAGTTTCTGATGTTTTTAAATCCTTAGCAACATATAAAATGTCTCTAATACCATGGGTTATTTGACTTTATGGTTGCACTGGATTTAAGAACATATTTGATATATTTACATATGAGGATATCCAAACAGAACCTATAAATTTAATATTCTGGCAACCTATAGGAGAGATTGTGGCTGAAAGAAACGAAAACAAATGGAAGTTTTCAGTTGTTTAGGAAACAACAGAAATATTAAAGGGTGGGGGTAATTCTATCAAGGGGCTAGAAGAATAAGGTTTCCCTAAATAAACATGCTTATTTTAAAAAATGAAGATTATTCTTCACTTCCAAAAGGAAATTTGAAACACTGAGAATCTTTATAAATTTAAAAGTAATTTTCAGTGTCCTCTTATGAATGAGGGCATCACATCATTTCCAAAGCAAAATGTAGGTATATCTGATGTATATGCAAAATTATGAGAATAAGTGCCCTTAAGACTGATCTAAACTTAACAAAATAGTCTGAAGGGGGGGGGAAGACATCACTTTTCAGATAGGGCAACTAAAGAATAGATAAAGTATCTCTAGGAAAGTCCCCCTCAAAATGATTTCCAGGGTTGTTGAGATGGAGACTTTTCTAAGGGAGAGTTCCAGGTGTCACCCCCACCCAATCACCCGTTGGACTTTGAGCTCAGCTTTGGAATCTTTTTTCTTTATGTGATACTTCATTCAACAGAAATGGCTCTGTTCTGAAGGGTCTTCACCAGGTATAGATTACTCTAATGTTCTGTGTCGAAAAGTCATGAAAGAAACTGAAACAAGTATGATGAAAACAACAGGAACTAAAACACAGTGTGCAATGAAGCAGAGAGAAACAAGGCTGCTATCTCCTATATTTGGAAACAAAAAGAAATGGGAAAAAAGCTTTGAGTTTACCTTTTTTAGTCTTCATTTTTTAAAAATTACAGGCTATTTGGTAAAATATGAGTGATACTATGCTATATATAACAGATAGTGAAGTCAAATTTTCTCACCAGCTCTTGCTGAAATTTTTTTCAGGAAATATTGCCTTAGAAATAGAAAAGCAATAAAACCAATTTCAATGTTGACCAAACTCAGGGTCATATAATCTCCACCACATTGATTACTTTTTTTAGTATATGTGCTGCCGAAGCGAGCACCACCACATTGATTACTTCATGCTATTGGTAGAATGACCAATATCACTGAATGTCCTTGAGGCTATAGGAAAGAAAATGTTTGCAACATAATGACTCTGGAATTAGGTTAATCCATATTTTAGATGGAGAAAGCAGTAATGATAGGTGAAAAATGAGCTAAATAGAGAATATTTATTTTCCACCATTTCTATGGTTTCAAAATGGTTAGTGTTATATAAATATAAGCTATTTTGAATATTTGCAAACATGTAAATCACATTATTTAATTTCTGAGATAAACTAAAGATCAAAACTGAAAAATATGCTTTCATGTTGGCCACATCTGTTAAGAGTTAAAAAAAAATCCATTTTATTACAACTCCAAATAATTGATTGAGTATATTTACAGAAATCTGATCAATTAATTACTTCATATAGATTAATGAGCATCAGAGATGTGATATTTTTTATCTGCTGTTCTCTGATTTTTTCCATTAAAGTTGGCATAACATAGTATCTATATACTTAAAAAAACTGAAACAATGTGTGCCTTTAATCCACTAGATACCACCCTAAATCCTTTATGTAAAGTTACCTAGTTTTAGCTTCCAAAAATCACAGGAGAGACTGAAGAGCTGCCATCAATGTCTCAGACCTCAATCTGCTTCATCTGGTCTCCTTGGAAGTACTACTGAAACCGGGTACTACAAAAAATCTTTATTTTATTGAGCTTGACTAGAGAATATAATTCTTTCTGTGTGCTAACTACCACGAATAATGCTTTTTTGAGCATTCTGGTAAATTTCTACACATATGCAAGCGATTTTCTAGTACATACAGTGTAGAGAGACTGTCAGTTTTCCCCCTACATGCTTGTGCCTTCCTTTATCATCTTTATCCATGGGGATCTAACAGAACACAGAAGCTGATGCATGACTTTGCCTGAGGACTTTCTCTGGCTTTTGAAGCATGCTCCGCCTCTCAGTCCTGGGCAACTGATTGTGATGGGAAACAGAACTCAATGACTGATGGAAGTTGGTGCATTCATATATCCTGTTGCTTCACAAACTCCCCCAACCCATCCAACATGGAATAACTTTAGAGCATGTTCTACCTCACAGAGTTTACCAGTCTGAGAAGGCTCCAGCTGCTCACAGGTTGGTTTTTTTGTTTGTTTGTTTATTTGTTTTTTTACTTGCTTTCTTCCCTATTCTTAGTCTCTCACCTTTTTATGGTATCTCCTGAAATTCTTTTTTTGTTTTTTTTTAAAGATTTTATTTATTTATTTGACAGAGAGGGAAATCACAAGTAGGCAGAGAGTCAGGCAGAGAGAGAGAGAGAAGCAGGCTCCCGCTGAGCAAAGAGCCCCATGCGGGGCTCCATTCCAGGACACTGAGATCATGACCTGAGCCGAAGGCAGCGGCTTAATCCACTGAGCCACCCAGGCGCCCCTCTCCTGAAATTCTTGAAAAAAATCAGCTTCTAGGGGAAGCTAAACTATGATTTAAGACATTATTTGTTTCTTTTTTTTTTTTTTAAGATTTTTATTTATTTGACAGATACAGAGAGATCACAGTAGGCAGAGAGGCAGGCAGAGAGCGAGGAGGAAGCAGGCTCCCTGGGATCCCAGGACCCTGGGATCATGACCTGAGCCGCAGGCAGAGGCTTAACCCACTGAGCCACCCAGGCGCCCCAAGACATTATTTGTTTCTAAATTATTCTAAAGAACTAGCTGCATTGGGTGTTCCAGATTATGCTGTTAGATCAATTTAGATCAATTCCATTCCCTTCCTTTGAATCCACTCAAGGCCTCTTCTGTTGCCCAGTACACAAATGTTAATCCCCAAGTCTCTAATTTCTGATTGTCTTATACTGACAAGCCAGGGAAACCCTGGCTTCATTTGTTAATCACTCTGATGTTATTGTAGTACTCTTTATTATATCCTACACTAAGAATGTTCTTATTTTTTTTCTTCTGAGCTCAGCAATGTATTTATTTTATTATGATGATAAATTATTTTTCATCTGGATGTATAACAGTGAAAGGTAATTTCAGAATATCTAGGCTGCCTTAGTATTAGAATGGGAAGAATCTGCTTGCTCCTTTGCCAAACTTTCTGAAAGAATCCTTTAGCTTAATCATCCAGACACAAGAATTTGTTCTTCAGTTGCATTCATTCTTTTCAGCCCATCTGTTTCAATTTTTATAGCCTATTTTTAATTTCCAAGATTTAGTATTTGTTTTTTTATTATAGCAATCTTTTGTTTTAATGGCTTTAGTATCCTCCTAAGTCCTTTGTTAATTATACTAAATTCAAAACATTTATGAATTTCCCATATTTATTACTATTATTGTTTTATTACATCATGAACTTTATTTTTATTTAGTTCTTTTTCGTAAGTTATACTCCATTGAGGAGTACATGAAATATTTTTTTTAATATTTTATTTATTAATTTAAGAAAGAGAATGAGTGGGAGGGAAAGGGACAGAGAATCTGAATCAGACCACACGGAGCACAGAGCCCTACCTGGGACTCAAGCCCACTACTGCAAGATCATGTTCTGAGGTGAAATCAAGAGTATCAATTAAGCGACTGAGCCACCCAGGTACCACCATGAAATAAATTTTAAAAATAAAAAAAATATATATATTCTTTTAATTAAGATTTTAAATTAAATACAAATAAATATCTTGCAGGTTAGATATTCTCTTTTGGGTCAATTTCCAGTGCTCCCTTTACTACCCAACCCCCTTTTTAGGTTGATAAAGAATTGGGTGTGGGTATAAGCATTTCTGCAGCAGCAACAAAGAAAGGAGGATCTGGTGTTCACCTTGTCTCGTGGATCCAACCCTTCATCCTTTTGGTCTCTGGACTAGTCAGATGTCATAACTGGCATTTGGTAATGCCATGCTGGCACTTATATCTGGATATTGCCATCATCAATATTTATTTCCAGTTATAAATCAGTGAATAACGTGGTCTGTTTATTGCAACCACAGTCCTTTGCTGGCCTGTTTCTTCTCTCATTACCTACCTGTTTTTTCACCTGGGCATGTGACTACTTCTGGATCCCTTGAATACAGCATACAGAAAGGAATAAACCAGAAACCTACTTTAGGTTCATCTATAGACACTTCCTCTATGACCCATGTGTTATTTCCAGTCATGCTGGCATGGGGAACCTTTCATTTATGGCCCATTTTCAGGTCACCAAAAATGCAGATGTGATAGATGAATGACAGGTCATTTAAGAATGGCTTCTCTTCAACCTAAATAAAGGTCATGCATTCCAGCTCTGGTATTTTTACCTAGAGAGAGAGATTCAGAACATACACTTAGAGTTTGCCATTCTCCTAATTTACTCTCCTCCCACAATACATAAAATAAAGGGAGAACATTTTCTCCCATACTCTGAAGACAGTAGCTCCCTTACAACATACTCTGAATTGTCTCTTCAGTTAGTTTTTATTCACTGAACGATCAAGAAGATCCACCTTAGCTTTCAAAATGGGCCAATTAAGAACTGAATGTTCTTCTAACTAGAAATGTTAGCTTCCCTCTCCAAACCATGTCTCCCATTAGATAAAGATTTATATATTTTTTAAATGTTTAGCAATGGGTCACTGTATTTCAGAAGTATTTTATTTCCGAAAGCACTATTAAAGAAGGCTGAAGAAGCAGGGTAAAATGTCATTATTTGTATCCCTTAAAAGAGTTACCAGATTAATCAAACAAAAAAAAAAATAGGATCTTCTCAATTAGAAAAATAAAGGTTTATACCTTAACTTTACCTCATGCTTTAAAACATAACACGTAAACTTGTAAACTAGTATTATTTTAGAAGTGAGTTTGACTCCAGACAAAATAGCAACAAACAAAGAAGTTTCTGGTTCTAATCTGGCTCTGCTATTACCTAACTGTATACTATTTTATCAGAGTCCTTTCTTCTACGATTCAGTTTCTTCACCTTTAATTAAAAGATGTTGTAACCATATGGTCTGTAAGTTCCTTTGTAAGTTCCTTTATATCTTTAAAATACTATGATTCAGCCAATCACTGGAAATTTCATAGAATGCCAAATATAGAGATGTTTTTGAGGAGCTAAATATAAAAACAGACTTTAGACCAAGGTTAAAGGAAAACAAGGGGAATGTGCCATCAACCTTTTCAACCCTCCCTTCAATTGCCATTTGAATGGCACACTTGCTTTTCAGTGGTCCCTTTGGACCAACCCAAACTTTTGAATAGCCTTGACCAGAATTACTTATTATATCTTTCATTGGTTGCTCTCATTTACATTTTCTAAAATGTCCCCAAAAGAATGTGTCAAAGAGTATATTTAATATTACACTAAAATGCTTTATCAGGCATATTAAGAAATGATACTAATGGTACTTCTCCGGAGAGCTGGAGATGTGTTAATGGCCCAGCGGTTGTCGCCGTTTTGGCAAAGTCTGAAATAGTTTCTAAAGGTCCTTTTTACAACAAAATATCTCCTTAGAATTTTTCAAAAGACTCCGCATTTCTTTTTTAATGTGTCACATTTTCTCTATTTTGTAAAATATCTATCATGCTAAAGTTGTATAAAAATAAAACATTTATATAATATTAAGTCTGTAAAAAATGTCTTGTCAGAAACTTAATTTGTCTTAAATGACAACATTTAAGAAAAAAAATCAGAGACATATCACACAATAAATCCCGAAAAGAGCTATTGAATTATAATGTCACATTAAGTCCCTGTGCCCTAATAAAGTGTCTGCTTTGTAAAATCATACACTGGTGAATTGGGGACCTTATGTTTGGAAGTGAAGAAAGAAAAAAAAAGTAGATTTTTGCAGCTTTCATTTGCCATCAATTATACTTGCATAAATCTGTTGGCATTTCAGAATGTGATGCATCAGGTCAGCACTTGTCAGGTGAGTAAAGTGCTCCCACAGTGCAAATTAGAGTTTTGGAAGCAGGTCTTCTCTTTCAGTCCATTGGGGCATCATTTAGCACACTGAAGTGGCAGTTTATTAAATAGTACCCCTGTGGCCTGAAAGAAAGAACATTCCTCTCAAATTTCATAGACTATTTCCAGGGACTAGAGGATTATATGTTACGACTTGGCTCACTATAGTAACTTTGACTGAATAGATCAAGATATTATAAAATATCTATATAATTATTACCTATAAATTATAAAAAATTATGTAAACACTTTGGTTGGTAATTATTTAAAGTCCTTTAAATTGTTTATTGTAAAGTTCATTAGTAGAGCAAGTCAATACTAAGTAATCAGCTTTTTTAAAAGATGACTCAGGAATTCATGGAAAATTTGGATTCATACTGGATTACGGTATCATTGTTCTAATTGTAAAGTACTAAATCATTTCTGAATTTCATTTTAAAGTTGACACATGCAGTCTTTATTAAGATATATAGTTGGAAGAAGGCATTGTAAGCTGAAACAAATTTTCTAATTACATTATAATAAAAGATTGACTTCCTGAGTGTCTAGATTCTAATATTTTAGATAGAGTTAGTAAAGCCATATTTAATTGATTACTGTGATATAGCTTTATAATATATATTCATAACTTACAAAGGTTTGCAAGAGTCATTTGAGCAGACTAAAATTACATGAAATATTTAATAATAAAACATATTATTGAGTGGACAGGGAATGAATTCAGTAAAAGAATCTTGTATATAGCAAAAGGAAAAGAACTCAAATTTGTTAGTGGAAATAAAATGCAAATTCTCTTTTTTTTCTTACTGAGAGAGAGACATGGAGAGAAAAAATCTGCCTACTATATTTCCCCCTAAAAAAACCCAATGATGTTTTTTCCAAGTAGTTTAAAAAATCAACAGATGCCACATAGTGCAACTAATGAAATTAGGTGCTCTGGATATAGTTTTGCTTTGAAGTTCACTTGAGTTTCATAAATGGAAAACAATGTGAAAATGAGCTAAATACAGAAAATGTGTGTGTCTATCAAAAAAGATAGTAATTCCTTAAAATGAATGGTTGAACTTGAGCCCAGATCTTGCCGAGAGCTTTGTTTTGTTTTTGTTTCATTTTAAATGTAATGTGTTTTGTATTTTCTATTTTTGCTGTTGAACTCAAATTTTGTTGCATTATAATACAAAAATATCCCTTGTGTTACATAGGAGGTGTTCAAATACGTTGAGATTTTCAAGGCCTAGTAAGTAAACTTGAAAAGAACATTTAATCTTTTTGATAAATTGATGTGTGTATGTGGAGGGGAAAGGGAACTAATTACATAGAATCAAGAATTTATGGAATATTAGAAGTAGAAGTAGTTTAGGGATCAGTGGGCTCATTCTCCTTATTTTGCAGATGAGATAACCAAGCCTGAAAGTGACTCAGTTAAGGGTTAATGAGTTTTAGAGGGGAGACTGATCTATAAGTCACTTGAAGTCCAGGCTAGCATTTTCAGTACATCTCCCTGGGTCATAAACTCTAATTGCAGAAGTGTTTGCAGAACACAAGAGCTCATAAAAAAATCTTCATAAAAATTTTAGCATGTATGTACAGTGTAACTTAATTGGCCACTGTTCCTTTTCAGCACAGTTTTAGGTTGTGATCACTTGAAAATAAGTGATTCAACCAGTTGATTACTTAGTTTATCTAATGAATTTGGGAACAATAATCAAAGATAATGTATTGGTATAATTGCTCAATCATGACCCATGATGTAATGAATTATTTTTTTGTATTATGGCTTTCAAAGCATTTTTTTTTTTTTTTTCAAAGCATTTTTAAGTCCTTGAGCAAATTTAGAATTATTGTAAGATATCCTTGAATCATTTATTCAAAGAAGGGATATTGGATGTATAAGTACTGTAATGAGTATATAGAAAATTGCATACAGTGCAATTATTTTCATGAGTTAACATTATGAGTTATGTTAACATATATGCAAATACATTTGCATGCACACACACATGACACACACATACATGTGTACACATAGTTTATCTTGGATGGGTTGTGAAATACTGATATCTATCACTGCCACATCCTATGCTATCAGTGAGAATTCACTCTATTGTTTTAATTTTAATAACATTGTCTTATTTCTACTTTCCAACACCCATTATGCTTTGTATCTGTTTTGCTTCTTTTTAGTCACTGACTTCCGGCTTGCATCCTAATTATTTGTGAATATAATTTCAAAGAGTGTGGTTGTCATAGGAAGAGTTTCTGATTAGGAGGCAGAAAAGTTGAATTTGAAATCTGGATCTTCCAATTTTGACCACAAATCATCACTTAACTGTTTTAAACCTATTCTTTTATCTAAAATGCTTTATAGCAATACCAGTCTATACTTTGTACACCTTGTCACATCCTTCTCACATCTTTACCTGGTGCAATTTTCATACTCCTAATTAGACTGTAACTTACTCACAATTAAGGGCCATCTTACAGTGTTTCTGGACCAAACAGAGTATCTAGCCCACAATTAGAATTAAATATTTATCAACCAGATCTGAATAGCTGAACACTGTTTTGAAAAGTATAAAACACTGTACTCATCAAGGTATTTCCATTTTGTCCTAACTACTCTTTTAGGCCCTTTACTTCTTCAAGACAGAGAGAAACAATCCACTGTACCTTTTCCAATTTGGGGCATGAAATGTAGTAGATATTTAGCAAAGTGTTTTTTTAAGAGTAAGTTTTTAAACTTCTAGCATTTAAGTCCCTGGATGATTCCAAGATTTTAATGTAAAATAAACCTATTAACTCAATATATCTTCTCAAAATTCTCTTTTAAGTAATGTAGCTTTTATTTACATCATTTCCCTAGAGAAAAATCTGCCACCAACAGGTACAAACTCTACCTAAAGTAATGCACTGAAAACACACACAACCTAAATTGGAAGCCAGGTTTTGTGACTCGTACCTGGGCTTCTTCTCAAGGATAGGACTGTAATACTCCCCCACAGAAAACGTCCACTGCCCATATTCGCTTCTCTGAAATCCATCCTTAGGAGATGTAATATGTTGACTCCTAGGTCAAAAATAACTTCATGATTAAAATTTTAATGTTAAATATGAGGATCAAATAATTTTCCTTCCACATCCAGCTACACAAGTGTCAAAGTGATTTTTGCTCTCATATAGACTATTCTTGCCACTCCTCTCCCTCAGTTCCCATGACACCTGTAAATTGATTTCACATGCTTCAAGTAGAAAATACATTTTAGAACCCAAGCGCTACCCTTTGTTTCCATTCAGGCTTTGTATAACCATACAGAAGTATTCAGGTAGCAGCTGTATCCCTTGGTACTTCCAGGTACTAAATACGAAGAAAATAGACACAATTTTACATGATTGTTTTATTCAAGAATTGATGTCATTTACATATGTCACAAACACTGTATTTTTAAATCCCTACCCGACTACAAGTCTTGTGTTCTAATACATTTGCCTTTTTGATATGTAAGTAATTTCAAATTCGGTTCTGCCTCAAAAGGAGTACAGAAACTCATCTACCTCGTCTGGTACCCCTCCTAAATACATTTACTTCACTGAATATGTTAAACTGGACCTTAAATTTGCTGCCTATGTATATGAGAATGAAAACCAGATGTCCATTGATAATGGTATTGCTGATGCTGACACTTTGTTAAATGAAAATTCTTGCAGCGTTGCTGAAGAAGCAGAAAATTTAATGTCTCTTATTTGAATGAGTTTTACCTTTTTGTCCGGAAATTCTGTATAGCTGAGTAGAATCAGAGACGTAATATTCCTAGGTCCAGGAAGACTATAAACAGTTGCCTAACAGTATCAAAAATTATTATTCTGATGTGGGGCTATATAAATTCTAATTCTCTGTGACTATAGGCAAAGAAAGCTATAACAGAAGTAAGATCAACTTTAGGAAGAACATACGGCATGTTCTACTTTTCTCTTAACCATTGATTTAGATTTTATTTTAAAAAACAGTTAAAATATACATTCAAAGTACTTTATAAATACTGTGAAATATCTGGTACGCTGAACCATTTTGACCTTTTTAAAATTCTTTATCTCAGTTGGCCAGTCATTTTAGTCTCTGCAACAGGTTACTATACTTTTTAATAGGAAGAGAAAGGAATGGTCAACTCTTTCAAAACCTTGCTTAGAATACTGAAAAGGTCAACAAACTACAGCAGAGGAATGTAAAAATGAGACAATTGAAATCTGATACCTCGTTTTTGTGACGGAGATTTTTGCAAGAATTGAAAATGTCACAACATGAAGTCAATTTTCAGGAAGAGGCAGGGACCCAGCACACACGCCGAACCCATCTCACCACACCATTAGCCTGTGATCTCAACTTTCTGATTAAAAAATTCCTTTCCCCCCAAAAAATAAATAAGTAAATAAGTAAAATCAAACACATTTTCTCTTTTTGTCTTTTGTTATTTTTATCAAAGATACATCCTATGAGAACACAGAAGAGAAAGGAAAAAATTCAATAGCTCTCAACTGGCACACGTTTTTTCCCCTTAGGAGACGTTTGGCATCTGGTGATGTCCAGAGACATTTTTTATTATTCTGACTAGCACGGAGGGCGCTGTTGGCATCAGGTGAGTAGAGGTCATCTATGCTGCTAAGCAACTTACAATGTACAACATAGCTCTCTATGACAAAGAATTATCTGACCTAAAATGTCAACAGTGATCCTATGGAAAAGCCTGGAGGTAGAATAATGTGTAGCTTAACAATATTTTCATCAGTTAGATCACCCTTCATCGTTATACTAAGTTTTTACCTAGCAAAGTCCTTTATAGACAGTTGCTGAACAGTAAATATATATTGCTGCCGGTGGTGCTGTTTTTATATAAAAACGGAAAATGCATATAACCAAGAATAGATATTAAGGTTTTTAAAACCATGTGTCGTGTATTTTGTTTGAAACAGATACCCTCCCAAATAGGCCAAGTAAAATACTTAGTAATTAAAGCAAGAGGACAAGGCAGGAGGACAAAGTATCAGGTAGCATCAGTGTAAATAGAGTTTAAGTTGAAAACCAAAAAGAAAAAGAAAGGGAATGAACTAGACACACAGATATAAACCACTTATTAAATGCCAGGCTATACATATCATGAGACCTCCTGTCTATAGTCCTACTGCTACCAAACTCAACTTCCCAAAACGGAGAACTCATCATGCTACCTCTTGGCTCAAATCATTCAGCTGCTTGACAAGGCCCAGAGGAGAGGTCAGAAAGCTTTTCCTTAAAAACATCGGTAGTAAATATTTTTAGCCTTGCAGGACATGTGGTCTCTGCTGCAACTATTCAACTCTGCTGTGGTAGCATAAAACAGTCATGACAATATGTAAACAAATGGGATGTCTGCGTCCCAATAAATCTTTCCTTACAAAAAGAGGTGAGGCTATATTTGACATAAGGACCATAGCTGGATGCAACCTTGAGTTAAAATCCAAAATCCTTTCTATGACATGCATTTTGCCCTTTCCAATTCTTGAGCTTCATCTCAAATGCCTTTTTTGCCCCAACATGTACACCAGGAATATAAAACTGTTAATAGTTCTTTGAATACTGTGTTTTGTGACCTTGTGGTGCTCCATCACCTGGTAATGGTTTCCAGGTGTTTAGTAAAAGCTATTCCTATTAAACACTCAGATGAAGCATCACCTTATAAACCTCTTCCATCCCTCCTTCCTTGCCTCATCTTCATAGGCTTATTCTCACTCTGCTGTGTT
Source organism: Mustela putorius furo (assembly GCF_011764305.1). NCBI lineage: Eukaryota > Metazoa > Chordata > Mammalia > Carnivora > Mustelidae > Mustela > Mustela putorius. The sequence continues at coordinate 59,999,052 of NW_025422005.1, read as the reverse complement.
TCAGCATACCCTGTGTGCACATACCCTGTTCTATTAACAAATCTTAAATACATAACTGAAATTTATTGACATATCTCTCCCTCACTAGACATGGGCAAGTTATAACCCCTTGCCTGAACATCGTAGAGATCTAAACTTTTTTTTTTTTTTAAACAGAAAAAAAAAAATGAAAAAAGAAACTGCTTCTACATCAGATTCTCAAGCAGTGATCTATCAGGCCTGAAATTAAATCATCCCCCAAGGTGGAAATCTTACCCCTCCATTTATTTTAATTGTGCATTCAGGTTGTGCATTCTGGCTTCATTTGTTTGTTTGTTTGTCTATTTGTTTGTTTGTTTGTATTGAAAAACATCAATGTTGGTTATGTTTTAAAGGGCATGTTTAGAATATAGCCTTGCAGTGAAGAACCATAATCCTCCTATGCCTGACTTCAAACCATTTAGCAAATGAATGGCTGTTCAGGGAAGAGCTTAAAATTGATGAAGGCAGTAGAGGAACTGACTAAAAAAAGAAGTTTGTTGGAGGTAAATGTGTAATTCTTGGGAAAGTGAAAAATAAAAGAAGAAAACATCAGACGACCAAATGTTTAAAAGTGTAACCCTCACTGGGAATGAGAAATCATTTAGTGATGTGTTCAGATTGGGTGTACGGATGAGAAATAGAATGAAGTCAGAGAAAAGACAATTTGGATGGAATACATGAAAAACTTCCTGACAGCGAAAACTGCTGGATTATGGAATTATCCCTCGAGGGAAGTGGTCAAAGTCACATCACTTGAATGGTTGGAATCAAGAGAGACAAAACACCACTGAACGTTATTTATTTGTTGATTCTGCATAGCAATTGTTAAAGTCCCTGAGGGAAGTGTTCTATCAAATAGATGAGATTTCTGAGGCTCTCTTCAGTTGTTCTGTGTTTCTGTTTTCCAAATTTTATTTAAAAATAACAAAAAAAACCAATATGTTTTATATCCTACTTCCTCTGTAGTTATATTTCTTAAACAACATAAAGTCCTCCCAGATAAAATGTGTTTGGGCATTCTATAAATGCTATGCTTGTTCCATTTTATGTGGGAGAAAAAGAGAATTTGGTATCATGGTACCCGGAGCTTGTATCCTTGCTTCAGCGCATGGCCGTGTATACCCAAGCCAGTAAATCTCTCTGAGGCTTAGGTTCTGTGTTCATAATATGGTGATCACAAATGATATGATTTTTGTAAGAGTTGGATAACCACAGAGCAGTATACAAACATCATTTGGTAAAGGCTAAGTGCATATTATAGTTAACACTGTTTTTCATCTTCACAGTTGAGATTACTATCTCATTCTAAATTGATTATATATTTAAGTTCCTCTTTTCCTATACTAATAACAACTTACACTAATATAGAGCACTATGTCTCACATACTTATTCCTTAGCCATAGGAAGAGGGGACGGCACTGGCAATAAAACTTAGTGGAACTTATTCAGAATTGAATCATTGCTGCAGTATCCCTAGTGTCTACAGTAGCAGAGATTTCTGGGTGAGTTGAGTAGCTGTAGATGTGTGTGCATATTTATGTGTGAGTGTGCAAAGACTTGCCTATCTCACAGCCTCTGATAACCTCACAAATCACTGGATCACATAGAATATTTTGGCTGTTTGGCAAGTCTTCTCAATTTACTGATAGAGCAATCTACCTGGAGATTGATTATTCAGAACATTCCCTTCTTATCATGTTCTACCTGGAGCAGCAGTGAATCTTCAACACAGATAGGACTGGCTGTTTCTCAAAAATGGCAGGGGGGGAAAAACATGCCTTAAGTTCATACATATTATTGAATGCCTCATAATGCTACTATAAAACTCTGCAAACCTATTTGGGGTAATTCTAAAGCGAGAGCCAAGTGCAGACCAACAGGAACTGTGATAACAGCATCATTTGGCTAATGTGCTGTTTATGTATACAAAATGCTTTGCAAATGGTAAGGGGAAAATCACCAGCAGAATAGTTTCTAAAAGCATCTTAGTTTTCTAAAGCCATACTTATCTAAAATTGTAACAAAGAACAGCAGGAGGTGTGTGACAATGAAGCCAGTACAAAATGAACGAAGTTTCAGCCAAATGTCAAAATATAAGGAAGGAATTTCTGAAGCAAAAGAAAAAAAAATTGTATTGGGAAATGGGAATACAGTAGTTTTATAGAGATTTGGAACTTTAAATTATTCAGAACTGGTACAATCAAAACTAAAGCACGTGCATGTGTACCATCTGCTTGCCTCCAAAGAGGAGTCTTTGGAGAATTAATTTCAGCTGCCAGAGTTGCAGGAAAGGAAACTGGTCTCTAGTTTATCCGAATCATTACTTGGAAAACAGGAACTCAAGAACAGAGGAGAGACGGGCCGTCTGGCTCTGTCTCCATGGAGAGATATTCCCTAGAGATTTCAGCAGCTACAGAAAAATAGGAAGATAGGTACAGAGGAAAGAGGCACAGCCTGTAACGTCAAATTTAGGATAAGAGAAGTGAAGTGTCTTTGATTCAAAACATGTTTTAGAGTAGTTGTTAGTTCTTAAATAAAGACTTAACTGTCTCATGAATATTTTTTCTAGACAGAAACTAAATTTTCTAGTAATGTTAAATCCTGGTTTGTTGAGTCATGCTTAGGCCAGATATTTACTTTTGTTTCTCTTCTACTAATAGAAATGGAGACTCTGGCATTTTCTGGCCAAACTGGAAAATGGAGAATCCATACTCCTGGGAGTTAAGTCCAGGTTTCTAGTGAGTCTTTAATTTCATAGCATTTACACCACCAGTTTTGTCACTAATGGTCATGTCTATACATGTAGTCTTTGCTTACGGAATAAACTAGTCAACAAATACTTTTAATGTTTCTGCAAGTAAAAGAATATCAAGAAGCAGGGCACTAGGAGGCTCAGTCAGTTAAGCATCTGCCTTCCACTCAGGTCATGATCCCGAGGCCCAGACTGATCCCCAATGCAGGGTCCCTGCTCAGCAGTGAGTCTGCTTCTCCTTCCCCATCTGCCTCTCCCTCTGCTCATATTCCCTCTCTCAAATAAATAAAATCTTTTAAAAAAGAATATCAAGAAGTATAATTTATAGTGTGATTTTAAGATTCAAAACTTTAAATAGTAGTAACTGAACACTCATTTTATGACTTATATAACGATACAAGAGTTTAATAGCAATTTAAAATAAAAGATGCTCAACAGTTTCGATCATCAGGGAAATGAAAATCAAAACCACAATGAGATATCACCTTATATCTGTTAGGATGGCTAAAATCAAAGAGACAAGAAATAACAAGTGTTGGTGAGGATGTAGAGAAAAAGGAGCCCTCATGCATTGTTGTTAGGAATGTAAATTGGTACAGCCACTGTGGAAAACAGTACCAAGGGTCTTCAAAAAATTAAAAATAGAAATATCATATAATCCAATAATTTACCACTGGGCAATTACCCAATGAAAATGAAAACTACTCAAAAAAATACACATCCCTATGTTTATTGTCACATTATTTACAATAGCCAAGATATAGAAATAACCTAAGTGTCCATCAATAGATGAATGGAAAAGGAACATGTGACCACCCCTTCCCTCACACACACTGGAATATTACACACCCATAAAAGCATGAGCTTGTGCCAATTGAGACAACATGGATGGACCTAGAGGGTACTGTGCTAAGTAAAATAAGTCAGACTGAGAAAGACAAATAGTGTATGATTTCACTCATAAGTGGTATCCAAAAAAAACCAAACAAACAGAAAAGCAAAATACAAACAGAAAACAAATGAATAAACAAAGAGCAGAATGAGACCTAAAATACACAGGATAAACTGATGTTTGCCAGAGGGGAGGGTGTTGAGGGATGGGCAAAATGGATGAAGGGAGGTACAGGCTTTGGTTACTGAATAAATAAGTCTCCAGAACAAACAACATATCATAAGGAATATAGTCAATGATACTGTAATAATGTTGTATGAGGACAGATGTAAGTGTAGCATATAATGTAACATTGTTACATTATATATACTCAGATTAAAAAAATAATCAATTCAAACTATATTAAAAGACATCATATAACTAAATGCCAGGCAAATCTACACATTACAGGCATTGTAAGTTCAAAGAAAAGATAAAATAATATCAGTTATAGTAGATAAGAATGCCTAGAGATCAAATTAGAACTGAGTTAACAAAAAAGATTTCAGCAGTGAAAATACACTATGGGGCATCCAAAGACGGGAAAAGGATTAGCTTAATTTACTGAGGAATATGATAGAGAAATAAAGTAATTGATTGGATGGATAAACATAGATAAATACTAGTTTTTCAAGTCCTTAGTTTCTTTAGGTAAGATATGTAAATGTTGAATAAAATTTATCTTTGAGACTCCAGAATATTCAGGGTTTTTTGTGACCTATATAATTTGTAAATAGCCATATCAAACACACACTCATGCAGAAAGTCTTGTTCAAGAACAGAACTGAAAAGTAAATTCACTTACAAATGAGCATATTTACTAAAATATCAGTTCAAACAAATTGAAATATTAAACACTAAATTATACATAAAACTATATGCAACTTAAGTAACAAAGACTCAGTTAGGTGCATAAAAACCAGCTTCTGAGCCCAGTAAATAATATAATTAGCACATAAGGTTTGTTTTTGTTTTGTTTTGTTGTCTGTTCTTTTCCAGTTGGGAAATTTATAATTGGGAAAATAGGTTAAAAGGATGCAATTGGTAGTAAAAAACAGTGATCGCGCTTTTTTTTAAATAACAGTGTTCACTACTATTAATTTTATATCTAACTGTCCTCTGCTTTTTGAAAGTTTTCTTTATGCCATTTCACCTTTATGAAAGACCTACATTAGGGCCTGTTTTCTCTAACAGAAAGAAATTCAAAAAGGATCTTCACTCAAACAAAAAAGGCAAAAAGTGAAAGCAATGTTCAGTGTGTGTGTTTTGCTGCAAGCTGTTACAGAAGCAACAGCACCCCCAAGCAGTGAGTGTGCCCCCACCAACCTCCATCCTGGGAACTACATTCAGCATGTCAGCATCAAATCGCCCTAGCTTTGAACTGTGTCTGAGCGTCTGTGCTTTATCTCGATTTATTTTGTGCATCCATTAACAAGATGGGCCCTAAGATTTTAGAGAAGTCCAACAGAGGTTTTTTTTGTTTTTTTTTTTTTAATTGGGGGGCGTGATTTCTGGGAATCCTCAAAATTTTCCATACAAGTTTGTGGTAAGCGTTTCTTCTCTTTACCCCATTTCACTCACACAAGGTTTCACAGGAATGCTCTACCTTCAGAGAATAGGGGAAACCGGTCTTGAGCCACAAAGATGCTTTAGGCATTATGCAAAATCCCTGATATGCATTATCTCATGAGGAAATGAGGTGTAGAAGGGTATAAGTGGAAAGGTAAAATATTAACACTGAATTTTCATTATTCATTTGGCTAAGTAACTTAAGTGTAGATGCTTATCAATGTTTTCCAGTACTTTGACATCACTACACCATAAATCTTTGACAACTAACTCTCAACTCTAAAGGATCTTCTCAGAAATTCCAAAATCAATAAATTAGTATCAAAACTAGAATCTGATGGGCTGATATAGCAATCATGGATTTCATGCTCATGATAATAGGGGGAGATGTGGCCTAGGTCTCTGATCTACCTACAAGCATCTAATGCAGTTTACTCACTTGTAGGTAAGAAAATTAAAAAGCTAGACAATTATAAACACAGAGAATATCCAAGTTCATAATTGTCATCACTCTTAAAATATATTTGAACAGTACAGTCCTTAAATAAGGCCTCCAAAAATGATTTAGGGAAGCTTTAGTTATACACAATTTTATACAAATTAAAATAGTAAAAACTATTTTAGAGAAATCTTCAATATATGAAGCTGAATTTTGCTTACTTAGAGTTCTCATACAAAGTTATAGAATTTGAAGTAGGTTTTTTTTTTAGATGGCATTGTGATTTCTCATTTATTTTGTTATTGTTTTTTTAACTTATATATCATATTAATGGTAATGAATACACTAGAAGTGAAAGTACCAACCCTCCTCCCTACATTCAATCAATGTCAACGTGAAGATTCAGTGTTTGTAAAAGGTGGATCTAGCTCTATCTTGAAAGCCATCATGGTAATGAACATGATCTTTAAAAAAATAAAATCAGAATCCTTGAATGTTATTTTATATATCTTCTAACATATGGATAATTTATATAAAGCATTGCAGAAAGTAATGGTACATGAGAGAAATATGATTTTGTTCCCAACCTACAGCTATCCACCTCTTCCACATTACAGGATAACTAAATAAAAATTTTATTTTTAGTGACACAAACCAGTTTTTCCATTGGTGAATGTCCAATTCCTACCACCACCTGTGTGTGAACATTATATTACAGAGACTTTAAGCCCAGCAAAAGTCATGGAATTGTAATATAGGCTTGATGTAAAAGAAAATTAGTTGGCTACAGGCAGGAATTCAGACCAGATGGGACAATGGCCTCTTACAATATGGCAACTCCCCTCTGCCTTTTTTCTATCAAAAGGATAGTTACTCCTACACAAGCCACAATGGGAAAACAGAGACAGTAGGTTTGAATCTTCCTAAGGTCTGTGGAAGCCTTCAGAACAATTTTGTTTCTTCAAAGTAAAATAAAAAGTGCCTTTGATTTTCTTAAGCCTCTTCCAGTTTTACAGAAATATTAACATGTAACATTTGCCTTCATTACAGTCATTAGATAAATGCCAACTTAGTGTTAGAAGAAATGCATTTTCAGCTGAAATTGAGCCAAGTTGTCCTAGTTAGTTATGTTAAAGAGAATCAGAAATTAATCAGTCTACTATTAGGGCACAGCTGTTTTTTGAAATGTTTCTTTGATTTTCAAGAGTTTATGTTTTAAGGAGTTATTATTAAACATAATGGTAAGCTTAGAAGTTGAGAGCAAAGCACACTTTAAGCAAGCTGGCATTCCAGAGGAGCAAAAACCGCTTCTTCCTTCCAGTTATGACCTTTGAGCAGGTCCTTTCTCATTCCTAGCTATACCAAGTGGAGATACTATATTATGATGAAGTATAAACCTAGAGGAATCAGCTTTATACATTGAGGGAACTCAAAAGTTTGACAGGTCGTTTTTTTTAAAGTTCAGAACCTGCAGAAGAGAATTCTACACCCCCAAGTTATTAATACAATAACAAAATTCATTAGCTGAATGTGATGACATAGTAATAGTCTTCAAACCAACAATAAATACCTTTTTATAAGCACTGTGTTTAACTTAATAGCCCTTTTAGCTCAAAGGCAAAGGTTTGTGTCATCCTTAACTGAAGCACACTTATATTGTCTCTTGCTGAGCTGCTGAGAGCAGGTTAATGCACTGCCACAATAATATAGTTTTTAAACTTTTTTTTTCCTCTCAAATGATGGAGGATAGCATTTGCATCAATGTCATGACACATGGTATAATTGGAGGGTTCTGGGCCATGAATACATATCAAGCTGTTAGACCCCTGATATTTGCTTAAACAGTATGGGTACTAGAAGCAGAACAGATGCCCTCGTTTCAATGCCAATGCATCACTCCATCCCCTTAAGCTGCCTTTTGTAATTGTCAGTTCAATATCAGAGTCAGGGTCAGAAACTGTAGAGTTCATTACAGAGTTCCTTCCTTCTAATAACCTAAGAGTGCAAAAAAGGCATGCCTGAAATGTATTAATTGTTCCATGTTAAATCTTCCATTTTAACCTAGATCACTAAGTATTCAAAGCTATACCTATGTCTTTAATATGTATAGTTCACCAGTCACAACTATATCTTATATCTTCCTGGAATGGAAGGATTTTTATTTCATGGAAAGTAATAAAGTACAAAAGAAATTAGGTGTTGCTCAAAGGAAAGGCAAATTGTTCTTCTAACCCACAAGCAGGTGTACATAAAAATGCAATAATGATGTTCGTATTTTATAATTAAAGAAATAAATAAGTACACACTTTTATCTTCCTAAAAAACACACCTTTTCCTGTCCTTAATATTTCTGCATATAGATAATGACAATTAGAATAAGTAAAGGTAAAGTATTTATTAGACAAGTAGGACCTGTAAGTTCCACTACCAAAACAAGCATTCCTGAGTGTTTACCACATGTCTGTCCTCATGTCAAGTGTTTAGATGCATGTTCTCATCTGTATCTCACAATAGGCCAATACAGTTTTAGGACACATGTTAAGGATAAATAAATTGAGGCTCAGAAGTTGGATTTCTTTCTTTTTATTTTTTTAAGATTTTATTTATTTGGCAGACAGAGTTCACAAGTAGGCAGAAAGGCAGGCAGAGAGAGGGGGAAGCAGGCTCCCTGCTGAGTAGAGAGCCTGATGCAGGGCTTGATCCCAGGACCCTGGGATCATGACCTGAGCCTCAGAAATTGGATTTCTGATTATCAGAGCTCCAGTAAGTGTCAGAGCTAGAATGAGAATCCAAGTCAGCTTCACATAATGTCCATGTTGTTAATTAATCAATACTGCTTTATGACAAGGACATATGCCCGGACCAGGGATCATGTCACACAGATTCTTAAACCAGACTCAAACTAGTTGTGGGTCTTAATAAAGTCACTTTCCCTTAGTTCTCAAAATCTACACCACTTCGGTCCCTCCAATTCTAAAATACCATGTACTATTTTAAATTAAATCAATCTCATAAATTCTAATTCACATATTTTCCCTTTCATTCAAACTATGATTTACTTAAGTCCTGGATTCAATTAAAGAACACTGCACTCCAAAGTGATGTATTTCTAGGGCCTACTCAGTGCAATTTGAACATTTCATAAGAAGCAAACATTTCTGGGTCAGCAGCAGTGGTTGCAAAATCAAATAAGATGCTGAAGTCCATAGAATTCTGTGTAAGCATCTAAATGCCAGTTAACAGCTGACTGAACAAGAATTTCTGAGATTATACTAAAGAATTTAGAAAAAGAATTTTGCCATATGAAAGTGCTTTTGTCTTTTTTTTTCTCATCAGAAAAAAAAATGATCATACCCGTGCCTCGTTAATACTAATGTTGTAAAGTGAGATATGTTTGTGTGTGAATATACCTTATCCAAATATATGTATTTAATATTTTGGCTTACAGTTTCCTGGAGAGAAAGGAAGAAACAAGGCAGGATACTGTGAATATTAAAGTCTCTATTCCTTCTCATATTATTTTAATATTCCATAAATTTTCCTAATACTTAGAGATGCAGGTTAAAGCTTTGCATTTAAAGCTCAAAATTTTATGTAGCATTTTAAAATGAGGTTACAAATTTTACAGTGTGCAAGAAGTACAAAATAAAGGAAAAGCCTATAGGTTTCAAATTTGGGGAAGCAATTTTAATTTCTGCTGACAATTTTTTCTATAACTACATGATTATCAGTGAATGTTTTTAGGAATATTTAGGAATATTTAACCAATATATGCTCTCCATTATCCATTCTATGAATCAAAAAAGAATGAAATATTTTCAGTTCCTGAATACATTTCATATACTATCATCTGGTAGATATTTTCTCTTCAGAAGAAAGTCACCAAAAAAAACAAAAAAAAAAAAAAAGGAGAAGAAGAAGAAGAGAAGGAGAAAAGAAAAAGAAAATGTGTTTCCACAAGAAAATGGAAAATTATGAATATATTTTGGTCTGTTTAGAAGAGGAGTCATAGGTACTATTTTTATTTTCATCTGAAGTAAGGTCTTGAAATCAGTTTGGATTCTGCTGTCCCTAAACACATTGCCTGGATACCTGGTGCTCATGGTCTATTTGGAGAAAAATTACTGAACGCTAATAGAGAGGACGGATACCTAATAATTATTTCAGTATGCACTAGACAATTGTGATAAGACATTGGGAACTGTGATAGGTGATGATTCCAAATAAAGGATGGTCCTATGGATTCATTGTGAAATGAGAATGGTACTGTTTTTTAAGATATATTGTGAAGAGTAAATGAGTTAATATGTGTGAGATTCTAGCATAGTGCCGGCATATTAGTGACTGCTAAATAGAAGGGAGATGTTATTAATAGTTAAGGTAGAACTGAAGAAATGAAGGGAGGACCCATGGTGGTAAAAGCAAGATTTTAATAAAATCTGCAAATTTCATTGTTAAATAAGAAAAGATACTATCCTTGCCCTTTAGGGATTTATAATTTATTAATATTTAGGGATTTATAATTTATTAAATAAGTGATTAAATATATAGTGAAAAGATAAATAATGATATTAAATCTGGGGTAATATGGGAGGCATCCTCATTTTGGGTTTAGGAAATCAGGAAACACTTCCCAGAAAATAAAGCCTAAATACAAAAGGAGAGGTTAATTCTACTACATCAGCTCTATACATCTGAGGAAGTTAATTAATTTCTCTAATCTGTATGTTTCAGAAAAAAAAAATCCAACTACTCTGGATATTTCCTGTAAGTGGAAAATACAGTATTTGTCCTTTTGTGGCTGATTTATCTCACTTAGCATAATGTCTTCAAGTTTTATCACTGTCATAGCATGTCTCAAAATGTCTTTCCTTTTTAGGGTTAAATAATATTCCATTGTATAGCCAGATTTTGGGGAAAGCCCAAGTGTTCATCAAAATATGCATGGATAAAGAAAATATGGTATAGTACAATGGAATATTATTCAGTCATAAAAAGGGATGAAGTCTTATCTTTCATAACAACCTGGGTGGAGCTAGAGAGTAAAATAATAAGTGAAGTAAGTCAGAGAAAGACAAATACCACATGACTTCACTTATATGTTGAAGTTAAGAAACAAATAAACAAAATAGGAAGAAAAAAAAGACAGAAAAAACAAACTAAGAGACAGACTCTTAATTTTAGAGAACAAACAGATTGTTTCCAGAGGGGAGGTGGGGGGTGGGTGGATGAAATAGGTGACCGGGATTAAAGAACACACTTCTCATACTGAATGCTGAGAACAGAATTGCTGAATAACAATATTGTACACCTGAAGGTAATATAACACTGTTTATTAACAATATTTGAATGATAATTTTTAAAAACTTAATAAAAAGTTTAAATAAAATTACAAATAAAAGTTCTTGAATGAAGTGTGGCTGTTTGACTCAATCAGTTAAGCACCTGACTGTTGGTTTTGGCTCAGATCATGATCTTAGAGTCATGAGATTGAGCCCCATGTAGGGCTCCATGTTCAGCATGAAGTCTGCTCAAGATTCTCTTCCTCTCTCTGCTCCTCCCTCCTGCTCCCATGCTCTCTCTCTCCCTCTAAAATGAATAAATAAATAAAATCTTAAAGAAAAATTCATGAAATAAAAATGTTTGATGTGGGGCACATGGGTGGCTCAGTCAGTTAAGAGTTAAAAAAAATCTGTTATGGATAAATTGGATTACTTGTGTTTAAAATAATTTTTAAATAAAAGCATTCTAAAATTATATATATACATATACATATACATTTGTATTTATATGAAATTGTATTATATATATATTTTCTGTTGTATATACATATTAAATTTTTGCTTATCCCTCATCTGCTAATGGACACTTGGGTTGCTTTCTTTTGAATAAGTACACAATGCTACTATGAACATGGTTGTACAAACATCTCTTTAAGTTCCTTCTTTTGATTCTTTTGGGTATATACCAAGAACTGGAATTGCTGGATTATATGTTAACCCTGTTTTTAGTTTTTTTAGCAGAAGGGCTGCACTCTTCTTCATAGTGGTTCCTCATTTCTATTCACACTAAAAATGCATGAGGATTCAAATCTCTCCACATCCTCACCAACACTTGTTATTTCTGTTTTGTTATATTTTGTTTAACAATATTGTGTTTTATGGTTCATGAACACAGATTGGTTTTCTACTTATTGGTGCATTCTTTCTTTCAGCAATTGTTTTCTAAGTTACACTGTTCAAGTCTTTGGTTTCCTTGGTTAAGTGTATTTCTTTTTTTTTTTTTTTAATTTTTTTTTAATTTTATTTTTTTTATAAACATGTATTTTTATCCCCAGGAGTACAGGTCTGTGAATCGCCAGGTTTACACACTTCACAGCACTCACCAAAACACATACCCTCCCCAATGTCCATAATCCCACCCCCTTCTCCCAAACCCCCTCCCCCCAGCAACCCTCAGTTTGTTTTGTAAGATTAAGAGTCACTTATGGTTTGTATCCCTCCCAATCCTATCTTGTTTCATTTATTCTTCTTCTACCCACTTAAGCCCCCATGTTGCATCACCACTTCCTCATATCAGGGAGATCATATGATAGTTGTCTTTCTCTGCTTGACTTATTTCGCTAAGCATGATACGCTCTAGTTCCATCCATGTTAAGTGTATTTCTAATTAATTTATTTTTGATGCTATTATAAAAGGAATTATTGATTTCCTTTGCAGATTGTTGCCAGTGTATAGAAATGCAACTGAGTTTGAGTATTGAATTTGTATTCTGCCATTTAGCTAAATTCCTTTTTTCAGCTCTGTTGTGTGTGTGTGTGTGTTTACATATAAGCCATATTTGTGAACAGAGATAATTTTTCTTCCTCCTTTTTCTCTTATACATTTATATGTTTTAATCAGGCTGTTTTGCCATATCTCTATCCAACACTATATCACTAATATTTTGTGAAGAACACATTTTTTAATATAATCTATACATTTTTCTTCTTCAAGTTTTTATTCAAATTCCAGTTCATTAACATACTGTGTAATATTAATTCCAGGTATAGAATTTAGAGATCCATTACTGACATACAACACCCAGTATTCATCACAAGTGGCCTCCTTAATACCCACCCCCATCTAGCACATCCCCCATCCACCTCCCCTCCAGCTACCCTCAGATTGTTCTCTTATCATTAAGAGTTGGTTTCTTGATTTGTCTCTCTTCTCCCCCCATGTCCATTTGTTTTGTTTCTTAAATTCCACATGTGAGTGAAATCATATGGTCTTTCTCTGACTGACTTATTTCACTTAGCATATATTCTCTTGCAAATGGCAGGATTTCATTCTTTTTTTATGTCTGAGTAATCTTCTACTGTATATATACCACTTCTTTAACCACTCAATGATCAGCATTGGGTTATTTCTATAATTTGGCTATTGTTGATAATGCTTTTATAAATATCGGATGCATGTATCCCTTAGAATTAGTATTTTTGTATCTTTTGCATAAATACCTAGAAGTGCAATTGCTAAGACATAGGGTAATTCCATTTTTGACTTTTTGAGAAACCTCCATACTCTTTTCCACAGTAGCTGGACTAATTTGCATTCCAACCCAACCAACAGTCAAAGAGGGTTCCCCTTTCTCCACATCCTTGCCAACAACTGTGGTTTCTTGTCTTGTTAATTTTAGCCATTCTAACAGCTGTGAGGTCATATCTCATTATACTTTTGATTTGTATTTCCCTAATGATGATTGTTGTTGCACATCTTTTCATGTGTCTGTTGGCCAGCTGTATGTCTTCTTTGGCAAAATGTTTATTCATGTCATCTGTCTATCCTTTAACTGGATTATTTGCTTTTTACATTGGAGTTTTATAAGTTCATTATTTTGGATATTAACCATTTGTCACATAAATCATTTGCAAATATCTTCTCCCATTCTGAAGGTTGTCTTTTAGTTTTGTTGAAAATTTCCTTCACTGTGCAGATTGCTTTCTCTTTTTCAATTTGGATGACTTGACTTCTTTTCCTGACTTATTGTTCTGTCTAAGCCCTCAGTAATACAATGAACAAATGTGATGAAAATAAGCATCTTTTTTTTTTATTTAAGATTTCTTATTTTTTATAAACATATAATATATTTTTATCCCAAGGGTACAGGTCTGTGAATCACCAGGTTTACCCACTTCACAGCACTCACCATAGCACATACCCTCCCCAATGTCCATAACCCCACCCTCCTTCTCCCAACCCCCCTCCCCCCAGCAACTCTCACTTTGTTTTGTGAGATTAAGAGTCACTTATGGTTTGTCTCCTGCCCAATCCCATCTTCTTTCATTTATTCTTCTCCTACCCCCTTAACCCCCCATGTTGCATCTCTATTTCCTCATATCAGGGAGATCATATAATAGTTGTCTTTCTCTGCTTGACTTATTTTGCTAAGCATGATACCCTCTAGTTCCATCCGTCGTCGTCACAAATAGCAAGATTTCATTTCTTTTGATGGCTGAATAGTATTCCATTGTGTATATACCACATCTTCTTTATCCATTCATCTGTGGATGGACATCTAGGTTCTTTCCATAGTTTGGCTATTGTGGACATTGCTGCTATAAACATTTGGGTGCACGCATCCCTTCGGATCACTACGTTTGTATCTTTAGGATAAATATTCAGTAGTGCAATTGCTGGGTCATAGGGTAGTTCTATTTTCAACATTTTGAGGAACCTCCATGCTGTTTTCTAGAGTGGTTGCACCAGCTTGCATTCCCACCAACAGTGTAGGAGGGTTCCCCTTTCTCTGCATCCGCGCCAGTATCAGTATCCTTTCCTGACTTGTTAATTTTACCCATTCTGACTGGTATGAGGTGATATCTCATCACGGTTTTGATTTGTATTTCCCTGATGCCGAATGATATGGAGCACTTTTTCATGTGTCTGTTGGCCATCTGGATGTCTTCATTGCAGAAATGTCTGTTCATGTCCTCTGCCAATTTCTTGATTGGATTATTTGCTCTTTGGGTGTTGAGTTTGCTAAGTTCTTTATAGATTTTGGACACTAGCCCTTTATCTGATATGACGTTTGTGAATATCTTCTCCCATTCTGTCCGTGCTCTTGTGGTTTTGTTAACTGTTTCCTTTGCTGTGTAAAAGCTTTTGATCTTGATGAAATCCCAATAGTTCATTTTTGCCCTTGCTTCCCTTGCCTTTTGCAATGTTCCTAGGAAGATGTTGCTGCGGCTGAGGTCGAAGAGGTTGCTGCCTGTGTTCTCCTCAAGGATTTTGATGGATTCCTTTCTCACATTGAGGTCCTTCATCCATTTTGAGTCTATTTTTGTGTGTGGTGTAAGGAAATAGTCCAATTTCATTTTTCTGCATGTGGCTGTCCAATTTTCCCAGCACCATTTACTGAAGAGGCTGTCTTTTTTCCATTGGGCATTCTTTCCTGCTTTGTCAAAGATTAGTTGACTGTAGAGTTGAGGGTCTATTTCTGGGCTCTCTATTCTGTTCCATTGATCTAGGTGTCTTTTTTGTGCCAGTACCATACTGTCTTGATGATGACAGCTTTGTAATAGAGCTTGAAGTCCGGAATTGTGATGCCACCAACTTTGGCTTTCTTTTTCAATATTCCTTTGGCTATTCGAGGTCTTTTCTGATTCCATATAAATTTTAGAATTATTTGTTCCATTTCTTTGAAAAAGATGGATGGTACTTTGATAGGCATTTCATTAAATATGTAGATTGCTTTAGATAGCATATTTATATTTATTCTTCCAATCCAGGAGCATGGAACATTCTTCCATTTCTTTGTGTCTTCCTCAATTTCTTTAATGAGTACTTTATAGTTTTCTGAGTATAGATTCTTAGCCTCTTTGGTTAGGTTTATTCCTAGGTATCTTAGAGTTTTGGGTGCAACTGTAAATGGGATTGACTCTTTAATTTCTCTTTCTTCTGTCTTGTTGTTGGTGTAGAGAAATGCAACTAATTTCTGTGTATTGATTTTATATCCTGACACTTTCCTGAATTCCTGTACAAGTTCTAGCTGTTTTGGAGTGGAGTCTTTTGGGTTTTCCACATATAGTATCATATCAACTGCGAGGAGTGATAGTTTGACTTCTTCTTTGCTGATTTGGATGCCTTTAATTTCCTTTTGTTGTCTGATTGCTGAGGCTAGGACTTCTAGTACTATGTTGATAGCAGTGGTGATAATGGACATCCCTGTTATGTTCCTGATCTTAGTGGAAAAGCCTTCAGTTTTTCTCCATTGAGAATGATATTTGCAGTGGGTTTTTCATAGATGGCTTTGATGATATTTAGGTACGTGCCTTCTATCCCTATACTTTGAAGAGTTTTGATCAGAAAAGGATGCTGTACTTTGTCAAATGCTTTTTCAGCATCTATTGAGAGTATCATATGGTTCTTGTTCTTTCTTTTATTGATGTACTATATCACATTGATTGATTCGTGGATGTTGAACCAACCTTGCAGCCCTGGAATAAATCCCACTTGGTCATGGTGAATAATCCTTTTAATGTATTGTTGAATCCTATTGGCTAGTATTTTGGTGAGAATTTTCGCATCTGTGTTCATCAAGGATATTGGTCTATAGTTCTCTTTTTTGATGGGATCCTTGTCTGGTTTTGGGATCAAGGTGATGCTGGCCTCAAAAATGAGTTTGGAAGTTTCCTTCCATTTCTATTTTTTGGAACAGTTCCAGGAGAATAGGAAAAAGTTCTTCTTTAAATGTTTGGTAGAATTCCCCTGGGAAGCCATCTGGCCCTGGGCTTTTGTTTGTTTGGAGATTTTTGATGACTGTTTCAATCTCTTTACTGGTTATGGGTCTGTTCAGGTTTTCTATTTCTTCCTGGTTCAGTTGTGGTAGTTTATATGTTTCTAGGAATGCATTCATTTCTTCTAGATTGTCAAATTTGTTGGCATAGAGATGCTCATAGTATGTTCTTATAATTGTCTGTATTTCTTTGATGTTAGTTGTGATATCTCCTCTTTCATTCATGATTTGGGTCCTTTATCTTTTCTTTTTGATAGGTCTGGCAAGGGGTTTATCAATCTTTTAATTCTTTCAAAGAACCAGCTCCTATTTTCGTTGATTTGTTCTATTGTTTTTTTGGTTTCTATTTCATTGAGTTCTGCTCTGATCTTTATGATTTCTCTTCTCCTGCTGGGTTAAGGGTTTCCTTTTTGTTCTTTCTCCAGCTCCTTTAGGTGTAGGGTTAGGTTGTGTACCTGAGACCTTTCTTGTGTACCTGAGACCTTTCTTGTTTCTTGAGAAAGGCTTGTACCGCTATATATTTTCCTCTCAGGACTGCCTTCGTTGTGTCCCACAGATTTTGAACCGTTGTATTTTCATTATCATTTGTTTCCATGATTTTTTTCAATTCTTCTTTAATTTCCTGGTTGACCCATTCATTCTTTTTTTTTTTTAAGATTTTTATTTATTTATCAGAGGGGGGGGGAGAGAGCAAGCACAGGCAGACAGAGAGGCAGGCAGAGGCAGCGGGAGAAACAGGCTCCCTGAAGAGCAGGGAGCCCGAAGTGGGACTCGATCCCAGGACGCTGGGATCATGACCTGAGCCGAAGGCAGCTGCTTAACCAACTGAGCCAACCAGGCGTCCCGACCCATTCATTCTTTAGAAGGATGGAAAATAAGCATCTTCATCTTATTCCTAATCTTAGAAAAAAAATTATCAATCTTTTACCATTGAGTGTAATGTTAACTGTGGGTTTATATATATATAGCTTTTATTTTGTTGAGGTAGTTTCCCTCTATTCCCAGTTCTCTGTTCATATTTTTCTTTAGCTCTCCAAGTGTTCAAGGTGACATTTGAAAGTCTTTATCTAGTATGATCACATCTTGAGTTTTTCAGGAGTAGTCTGGAAATTTACTTGCTCCTTTAATTATTCATGTTTCTGGGGCACCTAACCACCTCATTTGGTTAAGTTTCTGCCTTAGACTCAGATCATGATCCTAGGGTCCTGGGATTGAGCCCTGCATCAGGCTTCCTACTCAGTGGAGAGTCTGCTTCTCCCGCTCCTTCTGCCCTCCCTCTTGTGCTCTTTCTCTCAAATAAATAAATAAATAAAATCTATAAACAAGCAAGCAAATAAATAAATACGTTTTCCTGTTTCTTTGTATGTTTTGTGGTTTTTTTGTTTGAAAATTGAGGATTTGAAAAAAATCAGTTACCTCTACAAGTTCTTGAAGACTGGCTCTCTGCAGGAAATTTTCACCAATTAGAAAGACATATCTGAACCTTAGAATCAGCTTGGCATTAAGGTTTATGATTCTCTTAGGACTTTTTTGTGCATGTGTCTTCCTTAGGCAAGGATATGTCCCTATTTTCCATTCCCCTGTGTAGGTGGCTACTTTTCAATGTGTAAATTTTCCTCAGATTCTCATCCTTGTTTCTTCTGGTGACTTTAGCTGTTGTATTGTATTCCTTAATCAGTAATCTCTTACCCCAGGCAACTGCTTGTGATTTGTCCCATTGTAGATTTTCTGAAACATTTTCTAGCCTCTAATATGAGCTGTGCTCCTTTGGGTGCCTGAGAGCTCACCTACGTGACTGCAGAAGCCAATCTCTAAGGTACATACCAGATAATTAATAATGTTGTAATTTAGGTCTGTTCTATTTTCTCTGGCTTATAGACCATAACTTGTGACAGAACTCTAACTTCCTCCAGATTACACGAAGGCCACAATGCATCAAGAAGAAGTAAGGCAAAGGCAAATAAATACATGACCAAATTTCCTTGTAATTTTTTTTTAATTGAGCATTTGCTTGGTTGCTTGAGATATTTGACAGATTTCTAGAGCTCCTATAAAGTTATTTTAGACAGAAAATTGTTTATTTACTATTATCAACTAGATAGTTTATTTACTATTTCCATGAAAAAAAAAAAAAAACAAAGACCCTTAGAGCTTCCAGGTCCTCCAGCAGCCAATATCCCTCTTTCAGTAAATATATTTTTTACCCATTTTTAATAGTCTATCTTATTTTTTATCCACTCATTCACTGATTATATCTATCATCTATCTATCTATCATCATCATCTCTATCCATCTCAGTATTTTTCAGGCACAATGACAGCTTACATTGGGACACAACATTGAATACAATAGACAACATTCCATGATTTTATGAACTTTGTCTAATGCTTCAGTTAAAATTGTAAATAGTAGTACAGTAGGTCAGAAAGTGATAACTGCTAAGAAAAAAAGTAAAGCAAGAAAGTGGGTACGGGATACCAGAAAATATTGCAATGTTTATGTAGGGCATTAGGGACAGGTTCACAACAGAGATCATTGATTTAAAAACAACATGAAGTGAAAGAGAATTGTGAAGATGTCTGAAAAGAAAGCAGTTCAGGCAAAGAAAAGACCTTTTGTAAAATTCTTCAGATAAGCACACACATATCTGGTGTGTTTCAAGAAAAGCAAGAGAGCCAATGATGATCAAAGTGAGCAAGGGGCAAAAATCAGAAGGCTTTCTTTAAAGAAGGCTAGAAATTGCATAGTCTTTAAACATTACTAAGGCCTTCGGCTTTACTTCAGTTAGAAGGCATTGGAGAGCTTTGAAGCAGGGGCCTAGCATGATGTGAGTTAAATTTTAAAAGAATCAAGGAATAGCTCTGTTAAGATTATGTTCTAAGACAGTAAATGCATGAGCAGGGAGATCAATTAGAAGGTCATGTAAATAATGCTACATAGATACAACAGCAATATAGACCACAATAGCTGCAGTGTAGGTAATGAAATAGACAGATTTCCTGATAAACTCCGAAGAAATAATAAATGTAGTTTGCTGAAGAATTGGTTATGGAAGTAAGGGAAAAAGTGTAAGTGTAACTCTATGTCTTTAAGTGTAACTCTATGTCTTTGCCCTGTGCAATTTGAATGGAGTTGCCATTCACAGCAGTGGAAAAAGCCACATGATAGGCAGGTTTGAAGGGGAAAAAGAGAAAGATCAGAAGTTCAGTTTAAAACTTGATAAGGTAAAAATGCCTATTGAAAATTTAAGACCAGATGGATAGGAAGGAGTTGGATTTTTGAGACTGGAGTTCAAAAAATACATCAGGTCTTAAAATATGAGTATGGGAGGCATTAGAGTAAAAATGATTTTGAATCCTTAAGGCTATGGGAAATTAACAATGGCTATGAAAAATGGAAAAGATAAAAGTTTAGTTTGATGAATAGGAAACAGGAAGGAGCTTGAAATGGAATGACTAAAGGAGAAAGAGGAAAAAAAGCAGTATGTGGTGTGCTGGAAACCAAGTTAGGAAGTGTTTTCAAGGAACACTGTGGCATATGTTCATAGCAAGTTAAGTGCATTAAGGTTGAAAATTGTTGTATAGAGTGATATGGAGGTCATTGGTGATTTGTCAAGAGCAGAATAGTGGAGGAGTAAGGGCAAATTCTGCCTAAAGAGGAGTTTGAAATAGCGAGAACACACCAACTTTTCTAAGGAGCTTCATTATAAAGAAAAGAAGAGGACTGATACAGTAACTGATTGAAGTTGTATATTAGTGGGTTTTTTGTTTGTTTGTTTGTTTTGTTTTGTTTTGTTTTTAGTTTTTCTTTTTTAAAATGGGAAAATTATGGTTTTTGTGTATGCTGATGAAAGTCATCCTCTAGAGACTTAAAAACTGATTTTGTTGGAAATAAAGGAGTGTTGCTAGTACATTGTTCTTGAAGAAGCAAAGAAAGATGTTATTCAGTAGACACAGAAGTGCTGACCTTCAATTTGAATGTGGGAAGTTCGTCCAACATAACTGAAGGAATGGCATTATTCCTTCAGTGGCAAAATGCAGCAATGCTGGCATTTATATCTGTGGGAACTTGTGGAAGTTCTCTCCTGACAGTTTTTATTTTGTTTTTGTTTTTTAATGGGATTTGAAAATAAGACATTTCAGAAAGAATCACAATAAAAGATAATGGATTAGATGTTTAAAGAAAGGGGTAAAATTTTTTCATTTGGGAGATAAAGAATGAATGGAACACGAAAATGTAATTTGACTCCTAGGTAAAACTGAGGTCCCCTAAGATACAAATGTAGTGATCCAAAGGGGTCCCTGCACCCCAATGTTTATAGCAGCAATGTCCACAATAGCCGAACTATGGAAAGAGCCCAGATGTCCATTGACGGATGAATAAAGATATTTTATATATATATATGTGTGTGTGTGTGTATCCTGTGTATGCATACACACACACGTGCGCACACACGCACGCACACACACACACACAATGGAATGCTACCCAGCCATCAAAAAATTGAAATCTTGCCACTTGCAATGATATGGATGAAACTAGAGGGTATTATGCTGAGTGAAATAAGTCAAAGAAAGATAAGTTTCATATAATCTCACTCATATGTGGAATTTAAGAATCAAAACAAAGGACCATAGGGGAAGAGGGAAAAAAGAAAATAAGATGAAATCAAAGAGGGAGACAAACCATAAGAGATAAACCATAAGACAAACCATAATCATAGAAAACAAACTGAGAGTTGCTGGAGGGAAGGGGTTTGGGAGCAGGTAACTGCATGATGGACATTATGGAGGACAGGTGATGTGATGAGCACTGATTATTATATAAGACTAATGAATCACTGACCTCTACCTCTGCAACCAATAATACATTACATGCTAATTAATTTAATTAAAATTTTAAAAATGTACCTAGAAAAAAAAAGTGAGGGCCCCAAAAAGACTGGTCATTCTAGATTCAATGTGAAACAACTCAACATACTTATTTCTTTTACTCTAGAGACATTCAGCTACTATGTGCAGTCACTTAGCACTCACACTATAATCTTTAGCCATAGTTAGGGTTTTACCAAAAAGTGTATGGATATGAGAGGAGTAAGAGACTTTAAGGGATATGGGCAGAGAGGATGTAAAATAATGTATCCATGTACAGACCTCTTTCAATCTCAACATATCCAATAAATGATTATGGAATATCAACTACATTCTAGGCAATATTTCAAGAAACTGGGAAATATTGGTGGAAACAAATATCCCTGTCTTTAGGAAGCTTACATTCTAATGGAAGAAGACAGACAGCTATGAAAGAAAATACTAAATAAATAAATCAATGTCTTAATAAATGAAACATGCTACTGGAATAAAAATAAGAAGAAAAAAGGAAGATCAAATATGCTCAGTAGAAGTGTGAAGCATCTAAATTAGAGTGGTCAAGTTTTGCCTCATTGGCAATGTAGGATTTGAGCAGACATGAAGATGAGGGAATTAGTAAGGCAGATATGTGGAGGGAGAGCATTCTAAAACTGTGACTGCTCAAGAAAAGTTCCAACATCTGAAGTGTCCCTGGCATATTCACAAAACAACAAGAAGGGATTCATGTCTATGGTATGGTGAAAATGTGGGAACACAGCAAGAGATGGGGTCAGGGAAATAAGAGTGGTGGGGGAAGAAAATCATGTTTGCCGTTGCAAGGCCTTTGGCTTTTCATCTGAATGAAAAACAAAACAAAATAAAAACAATACAGTCATTGCATCATTTTGAGCAAAGCCATGATATGATTTAACCTCACTATTAAAAGAATCATTATGACTATTTTGTCAAGAATAAACTATAAAGAGACAAGGGGATGAAGCAGAGAAATTTGTATATTAGTTGGCCTCCAGTAGTTTATTGTAGGATAGGAAAACAACCAAATATCAGTGCTTGTACAAAAAATATTTATTTTTATTTCATATTAGACATTAGCTAGGATCAGCTATGGCTCTGTTCCCCAAGGGCTTGTTCATTTTAGGATCCAGAATAAAGGAACAGCCCATAGCTGGGGAATGCCATTCTCAGTGCAGAAAGAAAAAAAAAAAATGAGAGAAAAAGTGGCCTCACAAAATAACTCTTTAAACTTCTGCCAGGAATGCCACGTGAAATCCCCAAGCATTCTGTTAGACAATTCTTCTCCTTCAAGGAGTGACATTGCAAGTAATACTGGCTACATAATTTTAAAACCCCAATGCAAAACTGATGTGTGAGATCTCTTTCAAAAGACAATAGGCATGGGGCTCCTGGGTGACTCAGTGGGTTAAAGCCTCTGCCTTCGGCTCAGGTCATGATCCCAGGGTCCTGGGATCGAGCCCCACATCGGGCTCTCTGCTCCGTGGGGAGCCTGCTTCCTCCTCTCTCTCTGCCTGCCTCTCTGCCTACTTGTGATCTCTGTCTGTCAAATAAATAAATAAAATCTTAAAAAAAAAAAGACATTAGACATCTTAAGATGGCAAGAGCAGAGCATTAACCTAAGTAAAGGTCACATACTCAAGAAGCTGACATTGCCTACAAGTTACATGGAAATAAGAAGGTCTGCATAATATTCTAAAAAGAAAGAGAAATAAATACGTGGATAATTAGGAATAATAATGCCACCTACCATAAATTTATAGATGGCTATTGATGTAATGAAAGTGTGTGACTATGTTGGCTTAAGCCATGTGACCATTGTAGTAGAGGTTGAAGGTTGCGGTTGGTTTCTGGAAAGATTGTCAGAATAGTCCTTGATATATTAGAGAGAGGTGTTAAAGATGATTCCAGGTTTTATCCTGAAGAACTGGAAAAATTGAGGTGACAGTAACTGAGATGGGGAAGACTACTTCCATGGTAGAAAATCAAGAGTTTTAGACATGATAACTTCAAGAAATGTATTAAATGTTCAAGTAGATAAGCCAAAAGGAAATTGGATATACATATCTAGAATTTTTGAAAGAGATCTGTGTTATAGAAATGCACTGAGGAGTTATGGGCTGACAGCTGAAATTAAAATTTACATTTACAATCAATCACCAAAATAATGAGTGTAGATAGAAGAGTGAAAAAGCAGTAAGTAGTAAGCTGTGGTGTACTTTAATATACAAAGTTCAAGAAAATAAGGTAATAAATAAGGTAATAAGAAAATAAGGTTGCAAGGGAGTCTGAGACAGACAGCAACCAATGAAATAAGAGGGAAAAAATATAGTGAATTTAATATTATGGAAACCATATAAAGAAAATATATCACACAAAATATATCACTGTGCCCAAAGCAGCTAGCAGATGCAGGAAGAAGAGAACTGACAATTGGATTTAGCAATGTGGATGTCATCAGTGACTGTAACAAAAGCAGTTTTAAGTGGATCAGTGGGAGCAAAAGCCAGATAGCAATGAGTTTTAAAAAAGGAAAGAAATTAGACACAGTGACTATAGCAACTCTTCAGCAGACATTTTGCTTTCAAGAAAATCTGACTTTTTTTTTTTTTTAACTTAGCCTTGGACATTTTGACTAAGTATACCACACATCATGGAAAAGTTTCACATTCCAAAAGCTTTGCATTTCAAGATAGCCAAGAAAAGGAACATCTGCAATTTTTTCATACTAAGATAAGCCATGAGAAAATAGAAACTATTTATTTTTTTTCTTATTAAGAACAGGAAACAGGAGCAGTTTTCAAATCAAAACTGACCTAGACATTTTCCAAATAGAATTATGATGTAAATTTTGAACAATAAATTTTGCCCTTTTTTACTTCTGTTATTCAATTTTTGTGAAACTTTGGACTCTTTTACATATACTTTACTGTGAGTTTACCCATGAGTTTCTTCTTTTTCTTTCTTTTTCCTCCAACATGGAGGAAAGAAAAATTAAAGAGATAGATGGAGAGGAAACTGGAATCATAAGAATCTTTTTTCCCCTTTGTTTTCTTTTTTTTTTTTCCCAAGTGGGAGTAATAAACACATTTGCAAGTTTATAAAAATAAGAATAAAAAATAAATCCTAGAAGAGAGAGAAGTAAATTTTTAAAGCCATGTCCTTAAATTCATAAAAATGGATGAGATAATAAAGAGAGGAATTGGCTTTTGATACGACTACAAAAATTTATCTATGACAGTGGTTCTCATTCATTTATCTGCTTACTCCTGCCAGAGAACATTTGGCAATCCATGGTGACATTTTTAACAGTCGATTGGGAAGAGGGTTTCTGTGAGCATTTAATGGGTAGAGGCCAGGGATGCTGCCAACAATCCTGTAGTGCACAGAACAACTCCCACATTAAAGTATTTTCCAGTCCAAAATGTTAGTAGTGCCAAAGTTGAGAACCCCTGACCTATGGTTACAGAAGAGGAGGTAAAGTAAAGCTGTAATCATCAAGACAGTATGGTACTGGCACAAAAATAGACACATAGATCATTGGAACAGAATGGAGAGCCTAGAATTAGACCCTCAACTCTATGGTCAACTAATCTTTGACAAAGCAGGAAAGAATGTCCAATGGAAAAAAGACAGCCTCTTCAACAAATGGTGTTGGGAAAATTGGACAGCCGCATGCAGAAGAATGAAACTGAACCATTTCCTTATACCACACACAAAAATAGACTCCAAATGGATGAAAGACCTCAGTGTGAGAAAGGAATCCATCAAAATCCTTGAGGAGAACACAGGCAGCAACCTCTTCAACCACAGCATCAGCAACTTCTTCCCAGAAACGTCGCCAAAGGCAAAGGAAGCAGGGCAAAAAATGAACTATTGGGACTTCATCAAGATCAAAAGCTTTTGCACAGCAAAGGAAACAGTCAACAAAACCAAAAGCCAACTGACAGAATGGGAGAAGATATTCCCACATGACATATCAGGTAAAGGGCAGTATCCAAAACCTATAAAGAGCTTAGCAAACTCAACACCCAAAGAACAAATAATCCCATCAAGAAATGGGCAGAGAACATCAACAGACCTTTCTGCAAAGAAGAAAACCAGATGGCCAACAGACACATGAAAAAGTGCTCCACATCAGGGAAATACAAATCAAAACTACAATGAGATACCACCTCATGCCAGTCAGAATAGCTAAAATTAACAAGTAGGGAAAAGGACAGATGCTGGTGAGGGTGCGGAGAAAGGAGACCTCACCTACACTGTTAGTGGGGAATGCAGCTGGTGTAGCCACTCTGGAAAACAGCATGGAGGTTCCTCAAAAAGTTGAAAATAGAGCCACCCTATGACCCAGCAATTGCACTACTGGGTATTTACCCTAAAGATACAAATGCAGTGATCCAAAGGGGCACATACACCTGAATGTTTATAGCAGCAATGTCCAAATAGCCAAACTATGGAAAGAACCTAGATGTTCATCAACAGATTAACGGATAAAGAAGAAGTGATTTTATACACACACACACACACACACACACACACACACACAGGAATACTATGCAACCATCAAAAGAAATGAGATCTTTTTTTTTTTTTTTAAGATTTTATTTATTTATTTGACAGAGAGAGATCACAAGTAGGCGGAGAGGCAGGCAGAGAGAGAGAGAGAGGAGGAAACAGGCTCCCTGCTGAGCAGAGAGCCCGATGCGGGACTCAATCCCAGGACCCTGAGATCATGACCTGAGCCGAAGGCAGCGGCTTAACCCACTGAGCCACCCAGGCGCCCAAAAGAAATGAGATCTTGCCATTAGCAACAACGTGGATGGAACTACAGGGTATTATGCTGAGTGAAATAAGTCAATCAGAGAAAGACAATGATCTCCATGATATGAAGAATTTGAAAGGCAAAGTGGGGATTTGAGGGGGAGGGAAGGAAAAAATGAAACAAGATGGGATCAGGAGGGAGACAAACCATAAGAGACTCTTAATCTCACAAAACAAACTGAGGGTTCTGGGGGGAGGGGGTAGGGAGAGGGTGGTTAGGTTATGGACATTGGGGAGGGTATGTGCTATGGTGAGTGCTGTGAAGCGTGTAAGCCTGACAATTCACAGACCTGTACCCCTGGGGCAAATAATACGCTATATATTAATTTTAAAGAAAGAAGCAGAGGTAAAGTATATGGGAATGAAATTCTATGGTAATGAATTCAATGTTTCAGTGCAGTAGAAACCAAGATCATTGATGAAAAAGACAAAGATTGGAGAGGCAGAAAGAATTTAACATTATGAGTTTTGTAATCAAGCAAATTCAAAGAAATGAGAAAGAAGTACAAGAAAATTGAAAGACTTTGCAAACATTTATGATTAACCACAGAGTTTAATCTAACTAAGGAAGGAAGTGGAGATATTAAGGGAGTAAGGAAAAATGACAATGTAGTGTGGGCAACGAATTGGAGGGTAAGCAGGTTGGATCTGGTATGAGGTAAAAGTGAGCAAGGCTAAAGGAAGTGGTTGTCAGATAGGAAGTATATTAAATTAAGATGATGGAAGTATTGCAATTCTACATGAGAAAGGATGGAAGATGAGATCGCTAATGAAAGAAAGATTTTCAAGGACTGAAAGGCTAAGTGTTGAAGTATCATTTGCATCTATGTTGAAATTGCTAAGGATTCAGATGGGGTAATCTTAGGAACAGTGACTGAAAAGGTAAATGCGATTACTGAGAAGAGGGAGAATGGATTTGAGGACAACGAATGACAGCTAAGATGAGGGATAATTGGTGATATAATATAAAGTTATAAAGATATGAGATATAAAATTAGAGGGTGTTTGGGAAGAATAGTCCCAAAGTCAAAATAGGGATCAAAGACCCCTACCACTTTCCAGTCAGAAGTACAGGTATGCCTAGGAAATAATTGTGGATTTAGTTCTAGACCACCACAATAAAGAGAATATCTCAAGAAAGTGGGCCATATTAATTTTTTATTGTTTCTCAGTGCATAGAAAAATCATTTATACGATACCTTAGTCTATTAAGCATGTAATACCATTATGTCTGAAAAAAATAAGCATACCTTAATTGAAAATAATTTATTGCTAAAAATTATTAGTCATTATCTAAGCTTTCAGTAACTCATAATCTTTTGCTGGTAGTGGGTCTTGCCTTGATGTTGATGGCTGCTGACTGATCACAGTGGTGGTTGCTGAAGGTTAGGGTCATTGTGGCATTTCCTTAAAATGAGACAACAATGAAATTTACTGCATTGATTGATTCTTCCTTTCAAGAACAGTTTTCCTGTAGCATGTGATGTTGTTTGACAGCATTATACCCAAAGCAGAATGTCTTTCAAAATAAGAGTCAATCCTCTCAAGCCTTGCCACTGCTTTATCAACTAAGTCTGTGCAATATTTTAAATCCTTTGTTGCCATTTCAACAATATCTTCATTGTTGCCATTTCAACAGCATCTTCACTAGGAGTAGATTTCATCTGAAGAAACCACTCACTTTGTTCATCCATAAGAAGCAACTTCTCATCCATTAAAATTTTCTTATGAGATTGAAGCAATTCAGTCACATCTTCAGACTCCAATTAAATTCTAGTTCTCTTGCTATTCCCACCACATCTGCAATCACTTCTTCCATGAAGTCTTGAACCTCTGCAAGTCATCCATTCCAATTCCAATGTAGATTGGAATTAACTTCTTCCAAACTCCTGTTAATGTTTGCATTTTGGCCTCTTTTCATGAATCATGAATGTTCTTTTTTTTTTTAAGATTTTATTTATTTATTTGACAGAGATAGAGATCACAAATAGGCAAAGAGAGGCAGAGAGAGGAAGGGAAGCAGGCTCCCTGCCTAGCAGAGAGCACAATGTTGGGCTTGATTCCAGGACCCTAGGATCATGACCTGAGCCGAAGGCAGAGGCTTTAACCCACTGAGCCACCCAAATGCTCATGAATGTTCTTAATGGCATCTAGAATGGTGATTCCTCTCCAGAAGTTTTTTGATAGAATTTTCCCAGATCCATCAGAGAAAGAACTATTTGTGACAACTATAGCTTTATAAAATGTTATCTCTTAAATACTAAAACTGGAAAATTGAAATTGACCCTTGACTCAGGGGTTGCAGAATAGATGGGTGTTAACATGAAAACATTAGTTCCATAATTGTGCATCGCCATCAGAGCTCTTAGGTGACAATGAGCAGTAATATTTTGAAAGTTATCTTTTTTTTTTTTTCTGAGCGGTAGTTCTCAACTGTGGGCTTTAAATATTCAGTAAACCACGCTCTAAACAGATGTGCTGTCATCTAGGCTTTGTTCTTCCATTTATAGAGCACAGTAGATTTAACATCATCCTTAAGGAGCCTCGGATTTTTGGAATGGTCAATGAGCACTGGCTTCAATTTAAACTCACCAGCTGCATCAGACCCTAACAAGAGAAAAAGCCTATTATTTGGAGCTTTGATGTCAGGCATTAACTTCTCTCTCGTCGTGAAAGTCTTCAATGGCATCTTCTTCCAATATAAAACCATTTCATCTACATTGAAAATCTGTCGTTTAGTATAAGCCGCCTTCTTAAATTTTCTTAGCCAGATCTTCTGGATAACTTGCTGCAGCTTCCACTTGCTGCTCCAACTTGCACTTTTCTGTTGGAGGGACAATTTCTTTCCTTAAACCTCATGAACAAACCTCTGCTAGCTTCAACTTTCCTTCTGCAGCTTCTTCACCTCTCTCAGCCTTCATAGCCTTGAAGAGAGTTAGAACCTGCCTTGAGGGAGTGTTGTGGCTGATTTGATCTTCTATCCAGATCACTCAAACTTTCCCCATATCAACAATAAGGCTGTTTGGCATTCTTATTATTCTTTTGTTCACTGGAGTAGCACATTTAATTACCTTCAAGAAATTTTCCTTTACATTCACAACATGGCTCTTTGGCAAAGGATGCCCACTTTTGGTCTGTCTTGGATTTTGACATGCTTTCCTCACTAAGCTTAATAATTTCTAGCTTCTGACTTATAGTGAGAGATGTGTAACTCTTTCTTTTCCTTGAACACTTAGAGGCCATTATAAGGTTATTAATTGACTTGTTTCATTATTTCAGTATTATTGTTCCTCAGGATATGGAGGCCCAAGAAGAGAGAGAGTAATGGAGGAACCACTGGTCTGTGAGGCAATCAGAACACATAGCATTTATCCATATGTTTGCCACCTCATGTGGGTGCATTTTGTTGTATTCCAAAACAATTACAGAAGTATTATCAAAGATTACAAATCACAGACCACCAAAACAAATATAATAATAATGAAAAAGATGTGAGAATTATTCAAATTTGATATGGCAACCTAAGGTGAGCAAATTTTGTCAGAAAAAAAATGGTGCCTATAGATTTGCTCAACACAGGGTTACCACAAGCCTTCAATGTGTTAAACATACACACACACACACACACACACACACTCCATCTGCAATGTATAATAAAGTGAAACACAATAAAGTAAGCTATTCCTGTAAAATGCTGAGAGAGAAAAAAAGCCACCACTTGACAGGGTGCAGAGAATACCCTACTGCAGAGTTAATTTCTCTCAAGAGCAAAACAGTGATGGGAATTTTCAGTAGTTTGAGGGCATAACAGATCGTATTGATAATGAACCATAAATCCCATGGTTTCCAGTGAAAGGGTTTCGTGACCCTTAGAAAAGTGAGAAGGGAAAGAGAATTGGGGATGAGCAGTGGGTGACCTGGGAACCTGAGGATTCTTGTTGTAGCAGATACAAGCAGCAATAAAATACCTAATGTGGTTAGTCCCAGATGATCTACAAGAGATAGTCATGACTGAACTATTATTAATACTGGATTCTCTGGAGGGGCGGATTTCTGAGAACTCCTGCTTGACTCCTAAAGATAGGGAGAAAAGGCCTGGGAGAATTGTGATCATAGCTCCCATGTTCTGGTTTCTAGAGAAAGGTGACTTGATCTCAGTGTATGAGATGCTTGCTGATCCCAGGTGAAGGATTTAATGACTGCTGGAGAAAACCTTTCTAACTAAAATTCCCTTCCCCAGCTCACCCTTATTGAATACACAAAGAAATTCCTTCCATACTGATAAGTAAAGGACAAGTGGTCCCACAAGAAAATCAATAAGAAATATAAAAGTATGTAGTTAGAGCTTGGAAAGTAGAGTTATTTATGTAGGTGGAATATAAATATGGGTTGTGTCTGGTTTCAGCCCGTACTGGTTGTCTGGCCTGGAGGGTGTTTTGTAAGCTTTCTATAAATTGCCAGTAAAATGAGAATAAAAATCCTATAGAGCATACAGGAATTTTTTGGAGAAAGTAAGATAATTCATAAAAAACAATTCTTAGCACAGAGCCAGGCACATGAAGTGATGTAGTTCATATTTGTTAACTATATCTATTAATTTAGAAAAGAGAAAAGGACCAGTAAAGTTAAGATGTTCAACTTTATTGCAAACTATAAGAATAAGTCACAAAGTTTTAACCTATCCAACTGGCAAAAAAAAAAAATCTATATCTATATATATAGATAGATATAGACAGATAGATAAATAGTCTATTGATATATATATATATATATATATGCATTGATAACATTCAATATTTCAGAGATTATATAGTGAAACAGGCACTCTCATATTTTTTTAAAAATTTATTTGTTTATTTGATAGAGAGAGCCAGAGAGCACCAGCAGGGGAATGGCAGAGGGAGAGAGAGAATCAGACTCCCTGCTAAACAGGGAGCCCAATCCCGGGGGCTTGATCCCAGGCCTCTGGGATCATGACCTGAGCCAAAGGCAAACAGCTTAACCGACTGAGCTACCCAGGTGCCCTGGCACTTAATATGTTATCCATGGTAGTAGTATTTGGCATTGTCTTTTTGGGAAAGAATCTATCAGCATTCATCAATATTCAAAATGTGTATTTTCTTGAATCCATCAATCCAAAATTTAGGAATCTGATTCGTGGAAATGAAGGCAAGAGAAAGGGTTTATACATCAGGGTGTTTATCTTTGCTAACACCCACAGACTGCAAATTTGTTTTCCACCTTTCAGGGTGGAAAGAGCTGCATCTTTCTTCAGTGCAGCTGGAGGCTGGAAGCAGAACAGAGGAGGACCATAAACTTCTCAGCAACAGTGTCAGCAAAAGGGAGCAAATGCCAGAATGACAGATCTGGATCTGGCAACACCATCAGCAACTCTGGAGGGAAGCAGGACCTGAAGTAGACTCAGTAAAACCCAGGGAGGGATATAGAGCCATGTGAGAGAAGAGTAGATCACATAGTTTTTAAAGGTGAAAAGACTGCCTGGATTCAAACCCCCACTCTGCAACTTTCTACTACAAACTGTACTCAGGTGAGTTATGAAATTTTGCTGTACTACAGATGTCTTATTTGTAACATGAGAAGAAGAGGGCCTACCTCATAGGGTCTTTATGAGCATTAGGTAAAGAAGTATTTTAAGTGCCTATTATGGTGCTTGGTACATACTAACCACTATATAGACATTTATTAAGTTTAAAAAAAAAAAAAAACAGTTCCAGAAATACTACTCTCCTGATTGGCTACATCTTCTCAGAATTAAAAAGTGGAATAGAGTATAATGTGGGTCTTCGGATAGTTTGTTGTTGGTACCCATATTATTAACAATAAAATATATTATGAATAAAAATTATAATAATAATGCTTACCAGCTATAGAGTACTGGGCCAAATATTTTACCTATAATATCTAATCTATACAATAACCACGCAAGGTAGCTATTATTATCCACATTTGATAAATGAGAAAGCTGAGAATAAGATAAATCAGTACATTTTCCAAAGTCAATCATTTAATAAACTGACAGCCAAGATTTAGACTGCATTAAGTTTAATTCCACAATTTTAACCATCCACTACCCTGTACTTTCTGCATTATATGGCTTGGTCTGGGAACTGAAAATTTTATAAGTTCTCTCTGTTATTGTGCAATATGACCAGCGTTCCACTGGGGTTTTATGGACAGAAAACACAAAAGTAGGTCTGTCTTCAAGCTCTCCTAGCTATAGGATAATCATCCTTGATTTAAAAAGTGATACACACAAAATCAGCCAACTAAAACAAAACTAAACAAAAATGATATTCTGCCACATGATAGAAAGATGGGATCTTTTAGAAAACAGCATCATTAAGAAGATACTCAAAACCAATTAAATGGTCAAGATTCATATCATCAAAAAGAATAAGCTTGTCCATATTTCTTGGATCACTAATCCATATCTGGAGGGTTTAATTAGAGAGGAAGAGTCAAATGATTTCCAGTTGCCTTTCTACATAATTTTAAGTACATTTAAATGTCCAGATTATAATAAAATTAGGTTTGAACCAATATATATCCATTCTCATGTACCTTCTGCTTCTTTCCCAGGGAAGAGTGAGCGATCTAATTAGCTTTTCCTGAAGTGACAGATCAATATCACACACACATTTAAGTCTGCATTTCTAAATTCTCAGTATAATTAGCTGCACAGATTATATATTATTAAACTTCATTTTCACTGATTGTCTTTTTAAGATTAAAGTATTAAATATCATATTTAAATATTCCAGTTTAATACTACTAGGTGGCTAACATTTCAACAGCTATTAAACATCTTTATATTTACCTAGGAGACATGTAAGTCAGTTAGATCAACCTTTATTTATAAGGAAAAACATGTGTTACCAATTGGATCCCCAAAATTGTGGTTATAATATGCATTTAAAATGCTAATTGAGGGACGCCTGGGTGGCTCAGTTGGTTAAGCAGCTGCCTTCGGCTCAGGTCATGATCCCAGCGTCCTGGGATCGAGTCCCACATCGGGCTCCTTGCTCAGCAGGGAGCCTGCTTCTCCCTCTGTCTCTGCCTGCCACTCTGTCTGCCTGTGCTCACTCTCGCTCCCTCTCTCTCTCTGACAAATAAATAAAAAATCTTTAAAAAAAAATAAAATAAAAAATAAAAAATAAAATGCTAATTGATCCCACCAGAAAAAAATTCCATTGAATTAAAAAACCTATGCTTACTATCCTTAGCTTACTCTTTATTCCAGGTTTCTTAAACATTAAGCATGTTATCATCAAGATTTTTATGAAGATTTTATTAACTTTTGATTGGAAAAAGGTGTGTATTTTTAATTCAGTTTATAATTCATACTTACACTAAGCTACCAAGTAAAGACAGTTGAAAAAAATGTTTTTGCCCTGTCTTCTTTTTCTTCAGTAATTATAGTAGTTATAACTACTAACTACTTATTTTGGTATTATGTTATACCATTGGTTATACCTAGAGCTTTTTATTGCAAGTCATGTTCTATTCTAAATATTTCTTTGTGTACAGTTAGACCAATATTTATTAGATTGTCACACTTTTTTTTTAATTGTCCCATCTTTCTTTTATTTAAGGGACATCAAATGTCAGCTTGTTGGTTCTGATCTAAAGACAGAATTATATGAGTTATTTTATTACATTCTACTTTAATGAAAGAATGGAAGGCGGATCAGAGAGAAAGGCTTACTATACATTTTTATGAATATAATTTAAAGGAAAATAAACCTTTCTTTTGTGTTACTATGTGTCATATGTCATATTATATTAAACACCAGAGAGTTAAAGAAGTAAAATATTTAGTTCCTTTTTCTCAAGAAATTCTAATCCAAAAGGAAAAATAGCATAATGTAAACTATATGGATTAAAGTTACAAGGAGTTTACGTATATAAGAATGAGCATTTCCTACCTGGATTGTTGTGGTTATTTGTCTTTAGTTCTCATAATTTTAACAAAACAGTAGAAGTACTTTTTAAAAAAGATTTTATTTATTTTTTTATTTGACACAGAGTGAGCGAGAGAGCGCACACACAAGCAGGGGGAGCAGTAGGCAGAGGAGAGGAAGAAGCAGTCTCTCCACTGAGCAGAAAGCCTGACACAGGGCTCAATCTCAGGACGTTGGGATCACAGCCTGAGTGGAAGGCAGCCGCTTAACTGAGGAAACCACCTTGGTGCCCCAGAAAAAGCACTTTTAAAAATGTAACTGTGTGTGGACTACAAATGGTATTTGAGAGAACAAGAATATTTTGGAGGGAAAGATTAGGAAATACAGATGAAAGTAGCATATATGTATATATAACTACAGAGAGACATGAAGACAGATAATGTGTCACTGAAATGCTAATATAATTAGGCCTCCATAGCCAATCTACACAGAATATGATGGAAAGGATATTTTGATTGTTTTTAAATGGGATTTCTGAGAAAACAAATATCTACTTTCTCTTGTATTACACTACTGGATTATTTTTATAGTCCCAGATATCTTGAGATATATGTAGTAGCATCCCCTTATAAAAAGAAAATTAATGTTTATTTCTCCACTAGCATAGCAAAGATTAGATTATAGCTTTATTAATTTATTTGTGTTTGTTTTTAGAAAAAAGCTTATTTCTATCCCATTTTCATGTTATATAAGAGATGGATAAAAGCAATTCCTTGACCCAACCGTATTGTATTTGAAATCTGTAATAGCAGAAATCCAGTTAGAATCCAGTTGAATGCCTTAACCAATCAAGCTAAATATTCAGGGGGCTTTTTAACATGCTGCTCTGATGAAGCAATAATATTAAATTTATTCAACCATGAACAATTCTTTGATTATCATACACCTCAACTGCTCTGTTATATGTTGACCATAAGAAGAAAAAAAGAGAAAGTGAAGTGTGATTAGTTCCTGATGAATTGAAATTTCTTTAATAGATATCGAATGAAGAATGTTTTTATTAGTAGTTACAATCAAACTTTTAGTTTTTTCTCATTAAAATAGTCTTCAAAAATGTACTTGACATATGATAATATCCTTATAGATATATAAATAGCAGCATATGAAAAAGTGGATTTATTGCCTCTGTATTGTTTGTTCCAGTAAGGGGAGTGTACATTATGTAATAGGAAAACTCATAAATAGCCATGCTGATTATGTTTTTTTTTTGAAAACTGTGTCTACAGTTGCATACCTAGTATTTGTCAATAAATTGAGTGTAAAAATGTAAAAGGTGATAAATTATAAGATTTTAAAATTATTTTGCTGCTGAAGCATAACAAAGGATTGCTTCAAAAGCTTAGTTAAAGGAAAGAAAACATATAATTCAACTGGGTAAGACATGATTATATTATGCTTAAGCCATTGTCAGCATATGGAAAAATATGGGGAAGTTTAAAAAAACTGGTAATTATAGCATCACCTAGTTTTGGCAGCCCTATAATATTCATTTTCCTGCTTCTTAGACAGATGCAGAAGTCTATAATGTTGGAATTGAATGTCAAATAAAAAAAGTCCTGTCAGTGCTCATATACCATATAGAGAATTTTTTTTAACAGATGAATTATTACAACTTCATGTTTTGCTTCTCTGTCTTCACAGTTATTTCACACATACTTTTTGTGAGTAGCTGGAAATGATGAAGCATGGAAATTTCACAGAACTCACTAAGAAGTGTGAAATCAAGGTTGAGATGTTGAACATTGTTAATTTATTTGTATCATTGGTAAAGGTAGGACAACACCACTAGGAAAAAGATATATATCAAGCAAGGGGAGAAAGAATAGTTTCTAGGCCTTATTGAGACTCACCTCTCTCCTCTGCTCAAACTGGTGTCACTTTTCTGGACTAAATCCAACACATAACCAAAGCCAGCAACACAAGTTAATAACATATACTTGCAGGAAGTTTACAGTCCAACTAAAAGGTAACACTCTTAGGCACATCCATAGAAGCTTCAATGTAAACTAAAGGGGAAGAAATGCTCTGGTCAGAACATAAAATTTCAACTCTTCCATCTTCTAGCACAGCTGAAGTCACTGAAACTTTTCTGTGTAGATGAGTTGATACTTTTGAGAAGTGACTCATAATCTCTTTCTCTCCATTTTTCTTTCTAAAGCTATCTATCTATCTATCATTTGTGAAAAGTAGATAATATAATATTAACACTACTAACATTACATATTCTGTAAATCTTATATATTACATATATACATATTTCTCTGAAGATTCAAACAGAGATTCTTCTCAATTTTTTTTTTTTTTTACAAATTCGAAGAACAACTATAAAATAATTATCTTCAGGGCATGAGCTTTATATTTTGCCATCACAGTATCTTTCCTATATAAAAATTAGTATCTCAGAGTACCCAGAGTATAATCAAAGTATGATAAGTGTTCACTTTCTTCTTCTTCTGATTACATTTGTTTCCACAAATACCTTTCCTAAAAGAAAAAAAAAAAGTGTTTATTGTTTTTCAGACATGTAATGTAGTGTTAACTCTTTTAGTTTATAAGGGAATTTGAAGAATGGATGGTCAGATAACTTGACATAAAGCCCTTTTTCTTGATTAGGATAATTTTTCTATCTGCTATTCAAAAAGGTATAACTTTTTAGAAAAGCTTACTATGTGAGCCTAAAAATAGAAGTGTGATAGGAAAAATATGGTGCCTGAAAGTATTCTAGGAGTTAGAAGCTAAAGAAAAGAAAGCATGAACTTGTCTTAATAATAGTCAAATATATACAAAGGGAGAAAGAGGATTACATATTTCTGTTTTCTGAAAATGGTAATTTTGTATTTTGTTTTCTATTAAAATATATTTGGTTTCAAAAATACATATATATGCATATATATGTGTGTATACACACACACACACACACACACACACACAATGGGAGTTTTATAATACTGTTGTCTAATTCTCCAGCTTCCCTTTAAGGTAATTGCTCAAATTTGATGTGAGGAAACCAAAAAATCATAATGTGTTATCTTTGAGAAAAATGTGAAGGTTGTCTAGGGTGACCTTCACTTTACAGAGAAAGCTAATGAGAATTCAATCAAGCAAATGACTTACCCAAGGTCATCTGGTTAGTTCAAAACACATAATGAACTTAAAATGTGTAATGTGAAAAGCACACTGAAATAGGATTTAAATCTTCAGATCTTTCATATCTGAAAATAATGGCTACTTTGTTTTATTTTTAATATGAAAGCAAAGGCATTGCAAATTTTATCCTTAATTTTTATCGCACGCTAAAATATGTGTGATAAAATATGTATACTAAAATATGTATACCATATATGTATGGTATAGATAAGATCTATAAAATGAATGTCTACTCTTTCATCACCAAGTTTATAGAGGCCTTCCTGAAGTTAATTTCTCAGGCTATATTTTTCCTCTTATTCTGTCTATTCATTTGAAGAGTTATTAATTAACAAAAGTGTCCCCAAATTGTAAGCATTTCAGAATATATATGATGGAGATATTTTTTCCAGATAATATAATTCACTTCTGAATAGTTAAAAAGTTATTATTTTGTTGAATTCTCCACTTAATCACCTTTAACTGATCCAAAGACAAAATAAACCTGATCTTTACTTTGTTCTGAAAACTCCATGGATTTTTATGTCATCAAAGACAAAAAACTACAAAGTTACGTGTGAAGTCTTGATTTAAGATAAATAGAATAAAGTACTCTGGTATAAAAAAAAGGCATAGTGAATCACTAATGTAATACATAAACAATTGTTAGTATGAACCAAGCTCCCATTTCAGAAAAAGACTGAAGATATAATTTTAATCGCTATTTATTGAAAGACAGTTTACTTCCTCTTAAGCAACAATAAAGGAGAAAATAGTGAATCATAAGCTGTAAAGCCTATGTATCTAGAAAAGAAAACCTCAGCAGGAGATCTGGCTATGGAATATTGTCCAGGTCAGCAGAGTTTTTCACATAAAGATGAGTGATTATACAATAAGTATCACAGCATGGTTGGTAATATTTCAATATTAGGTGAGATGGTATTTATTTTCAGTTCATTCCATCACCATAATTATTTGAATGGCTCTGTCCTTTTTTTGTTCTTAGTTGAACTGAATTTAAGCTTATCTGTAATTTCACCTATTGCAACAGAGTCCCCCCACCCCTTCCAAAATACTCATTTATAACAGTATTTTTTAATATCTATAAAGTGTGGTCCATGAATCAGCAGCAGCAGCACCTGGGAAATTGTTAGAAAAGCAAATACTCAGGCAGTACCCTAGATTTCCAGAAAAATAAAGCCTAGAATGTATTTTACCAGCAGTCTGTTTTACCAAGTCCTCCAAATCACATTGATCAGAGATTAATGCTAACAAACGCTGTAATGTCTTAAAGGTTGCCTATGAAATGTGATCTGAAAACAGAATGGGAGAGAATGGCAGTTGTTAAAGTCCATCAATCTAACATCCTTTTGGCAGATGTTTGAAATTGCACATTCAAAAATGCAGATAGCCTTGGAAGTTGTAGTGGTCTAAATTTCCATCATTCTCTTCTTTTTTTTTAGTCAAGTGACATATAACTCTTATCTATTTTTACTCAAGGTCGAATCATACCTTTTTCCCCTTCAAACCAGACTCTGGAAGACAACTAAAGATCAATTAATTGCCAGATCCAGTGGTTTATGTTAGTCTCCAACTACTTTACCTACCTACCCAATCTCTGGCATATTTGTCTATGCAAACCTATCTTAGGGTTATATCTAATGCCTTCCTGTAAATCACTTTATCTGGGTTCCTGAGTTTCCTTGGAAGATGGAGAAGTCATATTAGAAATAGAAGGAAGGAGCGCCTGGGTGGCTCAGTGGGTTAGGCCTCTGCCTTCGGCTCAGATCATGATCTCAGGGTCCTGGGATTGAGTCCCACATTAGTCTCCCTACTTGGCAGGGGGCCTGCTTCCCCCCCCGCTCTCTCTCTGCCTGCCTCTCTGCCTACTTGTGATCTCTCCCTGTCAAATAAATAAGTAAAACCTTAAAAAAAAAAAAAGAAATAGAAGGAAGTTTCTTAAACTGTGATATGTATACCTTAGGATGTTATGTAACATGATTTTAGGTGGTATATGAATAAATACAACATTATGAAGTCCTAAATTTCATTTGCCATGAATACAAACATAATAGTCAGTTGTGAAGTGGAGTAAAGAACTAGAAGGAGAGAATAAAATTCTACCAGGAAGATGTCAGTAAACAAATTGCATACAGTTTATTTGAATGATTAGCTTAACCTTTTTTTTTTTCACTGAATTTCTTTGAATATTTATGTTTTTCTCCCCACTGAGTATATTATAATTTCTAACATTATCTTTGGTAAGTAGCATATATTGTCATAAATAAACATGTTTTGCTATTTAATTTTGCCATGAGTAATTATTTTTAATGAATTATTTCATTAAATTATTTCCACAGGGCACCTAGGTAAGACCAGGTTTAACAGCATCAAGATGAACAGGAAATAGAAGTTTAGAACAAATGTCTAATGGTCAAAAATAGAGAGAGTCTAGCAGAAGACATTCTTTCTAATCAGAAGGAAGTAGATCTTTGTAGTTCTCTGTAATGAGGCAATATAATAGCAAATAAAGATGGTAAGAACGCAGAAAGGTTAGTGAAATGAGTAGACATTTGTTTATATTCTACCTATAAGAGGCTTACATTTATTAAAGAAGTTATGCCCCATATACACACATCCAGATACACCTTATAATGGTCAAAGATTCAAAGCATATTCTAGAAAAATGTATTTTTATGATCAAGGCTCCTTTACGAAGGCTGAACTCTTTAAAATAGCCTGGTTATCTCTAACTTCTATGCATAACTGGGTATGACAGGCTCTCAAGACTGGCAGAGCAGCAAGTCAAAATGCAAACCATTACCCTAAGCATGGAGACAGGACTGATCGCAAGTGTCCAGCACTTCCAGTTCAGTAGAAAAATACAGTTAGGTATGCCTTTGACCAAAACATTAAGCACTGGCAAAGGGCATCTTGGTAACAGAGAAAATGAATAAAATAAGTTATGTACATTGCTGGAGGGGAGTGCAGGGTCAGGGAGTGAACATCCCAAAGACAGAATGGGAGAGAGAGAAGACTAAAGGGACTCAGTGAGGACCTTCTCGGTTACTTTGCGTGTAAATAAAGGTCTTAAAAGAGGCTCTGACTAAATCCATTTGCTTCTTTTCTGACTCAGTATCACAGTTATTACTCCCTCTGAATTGATAAGACAGAATCTATTCGAGTT
Organism: Mustela putorius furo; assembly: GCF_011764305.1. Classification (NCBI taxonomy): domain Eukaryota; kingdom Metazoa; phylum Chordata; class Mammalia; order Carnivora; family Mustelidae; genus Mustela; species Mustela putorius. The sequence continues at coordinate 59,958,557 of NW_025422005.1, read as the reverse complement.
TCAAGTATTTCAGTGAAAGAAATAAAAGGAATAATTAAGTTGTTACTTGATAAATGAAGGGAAAGATTTAAAATGGCATCACATTACAGAATGTCTTCCAAAGGAAGGGTAAGAGCCATTTACTTTTCACTGAAATTTCGTATATACACACACAAACATACACACATACATATACACATACATACACACACAGTAGGGAGGCCTGCTATAGTAGATGCCTGAGAGTAACAAATACATCAGAGATTCAAATGTAATTGAAGTAAATTGAGCTGACCTGAAATTTTTGGATTTCTTACAGTTCAATCCCAATAGAAACCTGGCATTATCTTCTCAAAGTCAAACTGTCTAAAATACACAACCATTTATTTTCTGTTATATAGAATATGATGCTATATATTTCCATTCCTAAATTACCACTTACAACATATCTGCATAGGTCTAGTAGAATAATTGCCTAGGGTTAATTAAACAAGGATATGGTATTTTATAGGCTTCTTATATTTGTAAAATATAACTTGAAATGTAGTGTATGTGGTGTGATGCCCTAAGTCTTTATGGCTTATCCCATGTTATCATAAATCTTAGGTTAAAGGATGAGATAGTGTCAGGACAAGATAACATCAAGAATGACTTCTCCTAACCCATGTGTTAAGTGGTGATAGCAGTGAGTGGAATTGGGGGTTGACTAGAGAACATATTGTAATATCCTAGAAAAATGAGGTTCACTTTCTGTATTTGTACGGTTAGGTCATTGCCTGACTCTCACAGCTTGTCAAAGTCAAGTGGTCAATGAAACCCTCTAAAGTTTCTGAGAGTCAGATTATCCTCTGTCTTCTAGTAAATTATCTCAGAAATTTAAGGCACAAGGGAAAATGAGATGATGGATCTTGTCACTGATAACAGATATCTTTATACAAACATGAGAAATTTCAGAAATGAAATCAGAGACTACTAATCCATCCAGGCAGCCTCCTCCTTGTCATCCAGATTCATTCAGCATCTCTTTCCTTTACTTATGTATCAACAAGCAGGTCAATGCCTCAAAGTATCTTGGCAACTATGGTTTAGGTTTCCCAGACATAAGACCCAGCCCAAGCTCCTCTGACATTTCTGATACTGAATGCATTTTAGCAAACAACTGCACATAATACAAAACTGAAAATGATTTCTTATTAACATTTCACCTCATTCAAAGATGCATTTTGTATATTCTCATTGACAAGTGAAGCCATTGCTTTTGTGAAATGCAATACAATTCAGAACATTTTAATCTTTTGTATGCTCAAGTACACTTTATATTAGTAGATATCTACTGTCCCAGTTAAGCAGAAACTTAATGTGTGAAGGTATACTCTGCATCTTAATGGGATTTTTTTCTTTCATATTCCTTTTACCACAAAGAAAATCAAGTTTTGAGAAAAAAAAAAAAACCCTATCTGTGTGTGTATACACACACACACATACACACACACACACATATACACAAACACATAATGTGGCAAACCATACATTATAAATCATCTAAGCACTGGATACAATATATTCATAAAAATATATATTCTATTATGAAATTGTATTTTTCACTGACAATAATGGAAAAGGCAATTGAAAACAAAGATAATTTTGTTTATTTTAACTCAGGACCCAAAAAGAGCTACACTAGCATCTGACTTCAAGTAAAAAATCAGTATAAGCATTTTCAGCCCATTACAAACAGAAACAGCTGCATTACCAAACCCTCAGAGATAGAGCTGATAATGAAAATGTTACAGACCTTTAAGTGGAGCATCTCTGCCAGACAAGGTTATAATAGTGAACTTACATTAGGGAAGAAAGCATTCAGTATTTATGATTTGCAATTTTAACTTGTGTTTAAAGTGGTACAGGAGGATTCATGGGGGATTTAATGTTCTAGCAAATCTATTTGGTCAGTACTGTAAGATTTTATGACCTTTCATTAAGACTTGAAAGTTTAACTGTTCAGATTCTGCATTGAATGCAAATCATGCTATTTTGTGCTGCCTGTCCTCTGAACATCTCTAATTCCATAGATGAAAGAGGCAGTTAGAAAAGCCTTGTATTTTAAAGGGGCTGGCATCAGAGGCTATAAATACAATATTCATCAAAGGACTTCAGAGGACAAAGCTTTAAATGAAAAACCCAGAGAACTGTTTATTCTTTTAAAATTTATACTCTGTGGAAACCAAGAGAATTACATTTAAAATGTCTAATATATAGTTTAACATCAAAAATCCTTCTCTAGTAAAGAATATTTTAAATTTTAGGAAAATGGTTGATTTTCACCCAATTTTTACATGAAGCCGTAACTTATTCTTCAGCCATTCTCTCAATATGCATCACAAAGTTCATAAAGTTTATCAACATCATTCAAATCACATTTAGATTCAAATAAATCTCCCTGAATAAATCAAATAATCAAGAGGAGCTTTCACATGGGTTTTCTTAGTTCTCACAATAACACTATTTTTTATGTATCAGTAGATACATTTTATAGATGGGGAATTGGAGCTTAGAAATGAGGTAATTTGACCAACATCTAATAATTTCTCCATGGATTTCTAGGGTTCTACTGTTTTTTGTTGTTGTTTTGTTTTTTGTTTTGTTTTGTTGTTGTTGTTGTTGTTGTTTTTACCCTGCTCTCTTTTTTAAGCAAATATGCCCCCAAGTTGTATTTCTAGTATTCTAGTGTTTTAAACATTGCTTTGATATTCTCTCTTCTCTTTTCCTTTTTTTTTAACTTTTCTAGTGAACCCTAGTAAGTTTTGCAAGCCAAAACTCAGCCTGTATCCACTGACAGTCACGTTGACCAGAGTAAGAAATTTATTCATATAATTGTCATTTTCCTGAGAGCACCATAAAATGGCAAAAAAAAAGGGGGGGGATGGCAAATATGTGCCAAAACAAAACAAACAAACAAACAGAGGTGATCTCTGGTGTTAAAAGCTAGAAAAGTTGTACTTGTGGGATGGGCAGGACTAAAAGTAGTTCTGGGATTATTCTAGTGTTTCATTTCTGGTTCTTGGCATATTTTCCCCAGTGTATTCCCTTCATGAAAATGTAGTGGTCCATGCCTGTGTTAGATAGCCTCACATGTGTTGGCATATTTCTGGCTTCTCTAACCTGGTCTTTATCTTAAAATGAAATTACCTTGGGCTATGATCATCATCTCCTATATCATGTAACGAGATTTTTTATTTAGAATCTCTACAACCACACATGACTTCAGATAATGATCCTGATTTGTGTTTCTTAGACTATGTTGAATAAGAAGAGACATAAGAAACCAGATATGGATTAAAATATCATTTCACCTCTATGAGTAGTAAGGTTGAAATAAGAAAATCAGTATAAACCATATCCTGAGCTATAAACTTTTTATTCCTTTTGCAGACAGAAATTATCTTTTCATATAAAATAAAACTTGGTTCCCTCATATAAGGGAAGTAGAGCTATAGACTCTTTTGGAAAAATGATAGGGTATCCACTGTAAGCCTCAAATTTTATCAAGTCTGAAAATAAGATCACAAGAAGAAAGCCATCTGCCAGGCTTAAGAAGTGGATCCTGGGTTCATTTCCAACTATGTTCATGATGTAGGGATTAAGAGATCACTATTCATTGTGGTCAATATTTCAGGGAAAAGACACGAGATTGAACCAATTTTTTGAGCTAAATTTGTACATTTTTTTTTAATACCCAATGGTACCAATTTGATGACTCATTCATTTTTCTCTAGAGGAAAGACTTTAAGGACAATAAGAGATTCACTAAGAAAAGTAAAATATTCATGCCTCACTAGAAATATAAGGAATAAAAAAATAATCGCCATCCTTTTTCTAAAATCTTATTTGATATTTACCAACTGTTGCACTATAGCTGAAGCTCTTATATAACTTAATAAGGACTACATTCTATATTTTATAGCTAGGAAATATATTAATATGAATTTTTATACAATTTCATATGCCTACTGTTCTCCCTTTGCTACATTGATATTAAACTATGGGCAAATTATCAGTGAGCATTAAAATAGTGGCTTAATTCTCCATTTTGGAATAATAAACCAATTACTGGACAACAGTATTCTTTTTCTTTTTTTTTAAATTTTTTATTTTTTTTATAAACATGTATTTTTATCCCCAGGGGTACAGGTCTGTGAATCAGCACTCACCAAAGCTGGACAACACTATTCTTATCTGCCAACAGCAGAGCCCTTAGTGTATTACTTTTCCCTGAAGTATCCAAAATACTTTATTTTATTCAGAATTGCCCTTATACAGAAATTAGCACTTAAAAACTAAGTTCTTCTCTCAAGAGAGTACAGGGCATACCTTTACTGGAATGTTGAGCACTTGTTGCAGAGAAAAATAATATATGGCCATAAGAACCTATTGAAAGGAAATTATTTAAATTTTTTTAGAAATAAACCCTGTATGAAATGAATTTCAGATGTATCCCTCTAATATATTTTAATCTAAAGCATTTTTTATCTCATCTGTTCATCAGATATATTCATAAGTGACTTTTTTTTAAATCTTTTATTTTTTATAAACATATATTTTTATCCCCAGGGGAACAGGTCTGTGAATCACCAGGTTTACACACTTCACAGCACTCACCAAAGCACATACCCTCCCCAATGTCCATAATCCCACACCCTTCTCCCAAACCCCCTCCCCCCAGCAACTCTCACTTTGTTTTGTGAGATTAAGAGTCACTTATGGTTTGTCTCCCTCCCAATCCCATCTTGTTTCATTTATTCTTCTCCTACCCACTTAAGCCCCCATGTTGCATCACCACTTCCTCATATCAGGGAGATCATATGATAGTTGTCTTTCTCTGCTTGACTTATTTCACTAAGCATGATATGCTCTAGTTCCATCCATGCTGTCGCAAATGGCAAGATTTCATTTCTTTTGATGGCTGCATAGTATTCCATTGTGTATATATACCACATCTTCTTGATCCATTCATCTGTTGATGGACATCTAGGTTCTTTCCATAGTTTGGCTATTGTGGACATTGCTGCTATAAACATTTGGGTGCATGTGCCCCTTTGGATCACTACATTTGTATCTTTAGGGTAAATACCCAATAGTGCAATTGCTGGGTCATAGGGCAGTTCTATTTTCAACATTTTGAGGAACTTCCATGCTGTTTTCCAGAGTGGCTGCACCAGCTTGCATTCCCACCAACAGTGTAGGAGGGTTCCCCTTTCTCCACATCCTCGCCAGCATCTGTCATTTCCATGCTCCTGGATTGGAAGAATAAATATTGTGAAAATGTCTATGCTACCTAAAGCAATCTACACATTTAATGCAATTCCTATCAAAGTACCATCCATCTTTTTCAAAGAAATGGAACAAATAATTCTAAAATTTATATGGAACCAGAAAAGACCTCGAATAGCCAAAGGGATATTGAAAAAGAAAGCCAACGTTGGTGGCATCACAATTCCGGACTTCAAGATCCATTACAAAGCTGTCGTCATCAAGACAGCATGGTACTGGCACAAAAACAGACACATAGATCAATGGAACAGAATAGAGAGCCCAGAAATAGACCCTCAACTCTACAGTCAACTAATCTTCGACAAAGCAGGAAAGAATGTCCAATGGAAAAAAGACAGCCTCTTCAATAAATGGTGCTGGGAAAATTGGACAGCCACATGCAGAAAAATGAAATTGGACCATTTCCTTACACCACACACAAAAATAGACTCAAAATGGATGAAGGACCTCAATGTGATAAAGGAATCCATCAAAATCCTTGAGGAGAACACAGGCAGCAACCTCTTCGACCTCAGCCGCAGCAACATCTTCCTAGGAACATTGCAAAAGGCAAGGGAAGCAAGGGCAAAAATGAACTATTGGGATTTCATCAAGATCAAAAGCTTTTGCACAGCAAAGGAAACAGTTAACAAAATCAAAAGACAACTGACAGAATGGGAGAAGATATTTGCAAATGACATATCAGATAAAGGACTAGTGTCCAGAATCTATAAAGAACTTAGCAAACTCAACACCCAAAGAACAAATAATCCAATCAAGAAATGGGCAGAGGACATGAACAGACATTTCTGCAAAGAAGACATCCAGATGGCCAACAGACACATGAAAAAGTGCTCCATATCACTCGGCATCAGGGAAATACAAATCAAAACCACAATGAGATATCACATCACACCAGTCAGAATGGCATAAGTGACTTTTATGTGCTAGGAAGACAGAAGAAAAACAAATTCTACCCTAGAAGAATATATACTTATATTTTCATATATATATTATATAATATATATATTTCACATATATATTTGTATTTTCATATATATATTTCATATATATATGTGTGTGTGTGTGTGTATATATATATATAGATATATATCTATATATATATATATTCTAAAGGTGAAAAGTATATGAAAATACAAATTCACAACTCATGATGACCCAGCTGCAGTGGAGATTTGTATAGAGAAACCTAGCAGGGTAAGCACTTGCAACTTCCTGGGGAAATGGAAAAAAAAATAACCTTCTGAAGAGGTTATTTTAGTATAGGCAAAAGATGAAGTATTTACCCTACAAACACTGGGAGACAGTGAGTCAGTAAGGAGGACATTATTGGCAGAATGTATAACACTGATTAAGTTATATGCTTATTGCATATAATGTACACACATATATTCACTCAATGAATATTTACTTAAGTGCCCAGAATGTGCCGGAACTTCCAGGTTCTGAGAACATTTAGAAAGTATAAAGAGCACCTGTGTGGTCCAGTCAGTTAAGGGTCCAACTCTTGATTTCACCTCAGGTCATGATCTCAAGGTCGTGACATCAAGCCCTTCATTGAGTTCCAAGCTGAGTATGGAGCCTGCTTAAAATTCTCTCTTTCTCTTTCTTTCTACACCTCAACTCCTCATGCACTCTTTCTCTCTCCCTCTCTTAAAAAAAAAAAAAAAGGCATAGAAAATGTTCTTGGTATCATAATGCTCATATTCTAGCAGTGGAGACAGAAAATAAATAAGTGAACTGTTAAATATATACTATCATTTCAGATAATGATAAATGTTATAATGATAAATCAGAATAAGTGATTGTAGTGAAGCCAAAGATGGGCAGAAAGGTTATTTAAGGCAACCCCCTAAAGTAACCTCAATGAGAAAAAAGAATAAAGGGTGACTACTAGGTATTAGTCTGGGAACTGGGTGAATATGACATCACTTATTCTGATACAGAACCCATTATTAAAAAGTGTGTGTGTGTGTGTGTGTGTGTGTGTGTGTTCCTGCATGTGTGGATGCACAGATGTGTATTTATATGTATGTGGTCTGGAAAAGAGAATGAAGAGCTGTGTCTTAAACATGCTGTTTTAGATGCCAATTTACGAAGAAATGTCCAGAATACAGTTTCATGTATCAGTCTGTTTCTCAGTGTAAATGTCATACATACATAGTTAGGGATCTAAATTTGTGAGAAGACATTAAATCCACAAGGCTGGAGGAGATCACCAAAAATTTCTGTGAAAATGTTATGTGTAATACATGGGACTGAGCATGGAGAAACTCCAACGTTGTGATATTGGGGAGTATCTATCTAGCAATGGGCACTGAAAGTGGTTAACAAGGTAGGAAAAACATCTGGAGATTGTACTGTCTTAAAAGGAAATTAAAGAAAGAGTCTCAAGCAAAAGGTGTGAAAAACAGGGGGAAATGGGGCACAGGTTAACTAATAACAGAGAGTATTAATTGCTGGATTTGTCAAAGTGGAATGAACAAATTAGGGAAAAGTGACTTAGTGTCATCTGACTGGACTGGGGAAATAAAGAAAAATGAGGAAGTTGAACCAAGTCCTTTTTTTTTTTTTTTTTAAGATGTTATTTATTTATTGGACAGGGAGAGAGAGAGAGAAACAGAGAGGGAAACAGGCAGGCAGAGGGGCAGAGGGAGATGGAGAAGCAGACTCCTCACTAATCAGGGAGGCTGATATGGGGCTCCATCCAGGACCCTGAGATCATGACCTGAGCTAAAATCAAGAGTTAGATGCTGAACCGACTGAGCCACCTAGGTGCCCTAGGACCAAAGAGTCTTGACAAGCTTTTCAAAGAAATGTTAATGGTAGATGAGGCAGAAAAAGATTATTGCAAGAGGGATGGGGGTGGCAATATAAGCTTGGACTAGGTAAAACACCACCAGAAAGGGGAGCATAATAAGATTTTGTGTGCCTAGAGCATACAAGAAGTCTTAATCACAGGTAATGCGAAAGGTTTAAGTGAAGGTGTTAAGATTTAAAAAAATAATAATAAGGCAAGAAAAATGAGGTACATCCATAGTCAGGTATGGCCTGAAGCAAAGATCTAAATGGTAGTGTAAAAACAAATATTTGAAACCAAGGGGAAATTTAAAAGACAGGGAGTGGGTTTTTTTACCCTCATCAACATATTATCTATACTCTCTACCAAAAAGGAGTAAACAACTCTTTGTTAAATGAATGAATGATGAAATGTGTATGTTCCGGGAGTGGGAGATATTCCAGCCATACTGGGAAGGTAGGGCATGACTCCAAGTACTGACCTTCAAGTGAAACTTCTAAGTAAACCATAAAAAGCACATTGAGTACACAGTGTCAGTTTTCTGCATAAGGAAGATTCTTTACATCTCCTTTAAATCGTGAGTTAATAGGATTCTGTGTCTCTCTTTCCTCTGCTCCTTCCTTTCTTCTCTCTTCCCTGCTGCCTTCCTCCTTCCCTTCTTCTTCCCCTTTCCTTTTTTCCTTTCTTTTTCTTTATTGCTCTCTCTCTCTCTCTCTCTCTCTCTGTCTCCTTCTTTCTTCTTTCTACCGGGAATCTTTGTCCAAAATGAAAATGAAGACTTCTCAATACATAAAAGTGATTAAAGCTGGGTAAGTCTATTGAGTGAAGGGAGCGGCCTGAAGCCCTGCAGACACAGTAGTTCCCTTAGCTACCAGTAATGGTCCCTGACAGGGTGTCAAAGGATCCTAAAACACTGGGAACATATTTAAAACATTTAAGTTATAATATAATAAAACTTTAAAAATGTTTAATTTGTGATATAATAAAACTGAATTTTGTATATAAACTTTTTGAAACACATTTCTGGACACATTGTGTCTAGTGGTACCTACTTATAGTATCTGAGAGAAAAGAAATTATCTGATAAACTAGATCAAGGAAAAGACTTTTACAAATTTACATGGATAATTGATAAAGGCCATCTTTACTGATTGACGAAATTCCTACTTGCACTGAGCAGGACAAAAATTGTAAAAAACATGGTAAACAGATACTAAGTATGGTGTTCTTAACCAACCCTGACTCATCCCTTTACGAGAGGGACTACCTCATTATTCTCAAATACTGCCTCCTCTCTTGATTCCCTTCTGGTGGCACTTCTCATTTTCTACTATTAACTGTTATTTATGTATTTTCACACATTTCCTAGTATGATTACAGTCTTTTCAAGGGAAAGAGCCATAACCCACAAAATACATTCTACTAGTATTTGCTGATATATGTTATTAATGGAAATTTTCCATTTGCCAGGTAGCAAGAAGATAGAATTTTCAGTCAATTAAATAATCTTTGTGTTGCATTATTTTATGAAAAACTGGGAAAATAAATGAACTCCCTCAATAATTTTAAATATTTCACTAAAATATTTGACAGTGTATTTAATATTTAATCTATAATAATATCCAGAGATTGTCAGCATAAGAAATTAATCAATACCTCAATAATAACAAAAGCACATGGAAGTTTCTTATCAATTTTTTAATCTAAGTGTGAAGTGTTTAACTGCTAATTGTGTACTGACTCATTTTTGCTATCAGTCTCTATTTCATACTAAGTGGTGCATTGAATATTATAAATGTAATCTGCTAAAATGGCTTGTGTACACATTCTTTATTAAATAAGATGTTTGGTTAGATGATAGCAGACATTCTTGTCTAGTTTCTGTTCTCAAAGGGAAATTTTTCAATATTTTAAAATAAATATGAATTTGTTATAAATTTTTGATACATTTGCTATAATCTTAAAGAAAAGAAAGTTCCCTTAGAACTTTCATTGAAGGAATATTGCTTAGAGTATTTTATTATGAATGGCTGTTGAATTTTATTTTAGAACTTTTCTGAATCAATTGAAATAATCAAATTTTTTCTCCTTTATTAAGTTAAGATGTGTTGCATTGATAAATGTTTGAACATAGTATCAATATCAAATTATTGGAACAAAACAAACCCTTTAATCTTACCTACGACATATTTTTAGATATTCAAGGTTAATTTTGTTGACTTTTTTAAAAAAATATTTTATTTCTCAGAGAGAGAGAGTGAGAGAGCACAAACGGAGGAGTGACAGAGGGAGAAGCAGGCCCCCCACTGAGCAAGGAGCAGGAAGTGGAACTCAGTCTCAGGACCTGGGATCATGACCCAGCCAAAAGAAAGCAGATGTTTAACTAACTGAGTCACCCAGACATCCTTAATTTTGTTGACTTTTTAAAGGGTTTTTACACCTATGTTCATAAGTGTGAGGAGCCGATAATTTTCTAATCTCCTAATATTTTTGTTAGGTTTACTGATACCATGATCATAGCTGGCTCACAAAATAAGATTAAGAATACTTTTTTTTTTTTTTAATTTACCCCAAAGGAATTTGTGTAAATTTCTCCCTGAACTACTAATGGAATTCACTATGATAGCCAGCTATCCAGGTCTGGAATTTTCTTAATGAAAAGAATGTGTTTACAGATTCCATTTTTTCCATAGGTTAAAAAAAAAAAAAAAAAAGATTTCTTGTGTTTGTTTTGATATGTTTTATTTTTCTAAGACTTTTCCAATTTTATTTAATAGTCAGATTTATTATAATGGAGTTATCATATCTTTGTTATAATTATCTTTGTAAACCTATGAAAAATATATGAATATGTCCTTTTTTTACTTATACTACTAATTATTTTTGTTATCTCTCTTTTTTATGGATTTTTCTTGTCAGCAATTAATCAATTTTATTGGATTAAAAATACCTATGTTGCTCCTTCCAGTATCATAGAGGTTTTCTATTTTATTAATTTCTGCTTTCTATTATTTCCTTTTAAAAAATTCTTTGTGTTTAATTTACTGTATTCTTTAAACTCTAGGATTTGATGCTTGTTATTTAGACCTTTAAGTTACTTAATTTTTTTTTTAAACATAAGAGGATTATCTACAGTTTTATTTTTTAGTGATTTGTCCTTCAATGTGTTGTGGTCAGAGAAAGCCATATATGAGTCCATCCTTTTCTATCTGTTGAAACTTTCCTAATTGACAAGAACATGATTATTTCATAAATGATATTTATATCTATCCTACCTCCTAAAAAATATAGCAATTTTGTTATATATATCAATCCTATGAATAATAAACAATTATTCTTTACATTTAATATTCATTTAGGTTTATCTTCAATCTGAAGTTATTTTTCTCTCTCCACCTTAATTTTATTTTGTGCTGCCCAATACCTTCAAAAAGATAATCTATAATCTATCTTAAAATACAGATATAAATAGATATATATCTATACTTATATATATATAGATAAATAGATATATACCTATACATTCTATATATACACCTGTATATATATATATAAATGAATAGATGTATACATAGCTTCTCCAATTTTTTTCAGTGTGGATTTCGCCTCTCATTACTGGAAGCAAATGACTATAATTTATAATCAAAAGGAGACTGTCACCATTTTAGATAAAAATTATATTAACTGGTTTATGCTAAAAGCTTCCAAAATTATATTAACTGGTTTATGTTTTCTTTATAAAACAAGGCATCTATCATCATTTGGCCATAGGTAGCTCTCATCAAGAAAGATTTTGGCTTCTGAACCATGTGAGAGATCTTTCTAATTTGATTCTGATTTCTATGTTATTTTTTTCTGTTTGTCAACAATGTATAAACTTTCAGGGAAATTTCAAGATCAAAACATGTTCTGCATTTTGCAGAACTTTAACTTTTTTCTGGTAGAGTTGGGACCCAATTGTTATTTTATATCACCTTCTAAAACATTCACTATTTAAATAAGATTTTCATGGAAAGACAAAGAATAAAATAGCTTATTACTAAAAAAGGACAATTTGCACTTTTATATAATAGGATGCATTTATCCTAATTTCTTTAAAGTTCTTCAACTGACATGAAACTAATTTTAACTTAAATGGAGAACTTTTGACAAGCTGTATATCATTGAGGTAGCAAAAAGTGTGAAAATAATAATGCTAATTTCCAATAACTACAGTTTGAAAATTATTCACATTTTTATTAAAAACTATCATGGTTCCAAAATCTTGCCTTGAAACTGCCCAAAAAAAAATGGCTTGACTGTGTTGTGTATTACTTTATGGGACAATGCTTACATATTTAAACTGCCCAAACAAAATGGCCTGAATATATTGTGCATTTCTGTATTAGACAATTTTTACATATTTCCCCTAGCATTGTTTTAATTTTGAGACAGAAGTGCTAATAAATTAATAATTCCTGCTTGAAACACATATGTCACACTTGTCAGAAAATACCGCCTATAATAAAAAGGACCCTAAGTAAGATTTGTAAGAAAACACTGACTTTATTTCATAAAATGGCAATCCAGGGGATTTTGTAGAATTTAGATCTTTATATGTTACCTAAAATATTATATACATATTAGACAGTGGAAGGAAGAAATACATTCTAGTAGAAACCTACTGGATGAGAAAATACCGTCCTGAAATATTCTACCTTAACTCTAACCAAGGTTGTATGCTATGAGAAATTTGAATCACAGTATTTTTAAAATGGAATATTTTTTTCTGTCAGAAATAAGATCTTCCCTACAATGAATTTCCAAGTGACAGAGATGTCTTAGAATACAAATTTCACTCTAAGGGAGCAGTGAAACATACATAATGGGGGGGAGGAAGACAACATGGGCCTGAAATAAGACATTTATGCCAAGCTACTAGAGTACCCATGTCCTATACCACTGTGGCAGCTTCCAAGGTACACAAAAGAACTAAAATCTTTAACAAGTCCATTGACTTCAGACTGGGAGCTTGCTTTTAAAAAAATGAGCTTAAGACTTCATGACAATGTAAATGTATCATTATGCTAAGATCAATACTTTGCACACAAATAGGTCACACTTAAGTACAGCATTTCCCAAAGGATTTCATGGAATTATGAACTATTAACATAAGCTAATATTATTAGCTATTACAAGTTATGACTAAGACACATAACAAAGAATTATTTGGTCAAAAACATTTGGGAAATGGTAGAACTGAGAAATGGTTTCCTTTACAATAGAATTTCTAAAGCTTGTGAAATGCTAATCTGTATTTTGAATAACCAAGGAATGTAATATTCACTTTCCCCAAGTGTTTATCTTTCTTCCTCCCCTTGAATTTCAATTAATGAGATCTGTTTGGAAAAGATCAGATTATAGGCCTGCTTCTTCAGTATCAATGGCCATGATACATGTCTATACGGAAGGAGGTTTGGATTAGGCTTCCTTGGTTTTCTCTTATATAATTATTAAAAGTAATACTTGGAAGGTGATTAAAATATTCTGCCAGCATTGACAAAGTATTTTGTTTTCCAAAACTAGATAAATTCATTTTGAGAAATTATCTCTGTTGGGGACATCTTTTGGAGTAGACTTGGCAACTGAGGCAGCTCACAAGGAATTTTCCCTTTTAATCAGGTTTCTGACTCTTTTCCTTGCTCTTTAATTTTTTCTTCAGTGATTGTGTATAGATTCAGAGATGTATCTAGAGACCTATTTTGAGAATCTGTGGGGAGAATTTGGGAGATAGAAGGTAAAAGGAAAGGAGAACATGGTCCTAACATAAAAATGGTAAAAAACAAAACAAAACCAAAAAATGGAGCTCATTCACACACACACACACACACACACACACACACAAGTTTCCTGAGAAAGTAAAGAGAACCTAGGTTTTCTACTTAACAATGGCAATATCTTTCCAGTTTCAAATAAACTTTTACATTTTTCCGTATATTTATTTGTCTGATATGTTTCAGAAACAATGTGCTAGACACTGCACTGGATGTCAAGTACATAATGAAGAACTATTAAGTTTATAATTTTGTGGGAGAATCCTACATGAAACAAATAACTAACAAATAAGCATGTCATTGACAATAACAAGGTGCCCTGAGCATGAATAACAGGATACATCTAGTTTAGATTCAGGATATAGACAGAGGTTAAGAAAATAAGATTTGAGCTACACTCTGAAGGACAAGTAGGAATTTTACCTCTAAAGAAGCATGGAAATTAGGAGTTTTCCAGTTAGAGAGACCAGCACAGCATTAGGCCCAGGACTAGAAAAGGTTGACTCATTTGAACAGAAATAATGAACAGAAATAATGTTCATTATATAGTGATAATCACACAACATTAAAAAACTTAAAAAGAAGTCACATTGGGCGCCTGGGTGGCTCAGTGGGTTAAGCCGCTGCCTTCGGCTCAGGTCATGATCTCAGGGTCCTGGGATCGAGTCCTGCATCAGGCTCTCTGCTCAGCAGGGAGCCTGCTTCCCTCTCTCTCTCTCTGCCTGCCTCTCTGCCTACTTGTGATCTCTGTCAGTCAAATAAATAAATAAAATCTTTAAAAAAAAAAAAAGAAGTCACATTCTCTGTCTGGTTAATGATGGGCAACTGAAGGATTTCGTGTACTAATATTTGCAATTTACTTTAAAATCCATCAAAGAAAAGGATGGATTAGTGAACAGGTAAAGGAAAGGACAGATTTGTCACAAAGCAATTACAACAAAATGTTAATTGAAAAACATAGGTACTGGAGTATGAGAGTTCAGTATATAATTCTTTCAATTCTTTCTGTGTTCAAAAATGGTATAAGATATTATAAAAAAAAGAAAATAACTTTATTATTAACATATGTGGTTCAGGGAATTTAAGGAAAGAATGCACTAGGTTAAAACTCTGATTGGATGACCTCCATGGTGCTTTTAGTGTCTCATTATTCCATGCATAAAAATATCAGGAATTTAGTTTTATTTAAAAATATAGTTATCTCCATCAATGCAATAGAACTACCCAACACAGAGCTTTTTAAGTTTGCAAGAACTAAATAAATTGGCAATGCAAATTCCATTTTCTTAGACATGAATTAG